>NC_056076.1:60578587-61192337 GCF_016772045.2 Ovis aries
CTCCAACCCAACACACGAAGGAGCCATTCCTCATTCTCACTAACCTGCCTGGGTGCCTACATTCCCTGCACAAAGGGGAGAGTCACGCTCTGAGGTTCAGGCATCGCCCATCTCCCATCCTCAGTCAGGGTCCACCCTTGGTCTCCAGACTGTGCGTTTCCATGGCGAAGCAACAGGGTTCTTCCTTCAGGTCTTTGAAGGCACCAGGCACTTTGCGGTCTATAATATTCACCCCCATTCAGCTTCCATTTTGAAAGACAAACTGCAAATATTAAATGAAAACTTATTTTGTTTTTTTTTGTATGTATTAATCACTGACATGTAGCCCGCCAGGCTCCTCTGTCCATAGGGATTCTCCAGGCAAGAATACTGGAGTGGGTTGCCGTGCCCTCCTCCAGAGGATCTTCCCGACCCAGGGATCGAACCCTGGTATCTGCATAAATAAATATTTGTCAGCCTCCAATAAGTGGGCTTTCCTGGTGGCTCAGATGGTAAAGAATCCTCCTGCAGTGCAGGAGACCCAGGTTCAACCCCTGGATCAGAAGATCCCCTGGAGAAGGAAATGGCAATCCATTCCAGTGTTCTTGCCTGGAGAATCCCCATGGACTGTAGCCCGCCAGGCTCCTCTGTGCATGGGGTTGTAAAGAGTCCAACACGACTAACCTCCAATAAGTACAAATTAGATTCTTTTGGTTCTGAGTTATAGAATCCATGATTGCAGCGGTCTATTGGCAGGATATGTGGTGGCTCAGATACAAAGAACTAAGTCTAGAAACCCGGATCTGGGCAAGAGGGTGGGTCAGAGAGCTTAGGTCGTTACTTACAGCCTTCTCAGAGTGCCACCTCTATTGTGTGTGTGTGTAAGTCACTTCACTTGTGTCCAACTTTTTGCAACCCCACGGACCACAGCCTTCCAGGCTCCTCTGTCCATGGGATTTTCCTGGCAAGAATACTGGAGTGGGTTGCCATTTCCTCCTCCAGGGGATCTTTCCCATCCAGGGATCAAACCAGCCTCTCCTGCTCGTCTCCTACAGTGCAGGCAGATTCTCTCTATGGCTGAGCCACTGGGGAGGCCTGCTACCCCTATTAATTGTATTTTTCTTCATTCTGCTTGAAATTTAAATTCTAGAGTCGGGACTTCCCTGGTGGTCCAGTGGTTAAGCCTCCACTGATTCGGTGTCTGGTCAGGGAACTAAGATCCCGCATGCCACAGGACCAAAAAGTTTTCAAATGTATATATAAACAGTCCAGGGTAGCGTGCATCACTATTCCATTTTTTGGCTAGGGGAAGACTAGACTTCTCGAGTAGCAGTCTTACCAAAGTTTCTTAAATGAAAGAGAAACAATTTCCCACAAGGCATGTGAAATACTAGTACTAAAATAGATACTGAATGTTAGAATGGATAAAATATGCAGTGTTACCACATACCGCCAATTAAGCTATAAACAGAAGCAAATACATTTAACATTTTTGTTAGCCTGGATAAGCTTATGATGGATGATTTTCTCAAAACAAAACTCTGTTTTAACTCACTTTAAATTTAGCCTTGAGAAAGAGAAACTCAACAGTAGGAACGCAGGAAACACGTGTATTTTTCCTGCTCACCTTCTGAGTGCTTGCTGCCCACGCCTTCTGGATGAACCCTTGGCAGATCTTGTCTTTGTCAGGCACTGTGATAAGAAAAAGCTCCCCAGTCACTTTCAGGACCAAGGGCAGTCTCCACTCAGCAATTAAAATTCCCTCTTCAGTTTAACAAATAAAACGACAAACTTCACAGGAAGTTCCCACCGCGCGCTTTGTTTCCGGCGGGGTGTCTGCCTGGGGCGGGGGGCCAGGTGAATCACATTCTCGTTTCTCTCTTTCTGTTCCTCTCTCTAGCTGGGCAGCCTAGATTTCGGAATCCTTCAGGACTGCACTTGAAAATGGGATTCGTGGGCCAGCTCTTGGGGAGATAAAGGAGCACTGAATTACTTGGCTGTGACCGTCAGGGCCTGCCAACATGTTCTGTGATTGTGCGGATTCCTTTCTTGACCATCTCATGGGGCACCTACCGGAAATGTCCATCTGTAGCTCTCTTGACTGAAAGGATAAGGTCTCTCCTTGGGCCATCTGCTTAAGACATCCCTATCAGCTTTTGCATCCCTACGTTCTTGGCAGGATGTCGTCTCTGAGTGACCTATATTCACATGTGGTCTACAGGGTACCCTGCCTTGCCGTCAGCAGAAGTCCAGTCTTCTCCCAACAGCACCCTTGGTGAAGGGAAAATGCTGGAGCGTGTTCACCACCACATTCAGGGAAATTCTCTTGACTTCTTCAACCTCAATCTTTTTCAGGGCTTAAGGTCACAAGATAGGCTTATCAGTTCAGTTCAGTTCAGTCGCTCAGTCATGTCTGACTCTTTGCGACCCCATGAATCGCAGCACACCAGGCCTCCCTGTCCATCACCAACTCCCCGAGTTTACTCAGACTCACGTCCATCGAGTCCATGATGCCATCCAGCCATCTCATCCTCTGTCGTCCCCTTCTCTTCCTGCCCACAATCCCTCCCAGCATCAGAGTCTTTTCCAATGAATCAACTCTTCGCATGAGGTGGTCAAAGTACTGGAGTTTCAGCTTTCGCATCATCCCTTCCAAAGAAATCCCAGGGTTGATCTCCTTCAGAATGGACTGATTGGATCTCCTTGCAGTCCAGGGGACTCTCAAGAGTCTTCTCCAACACCACAGTTCAAAAGCATCAATTCTTTGGCGCTCAGCCTTCTTCACAGTCCAACTCTCACATCCACACATGACCACAGGAAAAACCATAGCCTCGACTAGACGGACCTTAGTCGGCAAAGTAATGTCCCTGCTTTTGAATATGCTATCTAGGTTGGTCATAACTTTTCTTCCAAGGAGTAAGCGTCTTTTAATTTCATGGCTGCAATCACCATCTGCAGTGATTTTAGAGCCCCCCAAAATAAAGTCTGACCCTGTTTCCACTGTTTCCCCATCTATTTTCCATGAAGTGATGGGACCAGATGCCATGATCTTAGTTTTCTGAATGTTGAGCTTTAAGCCAACTTTTTCCCTCTCCTCTTTCACTTTCATCAAGAGGCTTTTTAGCTCCTCTTCACTTTCTGCCATAAGGGTGGTGTCATCTGCGTATCTGAGGTTATTGATATTTCTCCCAGCAATCTTGATTCTAGCTTGTGTTTCTTCCAGCCCAGCGTTTCTCATGATGTACTCTGCATAGAACTTAAATAAGCAGGGTGACAATATACAGCCTTGACGCACTCCTTTTCCTCTTTGGAACCAGTCTGTTGTTCTACGTCCAGTTATAACTGTTGCTTCCTGACCTGCATATAGGTTTCTCAAGAGGCAGGTCAGGTGGTCTGGTATTCCCATCTCTCAGAATCTTCCACAGTTTGTTGTGATCCACACAGTCAAAGGCTTTGGCATAGTCAATAAAGCAGAAAAAGATGTTTTTCTGGAACTCTCTTGCTTTTTCCATGATCCAGCAGATGTTGGCAATTTGATCTCTGGTTCCTCTGCCTTTTCTAAAACCAGCTTGAACATCAGTGAGTTCACGGTTCACGTATTGCTGAAGCCTGGCTTGGAGAATTTTGAGCCTTACTTTGCTAGCATGTGAGATGAGTGCAATTGTGCGGTAGTTTGAGCATTCTTTGGCATTGCCTTTCTTTGGGATTGGAATGAAAACTGACCTTTTCCAGTCCTGTGGCCACTGCTGAGTTTTCCGAATTTGCTGGCATATTGAGTGCAGCACTTTCACAGCACCATCTTTCAGGATTTGAAATAGCTCAACTGGAATTCCATCACTTCCAGTAGCTTTGTTCGTAGTGATGCTTTCTAAGGCCGACTTGACTTCACATTCCAGGATGTCTGGCTCTAGGTGAGTGATCACATCATCATGATTATCTGGGTCGTGAAGATCTTTTGTGTACAGTACTTCTGTTTATTCTTGCCCCCTCTTCTTAATATCTTCTGCTTCTTTTAGGTCCAGATCATTTCTGTCCTTTATCGAGCCCATCTTTGCATGAAATGTTCCCTTGATATCTCTAATTTTCTTGAAGAGATCTCTAGTCTTTCCCATTCTGTTGTTTTCCTCTATTTCTTTGCATTGATCGCTGAGGAAGGCTTTCTTATCTCTTCTTGCTGTTCTTTGGAACTCTGCATTCAGATGCTTATATCTTTCCTTTTCTCCTTTGCGTTTCGCTTCTCTTCTTTGCACAGCTATTTGTAAGGCCTCCCCAGACAGCCATTCTGCTTTTTTGCATTTCTTTTCCATGGGGATGGTCTTGATCCCTGTCTCCTGTACAGTGTCACGAACTTCATTCCATAGTTCATCAGGCACTCCATCTATCAGATCTAGGCCCTTAAATCTATTTCTCACTTCCACTGTATAATCATAAGGGATTTGATTTAGGTCATACCTGGATGGTCTAGTGGTTTTCCCTACTTTCTTCAATTTCAGTCTGAATTTGGCAATAAGGAGTTCATGATCTGAGCCACAGTCAGCTCCTGGTCTTGTTTTTGCTGACTGTAGAGAGCTTCTCCATCTTTGGCTGCAAAGAATATAATCAGTCTGATTTTGGTGTTGACCATCTGGTGATGTCCATGTGTAGAGTCTTCTCTTGTGTTGTTGGAAGAGGGTGTTTGCTATGACCAGTGCATTTTCTTGGCAAAACTCTATTAGTCGTTGCCCTGCTTCATTCCGCATTCCAAGGCCAAATTTGCCTGTTACTCCAGGTGTTCCTTGACTTCCTACTTTTTGCATTCTGAAGTGTGGTGTTAGACCACTTATAGAAGAGGCTTACAGATTTTCAAGTCCTCTATAAGTGGTCTAACACCACACTTAAGAACGTGAGGGTTAACTCGCCATCTCATTTGGCTCTGAGTCTTTGAAAGAGCCCCATTTCAAAATGTTGATGTGTAAAAACCTAATATATTTTCTGCAAGTTAATCATGCACCAGACACTGTTAAACACTGGAAATTCAAACAAATTAAGCTTCCTTCCCTCTGGAAGTTCATAAGAAACATTTTAAGGTAGGAAGAAGCATGTTTTTAAAAATGTCCATCAGCAGATGAATGGATAAGAAGGCTGTGGTACATATATACAATGGAGTATTACTCAGCAATTAAAAAGAATTCATTTGAATCAGTTCTAATGAGGTGGATGAAACTGGAGCCGACTATACAGAGTGAAGTAAGCCAGAAAGAAAAACACCAATACAATATACTAACACATATATATGAAATTAAGAAAGATGGTAATGATAACCCTGTATGTGAGACAGCAAAAGAGACACAGATGTATAGAACAGTCTTTTGGACTCTGTGGGAGAGGGAGAGGGGGGGATGATTTGGGAGAATGGCATTGAAACATGTATAATATCATATATGAAATGAATCGCCAGTCCAGGTTCAATGCATGATACAGGATGCTCGGGGCTGGTGCACTGGGATGACCCAGAGGGATGGTATGGGGAGGGAGGTGGAAGGGGGGTTCAGGATGGGGAACATATGTATACCTGTAGTGGATTCATGTTGATGTATGGCAAAACCAATACAATATTATAAAATAATTAACCTACAATTAAAATAAATAAATTTTAAAAAATTAAAATGTATGGTCATCAAACATTCTTAGTACGAGTGCTCTTGAAAAATAATTGATCCTTTTGATCCTTAGTTCCCTTACCTTAAAAAATAAGAGCGTTGATATATGGCAGACACCAACACAATATTGTAATTATCCTTCAGTTAAAAATAAATTAGGAAGAAAACTAAGAGGCTGATTCCTCAAAAGGTTAAACACAGAATCACCGTAGGATCTAGCAGGTCTAACCCTAAGTACATACCTCAGATAATTGAAAGCAGACTCTGATACCAGTGCAGAGCATTCATAACATACAAGAGTCAAACAAAAAGGAGGGTCTTTGGCCTTTGTAAATAATGTGTCCATCAACAGATGGATAAACGTGTACAATGGAATATTATTTATCTGTAAAAAGGAATGAAGTTCTGATGCCTGTTACAACGTGGATGAACCTGGAAAACACGCTGAGTGAACTAAGTCAGGCATGGAAGGACTGCCTTTCCTATGATTACACTCATGACATGCCTGGAACAGTCAAGTTCATGGCAACAGAAGATAGAATGGTGGCCACTGGGGACTGAGGTGCGCCAGGAAATGGAGAATTATTGCTTACTGAATACAGAGTCTCTGCATGGAATGATAAAACATTTCTAGAACTAGTTATTGGTGATAGTTGAAAATGTTGTAAATATATTTAATGCCACATTATTTACTCTTCAAGTGGCTGAGAAACAAAATTTTGTTATGTGTATTTTATCACAATTTAAACAAAAATGATCTGGGCATGAGAAATCCTCATAAGTTCATTGGATTCTAACTCTCTCATTTCTCTGAGTATGGAAATGCCTGCTAGAAAAACTTATTTGGGGTTGACTAACTATAAATATTAATTGTCAAATTCTAATGGAAAATAAAAAGGAAACTGTATCCACCTACCAAGTTCATCTCCGCCTAAAAGGGAAGAATGGGAAATAGAGTCAGATGATGAGGAAAAATGTTTCTTCTTCTCAGAAACCACAGCTGGCAGGGAGCACTTTAATTTATTCATTTATTGACTGTGAAAACCATGGCTAAATGTCTGAGGCGCAACTTCTCATCCAGAAAGTACAATTATATGATGTGAAGTAAAGTGAAGAAATGCTGTTTTTTGGTGGGGGGGTGGGGGTGATGGTGGGGGAGCCAAGTTTTAAATGGATTTGGGGAAGTCAGCAGATCTCAGAGGGTGAGACCTAGAGACTGAGAAACCAAGAATGCCACCAAACTGCCACCTCGGATCTAGGGAGTGGAGTGGCTGTTTCATTTTGAAGGAAATTTCAGCAGACAGTAGCAATGAGAGCCCAGGAATTCAGCTCACCATGGAACCTGGAATTTTTACCACCCTGATAATGCAGGCAACCAGCTCCTTGGAAGATTTGACACTGAATATTTAGCAAGTCTCATTTCAAAACCTAAGTGTGTCAAGGCCATGATTTGGGCAAATGTCACACCTCCCCTCCTCCGTGCAAAGCAAGTTCAGAAGAGGCGGCTATTGAGAGCAAAATGAGCCACAGAGGGAAAAGAAAGTGGAAAATACAGACTTCTGACAACATTCCCTACAGAGTAAGGCCTGCCCAACGGGAAAAGCATTTGCAATGTTTGTAGTAAACACACCACAGCAGAAATCTCTGCTTCTTGCCCAATTCTTAGGCCCTAAATCACCTCTGCTAAATTATTTTGATCCCAGCTCACCACTGAAAGATTAAGTTCGAGAAGAGCTTTTCTCCTAAATGAGTCACATTAATTGGCCGGGTCTGACAGGAAGGGGTAGGCTGGGGGCGCCTGCACTAGCCGCCTTCCCTGCGCAGAGCAGCCTCTCAGGACAGCAGGCAGATCTGTCGTCCGTCTGCCTGCAGCATCCGCTGGGTCTGGCCCAGGACTGGCTCTGGGAGCAGCGTTACTCACCTTGGAAGTTCCACGCGGCCCGTTTATTTTGTTTGCTTGCTTGTCTGTTTCTATCTCCACTTCCTCCCTTGCAGACTGAGCTCTGCTCTGTTTGTTTTGCCCATAGGTTATCTCCTTTGGGGGCTGCACACATCTTTTGGTTTTTAGTTTATTTTTAATTAATTAATTTATTTTTATTTTAAAAAGATTTTAGCCACACCCCTCAGAATACGGGACCTTGGGTCCCTGATCAGGGACCAGGTGTGCAGCCCTGCTTTGGAAGGTGGAGTCTTAGCCACTGGCCTGCCAGGGGAGTCCCTGCAGGCGTCTTCTGGGACTGAAATTGGCCTCCGTTTTCCTTAAGGCTGCTTTCTTCTCCTGGGATTCTGCCCTTTGCAGCAGCTGCAGGGCCTTGCTCTATCTATGTCTGGCTTCTCTGCTGATTAGAAAGGGGTCCGGGGTCCTCGATGGCCTAGAGGAGATGCCGGTCTCAGCTTTCGTTTTTAACTTGATAAGCTGATTTGAAATTTTAAATCAAAGAACAAGGTTTCAGAACACAGGTTTTTGCCAGTTTTGGAACATGAGATAGTTGGAATTGAGTTCCCGTCCTGTCATTTACTGCTTTTTACCATCAAGCCACTTAAACTTTCTAAGCTTCAGTGTTCCTTTTCTATAAAACAGGGTAATCAGACATATCCTCAAAAGATACTGGAAAGAATGTAATAAAATGATCTATGTCAAATGTCAACAACAATGCAATATATAAATGGTGGGTCAGTCTTGGTCAAGGCCTGTCACTCTATTGCCTGCTTTGGCAATTGTTTGAAACTTTTATTTCTGTTGTTTGGTACCTGGTTTTTTTGTCATTATTCTTTTTTAATTGCTAGATTAGATGCCTGTATATACACCAAACTATTTCTATGCATAAGGTATAAGTAATAACAATATAATAATTCACAAATCAGTTTAAGAAAAAGAAAGCCACCGTTACAGGGAAGCGTATTAAATCCCCACCCATCTCATCCTCTCCTCCAGATAAAGGATTATTTTTAATTTGGAGATCACTCTCTTGCTTGCTTTTGGGTTTATGCTTTTAAATTCTTATTTGTATTCTTATGCAATAGGCCTAAGTTAGTATTTTAAAATTTTATATAAATCTAATTGTACTGAGGGTATTCTGAGATTTGCTTTCTTCATTCAGTATTTCACGCCATCCATATTATTGTGTGGGTTTCCCAGATGGCACTAGAGGTGAAGAACCAGCCAGCCAATGCAGGAGACACAAAAGGCGTGGGTTCAGACCCTGGGGTGGGAAGATCCCCTGGAGGAGGGCATGGCAGCTCACTCCAGTGTTCTTGCCTTAAGAATCTCATGGACAGAGGAATCTGGCAGGCTACAGTCCAGAGGGTCGCAAAGAGTCAGACCCAGCTGAAGGGACTGAGCACGCACGCATATTTCTGAGTGCAGCTGTAATTCAGATGTGCTCACGGCTTTATGGCATTCTATTATGTGAATATATCACAATGTACTTAACCATTCCACTGGCATTGGATACGCCGATTGCTTCCAGCTATTACAGGGCTACTATAAACAATGTCACAAGAGCTCCTGTTCCCCTATGAGTAGAATGACTAGGTTACTGGATATACACATTTTAAGAAAGAAAGTGAAGTTGCTCAGTCGTGTTCGACTCTTTGTGAGCCCATGGACTGTAGCCTACCAGGATTCTCTGTCCATGGGATTTTCCAGGCAAGAATACTGGAGTGGGTTGCCATTTCCTTCTCCAGGGAATCTTCCCAACCCAGGGATCGAACTCAGGCCTCCTGCATTGTAGGCAGACACTTTATTGTCTGAGCTACCAGGGAAGACCTTTTTACCAAATGCCAGTTACCCTCTAGTGTAGTTACAAGAATTTACATACCCAGAAGCAATATAAGTTCTCTGATGGCTCAGCGGGGTAAAGAACCCACCTGCAATGCAGGGGACACAGGAGACATACATTTGATCCCTGGGCAGGAAGATCCCCTGGAGGAGGGCATGACAACCCACTCCAGTATTCTTGCCTGGAGAATCCCATGGACAGAGGAGCCTGGCGGGCCACAGTCCATGGGCTTGCAAGGGTTGGACAGGACTGAACGACTAAACCAACACCAAGCGTATATAAGTGCCCCAGCTGTTTCATGCCCTCATCAACACCTGATCTTTATCTTGTTGAAGAAATGCTTCCTTATATCAAGGTCATAAAAATATTCTCCTACTTTGTCTTTGAACGTTTTATGGTTTGGTCTTTCATATGTAAAACTTTAAGCCACCTGGAACGAACAGTCATGTAGTGTGAGGTAGGGATTCAGTTTCATTATTTTTCAAGTGAATTACCAACTGCCTTAGCACCACTGAAGAGAGTCAGTCCTTTCCCCGCCAACCAGCAGTGCCTAAAGTTTCTGTATGTCACTGGGTCTGTCTCTGGGCACTTGATTCAGTTCTGTTGCTCACTTTGTCTTTCCAAAGCGTGCCAATCCCCGCAATAGTTTGTGATATGCTTCTGGTAAAGCAAGGCACCAGCTGTTTCCTCAGGAGTGTCTTGGATGTTCCTGGTCTATTGCTCTTTGATATAAATTTTCAAGTCATCTCATCAAATTAAAAAAAAATCCATTGGTGTTTAATGTGGAATTCCACTGGGCTTCCCTGGTGGCTCAGTGGTAAAGAGTCCACCTGCCGCAGGGGACTCAAGAAATGCGGTTTCTGTCCCTGGGTCAGGAAGGTCCCCTGGAGGAGGAAATGGCAGCCCACTCCAGTATTCTTGCCTGGGAAATCCCATGGACAGAGGAGCCTGGTGGGCTGCAGTCCACGGGGGCGCAAAGAGCCGGACACGGCTGAGTGCGCATACACAGATATAAACTTGGGAAGAACTGCCTTCTTTGCTAATTTACCCCCATCCATCAATGCAGCATGTCCTTCATTTGCTGGCATCTTGGTAGACATGTTTCAATAAAGTTAAACAAATTCGTTCATTAAGATCTTGCTCTTCAAGAGTTTCCTTCCTGGGTACTTGATAATATATTTTCAGTGTTTTAATATTGATATCTCTTATTAAATCACATTCTTTGAATGTTTACAGCTGACATATACAAATTTAACTTTTGCACACTCATTCTGTATTAGGTAGTCTTTCTAAATTCTGATTAACTCTAATGATTATTATGGGTTGGGGGGGTTCTATGTACATAGTCGTATCATCTGCATATCTTCTCCAGATCTCACAAGAATCACATCATCTTCATAAAAAGAAAATCGTGTCTTCTCCAAATCTGACTAGGATCCTCAACATCATCTTCTTTCTACTGTTAAAGGGAATAGAATCAAACCTCATTATTCATGACATCCGTGTCTGCAAATTCACTTGCTTGCGAAAACTTATCCGTAAGGCCAAAATCAACACAGTGCTTTTGCAGTCCTTTGCAGACAGGCGCAGGTGCAGAGTGGAGGAAACGTTGAGTCACCCTACCTGCAGGTCCAGAGCAAGGGCAAACCAGACGACCTCTGGCCTTCTTGTGTCAGCTTTCATACCGTAAACAAGCATTGTTTCCGTGGCGGTCTATTCAGTGTTATGCTTGTCACATTTCTGTGATCTTTGTTAATGATTCCACTGCTTAAAACGGCCCCCAAAGCATGAAGCTGACGTGCTATCCAGTGTCCCCTAAGCGAAAGCAGGCTGGCATGTGCTATAGGGAGAAACCACGTGGAACACAATCCTTCAGACTTGCATTGTATTTCGAGTAAATTACATTTTCCTCGGAACACGTCTCTCTTAGGTTTTCAAATAGAGTTGAATTTTTTTACTGTATTTCCTTACATTTTCAGTCTGTGAGGGACCCACGGTTATGTTCCCTTTCGTGCTTTGAGTACTGTACTTGCGCCTTCTGTCTTATCCTCCGTCAGTGTGATGAGTACCAGGCAATTCAGCAAAGAATCCTCCTGCAATGCAGGAGATGCAAGTTCATCCCTGGGTTGGGAAGATCCCTTGGAGCAGGAAATGGCAACCCACGCCAGTATTCTTGCCTGGAGAGTTCCAC
The DNA here is from genome assembly GCF_016772045.2 of Ovis aries. Classification (NCBI taxonomy): domain Eukaryota; kingdom Metazoa; phylum Chordata; class Mammalia; order Artiodactyla; family Bovidae; genus Ovis; species Ovis aries. Next base: position 60,590,179 of record NC_056076.1, read on the forward strand.
GGACAGAGGAGCCTGGAGGGTTACAGCCCGTGGGGTCGCAAAGAGTCAGACTGAGTAACTCCCACTGCACTTCCCTTCAAGGACCCAGGCACACAGGATGCACCAGAGAAAGAGCCCTTTCTGCTTCCGTGGTGTCTGTGTGTAGCCACCTCAGCGCCTCTGGGGACCGAGGCCCCTTTCCCGGGGGGGGAGGCCAGCTTCTCAGAAGGCCACAGATGCCAGCGCTGTCGATCTCTGACTCCTCCCCAGCCCGGGCCGGCCATGCAGACTTCAGGTCCTAAGTCCTCCGCTGACTGCTCACTCCACACTGCTCACAGCTGCTGTTACAAAACGGAAGACTAGCAGGTGCAGCGTGTCCCCACCTGGTGACCGCTGCCTCCATTCACCCAGCCCTACGCTACAGAATTACAGGAGACCAGCAACAGGCCGGGGACCCGAGGAAGCCTCGAGCAGCGACAGCAGGAGCCTCCACGAGGACCACAGCCCCGCCCGTGGCGTGCCGGCGCGCAGGCTCAGTCGCTCAGCTCTGCCCAGCTCTTTGCGCCCGCGTGGGCTGTAGCCCATCAGGCGCCTCTGTCCCGGAGGTTTCCCAGGCAAGAATACTGGAGTGGGTTGCCATTTCCTCCTCCGGTGGATTTTCCTGACCCAGGGATCAAACTCGTGTTTCCTGCGTCTCCTGTAGGTGGATTCTTTACTGCTGAGCCACCGGGAATGCCCGCCAATAGCTTGATTTTAGCCCATTTTGGACTGGGAGCTCCAGATAATAAATGCGTGCTCTTTGAAGTCACTAAGTTTGTGGTACTGTCTCGTTAGAAAGCTAATACAACATCTTACTGCTGCTATTTTGCCCACTTTTGTAATGTTTCTTCTCTATTTACTTGCTTATGATTTTGTTTTAATTGTTCCATTTTTCTCTTTATTGGTTTGGAAGTTCTATATTTATATTATTTTATGGGCTTAAATTTATCTAAAGATTAGATTATTCACTCACCTTACACTCTTAATGAATAATGTAAGGAGCTTGAAATGACCATGTACCTACCACCTCTCTCCCGAATTGTGTGCCACCGTCAATTCCCAAAATTAAATAATATGATTCTTTTCTTTATTCAATTAATGATTGTTTAATTTATCCAATATTAACCACCAGCTTATTGTTTGTTAATGCACCTCATGCCTTTCCTATAAAATCACTCTCCTAGCCAAAATAAAATTTTTAGAGCTTTCTTTAGTTAAGTTTAGCTTTTTTTGTCTTAAAATAATTTTTTGGCTTTGTTATTTGTTTTCTACTTGCTACTTTACTGGGATATAATATAAGTATAGTAAATTACACACATTTAAAATGTACAATTCAGTGAGCCTAACAAAAGTAAAAACCTGCGAAACCCCCACCCACCATCAGGATGCAGAACATTTTCATCACTCCTTCCCCTTCCCTCTCCACATCTGTCTCCTTCCATCACTGTCTCCAGGAACCACTGACCGGTTTAACTATAGATTAGCTTCCTTTTTCTGGAATTTTATATAAGTGGAACAGTATAGTAAAGAGTTGTTTGCGACCAGCTTCTTTCACTCAGCATAATTATTTTGCGATTGAGTCATGTTATTGCATTTATAACAATTGATTCTATTTTATTATTGGTTGGTATTCAACAGTATGAACATGATACAATTTGTTTATCTCATCAATTGTTGATGGACGTTGGATTATGTCTAGTTTTTGGCTGTCATGCTATGGACAATCAGTACAAGTCTCAGTGTAAACAAAGGCTTTCATTTCTCTTGGGTGCATATTTAGAAGTGGAATGACATATACTAGGTATATCTTTAACTACTTAAGAACTGCCAAACTGTTTAAACTTACTTGGTTGCACAGGTCTTAGTTGAGGCATGTGGGATCTAGTTCCCTGACCAGGGATTGAACCCAGGCCCTCTGCATTGGGAGCATGGCGTCTTAGCCACTGGACCACCAGGGAAGTTCCCTAGCCTTTTTTTTTAATTTTAGTAGATGTGCAATGATATTTCATTTTGGTTTTCATTTATCAAGTCCAGCATCCCACCAGAAACAGAAAGGCTACTTTAAGCTGTGTGGGTTTCTAATGAAGTAGAATTAACTTGACAATGTTCAACCATGTTGAACATGGTTCAACATTATCTAGCAAAATAATTCACAGGAATTTGCCTTAGTGACTTCAGACTGCTCAGCAGAACACTGTAGGCTTGACAGCTTAAAAACAGAAATTTATTTCTCATGGTTCAGGAAGCTGGGAAGGTCAAGATCAAGGCTTCAGCAGATCCCATGTCTGGTGAGGGCTTCTTCCTGGTTTGCAGGTGGCTGCTTCTTGCTGCATCTTCCTTCCCATTGCAGAAAGCAGAGAAAGATCCTCTCCCAGGCCTCTTCAGTAACGGCACTAACCCCATTCCTGGGAGCTCCACCCTCATGACCTGATCAGCTCCCAAAGGCCCCACATCTAATACCATCACACTGGCAATTAGGGCTTCAGCAGATAAACTTGGGGGAGGGGGGCATAAATATTTAGTCTGCAGCAAGCTTCTTGTTTTCTAGTGGCCTTTAGACGGTTTGATCTCAAACAGCTGCATGTGAAGCTCTACGTTAAGAAAATGCAAAAGGTGAGAGTTCAAGTGGGCTCTCTTGTCAGCTTGCCATTTTGAGTAAACTTCTGGTAAGATGTCACGCCCTGTCCCTCAGCTCTACCCCACATCTGTCCCTCAGCTCCACCCCACATCTGTCCCTCAGCTCCACCCCACATCTGTCCCTAGACAGAGGGACTGTTACAATAGCTTCAGACACCCACGCATGGATGGAACGACTGTACATCTCTTTGCTTCTCGAGAGGTGAACCTGCCCAGGAAAATATAAAAGCTACTAGTCTAAACATCTTTTTCCACTCTCTGTTTCCCAACCCCACTAGTCTAAGCATCTTTAGACGGCTTTTCAAGAAACCTGGCTAACTACATCGTCCTCATAAAGCCCTTCGGGTTATGCAGTCATGGAGGGTTAGAGCTGGTGGTTGTCGCTCCAGCATCTCGTTCAACAGCTAAAGATGCTGAGGTCCCAATACCTCAGCTGGCACGAAGTCTGCCCTTGAACATTGCCTTGCTCATAGCAAGCAACTTGGTGTGATTCAAGTGGACTGAACCCCAGTCCGTTCTCCTTCCTCCAAACCCCATTGCAAATAGCACTATTTATATAATCCAAGACTTGCTCTCTGAAGCTACAATGAGGGCTTTGTAATACAAACATCCCTCAGAGAAACTTCTTCCATTACCTAACAAAACACATAGAAATGTTGTTAATTTATGATTTTAAGTGAATTTCAGCTTCTATTTTAGCTCACATCTCTGCTGTGGCCACACATAATTTTTATGTGCTATTAGTGAACTTTATAGCCCATCGAGAGCCTGTTGTATAATGTACACTGTGCATTTATTACCAATTTATAGGCACTGCTATTTTAATTAATTGTAGAGGTTAATAGTTTTATATATTTGAGTTTATAGCACATATTTTGCCTAGCCATTATTTATTTGATATTACATTCTGGATCAAAAATGGAACCCCCAATTTTAACATGGTTCCTGTGCGAAAATATAACTTGCTTTATGACAGTCACCTTATGACGACAATTTCTAAAAATGAATTATGGTCTATATATAATGTGTAGCATCAAGTTTATGAGTAATGGAATTAGAACATGTAGCCTCGGTGTTATAATTTGAGAGGCAATGTCAATAGCAGCAGGATCTCGACTGCTTTCACTGAAATAACTAAGATTTTGTGAAAGAGCTGCTGGGCTGATGTCTGGATATAGGTGACACCTGCCGAAAAAGAAGTGATCTTGCTGTTCAGTTGCTAAGTCATGTCCGACTCTTTGCAGCCCCATGGACGGCAGCACACCAGGCTTCCCTGTCCTTCACTATCTCCTGGAGTTTGCTCAAATTCATGTCCATTGAGTTGTTGATGCCGTCTTACATCTTATATACCTTCTTACATACCCCAAATAACCGAAAGCAGGGACTCGAAGAGATATTTGTACATCTGTGTTCATAGCAGCATTATTCACGATAGCCAAAAGCTAGAAACAACTCAAGTGTCCACTGAGAGATAGATGGATAAATATAACGTGGTATACACACACAGTTGGCTGCTTCCCTGGTGGCTCAGAGGTTAAAGCGTCTGCCTGCAGTGCAGGAGACCTGGGTTCGATCCCTGGGTCGGGAAGATCCCCTGGAGAAGGAAATGGCAACCCACTCCAGTATTCTTGCCTGGAGAATCCCAAGGATGGAGGAGCCTGGTGGGCTATAGTCCATGGGGTCACAAAGAGTCGGACATGACTGAGCGACTTCACTTTCACTTCATACACACACAGTTAGAACTGGACATGGAACAACAGTCTGGTTCCAAATAGGAAAATGAGTACATCAAGGCTATATACTGTCACCCTGCTTATTTAACTTATATGCAGAGTATATCATGGGAAATGCTAGGCTGGATGAAGCACAAGCTGGAATCAAGATTGCCAGGAGAAATATCAATAACCTCAGATATGCAGATGACACCACCCTTATGGCAGAAAGTGAGGAGGAACTAAAACGCCTCTTGATGAAAGTGAAAGAGGAGAGTGAAAAAGTTGGCTTAAAGCTCAACATTCAGAAAACTAAGATCATGGCATCGGGTCCCATCACTTCATGGGAAATAGATGGAGAACAGTGGAAACAGTGTCAGACTTTATTTTCTTGGGCTCTAAAATCACTGCAGATGGTGACTGCAGCCATAAAATTAAGAGACGCTTACTCCTTGGAAGAACAGTTATGACCAACCTAGATAGCATATTCAAAAGCAGAGATATTACTTTGCCAACAAAGGTCCATCTAGTCAAGGCTATGGTTTTTCCAGTGGTCATGTATGGATGTGAGAGTTGGACTATAAGGAAAGCTGAGCACCGAAGAATTGATGCTCTTGAACTGTGGTGTTGGAGAAGACTCTTGAGAGTCCCTTGGACTGCAAAGAGATCCAACCAGTCCATCCTAAAAGAAATCAGTCCTGGGTGTTCATTGGAAGGACTGATGCTGAAGATGAAACTCCAATACTTCGTCTATCTGATGTGAAGAGCTGACTCACTTGAAAAGACCCTGATGCTGGGAGGGATTGGGGGCAGGAGGAGAAGGGGACGACAGAGGATGAGATGGTTGGATGGCATCACCAACTCAGTGGGCATGAGTTTGAGTAAACTCCAGGAGATGGTGATAGACAGAGAGGCCTGGCGTGCTGCCGTTCATGGGGTCGCAAAGAGTCAGATACGACTGAGCGACTGAACTGAATTGAACTGATACACACAATGGAATTTTATTCAGCCTTAAGAAGGAAGGGAATTCTGACATACACTACAAATAGATGTACCTTGAGGACATTATGCAAAGGGAAGTAACCCAGTCTTGGAAGGATAAATGTTGCATGACTTTGTGTACATGCGGTACCTGGAATAGTCTAACTCATAGAGACAGAAAACAGAATGGTGGTTTCTAGGGGCTGCAGGGAGGGATAAGGAGGGAGTTATTGCTTAACAAGAAGAGTTTCAGTTTTGCAAGATGAGGCGAGTTCTGGGCATGGATGGTGGTGATGGTTGCCCAACAACGTGAATGCACTTACTGCCACTGAGCTGTATACTTTCAAATGGTTAAAATGGTAACTTTTATATTAAGTGTATTTCACCAATATTTTTTTAAAAAGCGAAACAAAAGAAAGAAAGAAAAAGACATGATCCCAGTCCAAGCCTCTGACCGCAGTCTCCCGTCTTCTCAGGCCTTAACTGCATTCACCCTTCTGTCTCTTTCTTTCCTGGACGCTCAAGCCGGTTATTTTGCTTTTTGTTTTTCTTTTCTTCCCCCAGCTCTCTCTCTCTCACCACTTTCCAGTCAGTATTCTTCAAATAGCTTTGTGCACTTTATGGAAGCTGCTTTTTCAGTCCCCAAACACTGTCTTCAGACTCGTATCTTCTTGGCTCATTCGGCAGCCAGCCCTTTCCTAAAATGCTTTTGAGTTCTCACCCAGCTGGCGCTCCGAGCAGCCGGCTCTCCCACCTCACCCCCCCTCCTCCTTTAGACTGCTTCTGCCCCTCTTCCGGTCACAGCGACCCCCGTTCACCTGCCACCTGAGGGCTCAACCCCCCACTCCTCTTCAAGGCCTTTGCGGCCGCTCCCCCTGTGTTCGCGAGTGCTGGGTCCCCCACCCCAGAGCCACCCCGAGTTCTCTTTTATTCCCACTCTGCATACTTTCTGAGTGATTGCAACTCTTCTGGCCTTTTCCATCACACGCAGCAGAGATCTCACGCCAGATCTTGGCACCCAGAGCTCTTGGTCTTCTGGACTGCTCCCCTTAGATGTCCCAGATGCATTTCAAATTCAACATGCTTACATGTGAACTCATTTTGGCCCCTCCCCATCACGCACATACAAACTCCTTCACCTACGTACCGTTGGTTGAAATGTCAGAATGGCCGTTAAGTATTCCAGCCAGAAAATCCACGCCATCTCCTACTTCTCCCTCTCTCTCCTGCCCATTTCTCTCCGGCTATAATCAGGTCCATGTTACTGATCTGGGGAAAGAGGAAATCCTCAGGTAGGCCAGTGCCCCTGAGAGGCAACTTTATAATGTTCTGCCCAGCTGGGAGGTCACTGATAAGTTTAATTGTGTGTCAAAAAGAAATATTTTAATGGTGCTCTTTTCTGTGTGTTTGGAAAAAAGTTTGAGTCAATTGCCAGTCATTGGTAATACGCCTTTCGGAAGGACGTAGTAATCCTGGTGCTGAGGATGCTCTCAAAGCTGCTTTTGAAGCATTCGAACTGTGTTTGTTGTAAAAGTGTGTATTTAATATCAGCAAGAGTGATAAGTTATTTCTAGAAGTCTGGGGAAAAACATCTGTGGTTAGACGATAAGGCATCAGTCCTAATGGCCCGAAGCCCTGTTAAGTAGCGAGGAGGAAGTCAGCTGAAGTTTGCCAGGAAGGGCTGGTTGAGGACTCCTCGTCTCCTCCGAAGCCTGTTGGAGGCTGACCCAGGTTTTCAGAGCCCCTCTGAAGTTCAGGACTTCCCTGGTGGCTCAGATGGTAAAGAGTCTGCCTGCAATGCGGGAGACCTGGGTTTGGTCCCTGGGTCGGGAAGATCCCCTGGAGAAGGGAATGGCTACCCAGTATTCTTGCCTGGAGAATTCCATGGACAGAGGAGCCGGGCCGGCTACAATCCATGGGGTGCAAAGAGTCGGACACGACTGAGCGACTGACGCTATTTTTGAAGTTCAAACACTTGGCTCACTCGATTCCTCAGGGAATTACATCATCATGTGAGCTAAGATCCCCATCCCTTCCCACACTGCTTGGCGGAAGAAGGCAATTAGGGGGTGGCGGAGTAAACTTTGGAAGGTGAAAGGACACTGCTGACCGCTGAATTATCAGCGCTGTGATCCGCCCTCTTGGAGAGTGTCGGCATAGCCTCTTGTTTCCAGGATCCACGCCTGTGAACGTAAGCCGACTTGGAAATAGGTCTTCGAAGATGTCCTCAAATTAGGATGAAGCCATTGGATCAGATCCTAATCCAAGGACTGGTGCCCGAATAAGAAGATAAATCTGGGCCCTGAGAGACACACAAGGAAGGTCACGTAAGACGGAGGCAGAGACGGGAGTGATGTGTGTACAGATCAGGGGACGCCAGGGGTTGCAGGCAGCAACCAGAAGCCGGGAGGGAAACGGGAAACAGATTCTTCCCTGAAACGTCAGGAGCGGTCTTGGTGTCAGACTTCTAGCCTCCAGAACTGGGAGAGAAAGGCATTTCTGGTGTGTGAAGCCCCCAGTGTGTGGTACTTTGCAGCAGCGGACTTAGGAAATGAAAATACTGGGAAACCCGTGGATGGGACAGAACAGGAGCCGAAAGGCGGCGGCCGAGACCCCACACAGGCGCAAACGGCCGCCGGAAGTCCGCCCGCTGCTCAGGTCTAGGCCTTCGGGCCCCCTTGACTGGACTCCAGTGGGCTCCTAAACCATCTCCCTACTCTATCCTCACGCTGCCACCTCAGGGAAACCCAAACAGGCAGAGCAGTCCCATGTACGGAGAGCTGCGCTCTCGCCACTGTCTGCAGAGGGCACGAGTCCGCACCGCGCACACGCACAGCATCCTGGCGAGCGTGCCCTGCTCCACGTCTCCGCCCTCATCCCGGCCCTCTGAGTGGTGCTGACTGTAAACCCCATCTGGGGGCTTGGGCAGACTCCAGCCCAGGGGAGCTGAGTCCTTAGCCTGAGGTCGCACAGTAGAAGTTGGACTCTGATCTAGCTGACCCTTTACCCTAGCCTCCATACTGGATTTGCTTGGGGGCGGGGGTGGGCGGGAACCGCACTTCAAGGCTGGAAGGAGCAAGCAGAGTCCCTGAAAAGGACAGATCATCTCTCTCAAACAGTCATTTGAAACCGGGAAGAAGATGCCTCATCTTCATTTCGCAATGGAGACACTGAAAGCTGAGATTCGCTTTGAGCTGGAACCGGAAGCACCCAGTTTCTACACTTTGTTTCCCGCACCAATCCGCAGGCCCCCCGCCATCCTCCTCCACCCCACCCCCAGGACTGTGAGGAGAACCCGGAGGGTCCCCCGAGACCCCACCCTGCTGCTGCCAGCCAGATCTCCTGGAGAAATCAAAGGCTAAGCTTACCGGCTCGATCGCCGGCTTGTTATCAGTAACTTTCCCAAGAGTGCAGTGAGAGTTAATGTTTATAAAGTGCTCTCGAAGCCTCCGATAAAAGACGTTCAATGGCGTTAACAGGTTCTGCAGGCCCCGCGTTTCACTTGGCTTGATGGATACACGTCCCTCTTACACAGTAGGTGGATTCTGCTTCCGATGAATCGAGCTCATTAATTAGGATCCTGTCTGCAGTTTATTAGGAGAAGGCAATGACACCCTACCTCATCACTCTTGCCTGGAAAATCCCACGGAGGGAGGAGCCTGGTGGGCTACAGTCCATGGGGTCATGAAGAGTCAGACACAACTGAGCGACTTCACTTTCACTTTTCACTTTCATGCATTGGAGAAGGAAATGGCAACCCACTCCAATGTTCTTGCCTGGAGAATCCCAGGGACAGGGGAACCTCATGGGCTGCCATCTATGGGGTCACACAGAGTTGGACACGACTGAAGCGACTTAGAAGCTGCAGTTTACTGTAAAGATGCTTGGTTATAAATGCAGTTAGGACCCTCAGCCAACCCCCGGGCTAGCTGACTGTACACGAGTTGGGGGAAGGAGGTAGCCTCCTTGAACTCCTCATGCTCATAGTTGCTATATTCAAGCCCATTATCTTGTACTGACAGGCAGCTGCAGCTCTAATAAAATATGGAGATGGCTGATTGCAGCCAGGCTTTCTTTAGGCAACTGGCAGATAAGCGCAACAGTGATCAATGCATCGCTTGGCAGTCCTTTGCGGTTTCCAGACAAGAGCTCGATTCTGGACCTGCAGCACCTCTGTATACCATTTCCACTCGAGATCTCATAGACATTTTAAAGCAAAATCAAGTTTCTTTACCCATTTGCAATCAAGGGGCTATTTACACACTCAGAAAAGCTGCCGTCCTTTTAAGGCAATTCTTCACAATGCTGGTGGGACATTAGAAGCCTCTTAGGGAACTTTAAAAAATCAGATACCCAGGCCCCAACCTCAGAAATGTTGATTCATATGCCCTGCGGATCAGCCATCAGTATCCCAGTGTTTGTGCGTGTGTGTCTCTGTGTGTTTGCTTTCTTTTAATCAATAGGCTTTGTTTGTTGAAGCAGTTTTCGGTTTACGGAAAAACTGAGCAGAGTCCCCATATGTGTTTGTTAGTTGTTCAGTCATGTCTGACTCTTTGGGACCCTGTGGACTGTAGCCCACCAGGCTCCTCTGTCCGTGGAATTTTCCAGGCAAGAATATTGGAGTGGGTAACCATTCCCTTCTTCAGGGGATCTTCCCAACCCAGTGATGGAACCTGGGTCTCCTGCACTGCAGGCAGATTCTTTACCATCTGTGCCACCACAGAAGCTCCTAATATACACCTGTTAGCATAGTTAAAATCTGGAACACTGACAACATCAAACCATACCCATATATCATATAGAATATTTTTCAATGCCCAGAGTGATTCACATATGCAAGCAGGACTAAGGATTCAGTTGTGTTATCATCGCCTTCACCACTGGGACTCAACAGCCTTTTAAAAAATAATTTCTGATTAAACCACAGCCCAAAGTCCTTTAGGTTTTCCCAATACCTTTCCTTAAAGTGACAGCCCATGCTTGAGAGTGGGCTGGCATTCACTCAATGAAGATGACGCTGCCCACCGTCATGTTTGTGCTTTCAGATTGCGTGGCCAGGGGCCTTATCAGTTATTACAGGTCTTAGAGGACTCTTCCTTGTTAGATTAGAAAATATATAAAGAGATAATATAATAGAGCTAATACAGTGGGTTTTCTAGAACTCTTTGAAAATGATTGATAATTTTCAGAACCGAAGAAAAATTAATATATTACTTCTAAAAAGAAGTTACTTTAATATTTTAGCATAAGTGGTCTTGCTGGAAAGATAATTAAGTAGAGTGAAGGCAGAAATCCATTTGTTAGAGAATAGAAAATGTGAAAAAATGTTTTACACCATCCAAAAGACAGCTACACGCTTAATCAAGTCTTTTGGGTCCCTAATCATTCATTCATTTTTTAATTAAACAAATATTTGTTAAGCACCTCCTATGTTCCAGGTTTTAGGTGCTATGGAGAATTAATGAACCAAATAGGCAATAGAACTGCTTTTATAGAGTTTATATTCTGGTGGCATATTAGAATACATGTCCACTTTCAAAAAGATTATTGAAATTGTCTAACAGTTGGATATTTTTGGAAACGTGAAATACTATGTAAATTCTAAACATTATTGATATTGACATTACTGTGGCCTTTCATCACACTGAGATCAAGATACAAAGGAAACTCTAAACTTCATTATGAAATATGCTTAATTGTTGAAATTTTACTTTAGAGAAAGCTGCTATGCTTCGATATCAGTGTGTTGTAACAGTTGGCTTGTTGAAGCATAAATCATAAATCAGATAAAGTGTGAAAGTGCTAGTTGCTCAGTTGTGTCCGACTCTTTGTGACCCCGTGGACTGTGACCCACTAGGCTCCTCTGTCCTTCGAATTCTCCAGGCAAGAATACTGGAGTGGGTAGCCATTCCCTTCTCCAGGGGATCTTTCTGACCCAGGGACCAAACCTGCATCACAGGCAGATTCTTTACCATTTCTGAGCCACCAGGAAAGTCCATATGATAAAGTAGAGAAAAGAAATGAATTCAAATTCCTTCCATAAGGCTAACAGCTCCTGCATATCTTGGGTCTATTGAAGCTGATAGACATGTTTATAAACTTGTTAAGAGGAAATGCTGTCTTTATTTATTGAAGGGCACTAGTATCTATCAGTTAGCTTATGCTGCATAACAAACTTCCCTGAAAAGAAGGAGCTTAAAGCACCCCCATTTAGCTCACAATTCCCAGCATCAGCTGGGAGCGTCTTCTCAGTTGGCTCAGCTGGTCTTTGCTGGGCGTTCTCACATGCCGCAGTCACCTGGTGAGGGCCCCACTCACCAGACTGGTGGTTGGAAGACTGGCTGGTTCGTCTAGGGCCCCCATAGCTGGAGTGGCTCGTCTCTTCTCCATGCGACTCCTCATCCTCCAGTAGGCTAACCTGGACATCTTCACATGGTGGTCTCAGGGTTCCACAAAACAGAGAACGAGCCCCAGTGTTCAGTTACTGTGTGAGTCTGTGATTGTGTCCCATTGACCAAAGCAACTCACACACCCAAGCCCAGAGTCAGTGTGAGAGGGCAGAAAAGGAAATTATTAAGGCCCTTTGTGCAAGCAACTACCCCAGTATCCCATTACAGGATGTAGGTTTTTAGGTGAGAATCTCCCAGAAAATGCTGTTCCCTTCTTTGCTCCTGGGCCCCAAATCCATAAACACTCAGATACACTTAATCTATTCACTGTCCCCAGTGAACAGAGTCTGGGGAAGAATGTACCTTCTTGCATCACTACCCTTCATGCAGTCTGGCACCTGGAGATCTTAAGCCACTTTAACGTGGCTTCATAAATTTCATATACACCCCTAACCTCCATGGGAACCAAACCGCTGCACTTCTAAGAGAAGAGAATGTTGTCTGTGATTCTGTTGTGAATCTCTCTCTCCCAGAACTCAAGCCTACACTATCATCCTCTCCCTTGAGCCAAAAGCATGAGGGAATCACTGTTAGAACCACTTGTAGGGAGAGGGTGCAGATCTGGACCACACGGAGACCAGGATCAAGAAAGAGGTTCAGGAAAGAGAACAGTATACCTCCTGGGCCGACTCAGACTAGAACTAAGAGCAACTGTGTGTGTTAGTTGCTAAGCTGTGTCCGATTCTTTGTGACTTCATGGTCTGTAGCCTGCCAGGCTCCTCAATCCATGGGATTCTCCAGGCAAGAATACTGGAGTGGGTTGTTATTTTCTTCTCCATGGGATCTTCCCAACCCAGGGATCGAACCCCGGTCTCCTGCATTGCAGGTTGATTCTTTACCATCTGAGTCATAACGGAAACCCAAGAGCAAGTATAACGAGGTAGGTAAAAACCCAAAGAATCTCCTCCAGCACCTGCATCTCTTTATTTGAAAATTACATTTAAAATTTTGTTTCATCTGGGCTTTGTTACTGAGTTTGAATATATTTTTTTACAAGTAACTCTCTATCCTTGGACAGGAGGAGTATAGTCCACTCATTAGGAGGGCAGACCTCACTTCCTCTCCCTCCCTGCTTCTACCACTTAATACTTATCATCTGTGTAACCTTGAACAAGTTAGGCCATGTGAGCCTCAGTTTCTCCACCTATACTAGGGTTCTCCAGAGAAATAGAACCAATATGTATAGATATGTGGATATGGATACAGACACAGATATTTTAGAGAGAGAGATTGCAAGGAACTGGCTCACACCACTGTGGGAGCTGGCAAGTCTGAAATCTGTAGGACAGGCTGCAGGCTGGATTCTGATGAGTTGATGTTGAAGTTAAGTCAGGGCTGTCCAGGGCAGCAGGCTGGAAACTCAAGCAAGCTTTCTGCATTGCATTCTTGAGGGTGATTTCTTCTTTGAGGATGACCTCAGTTTTTGCTCTTAAGGCTTTCAACTGATTGGACGAGGCTCACTCAAATTATGGCAAATAATCCACTTTATTCAAAGTCTGCTGTTTTAAATGTTCAGTATAGTTCAGTGGCTCAGTCATGTCTGACTCTTTGCGGCCCCATGAATCGCAGCACGCCAGGCCTCCCTGTCCATCACCATCTCCTGGAGTTCACTCAGACTCACGTCCATCGAGTCTGTGATGCCATCCAGCCATCTCATCCTCTGTCATCCCCTTCTCCTCCTGCCCCCAATCCCTCCCAGCATCAGAGTCTTTTCCAATGAATCAACTCTTCGCATGAGGTGGCCAAAGTACTGGAGTTTCAGCTTTAGCCTCATTCCTTCCAAAGAAATCCCAGGGTTGATCTCCTTCAGAATGGACTGGTTGGATCTCCTTGTAGTCCAAGGGACTCTCAAGAGTCTTCTCCAACACTGCACTTCAAAAGTATCAATTCTTCGGCACTCAGCCCTCTTCACAGTCCAACTCTCACATCCATACATGACCACAGGAAAAACCATAGCCTTGATTAGACGGACCTTAGTCGGCAAGGTAATATCTCTGCTTTTGAATAGCTATCTAGGTTGGTCATAACTTTTCTTCCAAGGAGTAAGCGTCTTTTAATTTCATGGCTGCAGTCACCATCTGCAGTGATTTTGGAGCCCAAAAAAATAAAGTCTGACCCTGTTTCCACTGTTTCCCCATCTATTTCCCAAGAAGTGATGGGACCGGATGCCATGATCTTTGTTTTCTGAATGTTGAGCTTTAAGCCAACTTTTTCATTCTCCTCTTTCACTTATCTATAAAGGGATGCCCAGGTGGTACAGTGGTAAAGAATCTGCTTGCCAATGCAGGAGACACTGGAGACGAGGGTTTGATCCCTGATTCGGGAAGATCCCTTGGAGGAGGAAATGGCAACCCACTTCAGTATTCTTGCCTGGAAAACCCCATGGGCAGAGGCACCTGGTTGGCTACAGTCCATGGGGTTGCAAAGAGTCGGACACTACTGAGCGTGCACACATCTAAAATGTACCTTCAGAGCAGTATCTGGACTCGTGTTTGACCAAACTGATTATCACACCACCCATCAGCAGGGAGAAAAGTAGTACATACATCACAGAACTGCGATGCCGTGAAGCATACAAAGCAGGGGCGATGACTCTTAGCACTGATCTTGGTCATCGTTATTCCTGTCCATATCCTGTGTTTACAGGAAAGCTGGCCATTCATGTAAATCGGGGCTCTCTAGTTTGAGGAAGGGGTGAGCGGAAAGCTTGGTGGATTTATGACAGGTTGCTTTATTCCTTACAGAACAAGAGCAGGGCCTTTGGGGTTGGTTTGAAATTGATGTTTGTTTTCAAAAGAAAAGGAATTTTAAAAGAGCTCTGATCCTCTAAGACTGAACGATTGCTTTAGAGACCCATCACCTAGCAACAGAAAGATAATACCTTCTCTCCTCCAACAGGTAAACCTCTGGCTTATCTAATTGAAATTTCAGGCTTCCTGCTATACTCCTAAAAAAAATGATCACTTTAAAGGGTTCAAACCATACAAACCAAAGTCAGATTTGAATGTACCACTTTTCAAATGGCAGGCTAATGAGATTTTCACTGGGAGAAGAGATTTGAAGCTTTACAGCTCATAATTTGAGCAGCTTTGTTCCACTGGCGTTCATTGAATTTCACCAAAAAGACTGCAGTCAAATTCCTTTTTTGACTCCTGTCTGGGGATCAAAGATAAGTGTTAGAAAAAGCAACAAATTATAAATTGTAAGAAAATAAAGAATTATCTAGACTTTTCACCAGGTTGAGTCATCTGTTATTCTTTCTTCCCAATCCCCTCCCGTGCCCTCCCATATTCATTACAAATACCACCCATTCTACCCCTGAAATGACTGCTCCTTCCCGCTTTAACACTCCACCGCCACTGCCGTCGTCAGACCTCTTGATCCGTCTTCCTGACCAGACGGTCCCCAGTCGCACCTGGTCTTCACACACTTGGCTGGCTTATTCTAAGACACGGGCTTCCCTCTTTCTACTCTGCTTAAAAGTTGTATTGCTTTTTTCCCAGCAAGCTCAAACTCCTTTACCTAGCATTTAAGACCGCCTGTGATCTGCCCTCAGATTTTCTTTCCTGGTTTATTTCTATTCTTTCTATCCAGCAATTCTATCCAAACACAGATTTCTTGTCCAAGCAAATGCTATGCCTTTTTGACTCTGCACCTGCTTGTACTTGGACATTACCAAATGCCCTCTCCGTGAGTCCTAGTACAGTTGACCCTTAAAAAACACAGGTTTGAACTGCATGCGTCCACCTGTATGTGGACATTTTTCAAGAGTCAGTGCTACTGGCAACACTATACAGTCTGCCACTGGCTGAATCCACGGGTGTGGAGGAAGCAGATGGGGACGACCGACTATAAACTACACAGAGATCGACCCCCACCCTTCTTGAAGGTCAACTGTAATTGAAGGTCATCTGGCCCAGGTCAGATGCCACACCCTCCTTGACGTTCCTTCTCCCAAGTAGTGGACTCACCTCTTGGTTACAACTCTGTTGTGATGTTATTCCATTTAGAGAAGTCAGCGGGCCACCATGGTTAGGAGCACAGCCTTGGAGGCGAAGAACTGGGTTTGGGCCCAGCCCTGCTGCTTCCTAGCTGTGTTAGCTTGGGCAGACCGCTTACCTTCTCTGAGTCCCACCTCCATGTTTGTCTATTTTGAGACCCAAGGAAGCCTGCGATTGTGAATGTTGAATAAATTATGAAAAGTGCTTAGCACAAAGCCTGGCATGTGGTTGCTAGTCTGTAACTGAACTCCTATTTTATAAAAACACATTGAACCTTGATTATAGCCTGCATAGTCTCCACCTCCTCCAATGGCTGTAAAATCTCTGGGGAGTACAAACTGTACAGCAATCACACCGAGTCCTACCTCCCACAGCGCCTGCCACGCACTGGTACTCACAAAAAGTGTTTATTCCAAATCATGCTCCCTGCAGCCTTCCCTAGGTGAGAGAAAGGTAGGCTAAGACTTGCATGTGAGAGAGGAGCTCGCATTCCACGGGGCAGAGCAGATAGTGTGAGTTGAGTGACGCCAGTACGGGAGAGAAACCTTAAGGCCACGTGCCTGTCTGCTGTGTAGGTGTGCAGGGACCAGGATATTATTCAGATTATTCAAGAAAAGTTAGAAACCCAGATGTTTGGAAGAAATAACCATATTTTTAAACACCGACAAGATAAACAGGGTTGCCGGTCAAAGAGAACAGTTTCTGGGGACTTCCCTGGTGGTTCAGTGGTTAAGACGCCATGTTTCCAGTGCAGGGGCCATGGGTTTGATCCCTGGTCGGGGGAACTAAGGTTCCTACATGCCACACAGCGCGGCCAAAAACCAAACAAACAGCAACAATAGCAACTTCTGGCCGAGGGGGACGACTGTCCTGCACTCTGACCGGTGAGGCCGGCAGCTGGAGGGAAGTCCATTCTTCCCCTGTCCCTGAGCCTCTGCGTTTCAAGCGGCTCTGGTTTTACTCCATGCAGAATGTATTTAACCCTGGTTAAACTGATCCTAGATGTCACGCATTTACTTTGCATAATTCCTTACTGTTGAGAGGATTTTAAGATATGCATCCCCCCATTAATTTTGCTCTGTCAACAGTAATTGTCCCGAGCAGTCGCCAGGCTGGTCAGAGCTGTGGAAGGGGGTGGGCTGTGATTAATGAAACTCTGTTTGCCGAGAGCAAATGGCAGAGCCCTCATCATGCCTGAGGCCTCTCTGGCTGCCTTGGGAGAAAGCTCTTGTCCAGGATTATGAAACTGTTACGGCATTCCTCCTCATTTACACTTTATTTCTTTTTTCAATGATGGGAAAATAGACACCATATTCACGTCAGGAGCCGTTGTAAGCTGTGCCGTCAGGGGCACTCAGCACATTCACGCTGCTGTGCAGCCACCAGCCTCCATTTCCAGAACTTTCTCATCATCCTAAAGAGAAACCAGTACCAATGAAACCGTGGCTCCTGATTCCTCCCTCGCCGTCCCTGGGAGTCTCTGTTCCACTCCCGTCTCCATGAACCTGCTGCTCTGGACCCCTCGGGTGAGTAGAGTCAGGCACCTCCCTGCTTCTGCGTCTGCCCTGTAACACGTGGCATAATGGTTTCAAAGTCCACCTACATTGTAGCAAGTACCTCGTCTACTTTTAATTTTGCTCTTTTCCCCCGTTTCCTTCACCCCTTTCCCTATTTTAGTGGTAAATATATCCCTCGTGGCTCAGATGGTAAAGAATCCGCCTGCAGTGTCGGAGACCTGGCTTCAGTCCCTATGTTGGGAAGATCCCCTGGAGAAGGGCACGGCTACCCACTCCAGCATTCTGGTCTGGAGAATTCCATGGACTATGTAGTCCTTGGGGTCGCAAAGAGTCGGACATGACTGAGTGACTTTCACTTTCATATACAAAAAAGGATATTGCTTTAGCATAAAACCCACTAAGGATATAACATTCAAAGCTTTAATCCTCTTAAACAAAAAGAATCTTGATTTGAACCCTGGCACCACCATTAACTGGGGCAGCACTAGTGATAAAGAGCCCACCTCCCAATGCAAGAAGAGATCCAGGCTCCATCCCTGGGTCGGGACAATCCCCTGCAGGAGGGTGTGGCAACCCACTGCGCATTCTTACGTGGAGAATCCCATGCACAGAGGAGCCTGGCGGGCTACACAGGGTCGCAAAGAGTCAGACACGGCTGAAGTAACTTAGCACACACGCACCACCATTGACCACTTGTATGGCTCCAGGAATGTTATTTGACCGTTCTGTTCTTTTGAATCCTCATCTGAAAAACCATGGTAATACTGTGTGTGTGTTAATATCCGGTGTTATTCACAAGCATACACGAACACTGCACACCCATTTATTCTGAAGACTTTTAGTAATTTCGTTTTCTCGAAAACTGGCTAGGGCTGGTCATATACGATACGTGCGTTATATATATATATATATATATATTCCAAGTAATTTTTAAATAATCTAAATAATTTCCGTGACTAAGTCCTTGTCAGTAAACACTGACTCTCTACTACGCAGGGACAGAGCGATCCTGGGCTACTAGAGGCAGGGAAGGAGCCCAGGCGTCCCCCGCGGGGCAGACGGTGGCCCCGTCCTGTCTTCACACCGAAGGCTGGGAGCGGAGAACACACCCAGGCAGGAAGGGTCGCAGTGACAACCGTCAGGAGGGAAGTTGAGAGGAAGACCTGGAAGGGACGAAGCAAGGGTGGGAGAGACGAGCGGAGGCAGCGGGGGCGGAAATCCCGGCTCCCCGTCCAGGAAGCCCCGGGGCCACCCGCGGCCTCCAGAGCCGACCCCGAGCGAGGAGGCCGGCGGGACGCAGGGCCGCGGCGAGCCGCCCTCCCCGGACCCCCGGAGGGCAGAGCGGCGCGCGGGCCAGGGTCCTCCACGAGCGCGGCGCCGGGGCCCAGAGGCGGCCGCCGACCCGCCCCCCTCGGCCGGGAGGCCCTCCTGCCATCCGCGCCGCCCACCCCGCGAAACCGCGTGGGAGCCCCGGGCCGGGCAGAGCGGCGGGCCGCGGAGCACCCTTAACCGCTGCGGCCTGCGAACCCGCTGGAGAGGCCCTGCGTGTGGCTGGACCAGGACCCGGCCCCAGCGACGAGGCGGAGCCGGGGAAGGGCCCCTCAGTCAGGCTCCAGGACGCAGAGCTTCAGGGAAGAGGGTGCGGAGCTCGCGGGGGAGACCGAGCAGAAGGCAGCGGCGTCAGCCTTGGCTGATGTCGACGGGAATCTCCTGAAAAGCTCCCGAACTGTGGCATTCGTGGCAAGGACGCAGAAGAAATGTAAGCAGATGGATGCGTCTTTGTTATTCTTTCTGGCCTGCACAGTCTTTTCACTCAGCAGGTGCCCGGTGAGCATCCGAAGTCTGTAACCGAAGTCTGTCGCTAACATATGACCTGTGTTCAAGCTTTCCGAGTCATTTTCACAAACTTCCCATCAGGTTTGCTGCCCCGGGTACCTATGTGAGGTAGTAAGTAAGTGTTATTAGCCCACCTAACAGATGAAGAAACTGAGCATCAAGTGAGTGAACTTAACTCCCCCACCCCACCCCCACCCCCCACCTCTCCCCACCCCCCGCCAGGGCCTCACAGATACCAAGCTGCGAAGGCTCAGCTTAGACGCAAATCTTCTCACTCTGGCCCAGGGGTGCCTTCCAACCCCACCCCAGGACGTCATGCTGCCGTTCAGTTGCTCAGCCGTGTCTGACTCTTCCTGATCCCGTGGACTGCAGCATGCCACGCTTCCCCATCCATGACATCATAGTCCAAAGCAATCTCCCTGTTTGGGGATCCCCAGGAAGTGAAAGTCTGCCTGGCAGTGGGCTCTCTGTCAGGGGAATGGAAAATTTTAGGGAAAATGTAAGTTTTAGCAGTTTGTGGAATTCTCTGGCCCATTGATCTAGACACAGATGGAAAGGAGTGCAGAGCTGTTTCTGGTTTGTTTTTTCAACAAGCAGTGAGCCCACTTATTTGCACACGGCTCTGGCACACTTGAAGCTGTTTGGTCGCTCAGTCGTGTCTGACCCTTTGCGACCCCATGGACTATAGACTGCCGGGCTCCTCTGTCCATGGGATTTCCATGGACAGAAGACTGGAGTCAGTTGCCATTCCCTCCTCCAGGGGATCTTCCTGATCAAGGATCAAACCCACATCTTCTGAGTCTCCTGCACTGGAAGGCGGATTCTTTGCCACTGACCCACCGGAGATGCCCCTGGCACAGTTAATAACAAGGATTTATGGGGCCTTCCATGGTGGCTCAGACGGTAAAGAATCTGCCTGCAATGTGGGAGACCCAGGTTTGATCCCTGGGTTGGGAAGATCCCCTGGAGAAGGGAATGGCTACCCGCTCCAGCATTCATGCCTGGAGAATCCCATGGACAGAGGAGCCTGGCAGGCGACAGTCCTTGGGGGTCACAGAGAGTAGGACACATGCCTGAGCAACTGACATTTTGACTTTTTTTCAAGGGGTGACTTCTCTCCCTGCTGCAGAAGTAAATAAATATCTATAAAGTCTCCGCGTTAGATGGAAAGGCTGATTGGGCCATGAAGATCTGTCTTGATCACTAAGGGAAACCAAAAAGCATTTGGTGACCCCTTTAGGCTTCATTTTCTTTCAGTCTCCTCTGCCATCTGCCACGCTGGGAGGGGAGCTGGTGTTCAGCCCATTTACACTCTCGCTGCATTTGGAGTCTCCACTCACCTGCATCCCTGACATGAGTCCCTTCAAAAAGGCAAAGTCATCTCTTCCCCTCTTGCTCTGTTCATCATTTATTTGTGGCTCCCAGACCTACTGGGAATGTCAAAAGATGTTTTCCATTCAGAATCAAATCTGGCTGATCCCACACCTGTATTTAAATGAGCAGGTCTCTGTTTCCTTGCTGCAGAAAGGGGTATTTTCCGTTTAGAGAGCTCTTTGGGCTGAGCACCCTACTCAAAGCCGCACTGTTCTGATGATGCTTTTCTAAAATCAGTCCCTTTATCCCGACAGTCTTTGTGAAAATGGTCTCGAGACACAATGAACCCCCATCCCCCACGCCCCTCCCACCCCATAAGTTGGCAGAGCAAACAGCCTTAAGGAAGGTTGTTGTTCAGCTGCTAAGTCATATCCAACTCTTTGTGACCCCAGGGACGGCAGCACACCAGGCTTCCCTGTCCTTCACTATCTCCCAGAGTTTGTTCAAACTCATGTCCCTTGAGTCACTGATGCCATCCAACCATCTCATCCTCTGTCGTCCTCTTCTCCAGCCTTCAATCTTTCCCAGCATGAGGGTCTTTTCCAGTGAGTCAGTTCTTCCCATCAGGTGGCCAGAGTATTGGAGCTTCAGCTTCAGCATCAGTCCTTCCAATGAATATTCAGGGTCGATTTCCTTTAGGATGGCCTGGTTAGACCTCCTTATGTTGGCGATTTGTTTCCTGAACCTTCACGGGAGAGACTGCTGAAATCTAGAACCTAGACCCAACTGCATCAGTGGGGAAAGCCTGGCTGGAGAAAAAGTACCTTAGGAATCACCCAGCAGAGTAAACCCTGAGTTCGTTTCCTCTAGCAGAACCCCTTTCAGCTGGCAAAACATGCACTTCCTGATTGGCCTGGCCATTCTTACCCTGATCCTCCCCTGCTGCCTCCCAGGGGTTCACCCTGGGAGGACTCTTCACTGCAGGTCCACTTCCTCACTTTACAAATAGGAAAACAGAGGTGCAGCGAGAGGACGTGACCTGCTCCAAGGCCGACAGCCAGCGAGTGACGAGGACAGCGAGCTGCCTCCTGAGTTGAGGAGGGACTTGAAAGGAGGCCCAGGGCCGGCATCGTCCTTGCTCTTCACTGGCTCGTATGTCAGCGCCTTTCTCCTGAGTGGGAACCTCTGGTGGATCTTCAAGCTGGGTTCCTCTCTGGTTTGTTCCTTTCTGATCCCCTCTTCGTGGAGACCTCGAAGCAGGTTGACCTCCTAGAGACCTTCCAAAGCACACCGATTCATCCACCTCCCAGAGCCTTTCCCTTTGTGAATCATAAAATACGGCGTAGACAGCGGCCAGGGCTTTGTCGAGTGGTCAGGGGCACGCGTCACCTCTGGGTTCCCACCCTGGCCCTGCGAGGGCCTGTTTCTGATGCCCCCCTCACCCAGGGATTCCTCCTGGTGTCTGTCAAATAAAAAGCAAGCAGCTCGAACCTAAAATGTCAGGATCCAAGCAAACTGCAAGACCAACCTGCTTAACCAAGCATTTCTGGGACGGAAGAGCCTTTTTGACGAATGCTTTTAGACTGTCTGCTCGCTCCCCATCCATCACCAGCTCTTGTTTGCCAACCCCGAGCAGATCATTTATATGCGCTCAGAATCCTGGGGTAATGGGCGTGCTGTCGAAGTAAATGGAATAAACAAATTAGTGCTTGAGCTTCTCAAATAAATCCAGTCGCATTAGACACACCTAAAGTCACTCAGTCTTGAAGAGAGCAAAGTGGAGACTGTCATGAAATGAGAGACAGGTTTTTGTTTCAGAAAAAGCAAGAAGAGCAGAAAGAAAAAAAAAAAACTCACTCAAAAGGCATGAAAATGTTCAAGAAATAAAGCGGGTCATGTTTTCACAGAGAGATAGTCATGATTATTTTTGAGGCCTTATCTTCCAACTGCCTTTTTCTGTAGTCTCAACTCAGCTTATATTTCTAGAGCCTTCCACTGAGATTTGCATTGCAGGTCTTTTTAAAAGCGACAGTGGCAGTTACTTGGCAATTACTGCATGTGCCCAAAGAGAAGATAAGGCTGTTACGCCTCAGAAAGTCACCCTTCGGAGAGCAGGAAGTAGAGCCCATTTTCACATCCTTATTGTCTTTCCTAATATACTTCGACTGCGAGTTTCTGCTTGGCTTAGACACATGAGCTAGGGACACACATACCCAGGCATATAATCACGCTTGGTTGAGACCCCACAGTATACCAGGCACTGTTCTAAGGCCGCTGTTTGTATTAACTGTTTTAATTCTTAAGACAGCACTATAAATCGTCTTTATCACCCTCATTATCATATGAGGAAACTGCCAGTTTTAGACTCTTAAGAGGTCACCTGAGAGAGCTGTTCTTTTAAGAGGCAAAAGAGAAAAATCAACAAAAACTTCAAATGTATTGTACAGTTAAGGCCAATTACGTTCAAAGTAAACATTCAGGGAATTCTCTGGTAGCCCAGTGGTTAGGACTCCACGCTTTCACTGCCGGGAGCCCAGGCTCCATCCATGGCCAGGAAACTAAGATCCTGTAACCTGTGTGGTGTGGCCTAAAAAATAAACAAATAAAGGAAGTATTTGACATCTAGGCCTTTAAAAGTTTATATATTTAAGTTGGCCTAAACTGCATTTTTCTTTTTTAGATCTTTCAGCCGGGAGGATAAAGTGTGACCTTGTAATTGGGATTATTTTCTACTTCAGCATACGCAGTCTCGACTGAGCACAAACCATGTTTGGAAGACCACACTGGCAGCAGTAGGGAAAACTAGAGACGTCATATTTGGATGTTACCGCCAATCCAGTCTCATCCTTACCCAGACCATGCCCCCTCCTCTTCAGCACACACCACATGCCTCAGTTTAATGCAACAGAATACAGCGTGCTCACATATTCCTGTAAATGGACTAGGAGGGACACACACATCTCTAGGTGGTCAGAGTGAGAGTGTTGGTGCAGACTTGGCATCAGTGGATTCTGATTAGCAAGCGAAGCTGCCAAGCCAGTCAGCCTTGAGCAGGAACATTTCAAGGAAGAGGATATGACTTTATTGCAGGAAGACAGCTGAACAGGAACAACTCATTAAAACAGGTTTGATGGGCAGGAAGGAGAAAGCGAACGATCCTCCAGCGCAACAGAAGACTCGAAGTGAAGAAAGTGATGAGCTCTGCAAAGAAGAGAGCCCCACCCACCCCGGGTGTCCCAAAGGTGAGGGTGCACGGAGCCTAGGGTCACTGAGTCATCTCAGCAGACAGGTGACACACACCCTCCTCCACTCAGCCCCTCCCCGTGGAGCAATGATCGCTCCACTAGGCGCTGGGCGCATGGCTAGTGCAGAGCATGGACAGCTCCCCAGCCCACCAGGGACAAACCCCAGGCAGGGTCAGTGGGATCTCGGGGCCTGAATCCCTTTGTCCAGTGTACCATGCCTGCTAGCCACTTAGGAGCCTTCTCGGTTATCGGATCGACTCTCTCAGTATCAAACTGCTTCTGATCAGATGACTCTTATTTTACTTAACAATGACCCCAAAGGGCAAGAGTCGCGATGCTGGCAATTCAGATGTGCCAAAGACAAGCCATAAAGCGCTTTAAGTGAAAAGGCAAAAATCTTCAACTTCACAGGCAAAGGTATGCTGAGGTCGCTGAGATCTACAGTAAGAATAAATCTATCCATGAAATCGTGAAGAAGGGAAAAAATTTGTGATAGTCTTCCTGTTGTATCTCACACTGCAAAAGGTATGGCCACAGTGCTTGATAAATGTTTAGTGAAGTTGGAAACGGCACTAACTTTGTGCAACAAGGTATTTTGAGACAGAGAGGAGAGACCACTTTCACATAACATTTCTTACAGGACGGAGTTTCGATTGTTCTATATTATTGTTATCCTGTATAATAATAACAGAATTGTTCCATTATTATTAGTTGCTGTTGTTAATCTCTTACTGTGCCGAATTTATAGATGAAACGTTACCATAGACGGGTATGTGCCAGAAAGTGCAGTCTACGCACGGTCCAGTGCCACCCATGGCCTCAGGCTCTCACTGGGGGTCTGGAACGTACTCCTTCGATGATAATCAGAGACTACTGTATTACAACTATTGATTTCATTCTGTGAAATTTATATTTCTAATTAAAATAATATTCTATGAAATGGAAAAAAAATTTTAATTTTGTCTTGTATATGTTTGTAAATTCCTTTGTTTGCCTAATTCTCTACCCAGTGGTTCTCAAAGTATGGCCTCTGCGCACTGTGGGGCCAAGAGGTCTTCCTCATGGCTGGCCTCCTCCAAGCCCAAAACTTTTCCTTAAATACCTGAATGAGAGCAACTCATTAATAACTGCCTCTATGTGTTTCGATAAGCTCAGTATTTTAAAACTGAAATTAGTGCTTTTGCGAGCTGAAAGAGTTTATGCATGGCTCCAATTCAGTGTTTTACTAATTCTGTGTTTTATTAACAGCACAGGGCTTCTGCTGCACACGTGGGTATGCAAATACCCGAATTCCTGCCATTTGGGGGAAGGATGGGCGTTCATTATCAGCACTGCCTTGAATGATCATGGTTTTAATTGCTGCTCTTCTTGCTTCTTAATAGCAAATTGTTGTTCGTTTTGCTCATCATTATCAATTTAGTTTGTTGTGGGTTGTTTTTAACCCCACAGTACGTAGTAATGAATATGTATGAATTTTTAGGCTATCATTTTCCAAACTCTCTCTGGTCTCTAAGCACTGGTTCGAGTATGAATCACCCATCCCTTATTATCACAGCAGATGTATACACACTCCTCCCTGAGATTGGCTAATGTGAGGAACATTTCATTGGTAATGTGGGCAGTACATGGAATTTTAGCATGCAGATTACTCACAATATGCTCTCAAGGTAAATCTAATACAAACACTGGCTTATTTAACACTTGTATGTAAAGTAATTGTTTTAAAATTTAAAAAGCAAACATGAGTTACTGTTTTAATTTTACTACATAATGTGTGCTCAGTTGTGTCCAACCGACTCTTGCAACCCCATGGACTGCAGCCTGCCAGGCTCCTCTGTCCATGGAACTTTTTCAGGCAAGAATACTGGAGTGGGTTGCCATTTTCTCCTTCAGGGGATTTTCGCAACCTAGGGATTGAACCTGTGTCTCCTGCTTGTCACGTGATTTCTTTACCACTGAGCCACCTGGAAAGCCTTATTACATAATAATAAGCACTTAATGCATTTTTAAAACCAGATTTTGATGATGTGGGGTAAATAAAAATTGTGAATCATTTTCAAAATCAGAATTCCCCAAACTGTGTTCTAACAGATGTTAATAGATTTTCTGCAAATAATGAGTTTTTTACTCAGCTAAGTTGGGGCTAAGTGATGTGCACTGCATTCCCCATTTACAGATTTGCAAGGCCCTTGAGCATCTTATGATGGTTAATTTTATGAGTTAGCTGGGGTAGGTCACAGTATCCAGATATTTGATCCCACATCGGTTTTGATGTTACTGTGAAAGTATTTTTTGTAGGAGATTAACATTTAAATCAGTAAACTGATGAGAATAAAGCAGACTGCTTGCTCCCTGTACTGTGGGTGGAGTTGAGGGGCATTCAGTCGGTTGATCATTTTAAGAGAAAAAAGACTGGCTACCCCTCAGGAAGAGGGGATTCTGCCAGCAGGCCGCCTCTGGAGTCAGTCTGCACTATCAGCTCTTCTCTGGGTCTGCAGCCTGTTCCGAGCATTAGGGACCTGCCACCGCCTCTGCAGTTCCTTCAAGTAAACCTCTCTCGAGATGACACGTGCGGACGTACAGATCTGTGTATACACACGGAGGTCTGGGTGCGTAACTGATACGCGTATCAGTTCAGTTCTGTCGCTCAGTCGTGTCCGATTCTTTGTGACCCCACGGACTGCAGCAGTCATATATGTGTACACAATACGTTGTTTCTGTGTGTGTGTGTGTGTGTGTGTACATAGAGAGAGAGACCTCATGTAGATACACAGACACTTATATGTTTGAAAGGCAAGGGTTTCGACTTCTACACAGATTTTTCAATACATGTTTACTAGGGGACTATATTGGAGAAGGAAATGGCAACCCACTCCAGTATTCTTGCCTGGAGAATCCCATAGACAGAGGAGCCTGGTGGGCTGCCATCTAAGGGGTCGCACAGAGTCGGACACGACTGAAGCGACTTAGCAGCAGTAACAGCAGCAGCAGGGTACTATACGATCTGGTGATCCAGGGTTTGTTAAACCCACAAATGGGGAAACTGTAGATACGGAGGGCTGACTCTAAAGTTACAGACAGATTTTCAAATGAGTGGAGGGTCAGCCCCTAATCCCTGTGTTGTTCAAGGGTCCATATCAAGAGAGACAGAATACACACACACACGTATTCTACTGGTCCTATTTCTCCAGAGAACTAATACATATGTTAAGTATCTGAAAAGTTCTACAATTTTCTTTTGTAGAAAACCTACTTAACCTGGTATTTTCCCATCTATTCAAATCATAGAACATTTTTCATATAACACCTGCTAATCTCTCAAAGTATAACTTGGGGAATGGTTTTATCAGTTCTTACCTTAGGCTGTCAGCAGTACCGGACTCTGAATCCGTTTGATTCTGAAACAAATAACAGTGTCGGGACACAAGCCCCACGTCGTCTTTTGCACGTGGTGAGGCAGCGGGAAATCACAGTGTATCGCGTGAGCACAAAGAGGTGGAATGTCCACGCGGCGATGACAGGTGAAGATGCCTGCCCGCAGGGTGGACCGCACGCCTGCGCTTTTGTCCAGGGCTCCTTGGAGGATGTTCTCAGGGACCGGGATGTCATCCTGAAATACCATCAGTCACAGTCCAGCAGGCACGAGTTAGTGCTCCAGCGGCGGGGGCCTAACAAGAAGAGCCAACTCTGTCCCCATAAAAGCCCTGCTATCTCCTCTGTCTCCTATTGTCCCTTCCTGAAAGTGTTTCCACGTACAGTCCTCACTGACCCCGATTTATCCTTCAGATCTGCCTTTTCTGGACTACATCTCCTACCCCGAACTCACCAGGTCAGCCCACCCACCTTCCTGCTTCAGCCCAAACCTTTGCTTTGGACGTAAGCATTGTTTGTTAATGCCTGTCCTCGCTACTAGGCTGTGAGGTTCAAGAGGACTGGGGCCCGTGCCCACCCCGTTTGTTTTCAGCAGCCCCAGTGCTCGGGGGCCGTCTGGGAGCTCTGAGCGAAGGGAGGACGGCTGCAGGGGCGGTCCCCTCTCCTCACTTCTCTCCTGACTCTACCCACACTCGCCTTTCTTTGCAGCCAAACCTGAGTGCTTTTCTCTCCTCTTTCTCTAAACATCTTCACTTTTTCAACCTTAAGAAAAAATCTATACCAAGAGTCTCTGAACTGTTCATATATGTGCGTGTGTGCACACACGTACACAGGCATGCTTGCACACATGTGCATCGGCACACCCAGCTACTCCAGCGAATAATGGTAAAATAACAAGGCTTCCCCAGTGGCTCCAGGGTTAGGAACCCGCCTGCCGATGCAGGAGACACGGGCTCGACCCTGGATCCAGGAGGATCCCCGGTGCTGCAGAGCAACTGAGCCCACGCGCCACAGCCGCCGGGCCTGTGCCAGAGAGCCCAAGAGCCGCAGCGCCCAGAGTCCGGAAGCCTGCAGCCCCTGGGCCCCGCGGGGCGCCCACCGCCAGGAGGACCTGCACCCTGCGCCTGCAGACCAGCCCTGCCCAGTGCAACCAGAGAAGAATCCCCACAGCAGCGAAGCCCAGCGCAGGCAGAAATAAAACAAAAAGTAAAATTTTTAAATAATAATACCAACAATCATTTGTCAAGTATAACAGAGTGAAGGGAGATGGGAGAGCAGGGAGCAGTACGTCTGGGGAATGAGAGAGGCCAAATCCAATTACAGCTGCGTCACTTTCTGGGTCAGGTAAAATTGTGCAGAAGTTTTCAAACCTACAGAAAGAAAAGCAGCGGCTCCTCCGGTTCCCGCCCCCCCAACCCTCGCGGCCGTGAGCTCCGCCGTGGACGCTGGACACGGTCTCCTCCTGCAAGAATCATCCCTGGAAACAAAAGGACTGAGAAAACCAACGCAGTGGCGAATGGACAGGCCCTCATTTCAGGAAATGTGGCTGATAGCTGGAGGGGTGACACACGCGAGGACTGAAGGTGAGGCTGGCTGCGGTGGACACCGGCCCGGCCCCACTCCCGCCGCGCCCCTGGGACCTTGGGCTTCTCACACTCAGTCCCCCTGAGTCACAGCGCGAGGGTGAGGACAGCAAGGGTCTCGGAAGCTGACGCAGGCCCACCCTGTCCTTCCAGTCCTGCCCCTGCAGGCAGGCCACCCGGGCCGCCCAAACAGTGTCATCAGAAGAGGTTGCGGGCGTGGGCTATCCCCAGATGAGGCGCACACGTAGGGCTCTCCCGTGATCCCCTCTGCCTTGCCCTGGCCCCCATCAAGTCTGCAGAGAAGTCTAGATCAGACTCCAGATGGGACCCAGTCCTGGCCAAACTCCTGGAGGAGCTAAGAGCATTTGTATGCCTTCAATGCCCTCTTCGAGTCAACTCTCTCTAGCTGATACAAAAGCTCAAGCAAGAGCAAGCGGCTCTAACAATAAGAAGGAATCCCTCGCTGGCCCCAGCACGCACGCGCATGCACGCACGCACATGCGCGAGCACACACCCTCTGTTCGAGATCAGGGAGATCCACACCAGAAATTCAAATATGCTAATTCAACTTTTATAGTTTCAAACATCTGGACTCTCTAAAAATCTTGCTTTTTTGGTACAAGAAATGGACATTGAAGCACAGTAATCTCTCAAGTTTAAACTTAATAAGGATCACTTTTTAAATTTCCCAGAGAGCCAGGGCATAGCAACACTAGCATTCATGCATACCCGATCATTGATAACCCCTTAATTAGGTCACCTGTTCAACTGAACTGCAGTTCACTGATAGGATACTGAGTTATTCAAAGACAGAATGCTTTTTATCAAAAAAAAAAAAAAAAAAAAAAAGGCTCTGCAAACACCCTCTGTCCCACTGAAGAAAACATTTGTTTTGCTTTGTTTTTTGGTGGCCTGTGGGATCCTATTTCCCCCAAAGCAAAGATTTAACCTGAACCTTTGACAGTGAACATGCAGAGTCCTAATCACTGGAAAAATGTGTTAAAAGGTACTTTTCCAGACACAGAGCCAAGAGACCAGGTCACGGTACTTTTCACTAAACAGGGACCTGCATGAAATTGTTCTGCACAAGGTACATAAAGATGGTCCAAACAGCATCATTTCTAAATGGTACAGGATGAAGGTGGGGCCACCAGAAGTCACAAAAACCCCAACTGCACAAAACGCACTTGGACTTACTCATTAAAATGCATTCTTTAGCTTCTCAGAGGAGCCACTTGAAGGTCACCTCCACTTAAAATCCTTGGCTCAGGAGCTCCTTGTTGCTTTATGACCCAAGTCTATTAAAATTCTTAGAGTCTCTGATGATGAAAATTCCAGCCAGCTTTTTTTTTTTTTTTTCTCTCTTCGTGAGGTTGGGGGGAAGAAAACCAACACATGAGTCTATTTGAAATCATTTCATGAATTTTAATCATAGCAAATGTGTTTTAACAGTAGTCATAAAATCAACATCACCACATATACAAAGGACAAGACACCAGATTGGCATACAAAAATACCATATATTAAAATCGGGTTCATTGGAAAAACTCAGGACTTGCTAAGACACCACCTACAACAGAGACAGCAAGCAAGAATGCTTTTAAGACATTCAGATTTATAAACAGCAGCTTGATATCCCCCTTATGAAGTCAGTATTTGGCAACATTTGGACAACATTCTCTACACAGCCCAGCAGCTCATTTATCTGTAGGGCTGTTTGGCCCCTTAAAAAAGATTCTAAAATAAATAATCCACGGAATTATAAGTGAAACATGTCAAGGACTTGAGTTAACAGCCTCTGAGCAGCATTAACCTAGCCATTTGACTGGAGTACTAGTTATCAAGAAGGCCAGGAACCCCACCAGCGGAGCCGTCCAAGGGGCAGGGCCTCAGTGCAGCAGCTGTGTGGCTTATGCTGGGAGCGTGTAACCGTCCCAGGCTGCAACCAGCCTCCTGCAACTGCCAGTGGGGCGAAACGGGAACTAGTGGCAGAATAAAAATATAAGGAATGACCACAACCAGGAGAGAAACCGAAAGGCTCTTGAACGAGCCTTCCCAATACTATTAACCTACTCAAGTCAGGTTACATCCACAGGCGTGGGCTCTGCACTCCTCAGGTAAGAGGACATCATTGGAGTTGGTCTGTAATGACTGAACCGCCTGCCCGAGGGCAGGTCCTGAAACTGTATGGTGTGCCCACTGACACCCAGCGGGGCCTCCTTGGACGCTCCCATCAGCTGAGCACCTTCCCATGTCTTCAGCTGACACAGTCTGAATTGAGTTCGGTGGGCCATACTGGAATGACACATTGTGCTTGGCTAAGTTAATTCCCACTCTTCTGTGTTCTTTCTTCAGCTGGTTTCTGCCACGACTGACCTTCAGCTTCTGTTTGGTTTAGGAGCTATAGTCTCACTAGGGCTTCGTCCCTTTGTGCCGCTGTCTTCTCACTTCCTGGGGGTGCCTGCCTCTCTTTTGCTACAGACTCCAGGTCACATCCCCACCTCCACCACACAGGGCCTGCCTAAGAGTCCACTCGTCTCTCAGCCAGGAAAATGCAACCGGGAGTTTCCGCAGCGCAGTGTAAGACACCAGCTCCTGTGTCCGCCCACTTTCTAAAGAGAGATGACATAGATGCCTCAACTTGTTCCCTTCAAGGGGCACCTGCCTCATCTATTTCCTCCTTTTTCAGCCCATGCTCCTTCACTGCCATCATATCCAAACGTCTACTTCTGGATTCTCAAAATGCAAATGTCAAATTAAAAACTGAGCTTCCCTTTGGAACACTCTTATTAGAATAATCCAATAACACAGCCCACGGAGAGCAGAGAAGACCTTCACAGGGGCTACCAGCCCTGCATCCCATGATGGGCTGACAGCAGTGTTCTAGAAGAACCAGGCCAGCTCTAAGAGAACATCCCTCAGAAAAACACGTGCTATTGCAGACTTCAAGAGACCCCTCAGTACTTTTTTCCCCAAATATCACTGATTGTCTCTAAAAAAGATCATAATATGAATAGTATCAAAAACCTTAGACTAGAATAATAAAGTCCAGCTAACGAGATGAGTGTTTTCAAGCACCACTACATCATAAGTGAGATACAGAGAGTGGGATACCCCAGGCAGTGAATCCTGAAAGAAAAAAAAAAATCATTGGCCCGACTGTGCAAGGAAACTTGTGCAGAAAAATGGAGCCATATGGCAAGAGTTCAAGAATAATGGTGCTCTACTTGCGACCACCTGAGCAGAGCCAAAAAATAAGTCATTTGGAAGACAGAAACTAAATGCCCCACCCACTAATGTTCTTCATATGGTAGAACTCACCTCCTCATATATATGAAGTCTCGAGAGCTGAGTTATATAGACACGCTCAAAGATAGCTGGTTTAACAAAATGGACGCGGCCTATAGCATTTGTTGAAAAATTAATACCTAAATTCAACATTATATAACCCACATTGGAGAACATGACAAACATTTTACTTGATTTTTTTAAGCTTCAGTTACAGCTAAATTGTGTGCCTATATACATGTATATATTTATACCTATATGTATAGATATATATCTTTACACAATGAATCAACTGTGTCAACAAAGTCAATGGCTTGAATTTCCACTTATTTTTTTAGAAATGGTTCATGTTTAACAAAATTCAGCAGCTGGTCATCATCTCTTGAAACAGACTATCACTTTCAAACAGCTACTGAGTTATCTTGACCGCCTCATCCTCCTCTGCAGTTCCCGTCCTGGTAAGGATTGCTTTGTGGCTAACGTTTTCCTGAGAATGATGAAAACGGTAAGGGACAGCTTCTCCTTCTGGGTCAAGGACGACAGGTTACCTGCCTGATGACACTCCTCGTGCGGAAACGAAATGCTGGCTAGTTGGCAGCATCGCTTTTCTAAGGGGAGGTGGAGCTCAGGCCACTGGCATCTCACTCCTCCCATACCAGCCATCTTTGGACCTCTAATTTCCTCATGAACCTAAAGAAAATCTACTACTGGGCAGAAAAATGTAATCATTTTTAAGGATGAACTAAAGAGTCCTGCTTATTGACAAGTTCTATATTTGAAAAAGTCTGCGAAATTGAAACAAATGCATTTGATTAACATTATTTTGGACAAAATAAAAAGCAGGCCAACCACTTTAGACACACTGCAAGATTCCAAACAAAACTACGAGAGCGCTTTAAATCAAAATCTAGACTGGAATAAATACGATCAGGAAGAGTCTAATCAATGGAAATATATCTCAAACTGAATTTTCTGCTTCCCTTTACTCACTTAAAAAGCAATCTTAGTAACTTTAATAACCTTCAGGTCTTCACATTCCATGGGCAACATTTTCCTGATGTCAGACAAAGTGTCACTGTGCAAGGTTTCAAATCTTCAATTATTTCAGTGATAACAAACAAACAAAAAAGATTAAAACAATGTCAAATCTCACTCTAAAAATAGTACCTACATTTTAGTCTGGCATCTGAAAAACGAGGCCCACCTATGCCCCCCTCAAATACAAGGATGAGCTGGCAGACTTCAAGGGCAAACAAACACTGCCTGTGAACACTGCAAAACCTGCCTGCTGTCACAGTGCACACCGTCCTAAGGCAGTGATGAAGTCTGAGTAAGATGCTGGACGTGAAGAGGGATTTCATTAGGCTGCTTTCTTTTTTTCTATAACATTTGCTTTTTGGCCACAAGACCCTAAACACAATTTCACAAGACAGGTCATGCAGGTCAAACATTTTACAGCTACTGTCTAACTACTTACTATTTTTGGACAATAGATTCACATGCAGCTAATGATCCCAGAAAAGGGGCTTTATCAAGCACTCTTTTAAGCTTCACTGATTTTTCCTTGGCCCAGAGTATCTAAGTAATAACCCCAAAGGGCAATCAATGCATTTTTACTGTCATACTTGAGATCATTTATTTTTAAGCCCAGAAAGGAAAAAAAAATTTAAGTCAACTGCATGTTACTAAACCACAAGTTGTCTTCTCCACCTTGCCGTTTACTCTACTAACACCTTGATCCTACTGCACAACCCTCCAGAACTCCGTTGTCCAATAATGGTACCCACTTGCCACATGTGAGTGGCATCAATTTAATTAACTTAAAATACAAAATCCAGTTCCTCATTCAGACTAATTTCATTTCAGTTGCCCAGTAACCAATGTGGCTACTGTATTGGACAGTATAACCTCTAGAACATTTCCAGCATCACAGAACATTCTGTTGAGCAGCGCCAATTGTGAAGATCCCAAGAGCTACACCAGTACAAGGTTTAACCATCAATAACCACTCTTAAGTCACGTGCAAGATTAAACTTAACTATATTCTTCAAGGAAATATCTTATAGGCTTCTGATCATAAAGTATGATTGGAACTTAACTATATTCTTAAAGGAAATATCTTATAGGTTTCTGATCATAAAGTATGACTGGAACTGAGAACCTATTGCCTCTTCATCACAACCTATGCCTCAGGTCATTGTACAAAATTTTCCAAAAACAATGCTTTTTGATAGCATACTTGACTCTACTTAGCATATTCAGCATTCTCTTGGGTATGTCAAGATCATTAATAAAGAAAAATCCATGCTTCTTAGAGTTTACTATTTACACAATACTCACTGCCCTTTACAGATAAAGTGGGAGGCAGGGGGGAAACCAATGTTTTGCAACTCAAAAATTTCAGATCACATGTTCTCTTTAATTGGCTATACTCATCCCTAAATCAACCCTCCTTTCATTTCCCAGAGAGGTAGATGCTAACTAAAGCGAATATATAAATCTACAAAAACAAAGACCTTAACAACAGTTGAGTTAGTAAAGGGTATTCATCCACCCTGAAAGGAGATCGTAGCCCAACAGAGATGGCGACAGGTCTAGGAAGGAGCAGGAGGAAACTGCCGTGCAAAGTCCTGGTCCCCCTTTTGCTGCAGAACAAACTG
The DNA here is from genome assembly GCF_016772045.2 of Ovis aries. Classification (NCBI taxonomy): domain Eukaryota; kingdom Metazoa; phylum Chordata; class Mammalia; order Artiodactyla; family Bovidae; genus Ovis; species Ovis aries. Next base: position 60,624,792 of record NC_056076.1, read on the forward strand.
TCTTGCATCTCTGTGGGCCTGAGTGGAGTCATCTAAAAAATCAAGCCACCAGAGGTTGCTTTCAGATCCAACTTCCTGTGCTTTCCGTTGTGAGTTTTTTCACTGATGTGAACTGTGAGTTCTGGCTGATGGTGTCACTGGCCTTGCTTCACATGGGGTAGACGTGTTCTCAGGGTCATACGTAAGTGCCAGAGGGCCGGAGCAGTGGATGCCGAATAACATTAAACAACACTAAGCCTATAAAATTCTATCCGGCAGGCTGAGACGTGGACACACATGCACACACTCACACACAGGATTGCACGCTGATAAGCAGGTACACAAATAAATAACTAGCAGGCAGAATCCACTTAAACAATGGCTTTACATCAGTAAGACTCACACAAAAATTCTGATTTGGGTTGCTATTGTACCTTAAATTGTAATGGCAAGAATCTATCATAGAGCCGATTAATTTTGCACTGCTAAACTGCACTTGGGATTGTTTTTCAGTAAAAAGTATGTGGACATTTGTACTCTATGGGTTTGTGCTAAGAAACACAGTATCATCACGTATGTCAGTGTCTATATATAACCTACAGACCATGTAAAATTCTATCACACTACACTCCAGGGCTAGTCATGTCATATAGGACATAAACATATGTAGATATCATTCACAAAAATAATTTGAATACGGCATGACTTAGCATTGCAAGGGTAAAGTCCATCTGAAATGCAGAATACTTAGTGTAACATTTCTGTGGGTTTTTTTCCCAAGAGGAATAGAAATTAGGTCAGACATGCATCACGGCAGCCTGGGAGAGTCTGAGAAATTGAAACTGACCCAACAGTATATTAGGTTACGTAATAGAGGATAGTATTCAGCTAATATGATACCTAAATTATTAATACCAAACAAATCCTAGATTATTTGTTGTATAATGCCCAATAGCTTACACAATAAAATGGCATTTTAACCTAATTTCTAGTTTGAGATTTCAAATACATTTCCTAAAGGGCTAATGACAAATTTGAAAGATCTGAAAAACCCAAGTTCATATTTTTACATCAAATTCTCATGTCAATGAATATTAGCTTGGGATTCGATTCATTATATTGCCATTTTATCTCAGTTAATGCCATAACTTTAATGTGTATATTTTGTGCTGCTTGAAGGTAAAAGTTAGCATGTAGGTAAATTAAATTACCTCAGTCTTAAGGATTATTTCTAGTCTTACATTTTGGAGGCAGTCACTGCTTATTTTTCTGTCCCGTTTTCAGGAATTCAGTGGAACATGGACATATCTGTGAATGGGGCGGGGGCAGGGGGGCTTGGCACGCACCACTTGCTTCATGAATTCCATAAAAGAAACTAGAACTGTAAAGCTCACAGCTATGTCTGAATGCACACATATTCAGGCACAGAACGTGTCATTTAAAACCAGCAGATCTTTCTTCATGAGCAACTGTAGGCCATTAAACATTTAAGAACATTTGAGAATTTATGATGAACTGGTCCACTTAAACTGGGAATATGAATTGCTAGTTCACCTTGCCATTTTTCTCAATAAAAACATATCTTGAAATACAAGAGAAAACCTCACTTCTACCAACAAGAAGAACCTGGAATGTGAAGTGGTCTAACTCTAGTGGAGCAACCTCTTTCAAGAAATAAGCATGGGCTGTCTTCAAATGCCAGCCCAGGTTTGTCAGCAATCACCAACACTCACAGCTGTTAGAACACATCAAAGCTGGAAGAAAAGGCAGAATCTTCCGTATTCTCCGTTTGTGCCTTACAGAATACAGGACTTGCACACACAGAGAGGAGCAAGTATGGAAGTGACACGGCTGTGCCACCTCGCCGGGGGGGGTCCAGGTGGCCGCAAGGTGGCCGCCGTTTCAGACTCTGGACTCACTCACACCTACAAAGTCTTACTCCCGGGATTCTTCTGAAAAGATTCGAAACCTGAGGTAAATCAAATTACACACACACACAAATACACAATATTTACATTGAAAATTCTTATTTTGTGAGATGGCTTGAGGAAAATTGGCATGTAGGTTTCCTGTGGGATTAGGCATTTCTCACCATTACTCAGGTTATTGCTCCCCTGTCCGGCCTTCGGTTTAATAAACACACAGCGAGCTCTAATTACAAGGGAAGGAACCCGAAGGTATGTGGCAAAACACACCACATTGGAAACACGCCTTGGGATGTTTTCCTGAAAAGACAACTGTCCGCTTAACTGATTCTACTTTGGGTGCCATTCAAAACGGTATAAAAAGTCACAGCAACTAAATGGAGACAGGGTCTCATTTTCTCAAAGAAAAAGGAAAGAAACCAGCACGTCATGTTGCAGTTGAATTTTTACATGGATTTTCAGGTTTAATTCTACTTGTATGCAGAGCATCTTTGTTTTAATCGACCACATTTAGAGAAGATCACACGGTATGCACTTCCAACAGTTTAACGTCTAAGTAGAATAGGTCTATCTCGTAACATGATTTGGAGAAATGATAAATTACAGTCCATTTAATCGGTGATTATGAGGATGCATGCAACCGTCTTCGAAGCTGTCGCCACCAGGAATCAGAGCGCTCTGCCTGCTTTCCCGCGGGGACCGCGGGTCTGCCCTTCGTGTCTGTCTGCGGATAATCAAATGGCGGCCCAGGGCCCCGGGGCCAGCACCGGGCTCCCCGGGGTCAGCGGGCCCCCCCCCACCGCCTTCTCGCTGCGATCCCCCCACCAACAGCTGCTCAGCCCCGAGCGGGCACCCACGGAGCCTTGCCCGCAGCCCCTTCAGCCGCAGGATATCACAGTGAAGCGCTTAGAGATGCAGGACATGTTGTGGAGCACGATGCCGAGGAGGAAGACCAGGACGCAGGCCACCAGGATGACGGTGCACACGCCGGACCAGGTGGAGCTCTTGGCCGCGCCGCGCCGGTCCGGCTCCTCGGCCGCCGCCTCGCCCGGGGCCGCGGGCTGCAGGGGCTGCTGCTCGGCCGCGGGGACGCTCACCACGGCCACCGCCTTCGGCTGGGCCCCGGGCAGCAGGCGGCAGCCCGCGTCGCCGGGCAGCAGCGCGCGCTCCTTGGAGACGGGCAGGGGCAGCATGTAGCACCCGTTGCTCGGCAGTCTGATGAAGACCGGCGTGTGCTCGGAGGCGTGGGGGATGGCGATGACGCCCAGCACCTCGGGGTCGTCCGGCAGCTGCGACACCGAGAAGCCCGGGGGCAGCTTGGTGGTGCCCCGGCACCAGGGGCAGCGCACGTCCTTCTGGCTCGTCCGCATCTGCTGCAGGCACACGGAGCAGCAGGTGTGCCTGCAGTCCAGCAGCTTGGGCCTCCGCCGGGGGCTGTAGTGGTTGAAGCAGATCTGGCACTCCAGCAGCGAGTCCTGCGAGGGCGTCTCCATGGTGAGCGCGGGCGCCGGGCCGGCCCGGGCGGGTCTCGTCGAGGCGGGAGTCCGCGCTCAGCCCGCCTCCTCCGCAGGCGCTGGCCGCAGTTGCCCGGGGTCGAGGCGCTCACGGGCTTCCAGCATGCTCAGGCGTGCGCATTTCTGAAGGAGACAAAAACGCACACAGTGAATTACTTTCAGCAAGCCGAGATGGACGTACTGCACCGCTCCAAAGTCTGGATGTCAGGTGAAGTGAGTACAAGTTTCCCGCTCCTGAGACTGGAAGAGTCCCGCGATGTCCAGTGGACAGTGAGTGAGTGAGTCCTCTCCTCCATTACTTTTCTTATTTCTAAAGAAACAAGTATTTCTACAGGGTATGCTGCTGCTGCTGCTGCTGCTAAGTCGCTTCAGTCGTGTCCGACTCTGTGCGACCCCATAGACGGCAGCAAGGCCGCCCAAATGTTCTACAGAGGGAGCCTGCTGTTTCTGCTTTATTGTTCTTCTGAACTGTTCTTCTAAACACTCTGCAGAAATTCTCTCATTTCCAATAAGCTTCTAGCATTTCCTTTATTTCTTTCCTCCGAGCCTCTGACCTTTTCCTGACTCTGCTCACCATTCTGTAAGTGCTCATTGCCAGATACAGGCACCTCTACCAATCTAGGTATGTCACACAACCAGCTCACGGGATGGATGTGGGTTAGGACTATTCCTCTCTCACAGGTTATTAAAATGGTGCCACCAAACAAGCACACGCAGGTATCGGTCAGGTTATCTTTTCCACCAAATCTCCTGAACCAAGGCAATTTTTGTCAAATGGCTTTAAAAAGAGTCAAAAAATAAAAAAATAAACAACCGCCAAATAACAACAGTGAATCTTTAGGCAGTAAGGGTCACAAAAATACCCAGGATCACTAGTATGTTTCAGTCAGGTCTTTTAATTCCATGATGATTTGGGGCTGCATCAACAGGACCAAAAGCAAATACCATTAATTCACTGATTATAATCAAGTATTACTGCCAAAGAAAACTGGCAAACAGCCTTCACCAAAAAAAAGAAAGAGGAGGAGAAGAATGTTACCCTTCTCGTATTGACGGGAGGCAGGATAACTTAGTTCAGCTTAACTGGAGTTTAAGGAATCCATCAAATGTTTTAATAAAGGCTGCCCAACACCATTTCCTATTGAAAGCATCCGAATTACGTGTTCTGAATGGAACCACGATGACTCTGGAAAAAACTATTCAACCATGGTTGTAGAAATAATTGCTAGTCCTAGATCCCCACCTGCACCCAGAAGCAGGCGCTGATGATATAGATAACCTCCCTCACAGTTTCCTTAAAAAGAGAACCTTCTTTTTCTTTCTGATTTCCTTTGTGAAATTATGAATACACCCCTCTGCGGTGATTACGATTTAAGATCAAAATCAAAATGTAGAAAAAGTTTAAAGTCAGAAATACTCACTGGTAAAAATTAATGCTGACAATCAAAGGAGAAACATTTTAAAATATTTTGCTGTGGTTCAGTTCAGTTGCTCAGTCATGTCCGACTCTTTGTGACCCCATGGACGCCAGGCCTCCCTGTCCATCACCAACTCCCGGAGTCCACCCAAACCCATGTCCATTGTGTCGGCGATGCCATGCAACCATCTCATCCTCTGTCGTCCCCTTCTCCTCCAGCCTTCAATCTTTCCCAGCATCGGGGTCTTTTCAAATGAGTCAGCTCTCTGCATCAGGTGGCCAAAGTATTGGAGCTTCAGTTTCAACATCAGTCCCTCCAATGAATACCAGGCCTGATCTCCTTTAGGATGGACTGGTTTTGGTATAGCAAGAGGACTTAAATTATTGAAAATAAAATATAGTAACATAGCATGCAGAAAGTACATATTATAATCAACTGCTCATCTATCCACTAATTCAAGAAATAGTTGTGGAATAATAGAAATCTTCCAAGTGTAGAACTTAAAATGTTCTCACCAAAAGAAAAAAAAAAGATTAAGATGTGAGATGGTGGACGTGTTAATCAATGAGATGTAGGGAGTCCTTTCACAATGCATACTCATTTCCATACTTTAAAGTGTCCATTTTAAATGTCTTACAATCTATTTTGTCAGTTATACCTCAATAAAGCTGAAATAAGAAATTTAAAAAAATAAATATCTACTGAGTATCTATCATGCAAAAAGTACAATACTAGCCCCGGTGGATTAATAAGATGAATCAGACCCAAATACCACCCCTAAGCTGTTTAAAGTTAGGCAAGAATGAACTCATGAACATATTTTCTCTTCCATTCACTTATTCATTCAAATTCTCACTGAATATTCACCATGTGTCAAGCATTATGGCAGTTATTTCTGTCCTTTGTAACAAAAGACCTTGTCACCGCCCATAAGAAACTCCCAGACTAGAGGTGCTTACACAGCTATGCAATTATATAGTTATAAATATAGTGATGCTTGCCTTACTGGAGCTGCATGGAGCAATCAAACAGGCTCAGTGAAGAGTCTGGATTATGGAGAGGATTTAGACAGGTAAAATCAGGGGCAGGTTAGTTTCAAGTTCAGAAATCAGCATGAGGAAAGGAAAAGAGGTGAGAATTAATTACAGAGTTACTTTTATGCTCTAGCCGTGACACTGGCTAGGTTTTTCTAACACAAGAGTAACTTACAGATGCCATCTCTAAGAAAAAGCTTCACAGTTTTAGGCTAGAAGTGTAGGTCTTTGATACAGACACCTTTGACTTATTTTTTTTAAGCCTTTATTGCTTCTGTTTTTGGTTTCTTGGCTGTGAGGCGTGTGGATCTGAGCTCCCTGACCAGCCATCGAGCCCACAACCTCTGCATTGGAAGGCAAGGTCTTAATCACTGATCCACCAGGAAGTCCCTGGATGCCTTTTAAAGAAACAAAATTTACACAGAACCTGCACGCACCTTCCCGCAGGCCCAGCCAGGGAGAGCAGAGCCCACAGGGAGGGGAGAGGTGAGTGGACCCAGGCCCGGGCCACAGACCCCAGACCACAAACTGTGGACAGCCCCAAGTGCCGAAGACGTGGGATTCGTCAGGGAGCCACGGTCAGGACAGACTGGAAAGACCTGCTGGGAAGCTACTGTAGCATTAGACAAGAGATAAGGAGTGTGTGTGCGCGTGTGTGTGCGCGTGTGTGCGTGCGTGTGTGTGCATGTGCCTGCGTGTGTCTGAAGCCAACAGTGGGGATGAGGATGAAGAGATCAGAAGTGCTGCCCGGCTCGTACAGCAGTCAAGCGGGGTCTGGCCTCGCTGACAACAAGGCTGTAAGGGGAACAGGCAAAGGCCGGGAGAGAGGACGGTGACAGGACACGGGAGGAACAGGGGAGGTGGAGGGAAATACGGGGAGTCCTGTTTGGGCTGGACTCCATTTGAGGTGCTGGGACGGTCTAAGAAATCAGTTACTCAGGAAGATGCTAAAGAATCAACAGGAAGCTGAGAACATGGGTCTGCTATCGCAGAGCAATGTCAGGACCAGGCCTGAGAGAGCTAGACGGCACCTCCAGAGAGGAGATCCCAGCCAGAGACAGACACAGCAGACGGCAGCCAGACGCTTAGGGAGCGCTTACTGTTAAGCCTGGCTGAACAGAAGAATGGGGTTGGCGTAGGAGGAGACCCAGGGACCCCTCCCAGCACGTCCCTCAGACGAAAACGTTCCAGGCAGCCTGAGACTGTGAGGAGTGTGAGTGCTCAGCTGCTCAGTGGATTCCGACTCTGCGACCCCACGGACTGTAGCCCGCCAGGCTCCTCTGTCCATGGGATCCTCCAGGCAAGAATCCTGGAATAGGTTGCCATACCCTTCTCCAGGGGATCTTCCTGACCCAGGGATTGAAACTGGGTGTCCTGCATTGCAGGCAGATTCTTTATGGTCTGAGCCACCAGGATATACATACATATATATATATATATATATATATATATATATATACACACACACACACACACACACACACGCACACACACACACACACACACACACACACGCACATGTGGCTGAAGGTTTGCGGCTGAAGGGCGAGTGCAGGCATGGCCAGGCAGTGAAGAGCTAAGGGGGCCCTGGTGCCAATGCCTCCTTCCTTCCAACTTGGACTCTGCCAGGTGTGGGCGCGATCTGCCCAGGGCACTCCTGGCCCCTGAAGGGCGGCCGTGAGCCACAGCCTGGGAGGAGGAAGGCGCGGAGTCCCCTGGCTCTGCCCCAAGACCTGCCGCACCACCATTTTTCAACAAAACCAACACGCACTTTATTCATGAATTTATGTTCCAAGTAACGTTCACTTAATTGGTGTTGAGCTCCCTTAAAATTAGATTATATGACTCAATTTTCAACATATCCAAGTTAAAATTTCCAACTTTATCCGCGAGCAGGCCTTAAAACACAGGCCAAACACAAAAGCAGAGGGGAAACAGTTCCTCCCCTCCCTGCTCAGCTCTTCAGTCATGCTGATGACAGGACAGCCTCTTGATTTACACGCTGATTTGCTCTGTGTGAAGCCAGCCTGCTCTGAATTCCAGTTTATTTCCTGTCTCATAATTAGTAATGATGATGATTAGTTAGGTAAAGAGAAGGAGATTTATGAGGCTCTGGACCAAAGCTAATGATGAATCATTCTTTCTCTCTTTCATCTCCCTTTCTCCTTTTCATAAACCCAAAAGATGTGAGTCAACTATAAAAAAAAAAAAATAGGGTCCACATAAGCTAGAAAAGAAACTCAAAATTCAAAACTCAAGCACAGGAGACGCGAGCACCGAGGGCAGCCTGTCTGTGCCCGTCCTGCCCTTACAGGAGCGAGACGCGGCACCAAAGTCAACACTCAGAGTCAGAAGGAAAGAGCGTTTGGGCAGAAGGCACAGGAGCAGGTGTCAACTGAAATACACTGGGATGATTTGTAAATGTCACCACAGTTTATGCTGAAAGAATGTAAAGATTAAAAAAACAAACATAGAAACCAACCAGGCAGACCACAAGAAGAAGAATAGCAGCTCAGGGAGGGCCTCTCGGACTGACATGGTTTACGAGACACAACTTACGGTCAGACATAGCTTCCCTCATAAAGCAGTAGTTCTGGCACCTCCCTGGCAGTCCCGTGGCTGGGGCTTTGCGCTCCCCCCTCTGGGGGCATAGGTTCAGTCCCTGGTCAGGGATCTTAGATCCCTGTGTGCTGCACACAGCAGCTAACAACAAAAACAGTATATCCCTTAATTTTAAAATACTTAAAAACAGTCTCATAAACAATGCCAGCTGCACAATATACAAATGAAAGGCCCTGAATCATCACTGAACTCAATGCTAACTCATGCCCTGGTTTCAAAAAACAGCTTAGGAAACTGAGATGTGTCTAAATGGAGGAAGGTGTGACTTGGAGGGAAAGTGCCAAGACCAGAGGGATGTGTATACTGTCGTTGTTGTTCAGGGTCAATCGACACTCGGTGCTTTACAATACCAGTATATTTTCACAAAAGAAACTTTCTTCTTGTTAAAAAACTACATAGTTTGAAGCATCTTTATTGAAGTCTGGGTGTGATCACGTGCTCCCATGAATTTAGTGGGTGGTAAAAAGCAAAGGTCTTCAACACTGAATTTTTATAGTTCAGTGGCTTTCAGAAGTCCAGGCACATAAGGATAAAAAACTGATAAAATATATCCAGTCATCCCTCAGTGTCTGTGGGGACTGGTTCCAGAATCCCTTCTAGGACAGCAAAATCCAAGAATGAAAGAAAGAAAAAAAAAGATCCAAGAATGTTCAAGCTCCTTATTTAAAATAGCCCAGGATGCTGGCCCTCTGTATCCTCAGATATGAAACCCTCAAATATGAAACTCTAGGGTATGGAAGGGAGAAGGTGATGGCACCCCACTCCAGTACTCTTGCCTGGAAAATCCCATGGATGGAGGAGCCTGGTAGGCTGCAGTCCATGGGGTCACTTCACTTTCACTTTTCACTTTCATGCATTGGAGAAGGAGATGGCAACCCGCTCCAGTGTTCTTGCCTGGAGAATCCCAGGGATGGGGGAGCCTGGTGGGCTGCCGTCTATGGGGTTGCACAGAGTCGGACACGACTGAAGCGACTTAGCAGCAGCAGCAGCAGGGTATGGAAGCTGCCAGCTACAATCCAGGTAGTTTTAGCCTGCTCATACTTTCGCGATTCTTCATACACTGTGACTTAGGTTTGCGACCGTGGCATCAAGCATGAAGCCTCTCCCCAGCACTGTGACGTGAACTGATACTGATTACGTCTGACTGAACTCGATGGTTCCATCTGTGGTCCACATGAGGATCTTAAATTCAATGGTCGCACTGAAAAAAACCTGGAGTCAGAGATTAAACTAGTCACTATATGCTTTTCTCACTCTCTTAAAGTAGCATGTCTTTTTGATACAGGTCATTTACTTATTCAAGAAAATGTAAATATTTGAAATGAGATTAGAGAAAATAATTACAATTCCATTTAATCTGGCATTTTGACTGGCAAGACCATTTAGTTATACTGGATCTTGACAAACGCTCTGATTAATGGCAAGAATGGGAATGGCTTGGCGGGGACACGTGTGTGGCTGACGTTTGGTCCTCTGGTAGCAGAGAGCAACCCTTTTAGGACACGATTGCCTAGTGCGTGTAAAGTCCAGTTTGTGTAACAACTGTCTGTCTTCATGGAGAAGGCAGTGGATTCAGGGCTCTAACAAATCTCAAATGAGGATTCTATCAGCCCAAACTTTAAAAAAAAGTTATCCTGTTTTCTCCCATGAGCATCATGGTTTGCAGTATTTGATGATACAGAAAACCTGGAGAGTAAGAATGGTTACTTCAAAGTCTTGAGCAGGGACGTCCCTGGCGGTTTAGTGGTTAAGACTCTGAACTTCCACTGCAGGGGGGACGGCTTCAATCCCTGGTCAGGGAACTCTGATCTCACAAACAATGTGGTGTGGCAAAAAAACAAGTCTTGAGTGACCAGGGGGTACGGGGCAAAGGATGGTGCCAGGGCTGGAGGCAGATCGGCCCCGGTAGCAGAGGCAGGTGGGGTAGGACAGAGGTCACTGGCTAAACAGGCAGTGCAGCGGACCCACCAGAAGGCAGTGGTCACCTGGGGACTCGCCACACAGCCGAGGGACTGGCCTGGCTAGCACTGCCTAACAGGGTAACCACGGGCCCAAGGGGCACGGCCACAGCCTAGGTGCCATGCCCTCCACGCGCCAAAGCCTCTGCTGCAAAAATGCAACTAACCAAGCAGCTGAAACGGAACCACAGTCTCCAGAGATGCATTCACTCAGGAGTATTTCCTTTAGGCCAAGGTAGGGAAAAGAGGGATGAATCGGACCCATCCACAACTTGGTGATAGACATCTAAAATCAAAGCATATTGGAGTCAAGACATTTTTAGGAATTAAAGCCAGATTTCAGTAGAACAAGCACAGGGCTTTGTTGGTTTGTTTGCTTTAGTGTCTGTCAGCCAATCACTACTATTAGGAATCAGGAAAGAAAGCGTTTAGCTCCAGTTCTGCCCTTAAGTAGGTGGGTTACCTTAAGCAAGTCACCTCTCGGTGAGTGCAGGGTCCTCTCCTCCAAGGACACTGGACTAGATGGTCCCTCGAGTCCCTTCTGGGGAAGACAGCTCCACGACCTGGGTAACTCTAACCACACTGGGGTTTTCAGCAAATGACAGCGCCAGGCTGTCTGTTCTGTGGTCATTCTCATTATACGGACAGATCACCTGTGCATGTTGCTGCCAGGGATCCCGTGCACGTTAACAAGGACATCTAAACTAATAACACCTAAAATGCCCATCTTCAGTGGGCAACTAAAATAAACAGGAAACGTTAGACGGTTCTTCCCTACTGTGTGGCATAGGGAACTCTGCTCACTGTTCCGTGGCAGCCTGGATAGGAGGGGTCTGGGGGAGGATGGATACATGCAGATGTCTGGCTGAGTCACTGTTGTCCACCTGAAACTGTCACGACATTGTTAATTGGCTATATTCCCAATATAAAATAAAACGTTTTTTAAAAAAGAAGTTTCTTCCTTTACGCCTTGAATTTAATGAATGAGTATAAAGAGAGCTAACACCCTAACAGAAAACAGCCACAACTTTGATTTGTAGCAATAATCAAAGGAATAACTATTTTATATCTAATCATTAACCGTCTCAGCTCAAGCAAGATATCCCCGTTATCCAAGCTTGCTACTAGGTGAGGGTGAGGTTCCAACTGTCCCTTGAGGAGACGCCTGCATAACTGTCTGGCTCATACAGAAGCTAAGGTTAACACTGGCCTCAGACATACAGCTGCCCCTTCACTTGCTCTGATCACCCAGGGATGGTGAAGAAAGAAAGGCGCAGACGGTCACAAAGGTAGGTCCCCCATGACCACACAGATTCAGCTGATCACGCACAGGGCTCAGACAGAACCGCTAAGCAAAGAGCTATCATCGCCTGTTAGGGCCAGAGGATGTCGGAGCCCAAGTAACCTAAGCTGGCCCACTATTCTTCTGACTCCAGACACTGGAGAGCAAGAGTCAGCGAGAAGGACACAGAAATATTCTTTATTTGATTAAGCACCCCATCTGACCTGTGCCAGCATTATCTCAGATAGCGAAGGCGGTTCTGAGCTCACAAGGCTCAAGAGATTTCGGAGTTTAAGGTGGTATTGCAAGGCGAAGTCTAAAGACGGCCCAGTGCCAAGGAAACACATTAGGTCACCTTCGGGGTGAGGGGCTTGAGGGCCAAGACTGTGCGTTAAGGAATGAGGGGCTGTCAGAGGGGCAAGTGCCCTGGAGAGCAGAGGCCTCTCTCTGCCAAGGGCCCCCGCAGCCCCTGCTCTTCATGTGCAGGGGACAGAGAACCTCTGGAGGCCCCGACAACAGCCAGGGCAAATATGTGTATTTTCATAAAACGAATCACATACGCACAACCTCACGCCTGTTTCTTACCAAACCACAAATTCCAGCACAAACTGAAACCTTGAGGCAATTTGTTTTTTTAATGTTTTCCCATGATAGGTCATCTACTTCAGGGCCCACAACCTTCCTCTGTAGGGCAAATGAGGCGTCTTTTAGGCTTTTGGGTTCATGCAGGCTTTTTCACAAATATTCAGCTCTGCCATCAAAGTGTCAAAACAGTCAGATCAAATGTCAAAGAGCAGCTAAGGCTGCGTTCCAGTAAGACTCCCTTTACAGAAACAGGCCACAGATGGGATCTGGCCAACAGGACATCATCTGCTGACCTCAGGCCTACATCGTTTCTCATCAGCTCTGCCCTTAATCCCTGAAATTCAGTATATTACTCCGGAGACACCCATCCTCAAATCAGCTTATTGCTCTAACATGAGCTGTCTCACCTGAGTTTTCTGCTGAGCCACGGAATGCAAAATATTTTCATAATTATTTGAGGAAGACATGAAGGGAGTATCAGCTTTACAACTGCATTGTCCTTTTAAATGACTATTCCCAGACAATAGGAGGAAAGAGCTGAGCAAAGAACCCTGCCAATGGCCAACATCTGCTAGTCCCACCAACAGCAGATATTCACTAAGGCCATTAGTGAGAACTTACAGCTAGGGCTCCGAACCTTCTCCACACTGAAATACGTGGTTCTACTGCTTCAACAAATACGTGATGGTTCCAGAATTCCTTATGACAGCCCCAGATTAAAGACAACCCTACATCTGATGGAACCTCACAAAGACGCCATGATAATGCCTCCTGATGGTCTGAACTTTGGATACAATTCTTGTTTTTCATCCACATCGTCCTGCAGTAGCTCAGCAAGTTTAAACTTGGCCAGGTGAGTCCCAGCCCTGTATGGAAGCCTCTGCTGATGGTTCGACTTTTGGATACATTTCCCAAATACACGGGCATCCCTTCAAAGTGCGACAGAACACGTGTGATTCACAATGAGAGAGCCATTCATCTGAGGCCTCTGAAGGCTGGAAAGAGATACAGGGCAAGAACGTCTTGGCTCAATTTTTTAAAAACCCCCTAATTGTTAAGACTCTCCTATTTTCACACATGGAAACCAATTTAATAGATATATTTCTTTTTAAATTAATTTTTATTGGAGCATAATTGCTTTCAGGCTTTCCAGGCAGCTTAGTGGTAAAGAATGTGCCTGTAATGTGGGAGATGCAGGAGGCAAGATTCAATCCCCAGGTGGGGAAGATCCCCTGGAGAAAGAAAAGGCAACCCACTCCAGTATTCTTGCCCAGAAAATCCCATGAACAGAGGAGCCTGGTGGGCTACAGTTGATGACGTCGCTAAGAGTTGGATGTGACTTAGTGACTGACACGCACACCCAGTTGCTCTGCAATGCTATGTCAGCGTCAGCCGCACAGAAAAGCGAGCCAGCTACATGGACACACGTGTGCTGCGTCGTCTCAGTCGTGTCCAACTCTCTGTGACCCCACGGACTGTAGCCCGCCAGGCTGCTCCGTCCATGGGATTCTCCAGGCCGGAATGCTGGGGTGGGTTGCCATGCCCTCCTCCAGGGGATCTTCTCCACCCAGGAATCGAATCTGCAGCTCCTGCGTATTGCAGGCAGATTCTTTACCGCTGAGCCACCAGGGAAGCCCCGTAATGTATATATATATCGCCTCTTTTTTGAATTCCTTTATTTCTTAAGAGTTGCTTCAAGTTACCTGGAGAACATTCTATATTAAACATTTGAAAAAAGGACGGCACATTAAAAACCTGGTGGGTTTTATGGCCATCACTTTAAATAAGTCTATTCAAAAACCATTCAGGAGCTTATTTTCTTTGAGCAGGGAGTGTTTATTGCTTCAGTCTCCCTACCAACCCTCAATATTGGTGATTCATCGCATGAATTAAGCCTCAAACTAAAGTTTCAAAGAATCCCTAAAGGCATCAGTACTAAATTAAGCGCCACAGGGAGTCAGCTGTCAGTCCGTTCATTTCTCCTGCTGTTTCTTGCTTCCAGCTGCAGTAACTCAGTGAGCGCTGATTTTCCATTTAGGCAAGGTAAGGAAAACAGAAAAATGTACAAACCCCTAAACTAGATATTGAACAGTGCTGCAACCAAAGGCTGTCAATCACTAGTTCATCCTTCCAAACCAAAGGATAAATCCAAAAGATTTTCCTCTTGCTTTCTGATATTTTTAAGTCACTTTGAGGTAAAATTTACCAATGATAAAATGCACGTTTTAAGAGTACAGTTCAATGAGTTCTGACCAGTGAGAAGCTGTGAAACCACTGTGCCAATCAAGCTATTTCCACCACCCCAAGGGGCCCTTGCCCTCACCCAGCCTGTCCCTCCTACCCCCACCCGGACCCCCAGCCCCTAAAGTCACTGCTCTGCTTTCTATCTTTGAATATGTTTGTGTATTTAAAGCCCTACCTGTGGGTTTTGACTTAGGGGAAAGTAGCAACATTCTGAGGGTACTTTCAGATTGTCCCAGGACCACGAGTTCTGAAAACAAGGTGTTTATTCAACTTCACAGAGAAAACCCTAGAGTGACAAGCACCGCTATGAACGCATGCGTTCAGACACGCGGAGAAAGAGGCACTGCTCTCCGTCTGAGGGGTGGACGAGGGAAAACAGGGGGCCCATCCTTGCAAAGAAGCCCTGCTCACAGCCACAGGACCGCGTGACCTGCGCTTGGGGCGGGCGGGGTAGAGGATCGGGTAGACACGGGGAAGGAGCCCCTGTCCGCCTGGGGAGCCAGGACAGGCTCTGCAGGAAAAGACAGCATCTCGACTCCAAGCTGAGGACACAGCGGAGGCAAGAGGCAGAGTTCCACGTGGGGCAGATGAGGGTGGTCAGGAACGGGGCCAGCGCCTGGGTGCCAGCACGCAGCTCCAGGACCCCTGTAAGAGGGGACGGGGACAGCCCACCGGCCGTGCCAGCACCCAGGAAGCCGTCGGTGCCCGCAGCCGGCGTGACCGTGTCCAGGCGCTCCAGAGAAGGTGGGGGCGCCCCTGCGCAGGGTGGCGGGCTGGGGGCAGCGCTAGCCAACCCCCCACCCTGGGCTCCCAGCTCAGCCGAGAAGCGGATGACCAAAAGGGGTAAGACACGACCTTGGCCACACGGTTCTAAAGCAAGACAGGAGGAAACAGCTGGGCCCCGAGCCGAGGCCACTTCCTCTCCCAGTCCTAACGACTGAGCTCCTGTCCCCTGGGGGAGACGCGAGGTCACCAGGCGGCGAGGCGCAGGCAGCGACACAGGCCGCACGGAGGCAGGGCCGAGACGGGGGCGCGGGGTCGGGGGCGCGCTGAGCATGACCGGGGGCAGGGGCCCCTCCTTCCTCCTACACAGAGGCTGGGTTTTATCTGGGAGGTGAGGGGGCTTGTGGAGACTTCATAGGAGAGTTGTTATCCAGTCGCTCAGTCGTGTCCGACTTGGCGACCCCATGGACTGCAGCACGCCAGGCCTCCCTGTCCATCACCAACTCCCGGAGCTTACTCAAACCCGTGTCCATTGAGTCGGTGAGGCCACCCAACCATCTCATCCTCTGTCATCCCCTTCTCCTCCTGCCTTCAGTCTTTCCCCATCAGGGTCTCTTCAAATGAGTCAGCTCTTCCCATCAGGTGGCCAAAGTACTGGAGCTTCAGCCTCAGGGAGAGAGGTTCCCAACCATAACTGCTTCGTCACGGTTATGCTGAGCCATTTTAAAGAATGTAGCATGAAGTACATTCGTAAGATTGAGTGCATTCATAGAGGTGATGCATCCCATGATCTATTTCCAGAACTTGTTCATTATCCCAAATAGAAACCCTATAGCCATTCAACAGGAACTCCCTACCTTCCTATTCCCCAAGCGCCTGGGAGCCTCTCTTCTGCATTTTGCTCCAAGGAACTACCTATATCTAGGTAGGACCTCATGTAAGGGGAATCACGCAATGCTTATCTTTTGGGTCTGGTCTATTTCACTAAGCATGTGTTCAAGGTCCGTCCAAGTTAAATTAAAGCAAGTTTCAGAATTTGTCCTTTTTATGGCTGAGTAATATTCTACTTTATTTTTTTTTTGTTAAAGCTTCCCAGCAGTGGGGATGAATTGGCAGCAGTTCAGCTGAAAGAAAAGGATGGGCAAGGCTGGAATGAAAGCTGTGGGGATGGAAGAAAAGGGAAGAGCAAATGAAGGCGACTTGGAGATGGGATAGCAGTGCGAGAGGAGAGCAAGAGGGAGAGCAGAGGAAGGACGAGCCAAAGACGCCCAGCTTCTGGTTCAGACCACTGAATGGAGGTAGCGACTTTGAGGAGCGTGGCCCTGCTGAAATGCAATGGGTGGGCTGGGGCTGGGGGCTGGGGGGTGTGGCTGGAGGCCACAGAGAAGGCCAGTACACTCTACATTTTGAAACTGTCTAAGCACTGGAGTCCTGACTTCCATGGGACGCTTAGACAACTATTGGGAAACTAGCTTTACCACACACTTTTATTTATATGAAGTTATATTTCACCAAGTCAATTATTAGACAACAAAGAAATAGGTATTTTCATTAATAGGCCCTCTAGAAAAAATGGAGGCAAGGGAGGAGAACAGTGAATCACAAACGTTTAAGTTTATAGAGATTAAACCTTAACAGTATTCCCACTCTTTTCACCTTTGAAAAGCTACAGTCAAATACCCGTAAGGGGGAGTGCGGGGCCGAAATGATCACTAGGGCACCACGTTGTCAAGAAGACTGTCTCTGGGCCCACAGCCACCCCTGGCCTTGTAAATCCCTTTCTCACTCAACACCAGGCTGCGATCATAAAACCGACGCAGGGAGACGCTGGATTCAGCTTCTCTGCCTCTCATTTCTTCACCAGCGCTCCTGTCCCTCTGTAAACAGACACGACTTTAAATGGTACAACCTTAGATGGTGGGCACTTCTTCATAAATGACACGGCATTAAAGGGCAAACCTACTCTCACTCATTCTCGTTTTCTCTCAACTGAAACAATTCAGCTTTCCAAGGAGGGGCAAACTGAAATGAGAAGTTATGAATGAGCCAAACCTTTATACCCAAGACCGTGCACAAAGCATTTAAGCTGGCTGGGAAGAAAAAAAATTAGCAACTTACGACACCGTGTTCACCCCCTACTCTCACCAAGTACCTTCAAAGCAAAAAACCACTGTAAAAATACAGTCTCTGTCAGATAAAAGCAATAACTCATTTTATTTTAAAACTTGACATGTAAATGACTTCTGTAATTAACAAAAATTCTTGTCAAATATTAAAGCTGAGAGGTCTCATCATCAAATAAGGAACAATTTACTTCCAAAACCTTTTTGAAAATTATGTAACCTTTTTAGAATATAAATACATATTCTAAATATAGCATGCATGTGTGGCAATATATATGTGTCATGGTCTGTTAGGATATTTATATATATATAGGTCACATAAGATCCAATCCATTTTGTGGAAACTAACAGAGACAGACAATTCTTAAGTCAAACTGGTTTTGTTACAGAATTACTGCAATTTTTCTCCATCACATCAAATACATTCGATTCTAGGGGAAGTAAAATATTTAAGCCAGATTTTTAAACAACTGATAGTCACAACATCTGAGTTAATCAGTAATGGCCAACACTTAAAAACAATTTCTACCAATGCCTTTTGCAATAACCTTTTCATATTTTTTTGGTTTGAATTAAGTCATCCTAGAGTATTTTGGATTTGAGTAAGTAGGGAAGTTGGTATTGTTAGTCACAATATGTGGGTTTTTTGTGTTAAGTACATATGTAGAGACATAATACTTAACTAAAACTACTTGAAACATAAACCTGTGTATCTTTATAGGACAGAATACTTATTTTCCAAAGCTAGCTTCCCTGTTGGCTCAGACGGTAAAAACATCTGCCTGCAATGCAGGAGAAACCTGGGTTTGATCCCTGGGTCAGGAAGATCCCTAGAGAAGAGCACGGCAACCCACTCTAGTGTTCCTGCCTGGAGAATCCCATGGACAGAGGAGCCTGGCGGTCTGCATCCATGGAGTCAAAAGAGTCGGACATGATTGAGCAACTAACACTTTCACTTTTCACACATGTATAGACATGTTACCTAATCAAAACCACTTAAAACATAAAACTATGCGAAAGAATGCTCAAACTACCGCACAACTGCACTCATCTCACAGTCTAGTAAAGTAGTGCTCAAAATTCTCCAAGCCAGGCTTCAGCAATATGTGAACCGTGAACTCCCTGATGTTCAAGCTTTTAGAAAAGGCAGAGGAACCAGAGATCAAATTGCCAACATCTGCTGGATCATGGAAAAAGCAAGAGAGTTCCAGAAAAACATATATTCCTGCTTTATTGACTATACCAAAGCCTTTGACTGTGTGGATCACAATAAACTGGAAAATTCTGAAAGAGATGGGAATACCAGACCACCTGACCTGCCTCTTGAGAAATCTGTATGCAGGTCAGGAAGCAACAGTTAGAACTGGACATGGAACAACAGACTGGTTCCAAATAGGAAAAGGAGTATGTCCAGGCTGTATATTGTCACTTTGCTTATTTAACTTCTATGCAGAGTACATCATGAGAAACGCTGGACTGGAAGAAACACAAGCTGGAATCAAGATTGTCGGGAGAAATATCAATAACCTCAGATATGCAGATGACACCACCCTTATGGCAGAAAGTGAAGAGGAGCTAAAAAGCCTCTTGATGAAAGTGAAAGAGGAGAGCGAAAAAGTTGCCTTAAAGCTCAACATTCAGAAAACGAAGATCATGGCATCTGGTCCCATCACTTCATGGGAAATAGATGGGGAAACAGTGGAAACAGTGTCAGACTTTATTTTGGGGGGCTCCAAAATCACTGCAGATGGTGACTGCAGCCATGAAATTAAAAGACTCTTACTCCTTGGAAGAAAAGTTATGACCAACCTAGATAGCATATTCAGAAGGAGAGACATTACTTTGCCAACTAAGGTCCGTCTAGTCAAGGCTGTGGTTTTTCCTGTGGTCATGTATGGATGTGAGAGTTGGACTGTGAAGAAAGCTGAGCGCCGAAGAATTGATGCTTTTGAACTGTGGTGTTGGAGAAGACTCTTGAGAGTCCCTGGGATGGCAAGGAGATCCAACCAGTCCATTCTGAAGGAGATCAACCCTGGGATTTCTTTGGAAGGAATGATGCTAAAGCTGAAACTCCAGTACTGTGGGCCACCTCATGCCAAGAGTTGACTCATTGGAAAAGACTCTGATGCTGGGAGGGATTGGGGGCAGGAGGAGAAGGGGACGACAGAGGATGAGATGGCTGGATGGCATCACGGACTCGATGGACGTGTCTGAGTGATCTCCAGGAGACGGTGGTGGACAGGGAGGCCTGGTGTGCTGCGATTCATGAGGTTGCAAAGAGTCAGACATGACTGAGCGACAACTGAACTGATGAACCTTTATAGTACAGAATACTTATTTTCCAAAGCTAGCAGCTCAGTTAAATAAAGTAATTGATAAGTCTTATTTGGTGAAAACGACTAACGCAATTCACTAAGGCAAATATTACATTTACCAAATAGTCGTGGACGATGCTACCTGTTACCTCAAGTCTATTTAATCTACGAATAACTTACTATAAGAGTTCCAGTTTCATTTAAGAAAAAAATTCTCTGTAACTTATCTTTCTTAGAATATTCATAAAATGTATCTAAAAACAGGAAGCTAATATTTTTAAAATTACCCAACCTCTATCTTTCTTTGAGTTTCAAACAGTCTGATTAATAAACATTCATTTAGTAAGTAGAAAGCAAATCAAAACAGAGTCTTTCAGACCAGAAAATAACACTGATGGGATTTTAGAAGCCACCTCTCTATGGAGCCCACCTATGCTAGGCTGCCTGGTTTTCAAGCATTTGTTTTCAACGGCTGCTAAGTCGCTTCAGTCGTGTCCGACTCTGTGCGACCCCATAGGCGGCAGCCCACCAGACTCCCCCGTCCCTGGGATTCTCCAGGCAGGAACACTGGAGTGGGCTGCCGTTTCCTTCTTCAATGCATGAAAGTGAAAAGTGAAAGTGAAGTCGCTCAGTCGTGTCCGACTCTTCGAGATCCCATGGGCTGCAGCCCACCAGGCTCCCCCGACCTGGGATTCTCCAGGCAGGAACACTGGAGGGGGCTGCCGTTTCCTTCCTCAGCCAGGAAGTGGTAATTACGCTTCATATTTCTGAGCTGTTGTCATTCTGCTCTCATTTTACGAGAACCTTTAATAACACAGTAAATCTATACCTGCTTAATTCAAGATATTCTTTAAAGTGAAGAAATGGTTAAGCATATTTCAAATCTTTATGCCAGGTACACAGTGGCAGCCAGCTTCCTCTGTTCCTGGTTCTATGCTTCTTCTACTAAACTCAATGACTTTTACCAACAGAGAAAATAGCTGTTTCCTTGCTTTATGCATATTATGACATTTTTCATAGAGACATAATAATAATAGGAATAAAACAACAAATACAGATTTAAATGAAAATGGACGTCTCACTGGCCATTAGCTGATGTAGGTCATGGGAATCAGATTACATTGGTTTGTTGAGACAGCCAGTCTATTTCAGAAAATAATTCTCTAATGCTCTCAAACCACCGAGTAAGTTAAAAGAAGGTCAAATTTAACCTACGTCAAAAGGAGGGAAGAGGGAGCAAAGCCTTAAGGAAATTCAGATGTAAGGTGATTCACAGGGACCCACTGCTATAGCTGCAAACTCAATCCAGCTTCCCCCAGAACTCCTGTCCTTCAAATGGCCGCTTGAACTGTTGCAACTGCTCGTTTTCCAGTCTAGTGGAATGTCAATGAGACTGCCGATCCAGACTCGCACACAACACGGCTTCCTGAGGAAGCCACTCCGCAGCTGGCATGCTGAACCCGGGCGCTGTCTGTGAGTCTAGCCCGTTTGTTTTTCTTTAGCTGATGGGCTCTCGGGGACAAAAGGACTATGCATTTTTAAAATGCCATCTATCCCTGAAGCTGGATTATAATAAGCAGATAAAGAGACAGGAACATTGTGAAAACAATTTGAAGAGATTTTTCTTTCTGTCCATCAATCCAGAATGGGGCAATATATCACCCAGGTGACCCTTTCCAATCATGGCTACTTTCAAAATCTGATTGCCATCTGCATTTAAAAAAATCAACTTTATTCATAAGATAAAGTATCAAATACACTGGGAACACCAACTTCTTTTATCTTGAATGTGGTTAGCGAAACACTCATGCAAAGCTGTTCCGTTCCACAAATCAGCAAGTCATCATTCGTGCGATCAGCCATCCAATGATTTATTTAACACCCACTATACGCCATGGCAACCCACTCCAGTACTCTTGCCTGGAAAATCCCATGGACAGAGGAGCCTGGTAGGCTGCAGTCCACGGGGTCGCAGAGTTGGACACGACTGAAGCGACTTAGCATGCGCCAGGCACCGGAGCAGATGATGCGGCCTGTGGGTACGTATACAATCTTCTTTCTGTCGTGCCTGGCTTGAAGCCCACACTCTAGCCACTTGGAGGCACTTGCGTTTCTCTAAAAGCTAATTCCTCTCTCACTGCTGGGCTTTTGCACACACAGCATTCTCCTAGCCTGGGGTGCTGTCCCTCCCTCATTCAGTAGCGCAACACTCAGCCCAAATGTCCACCACCAACTCCAAGAAGCCTCCCCTCATCTTTCCGCTTGGGTTAGATGCTCCTGCTACATTCTCTAAGGAGCCCTTTTTATAATGATCATATTTCGTTTACTTGTGTCTGCCCCACTGGAAAGGGAGCTCCTCAAGGGCAAGAACCTACATGCAGCCCGTATTTGGCCAACTGAGGGGCTCAATGGCCCCTCTTCCACCTGCCTCTCCTCCAACTGGAATGAATGCCCTAAGACAGCACCTGACCTTGTATTCTTTCCTTAGTATCTAGGCAACGGCTAGCATTCAGTGAGTGCTCAGTAAATCCTTGGAGAATGAATGAAACCTAATTGAAATCAGGTCATTTTTGAAAAATTAAGGATACATGGTCACCAGTACGGGTAGGCAGTTCAGAAACCATGAGCATGACTGGATTCCCCCATTAACAGTAGGCTTGCAAGTTCGCTTCCCAGAACGGTGAGAATGGCGAGTTCACTGAAGAAGAGAGTCACTATGTCGGTGACTAAACTTAGACGCTGAACTTGTACTTCGACAAAATAATTTAAATCTGTGCCTCATAATGTCCACTGGAGGCCGAACAAATGAATTTCTGGGGTATGTGGTTCTCAGGCAAATATCTGCAAAAGCTCCCTGGGTGATTGTGTCATCAAATAAGGGCCGAGAGCCACTAAAAACTCCTCATTCTACCTGAAAAAGGGCTCTAATCATCTACCCCAACAGGCACTCTTCAACACTGCTCTTGAGAGAACAAATCAGGAGGGGAGTGTGTCATTCTCTATAAAGCTACTTACGACTTTACCTTCAACCCAGTACTTCCGCTTTTAAATATTCACTCTGAAAATACACCTCTAAAATACAAAGTAACATGTTCACATGGTAGTTCATTCATTTCATCATTATCTGCAGCACCAATATGCTGGAGGAAAAGTCATCTAAATCCCCGTTCATGGAAACTAACTGGTGTCTGTTCCCCAGTGAGTACCATGTGGCCACGCAGAAGGGGAAAGACACTATGAGCTGCTCTGGATGAGGCGGAAAGAAAGCAAGGTGGGAGAGTGAGAAGGAGAGTAAAAGAAATTTATTGCTTATTTCTACACAAACGAAAGAAGAAATTCATTAATGTGAATGGTCCTCAGTCAGTGGACAGGTGGCAACGGAGAGAAAGGATACAGGGCTGCGGCCTCTCAGTGTATCTTTCATACAGTTGTGACTCTTAGGTCATGTAAACATTTTACACATCCCTCACAATAATTAAATTAAAGAAGATGGGGTTAAAAGTCAACCCTAAAATTAAATATAAACAGAAACAAGGGAACTGATCTCAGACGGACAGCACAGCTACATTCAGTAACTGCTGAACATCAGCGCGTGGCACCCTCTTAGGAGGGTACGTTCTTTACTAGGAATGATGATGATGACGATGATGCCTGTCAAGCAATTTTGAACTTTACTTAACTGGTTTGTTGCTGGTACTGGTGCCAGTGTAGCAGGAATTCTGAAACTGCTTTGTACATACAACATGCTTAAACAAATAAGCAATTATATTGCTGTTGTTAGGAAAGGAGGTTTTCACACTGTAGGAAAAGGGGATATGAAAGAAGACTGAAACCAGGGAAGGTAAAAAGGGATCAGTGGTGCTGAATATAAACTGGAACCGCAGGCATACGATCACACTTTAAAACAGTATCTATGTGTTTCTGAGTTTAGTCCACCGTAAAAGCCTAGAGACAATGGCAGTCCAGTAGCAATGAGCGTGCTCAACCCTACATCTTGGTTTCTAAATGCTATTTCTCACTCAAGAGAACCGGAAATCCTTGGGAAATGGCTGATTTCAGGTCCAGGGAAGAGAAAATACAAAGTGAGAGCTGGGATCATCCCACAGTGCCTCATCGAGGAAGAGTGATGAGGTGTCAGAAGCCACAGGGTTAGCCTGAAGGTGCTCAAACTGCCGCAAACCTGGCAACATCCGAACACGGGAAAGAACGACCATCTGAATGCTGGTGTCTCCCTGAAACTGAAGCTCTAAACCCAAGGTGATGGTGCTTGAAGGTAATTAGGTCGAGATGAGGTTGTAAGGGTGGAGCCCTCATGATGGGATCAGTCCTTTCTAAGACGAGGAAGATGGTAGAGCGTTCTCTCCACCAAGTGAGGACAGTGAGAAAGCAGACATCAGCAAACCAGGAAGAGAGCGCTCACCAGGAACTGAACCTGCCCAGCCCTTGACCTTGAACTTCCCTGCTTCCAGACGGAGAAATAATTATTTGCTGTTCATGTCACCCAGTCATCCAAGATGACTAAGATAAAGGAACATTTTACAAGACATTGGACTATAAAAACGATCCGTGACTCCACAGTGATACTCAAATTAAAAAAAAAAAAAAAAAGAAAGAACGAGAGGGGAAAGAAAGAGAGGAGTTAGGGAGGAAGACTGTTGTTTTATAACTAACAAATGCTAGTTTATAGATGAAAAAACCATTGATTAAACCTAAAGAACACCATTTTCCCATTTTCCCACAGTACCTGATTTAGGCAAAGTCCATCAACAGATACTAAAAATCACTGGGTGAAAGGTTCTTGAAAGACAGCATATTTACTTGCCTCAAAGGATCAGCGCACGGATTGCTTAAATGGTAAAAAGTCATCCTTACAATGCACAGATTGGGCAGACAGCACCTTTAACCAAAGATCTAATTCAGCACACGTGTCACGGTCCTTCAGTGGTGACGCAATGGAATATTATTAATATCAAAATGTCACCCACTCCCAGAGTTTACTCAAACTCATGTCCATTGAGTCGGTAATGCCATCCAACCATCTCATCCTCTGTCGTCCCCTTCTCCTCCCGCCTTTAATCCCGCATCAGGGTCTTGATGGACAGGGAGGGCTGGCGTGTTGCAGTCCATGGGGTCACAAAGAGTTGGCCTGAACGACTGAACTCAATCAAAATGTCATCTTGAATTTCACCACGAGGGTGCAAGATATGTAGGGCTGGTATGGGCTCCTCAGAACTGTCAATGCCGTGGAAAGGCAAAAAAAGTGGGGAGAGGGGGCAAGGGGACCATTCTGTAACAGATCACAAGAGACTGAGAAGATGCGGTAATTAAATACGATGCCTGAACCTTGATGTGACCCAGGACTGAGGTGGGGGGGAATGCTATGTGATAAAGGATATTGCTGAATGTGGACTGTCTATTTAATGACATTACCAAATTAATGGAGAATTTCTTGAGTGTGATGATTGTGATTTTGCAGGAGAATGTCCTTGCGCATGCTGGGTTGAAGTCTCATGATGCTGCAAACGTGGTGAAGCGTTAAACTCATCCCATTCCACCTGCTTAGTTCTTTTATTTTATTTAGTCCTTTTATTTCTAAGATTATAGGTGAGAGAAAGCCTCAGGATAGCTACAGCTTAGAAAAGCTGCCAATCGCCCTTTAGAAATTAGCATGGTGATCCACAAAAATAAAACTCCTTGACTGAACTCCACCAAGATTCAAACATTAAAGTCTTGACCCTGAGCACCTCAGAGTGTGGCTGTGTTTGGAGAGTCTTCAAACAGGTGATTCAGGTAAAATGAGCCCACTAAGGTGGCCCTAATCCAATGCGATGATGCCCTTATAAGACAGGGGACTTGGGGATGGGCAGGCATTCTGGAGACCGTGCGAAAACACAGGGGAAAGACGGTCATCTACAAGCTGAGGAGAGAATCCTCGAAGCAAACCACCCCGTGGACACCCTGCCTCGGACTTTTGGCCTCCTGAACGGTGAGAAAATAAATTTCAAGCCACCGAAATCTGCGCTTCTCATTGAGGCATCCAGAGCAAACTCACCCACTGTACGTGGTGCCTGTCTTGATTACGCTTCTATTTTGCGAGGCAAAGGGTCTAGAGCAGCTCCTGGCTCACAGGGCCCAAACGCACTCTTTCCCTCGAGACTCCGCAGGGCTGGCCCGCAGGGTCCTTCCATCCAGCCCGGTTAATCACATCTCCCCCCACCCCCAGGCTCCGGGACGCCCTTCAAGGCCTGGTTCGTGCCTCTGTGCCTCTCTGAGGAAATATACACACTGGTCCTCCTGCCTTGAAGGTTTCTCTTCACAACCTCTGCAAAATCGGAGGCTCTCTCCTCCTCAGTCCCTCAGCTCTCTGTCAACCCCTAGTAAGATCCTTCCCATGAAGCATTAAAACCACATGTTCACTCACAACTCTTCCCCAAACTCTGGGGCCTCTAGAGCAGGCGGTGCATTTTCTTTATGTGTAAACTGCAGCATCTGAGCACACGCTAGGCATCCATATCTTCCACAAATTAAGTTAACACAAAACACAAACAATCCTATACCGTCAATTTCAGCCCCGTCTGACTTTTCACTTACTGGGCATGTTCAAGTGGCGGGAGCGGCAATCACCGAAAGGACTCCAAAGATCAGCCCCCTAACCAAAGGCAGAGGAGTAACACTTAAATCCCCCAGTTGCAGCCTGTACTTGGAGCCAGCCAGATTTTCATTAGCGTTAACAGAAATGAACCTCAGAGAACTGAGATTAAATGAAACATATCTCAGTGTGAGCTTGAACCAACCTCTCTTTCCAGAATAAACTGCTGTAATCCTTCTGAAGTGCCCGGCAAACCACTTCTCCTGTCCAAACTGGCTGCAGAACAGCTACGCCCAGCCAGAGTGCGTCCCTGACAGCTGTGCCACCCGGGCAAGGATGGGCTGGAGGAGCCACCACCGACGAGGCCGGCCCTGGGGGGCACAGTGAGAGCAACATGCAGACTGGCGCCCAGACTCTGTTCAGAGCCCACCTCCCTGCCCCCCAACCCACCCCAGGCCCCTGCTCTCACTCCACATCCAGATCCATCAGGGTCTTAATCCACCCTTTCCTCGTGTCTCAACTCCTTGCCTCCCAACGACTCCCTCCTGGAGGACACTTGCCATGTTAGAGCCTTTTATAGGTTGATGCTCCTTGATCCTCCACTGACGATTTTTCCCATTTACTCCTTCGTTCTTGTCCCCACTGGAATACGCCTTTGTGATAAAGACAACTGCTGCTGCTGCTGAGTCCCTTCAGTTGTGTCTGACTCTGTGTGACCCCACAGACAGCAGCCCACCAGGCTCCCCTGTCCCTGGGATTCTCCAGGCAAGAACACTGGAGTGGGTTGCCGTTTCCTTCTCCAGTGCATGAAAGTGAAAAGTAAAAGTGAAGTCGCTCAGTCATGTCTGACTCTTAGTGACCCCATGGACTGCAGCCTGCCAGGCTCCTCCATCCACGGGATTTTCCAGGCAAGAGTACTGGAGTGGGGTGCCATTGCCTTCTCCGTTGCCATCTTCTACAACTTCAATAAACATAATGACTATCCACCGTGTTGCAGAATACCAAATAACTTCCCCCTCCCCTAAATCACTTGCAAGTTTCAGACCGGAGGTCCCATTACCCTCATGTTCTCAACGTATTTCCTAATTCACTGCAGTAGGACCACAGACATCAGGAAATTAACACTGATACCCTACCACAGACCACACCCACACTTAATCAAATGTCCTAATAATACAAAAAGATAGGACCCAGAATCACAGGCTGTATTTCCATGTCATGTTTCATCCTTCTTCCATCTGGAAGAATTCACAGTCTTCCCTTTCCTTTATAACCTTGACAATCCAAAGATTACCATCAATTATATTTTGGAGCACAAAACAAACAAAAGTCGCGTCCGATTCTTTGAGACTCATGGACTGTAGCCCACCAGGCTCTTCTGTTCATGGGGTTTTCCAGGCAAGAATACTGGAGTGGGTTGCCATGTCCTTCTCCAGGGGATCTTCCTGACCCAGGGACTGAACCCGTGTCTCCTGCATCTCTTGCACTGGCAGGCGGGTTCTTTACCACTAGGGCCCACCTGGGAGTTGGTCTGCTGTTTTCTCAGGAAGAGATTCAGGTCATACATTTTTGCGGGGAGAGGGGAGATATTACAGAAGCAATACTATCATTTTCCCCTTCTATCTTAGCAAGTGATTGGATTATAGTTACTTGATCACTCCAAAGTAAGTTCAGTTCACTTCAGTCGTGTCCGACTCTGCAACCCCATGAATCGCAGCACGCCAGGTAAAGCTACTCTTTAATCCCTCCTCTGTATTTAACAAGCATTTTGTGGAGAGATAGCCTGAAGCTACGTAAATCCTATCCCTTATCAAGCCTTAACTCGCTGATATTGTTTCTATTTCTTTCCTGAATTAACCGTTCCATGATGATCACCAGTGACGATGTTAATTCTACCTTTTATTCTACATTTATTATCTATCTTTGATAGAATGTCTTATTTTCCTTATTTATTTTATTCATACTAGTATGGATTCACTGACGTTATATTACTCAATGAATCGTGATCCATTACTGCTGTTTATTTTGATGCTGAAAATGACCCAGGTTTGGCTGTTGGGAGCTTCTTCAACCTGACTGCTATGTCCTTTTGAAACGACCCCACCATTCTTTGAGCACTTCCTTACTTTCTGGCACAAAAAGGTGTTTTAGGCTCATCTTATATTTCCCCTCCCCCAGGCCCAGAAGGGCCTTTAGAAACCAAGACTCAGCTAGTAGGTGTGCTCACGGCCCCTGGACATCTCCACTCTAGGGCCTGTACGTAGACACAACTAGAAAACATATGTGACCTCAGAGCTCTCCTGGAATGCTCAAAGTTTTGCTCCTATGAAGTAGAAAATCCTCAGCATCAGTCAGTCAAGCCTCCTGGAACCCTGCAGCCTGAACTGGTCTGTCCTTTCTCTGTAGCCCACAACCCCGAGGACCTGAGCCTGCAAAGTGGGGTCCGTCCCTCACAGCTCCCCCTCCTCTTCCAGAGCCTCACACTCCGGGGTCAGAGCCGCCTAGTTCCACCCGATGAGTCGGCCTTGGTCTCGCTCCTAGGCGCACACTGTTTGCTTCTAACTCCTTGACTTCACAGGCGAACTTTCAGAGTCCCTGGGTCCCAGGCAGCCCGAGAGCCAGGCTTGCACTGAACACAACTCCATTCCAGCTTCCAGAATCCAGCATCTCAGCCACCTGTTTGCTTCAACCCTCGTTGAAAATCAGCACCAAAAAATATTTTAATTCTTAATTGTAATCCACCTTAAACCTACACTAGGGGCTTCCCTGGTGGCTAGGAAGGTAAAGAATCTGCCTGCAATGCAGGAGACCCAGGCTCGATCCCTGGGTCAGGAGGATTCCCCTGAAGAAGGGAATGGCTACCCACTCTAGTATTCTTGCCTGGAGAACTTCACGGACAGTGGAGCCTGGCAGGATTCAGTCCCTGTGGTAGCAAAGAGTCAGACGCGACTGAGTGCCTAACACTTAACCTACATTAATCTCTAATGGATAAAAAAAGAAATTTCAATTGTGAAGAGAAGTATCTTTCTGGTTTGTGAGGGTGATATTTTGGATCCAAGGTCGGTGCTCCTCAGATCGTTCCGAGCTTCTTTTCTCTTTCTACCTCTGACACCTGGTTTTCTAAATCACGGTTATTCCTCCCTCTACTGACCTGCACAGCGTCTATCCCTGGAAGCACATGTCTGTCCAGGTAACCTTGAGATGACCTGTAAGCCTTCTGGCCCCAGTACTTACTGTAGGAGCCTGATTAAGGGTGAGAAAGATGCAGGGAGCGTGAGAAGCAGCCATTCATAGGAAAGGCGATCAGCAGTCAGCCTCAGTCCATTTTAGATTCCATCTTCTGCCTTTTAGAAATTCCTACAGGGTTCTCTACATGATGGATGTTTAATAACATTGTCAGGCTAACTAGCAGTGATTTCTAGTGGGTATCCATAAAAAGTCACTACGAAGGCCTATAATTTTGGCCCTTAGAGCTTTCATTTTTCCAAGGTGGGAGAGTCAGGTAATAAATATCTTCAGAACTACAATGTGATATGACAATAGCTATTAGGGCCCAAGGAACCAATATCCATGAAATAATCCCTTACCCATTAATAACAGTTACACAGTGTCATAGCCTGCAACTAGGCTGGGCTGCAAACCTTCCATCTTTGCTGAAGAATAAATAAACAAGAAGCACCAGCTGCGCCTGACTTTTCTCCGTGTGAAGTAGTAAGATCTTTGTTCTATCACTGCAAATATGAATCCATGAATTCTGAGTCAAGGCCTCCCTTTTCTAGCCTAATGATTCTCAGTTTTGGAGGGTTACAGATGATTTTGAAAAAGTGATGAAGGGTACATATCCCTCCACGTCTGAGAAGGTAGAGATGCAGAAAAATACACATAAGCACACAAACAGAACTGTGTCTCTACCTTCACGGAGTCTGATCACTGAAGCCCCAGATAAAGAATGCCCTAGGCCATTACTTCTCAGACTTCAATGTGCCAGTGAATCACCAAGGCTGCTTTGAGTGGCTATGCTCTAGAATAGAAATGAACATACTTTTTTCTGTACAGGGAGAGATGGTAAGTTCTTCAGGTCCTGCGGATCTTACTGTATCTGTTGCAATTATTCAGCTCTGCCACTGTAACAGGAAGCAGCCATATACAATAAGCAGCCATATACAACACAATGCCTGTGTTCTAATAAAACTTTATTTATAGAAACAGAAGTCAGGCTGGATTTGACCCAAGGGCTACACTGGAAGGTATTACTTCAAAGTCAGAACAAAGACAATAACAGCAAATCATAAAACTCAACTCAGTTACTTTTTTAAGGGTTTGCATTTATTTTTACCACGAATCTTGTCACAGTCACTCTGCTATTTACTTATCCAGCGATCCCCATCGCTGCATGTTTTCCTGCTGAACAATGTGCTATGAACAAGCCATTGTTCCATTTTTCAACCGACACAATAAGGATCAGAATAATTCCACATTAGGAACATTTCCTGAAAGACCTCTTGCGGCCCAGTTCTCTGACTCGCAGCGAAGTTCTGTTAACTGACCGCCGACACGGGCACGACGCAGAAGCAGAGCACACTCCCTCGTGCTCCCAGCCGCCCGCTGCGTCTCTGCTGTCATTTCTTTAATAAGCCTGGCGGCTGTCAGACTCAGGCCAAGAGTCACAGGGCTGTGCTTCCCCGGAGACTTGTTTTCATAAAAATTAGGGCCCACAGGAGGCTCCTCTCTGGCCGACCCTTCCTTCGTGGCCAAAGGTTAAACGCGTGGCTACGGAGTGCCTTCCCGGGCGACCGTCACCCAGTCACCTTGTTTCCTGATAGGCTCTGGAAGGACCCGAACGGGCGTCCTGAGCATCCATCAGGCACAGCCACCCGACTCCTCAGAACGGGAGTGGGTGAGGCGGGGTTTCCTCCCAAGTGTCCTGCATCGTAAAGCTCAGACCTGGCTAGGCGCTGGCCGACCGGCTACGGAAAGGATGGTAGAGTGGCTCACGTGGGCTTGTACCAGGGGAACGTGGACAACCATTTCTGAGCGATTGGTAAGACTATTTTCTTTAGAACTCATGCACACTCCCACAGAAAAACCAGCTCCAGCTAGAAATGACTTAGGTTCCGAGTGTTACTTCTAGCCATTTCTACTGCTTTCTCAAGTCAAGCCTCACCAAATTAGTTATCAGCTTCCCTTAGGAATGGAGCTCTGGTATAAAAAGCCCTAGATGGTATTCTAGGTGTCTAAAAGGCACAGTAAGACTCTGCAGAGCACAGATCAGGCTATCATTTCATATGAGACCCAAAGTCAAACTCATGAGCAAATGTCTTTTATAAAATCCCAAGTAGTTCAAAGAGGCATCAGGAACAGAATGCTGGAGATAATAAAGATGACCCCCTACCGCCACCCTTCACGTGGCAACGGCCTGGCGTGATAAGCCACCCCCGCGCTGCTGGGCTCTGCACACTCCTTTCGCTGTCCGGTGTCAGAGGCGTGCTTGGGTGTGCTGTGTTCACAGCAGAACGTTTTACCTGGAAGGGAAGCTCCCTTGCCTACACTCCCAGCACACACAGTCTGCCAAACTACTCTTCTCGCATCTACTCAGTAACTCTGGAGGGTGATGAGGAGTAAGAGGTATAAAGCAACTCCAATAATATATACATATTTTTAAGGAGTATTAAAAGCACGGGTCTATGGGTCATATGTGCTTAAAACTTTTACCTCCAAGGAGAGCAGTAAGATGCAGTGAAACTTGTTCTCTCAAGGGAATTTGCAAAATGCATATTATCCTAGTTTTTAAAGCGCTGATGACCGCTTTAGATATTCACAACGGCCTTGCAAAAAGGCATTTATTCACCTTTCTCACCCTAGTGATGAACAGTTTATGCAAGGCAAGTAACAAAGGGCCTATTCCATTCATTTTATCCCCTCTATTCCTCCTAGGGGCCAGAAGTGGATCTGAGGGCAGAACGATGCTGGTGACGCTGTAGGATTTTTATGCCAGGAGAGAGGCTGGGTTAAGAAGATTTTCTTGTTCATTTTCAGGGGTGACAGCTCTGGCTGTGCTTCGGAGGAAGGGAAATGCTAGGGATGTGAGATAAAACTCGGTGAACAATGAAGTTGACTCAGAGTGCCAGCTATCTCGCCAAGCCCGCACGCCAGCCCCGTGCCCGTGGGGCATACAGAGCATGCCCTTCAAGCCGCCACTCAAACCAGCCACATGGGAGCGTCTGTGCTAGAAAACATCAACCTTTCATCTAATTAGGCGCTGAAATTTAACATTTATAGTCAAAAAGTCTTCTTCCCTTACAACAGGTTCTGACAGTTTTTCTCTCAGCTCACCTTACATGGGTAGACACATTTATCTGCACTTGCAGACACTGCCCAGGTTGGGTGGCTGCCCTCTAAGAACTCACACACCCTACTCTTTGGGACACCGGCTTCCTATAGCAGAGGCAGCTGGGCTGGCAGCCTTCCCAGCTGAAACCATCTCCTAGTGATCTCTGCATATGGCGAGCTTGTCCATTGTTGTTTAGTCCCACGAAAAGTGGAAAGTGTTAGTTGCTGAGTCGTCCAGCTCTCTGCAACCCCACGGGAGTGGGTAGCCATTCCCTTCTCCAGGAAATCCTCCCGACCCAGGAATCGAATGGGAGTCTCCTGAATTACAGGCCGATTCTTTACCATCTGAACCACCAGGGTAGCCCGTTTAGTCTCGAAAGCCTGCTCCAAAAATTTAGCCAATGCACACTTTATAATTCTCAGTCCAACAGTGTTGGCTCTTATCCTTCTAAGCCTTTTTTTAAAATCCCCAAAGACTATCTTGAAAAGTGGCGACAACATCAGGAACTAAAACCACCAAAGGCACAGGTCAGTCAGCACCAAGGAGTGGACCGTCCCCACCTACCCCCTCCGCCTCTCCCACTACGCCCGCACAATCTCATTTCATCCAGTCTCAGCCCAACCTCAGGCCTCGCTTGGTGCTGTTCCTACTGCAAAGAGCCTTTTCACCATCTCCTTGGCTGGACACCTCTTCGGCCGAGAGGTTGAGGTGGGGTGAAAGGTGGTCCCAGGACACACGCACACTCTCAGAGCATAGCCTTCCCCCGCCCGCCACGCTTGTCCCACGTCTTTCCTTACGCGACGTCTGCTGGAATGGAAGCCCCCTGAGGACCCTCCTCGGTAGGAAAGCAGACAAAGCGGTGCGCTGACACCCAGGAGCCCTGAACTGTCCAAAGAGAGAACTCAGCTTGGCCCGAGCCGGGGCCCTGGGCCTTGGAAGTTCACTGTCCAGAACCGGAAACTCAACTTCTGCGGCTACTCAGCTTCAGGCCTGACTGCTTTCAGGCTCCTTGTCTGATACGCAAAAACACCTACACCTATCTCAAAATGCTGCTCTGAGGATTACACGGGTTAGGCAGGCACCCGGTGGGCAGCCTGTAACAGCTGCTCAAGAAACACTGGCGCTTCTCCTGGACGCATCGTCTAACTTCACTTTAGGAGCAACGGTGACATTGCCAACAAGAAAACAGAACTTTCAGAAATAAAGAGAAAGAAGCGAGTGGAAGGGAGCACAAGGAAGACGTAACAGAATAACGCTAGACAGAAAGAACACGCCTTAAGGGCAGCGAAGCCTTCAACACACCAGCCACCCGGCTTCGCTGAAAGAACGCTTTCCGTGTGCAGAGTGTCTGCTTTTGCGGCTGGCTTGAAACCCTCTGCTTGATGGCATAACACGCGGCGTTCTCTAAAAAGGTTTGGTGTCGTTATAGTCAGGCTGGTAAAAGTGCCAAAAGTCTCTTGGCTCAGAACAAATTCCTACAAGTGTCCTGAATCTGTTAACTACACAAAGATGGTTTTGCATCAATGGAAAATACAGGCACTGCATATTCTGCCTTGAGGTTTACTCTCAAAATCACTACAGCCATGGTGTAAATATTTCTTTTTCCTAAAACATACCTCAGAGGAAGCCAGCCACCAAGTGTGATATAATTTGAAACGAAAAACTGCCATTCAAACCTGGACAACAGTCCCATCTGAGTTCACCACGGGGGTTTCTCATAGACTTCTCATGGAATGGAATTCTTGCCCCCGCCCCCAGCTCACCCACAAGCCCGCTCTCCCCACAACCCTCCCCATCTCAGTTACTGACGCTGCTGACTCTGAGTCTCCAGAGCAGCTCCGTCCTTCCAGCAGCTCAAGCCAAACCCCTCAGCATCCTCCGGGTCGCCTCTCTCGGTCACACCTCATATTCCATCTACCCCCCTTCATCTTTTTAAGAAGGTCCTAAATCTACTCTCTGCTCCACTGAGCCCACCTTGGTCCAAGCTCCCACCCTCTCATCTGGCACACCGGTCCTGTCCCTGACGGTCCTGTCCCCTTCTTCACTCCTGCCGCCTGCTCCCAGTACCGCGTCCAGAGGTTAGCCGCTCAGTCGTGTTAGCTGCTTAGCCTTGTTCTGTTCTTTGCAACCCCACGGGCTGTAGCCCACCAGGCTCCTCTGTCCACAGGATTCTCCAAGCAAGAAGACTGGACTGGGTTTCCATGCCCTTCTCCAGGGGATCTTCCCCACCCAGGGATCGAACCTGGGTCTCCCGCGTTGCAGGTGGATTCTTTACCACCTGACCCACCAGCAAAGCCCAAAGGGCGTGACAACAAAAGTCAGCAAGGGCTTCCCTGGTGGCTCAGGGTCTGCCTGCTGACGCAGGAGACACAGGCTCATTCCCTAGTCAGGGAAGACCCCGCATGGCTTGGAGCAAGTAAGCCTGTGCGGCACAACTGTTGAGCCTGTGCCCCAGAGTCCGGGAACTGCAATCACTGCCCACACACCGCAACCACGGAAGCCTGAACGCTCTGGAGCCCGAGCTCCTCGACAAGAGCAGAGACCCACCCTCTGCAGCAGAGAAAAGAAGATCCAGCAGAGCCAAGAATAAATAAAGAAAAATTTAAAATGTCAGAGGAAGCCGCACAAGGGCCACTCGTGTGAGAAGCAAAGCCCAAGCCCTGCAGGGCCCGCAGGACGCCGTGCCGTCCAACCCCACCGTGCGCCAGGGACCCCCCTGCCCACCCTGCTCCCTCCGTCCCGGCGGGCCCTGCCCTCTGCGTAGACTTCCCTAGACGCACATGCGTCCTCCCCCCTCGGCTCTGGCAGGTCTGTGCTCAGCCCCCTTCTTGGACAGCCTCCTCTGCCGGCCTGAGCACAGATTCCAATGCTCCCAGCATCCCCTTTCCCCACTTTGGTTATTTTTCCCCAGACACGTACCACGTTCTAATACTTCATGTAAGCGATTTACTCGGTTTTGCATGGAGTCTAAGCCCCCAGAACATGAGCTCCCCGTTCTTCTTACTTGGTTCCCCAGCACCCAGAACCACGCCGAGCACACCCTAGACGGTTTGCTAAAAAACTGCTTCGGGGCTTCTGTTACATCAGCCAACTCAAGTCCGAGGAGACGGCAGGAAAAACAGGGTCCCACTGACTTTGTCCCAAGTCTCTCTCTGTCCCACGACACCAGTTAGTTTCAAGATTTTTCAACACTTGGCAAGAAATATCATTGCTTCCACAATTTTTCTGGCCACTAATAGTGACACCACGTTTGAAGGACCCATACCTTCTATGTCACATATAGGCAAAGAAAAAAGTTAATACCACTCCTTGACCATCATCTTCCCCCAAAGAAAGCTGGAAGTCAGTGACCGAACAGTGAGCCGCATCCACGTTCTATTGAACACACAGGGACCTGTCCGTGTGTGGCTGAAGCTGGGCATGGCTACGTCTTCCTAAGGAGGAGAAAGTTAAGGAAGGGGCTGTGCAGGGTGGCGGGTTCTATCAAAACCCCCAGGGATCAGCCTCCACGGGAGACCCCACCACCTCCGGGGCTGAAGGGCGAAAGAAGCATGCCGTCAGCAGTCTCAGGAAACGCTTGTCTTGTCGTCTCCCAGCAGCAGGCGAGAGGCAGGGACACCGGGCTCAGGCAGGGCCGGAGGGGGGGCCAGGAGACGCGTTCTGACACCTCTCTTCTCTCGTCCTTCCACCTCCTGACAGTGGCCCGGCTCAACCTCAAGCCAGGGGGCAAGGGAGCCCAGAGGACACAGCCCAAGAATCTGGGAAGATCAGAGAATGATCCGGAGGTGCCGGGGGCCAGCGTGAGGAATTCCGCCCATGGCAAAGGTCATGAGGAAGGAGGCTTGGCATTCGCAAAGGCGTGATCAAGCCTCAGGAAACCCCCTGTTCCCGAGCATCTAACCCCAAAACCAGAGTCTGTTTTACGCTCTCACCTACACCTCTGACTTTACGGGGGCTCTCCCCCATAACCGTTTCTCTCTGAGAAGGAGTAAACGTGCAGCTCCAAGGCAATAAAAATTCTTGGGCGTGACAAGAGTGTTTCAGCTTACGGACTCCTCTGAAGGTTATCTAGCCCACCTGTATAGGTTTGTCCGGCCACATGTGATTGTTTACAGCCTCCCAACCTGAGAGGCACGAGATGTTTTAGACTTACTAAAGGCAAATTATTTTGGGGAGTTAAAATTATTAGTATAGTTGGTTAGGAATTATATTGGTGAAGGGTCTCTTCATTTGTTGTGTCAATAATTGCTGCCAATTCCCTGCTCTGGGTGGGACAAGGATGTCTCAGGTCAAACCTCTCTGCTGACAGACTAGCTTGTGTGACAGGATTATCCTTACTGCCGCCACTAGGCACATGATTGTTTACTACCTCTCAACCATAAACAGCACAGAGAGTTTTGGAGTATTTTGAGAGTCTTAATTAGCCTAGGACTTTTTCTTCTTGTTGAGTCAATGATTGCCGCCAGGCCTCTATATCCTTAGGCACCTGGGAATGTATTAATCAATGTATCTGGAATATAGCAAAGGAAATATGGTAGTTTTTGATGTTAGCAATACTAGACTTTTTGAGTTAATGGATTTTCTCTTTTGTAATAGATCACTGTACTTTGTTATATATCACTGTGTCCTTGCTGTGTAAGAATGTAACTTTATCATATCTTAAGACTAAATAGATCTTAAGGGGAGCATTGGTGAAAGGATTTTCATTTGTTGGGCTGATGTTTGCTGCTAAATCTCCATGTTCCCTGCCCTTATAATGAATATAACTAACATATAGGAGAAATAAGTATTAACCTTTAAGCATATAGGAGAAATAAGTATTAAACTTTAAGACTAATCATGTTAACCTTGGGTTGAATAAATTCCTTTCTTGATTGTAACTCACTACACCCTCACCCTATAGGAATGTAACTTTATTTGGAGGGTGGTGCCTGGTTTAAGAAAAAACACCCTTGGAAGAAATAAGTTTTTTTGGTTATCAGAAAGAAAGGATCATAAAATGTAAGCAGGTCTCACTCATGGCCAGAAGATGATGTAATATCCCTAAGACCTTTTTTTAATATATTTATGTGAAGCACCTGATTTTGATAAAGGTCAGGACTGCTGACCCCCGCGTGACTCTGTATTCATCCCTATGTGTAACAAAAGGTATATAAGCAAACCCAAAAATAAAGAAATCGGATCAGTTTCCAGAAAGACTGATTCCCCCATGTCGCTTCTTTCTTGCTCCCGTTTTTCTGGCTGAATTCCCATCTGGAGCATGGATGCTATTCCACGTAATCCAAGTTATTCAGCCTCCTTTTCTCCACTAATCTTCCTACTACACTATCCATTTCTAATCTCTCTCTATCTGTGATTAAATATGTATTTTTCCAAAGACGCCGACTCCGTCCCCACCTTCGAATCACCCTGGATCCACCGGGGCTGGACCCCGGCACGGAGGGAAGAAGGGGGAAGGTCCGGCACACCCGTGTTAGCCCACGGCTCTCCTGGAGTCCGGCCCAGGGACAAGCATGGAAGGGGGCTTGAGCTTTCCGCACCTCCTCTCACTGCGAGCTGCTGACCCACCAGGACTTGGCAGCCAAGCCTTAGGAGGGAGGTCCTGTCTTTGGAGGGAGTGGGGGGCTGTTCACTGGCTCATAACCTAAGCGCCAGGTCCCTTAGCCAAAGCAGATGGTCTCCAGTACCCAACACCCAAACACTGAGAAGGAAGGACTCTGTGGTATGGCCAGAGTTTCCTTTCTAGCAAATCTCCATTCCTTCCACCCTGACGTTGACCCTGAAGAATCCCCTAGACCTACGACTGTGGTCCCAGGAGCCCTGCTCTCTCTTCCAAAGTTGTTTCAAATGCAGAGTAAGTGACCAGTCACGGAACAAATGCCCACAGGGTTCCAGAAGGCCATGTGCACCTGCTCCCAACAGCCCCGCAAAGGAACTTCCGCGCAGACACCAAAGCCTGTGCAGTTTTCCAAAATGGGAAAAGAAGAAAAGGAAGCTTTAGAAATGACTCCAAATTGAAAATTCTTAAACTTCTGACTTAAGATGACCCAAAGAAAACCAGATCTCTGTCATCCACACAGCTGAACCACTGTAGGCTGTGCAGCTGAGCAGACTGAATCCCCATCGAATGAGGCGGAGGAGCACCCGGCTTCTGGATTAAGTTCTATCAATGATTTACTTTGAGGCCTCAGGCAATCCACAGTTTTTCAGCAGCTCTGTGTCCCTAACTCCAGGACAAATATGATGCTTCCTCATTCAAACCTGCCAGGGACAAACTGAGGTGAGTTAGCTAATATATCCCTCCTGTCTCCTTCAGAGGATCTTCGTTCCCAACCTCCTAACTGTGGATTTTTTCCCCAGGCAGTAATACAGCAGTATGGAAGGCAAGTCTGAGTCAGACTCATCTGGAGATAAAATGCTAGACCTTTCACTGACGAGCCATTTGAACTTGAACATCATTTGAACTTAAACAATACATCCAGCCCTGCTGTGCCTTAGTGCCCCTTCTCTGTAAAAAGTGAAAACTAAGAAAGCACGACCTCATATGACTGCTGGGTGATAGCATGAGAGCATGCATGCAAAGCCCTCAAGACACTGTCTGGCATGGAGTAACCACTCGAAAGCAAATGTAATCATCGCAATCATTGCCATCATTATCATTCTCCTCATCATTTTTCATAAGCAGCTCTAAGTGGGCCTGGTCAAAGCACAAACTTTCCTTGAGCATTCTCTAGAATTTTTCTGTCTTTAAAATAATTCTCTTCTGGAAAAGTAGAGTTGAAAATAAAACACACGGTTGTCGTGATCCCACCAAACTTGATTAGTAGCTCTAATCACTAACGAAACCCAAGTTGCTGAAAAGCAGGACCAAGCTCCACAGGCTTGATTACGGCACAAGAAATGCATACCAAGGAAAATCTTGGGAAAAGTAGACTTTGTTTCAGACCACTTTCTATGAAAAAAAGATAGAACTCATGTCAGTAAGGGAAATCTGTTTGTGAATGGCACCTAAAAAGGTACGCTATAAAATAAACAATTTCA
This sequence comes from Ovis aries, assembly GCF_016772045.2. Taxonomy (NCBI): domain Eukaryota; kingdom Metazoa; phylum Chordata; class Mammalia; order Artiodactyla; family Bovidae; genus Ovis; species Ovis aries. The sequence continues at coordinate 60,664,475 of NC_056076.1, forward strand.
TGAACCATAAACTAACCAAGTGCTTCTCTGAGCTCAGGGGTCTGGCGCAAGCTTCCTGAAGCTCCCACGTGGCAACTGTGCCCCACCCCTCACCCGTGAGGTCTCCTGGCACTCAGGGATTTCCAACTGGGCAAGGACCAGGGACCCCAACAGCTGGCGCGGCACCTCGCAAATGGAGATGCCCAATCACCCGTCTGCTTTGACACATGATTGACCACACAGCCAATCAGATCAGAGAACCACGTCCACTCCAGGGGACCACTTGGAGCACCAGCAATGGGCCAACAGTCTTCCTCTGACCTGTTCCCTAAGTCTCTCAATGGCTACCCATGATTATAGGAAACAGCCCTTCCTCAGATCCTCAGCTGCCTCCCTCTCTCCCTCCTATAAGGAAGCTGGTTAGTCGCTAACTCGTATACAACTCTTTTGCGACCCCATGGACTGCAGCCCGCCAGGCTCCTCTGTCCATGGGATTTCCCAGGCGAGAATACTGGAGTGCGTTACCAGGGGGGGTCTTCCCGACACAGGACCCAACCCCACATCTCCAGGACTGGCAGGCAGGCTCTTTACACCAAGCCACCAGGGAAGCCTTGTGAGGACCCTGTGATTACATTTGCTGTCCAGTCGCTCAGTCGTGTCCAACTCTTACTCAGATAACGCAGGGTGACCTTTCCGTTTCCATACCCTGCACTGCCTCCACAGAGCCCCTTTACAATGTAAGGCAACATTCATGGATTTCAGAGATTAGAACAGGACGTCTCTGGGGGCCCACGTTCAGTCTGTCAGAGTCAGGCCCGCGTCACCGCCATCCCCAAGATGCTCACCCCTCTGCCCACCATCGTCACCTTTCAAAGGAAACTGAGGCTCAAGGTTGCATGCCTTACCCGCGTTCCCCATCTGGAATGGGGCTGAATTCAAACCTGATCTCGTAATTCCAGGCCCCGCTTCTTGCAGCCACCCCTGCTGCCTCCCCAGATAAGGCAATGTTTGATATTATTTTCCAAGGCTCTCACCACCCTGTTAACAAGAAGTGTTTCACCTCTGCCCCAGTCATGATCACTGCTCCTCAGTCATGAATGCTGAGTGGAAATTTCCAGTTCTGTGCACCCTCGCTGGTAAGCCTGCCTCGAGTCTGACCCCTTCCCTTTGGTCCAGCAGAACCAACAGGGCACGGAGGCAGAGATCCATTACACAGACCCATCGGACAGACCGGCCTCACAAGAAAGTCTATAGGAGAGGAGGACTTCCCTGGTGGCCCAGTGGTTAAGACTTCGCCTTCCAGCGCAGAGGGTGTGCGTTTGATCCCTGGTTGGGGAACGAACTGCCAAAGCATAAGACGGAAGCAAGAGAATAATAAATGCAGTAAAACTCAAAGGAAGAAAAGAAAGTATACGGGCAAGGGACCCAGCTCTCAGTTTTAAAGGAGGAAAACAATCCGAACTTGCTGAAGCCGAAGCTCCAAAACCTTGGCCACTTGACGCAAAGAGCCGACTCATTGGAAAAGACCCTGATGCTGGGAAAGATTGAGGGCAGAAGGGGGCGAAAGAGGATGAGATGGTTGGATAGTGTCAGACTCAATGGACACGAGTTTGAGCAAACTCCAAGAAATACTGAAGGACAGGGAAGCCTGGCGTGCTGCGGTCCACGGGGTCGCAAAGAGTCGGACACGACCGAGCGACTGAACCACAGCAAGAAGACCTACTCACACCAGGAACAGCCTCCAGTGACCCTTACAGCGAAGGGCTTCCGTTTCCCCCATGTTTGAAACGATCTACTTAGAAAATACAGAACACTGTCCCCTTGGCGATCATCCACGGTTCCTTCTCTCTTTCTCTCGAGTGAGAGAGCTAGCGAGGGCTGAAAGCTAGAAGTCGCTCAGCCGTGTCTGACTCTTGTGACCCCATGGACTCTGCAGCCCACGGGTTCTCCAGGCCATTGTGACCCCGTGGACTCTGCAGCCCATGGGTTCTCCAGGCCAGAACACTGGAGTGGGTCACCTTTCCTTTCTCCAGGGGATCTTCCTGACCCGGGAATCAAACCAGGGTCTCCTGCATTGCAGGCGGATTCTTTTCCAGCTGAGCTTTCAGGGAAGCCATCAGAGAGGGCTGAGGGGGTGGTATTTAAAGCCTCATGGCTGGTCCCCTGGTGCGCAGTGTGACTGCAGCTGGGTCATCAGGATATTCTAACACCGTGAAGCCTGGGATCTCCCATCCCCTCCTCTCACCCACACATCATGGAGGACAGAACCTGATGTTGAATCATAGGCAATTTAACAATGGGAAGAAATAAACAAGCTAAGCAAATCTCACTGCCAAGCTTATACCTTGCCTGTGTCTGTGTTCAATTTAATGTGAAAACAGTGGTGAAGAAAAGAAAAATCAATGTTGCATTTTGCATCAGAATGCAACTGGTAGAGCACCAGCAACCTACATGGTTTTCCTGACTAAGAGAGCTCATTGTCTCTGTTCCCACAACTATAACACAGCAGCAGATCAGGGCCTGTAAAGGTCACGTGGACAAATTCAAACCGCAGAGGCGAGGAATCCTCCTGCCAAAGCAGGAGACGCGAGAAGCTCGGGTTCAATCCCTGGGTCAGGAAGATCCCCTGGAGGAGGAAATGGCAACCCTCTCCAGTATTCTTGCCTGGAAAATTCCGTGGACAGAGGAAGCTGGCGGGCTACAGTCCGTGGGGTCGTAAAGAGTTGGACTCGACTGAGAACCAGGCACACCCCTCCCAGGGCCTCCCTACTCCACACTCCACATGACCACACAGTGTTCCAGGCCATTAAGGAGCCCTGGGCCCTCGCCCTGACTCTGATCACTGACTCACTGTAGAACCTGGACCCATCATCACTCAATTTCTTTGAATCTCACAGTTCTCATCTGTACAGTGAAGAGGGCTGGTTAAGATGACCTCCAGGGGCTCCTCTAATTCCAGCTGTAAAAGCTTTCCAAAGATCCATTAACAAAATTCACTGGCTGACTTCTATCTGAAATTAGATTCTGATTGAGTTGGTGAGTAAAAAGAAGAAATGAAGCTGACGCCCGAGACTCTTCACAGCTGAAAGCTGGAGAACACAAGCAAGCTGGTGAGCCAACACGGTGGAATCACCAGGTCCCTCTGCTGGGAAAGCCACGGGGCCTGGAGGCACTGAGAGGTTATCCGCAGGAGGGCCTTCATTGCTGCTGCCTCTTGCACTCAGAGCCTCCTGAGCACCAGCTCGGACACCAGCTCGGAAGGGATGGGTCGGGGAGGTTATTCCCAGGACTCAGATCCCGCACAGACATCTTCACTAGGGCCCTTCTGGCCTCTGAACACAGCATTCAAGGTCACCCTGACCCAGGGATTCACTGGCACCGGAGAAAGGGCATCACTTTGCTGCTTTCCACGGAAAGGGGAGGCGACCTCTGTCCTCTCGACCCCGGAAAAGCAGCCACAGAAAAAAGAAAGCTGATTGAAAGAGCTGTTGAGCTCTCTCAGGACTTAGCTCCCTGGGCTGCTAGCTCCAAGGAACAAATACACCAGCTTAAGTGGGAAAGCTCGGGGGGCGGGGCGGGGTGGGGGAAGTGACAGGAAAATTGAGGACTTGCTATAAAACTCATCTTCAAAAAGCCGTAATCATCACAACAGTGTGTCACCTAAGCATTGTCTACAAACATCCTTCCGCACAATCCCCGTGTTTGAACCGCCCTCATCTAGAGACAGTGCTATTACTCAGGATAGCGTTTTAAATTAATTAAGTAGCAAAACGAGGAAAAACCAGGATTTTTCGATCAAAACTCTGCCGTGAATATAATTAAAACTGACATAGGGAAACAGGTATCAAAGAGAAGGAGTCTGACTTTTTCACCTTCATGCTGCTAATCCCTACTCATCAGCTGTACAATTCCGTTTTCAAAGACTGTTTTCTGCATGACTCGTTGGATAACCCTCAATACTGGAAGGGGAAGACGGTGTATTAGGAATGGAAATTCTTGTATTTTGCTGAAGAGAAAAAGGAGACTTAAGGATATTGAAAGGTGAGCCCAAAGTTGAGTCACAATGACCCAGATCGCCGAATGCCTTACTTCAAACACTCCTCCGGGACACCACCCAGTGCCTCTGACTGATTTCATTTCCATGGTGAAAGCTAAATAATTTTTATATCAAACACTGTCATATATTTTGCCTGGGCTTTCCCTTTGAACTTTAGGGCCTCAGAATACTCTGATTTGAATCTGGGCAAAGTGAAGTAAAAGGGCGAAAGACCCCTCATGGCTCAGCCAGTAAGGAGTCTGCCTGCAATGCAGGAGACCCGGGTTCAATCCCTGGGTTGGGAAGATCCCCTGAAGAAGGAAATGGCAACCCACTCCAGTACTCTTGCCTGGAAAATCCCATGGACAGAGGAGCCTGACAGGCTACAGTTCATGGGGTCTCAAACAGTCAGACACCACTGAGCGACTTGACTTCAATTCAAAATGAAGTATATTTCCAACTGCCACGTAAATGAGACTTTTCTCTCCAAGCAGCTGCAGGTCCCTCGCAGTCTATCGTTGTTCCTGCAGCCCGCCTCCTAACCCACTATTACTTCTTATAAACAACCACGCCTACCATTCGCGGTCGTGTTCTAATCACACAGAGGCACGAAAGTGGCAAATAATCCCACTCTCCACTTCCAGGCCCTGGCCAGCAATCAAAAATCTGACTGTGGGTCTTTGTTCATTCTATTTTTGGGTGATAGCATATCGCAAAACACCTCTCAGCCTCAGCCCTGTTGATCAATAGTCGTTTAAAAGTAAATTTGTCGTGGAAGTGTATAAACATCTACATTCATTAGTGTTTGCCAAAGTAACGCATTTGCCCCATGATTATAAATGATCAAATAAGTAAAACAACACAGCAGCAGCAAAAACTGCTCCAGTCTGATAGAGAGCAGGCTTCTGGACACCGGGCGGGACTGGGGGAGGAGGGGGAGGGCGGGGCGGACAGGGAGAGGAGCGTGGACACCACACCCTGCTCTATGCGAGACAGCCAGCCGCTGGGAGCGCGCTGTCTGACTGGGGAACTCAAACAGGGCCCTGCAACAGCCTGGAGGGGCGGGAAGGGGAGGAGGGAGGGAGGGAGGTTCAAGCGGGAGGCGACCTACACCTGTGGCTGATTCACGCTGATGTTGGGCAGGAGCCAACACAATATTGTAAAGCAGTTATCCTTCAGTCAAAAATAGTTTTGTTAAAAAAAAAATAGTTTTTGTTTTTTTTTAACTGTTCTAGTCTGTGCTGAGGTGGTGGGTAGGAGCCTGGCTTTATTTCTGGGGTCTTCACTGTTACTAAATCTACTGAAATAAATGAAGCAGGGCTAGAGCCCAGAGTGGAGCCAGGCAGGCAAATGCTCTGCCCCAGACATGGTCTGTCCCAGCCCTCCTCTCTCACAGCCAGAATCCCCTCCCCCGACCCAGCCACCCCGGTTTCCAGGACCAGCCCCAACCTCCGCGGAGACACTGGGGTGGTGCTGGTGCAGCCCCCCGGGACCACCCCTCCTAGGGCTGGCTCGGCTGTGACCTCCTGCCCCGGCTCCGCTGCCTATACCTGAACCCTCTCTTGGTTCCTTAGCCCTTGGCTCTGAAGCTCACTGGACTCCTGGCTTCCTCTCTGTCCCTCAAGCCACCTGGACCTGCTGTCCCTACAACCACGTGACTCTGAAAGGAAACAAACTCCAAATACTCCGGACTGATGCTGAGACTGAAGCTCCACTACAGTGGCCACCTGATGCGAAGGGCCGACCCACTGGAGAAGACCCTGATGCTGGACAGATTGAAGCAAGAGGAGAAGGGGACGACAGAGGAGGAGGTGGTTGGAGGGCGTCAGTGACTCATGGACACGAGTCTGATCAAGCTCCAGGAGCTGGTGATGGACAGGGGGGCCTGGCGTGCTGCAGTCCACGGGGTCACAAAGAGTTGGACACGACGGAGCGACTGTACAACCACCGTGTACCCCAGGACAGGAGCCTGTCCTGAGATGCTGGCGACTCTAGAAGCACTCTCCAGTTCTGTCCCCTCAGCCTCCTACTGCAGCCCCTGCCACACACACCCCGCCCCAACTCCCACCCCCCCACCCACCCACCCACAGACCTCCCGCAGCTCCTCCAGTTTATCTGGAAGTGGACTTCCGCCCACGGCCCTCACCAGGCACTCCTTCCAGGCCAGGCCTGACCCTAAGAAAAGATCAGTAGCTTCTTCTCAACCACTGCTCTGCACTTCAGACCTTGTTCCTACTTAAGTGTCTCTCTCTGAGCCTAACGTCTATTGACTCGTGGAGACGGAGCTCGTGAAGGCTGCTGTCCTCTTCATCATCCTCACCGTGTACCTGGGATCGGCCAGTGGCCTGCACACGGCCATCTATTAATTGCCTGCAGACACCGTGAGGCAGCAGATTGCACTATTTTCACACAGAGATGAGAAACCTGGGATCCCATTTTAATAAGAAATGTGCGTAGATTCTGCTGGCAAGACTGGGGCTAAAGCAGGACCAGATGCAGGCTGACCTGGCTTCCTTCTTACTGTATGAATCCTATCCTCATAGGAAACCCTATGCTGGGTCAGTTACCAAGTGCGAGAGGACGGGGAGGCACTTTCTAAGCCACGCGGCCTGCTCTTATGCCCCTCGGACACGAGCCCATTACTGAGAGGGGCTGGGGCTCCCTGGCGTCTGAGTCACCTGTGTGCCCCGTTGAGAAGCCGTCTCGAGCTCATTTCACCTTGCAGAGCAGGACAGGGTAGGCATTTGCTCAAATTCCCACTTGAGCACTTCTGGTAAAACCAACTGTTTCAAATAAAACTGGAAGGGCTTTTGCACTTCCCACTGGCACCATCTAAGCTCCGGGTTTCAGGCTTAGTTGACTTAAGTGAAATTGGTAACAGAGCAGGAAAGGGCTGTTTGGGTGCTGATTCAAACCCTAAGCTGCTGCCGAAGTGCTGCGTTCCTCTCAGAGACCGTGTTCCCAGGGGCTTCACGACACAGTCATTAGAGACGCTCCATCACAGCTCCCAGCTCTGGCAAGCTGAGCTGCGTCCCTGTCCAGGGGGGCATGTGCTGCCCTCTGAAACACGCTTGAAGCTGTGGCCTGAATGAGCATCAGGCTGTCTGCTGGGGGAGAAGGCAATGTTCTGGGTTGAACTGTGTCTCCAAAAAAGATGTCCGAAGCCCAGGAGCTCAGAATGCAGCTGCACTGGGGAACAGGGATGCTGCCTGCGTCATCAGCTAAGACGGGGTCACACTGCATCAGGGTGACCCCTAATCCAAGAGCACCGATGTGTTTAAGGGAAGAAACACACGAGGAAAGGAGGCGATGACACAACAGAGGAAGAGACTGCTGGCGATAGCAGACGCTGGAAGAGGCAAGCAAGGACGCCCCTCTACAGGTTTCAGATGAAGCGTGGCCCTGCCCACACCTTCAGCGTGGACTCCCAGCCCCCAGAAGTGCGAGACAACAAGACTCTCCGGTGTGTGTGACTTCGTTACAACAGCCCTAGGAAAGGAAAGCAAAAGGGGAAGCGAACGACGGGGGGCTCACAGACCTCTTGACTGAGACGCAGCACCAAGGAGGAAGGAGGAAATAGGATTCGGAGGACGGTTCGATTCAGGAGTTTTTGACTTTACAAGGGAGTGAAAGCGATGCGCATTTGGGAGAAAACAAACTTTGGATTTTGGATTTGCTCTTTCCCCAAGCGAGCAACTCCCGGTCCTCTCTGGTGGCGCCAGGCAGTGGCGCTGAGCACGGCTGCACGTCAGATGGCCATGCTGTCTTTCTCTCGGTACAGCATTCAGGACATCACAGGAGACAGTCACACTTTGCTACAAACAGGTTTTGTGTGGGGCTACCCTGGTGGCTCCGATGGTAGAGTCTGCCGGCCGTGCAGGAGACCTGAGTTCCATCCCTGGGTCGGGGAGATGCTCTGGAGAGGGGAATGGCTCTGTGTTAAATGGTTTTGCCCAACGGTGGGCTCGTGGAAGTGTTCTGAGCATGTCTAAGGTGGGCAAGGCTGAGCTACGGTGTTCAGCAGATTGGGTGTATTCAAACCACTTTTTACTATGATATTTCTGACGTATGATGGGTTGATTGGGATATAACCTGGTTGTACGTGTTTGTGACCAGGAACACCTTTCATAGTGTGGCCGCCTACCTGGCTGAACTGGAGGAAGACAGACATGGCCCAGCATCCCTGGAAGGAGCCTTCCTTCCCCTAAGAACCTAGACCATCTAACTCAGGAGCCAAGGAGGGGAAGGAGCAGGGCAGGGGTGGGAGCAACAGAAATGGAAGGTTTTACTCCTCCCACTTAATCCAAAACCCTGCCTCCTGCATCCTGGCCCTCAGTCCCTTCGGTGCTCGCATGCTCACAGAAGGACACGAATGGGTGTTTTCACAGCCATGATCTGGTGTAATCTTCATACAACAGGGAAGGAGGGAAAGTATTATCACTCCCATTTTACATACAAGGAAACTGAGGCTCACACAAGATCACAGATGCAAAGACCATCCTGCAACAAAGGTCAGTTAACAAAGCAGAAGGCACGAGAGTGAGGCATGGGGAATGCGGAGGAAAAAAGCTCTAAATTTCATCTTAAAAAGAAAAAAGATGAAGTCAAACAAAAGTTCCAAAGGGAATCAGATCTGTTGGCCTTGAAAAGTAGACCTTTATCTTTTTCAGTCGTTCAGATGACGTTGCCGTGGACATGATCCGCTGATTCTCTGACCAGATCGGTCAAGTGTCTTTGAGGAGAAACCCCAAACACGTAAGAACCCTGGCCTTCTGTCTCATTCGGGGTTTCCCCGTCTGCAGAAGCGTCTGTGCAAGCAGAGGACCTTTCCATAACCATCACCCTGCGCAAGCCAGACCTCCGGGAGTGAGAGGCTGGAGGACCGCAGACTTGTGTCCAACAACCTGTGATGACGGGACGGACCGGACCCTTCCCCAAAGCATCAATGAACAAGAGCAGAGCTGGCAGGGACAGAGCGGGCTGGCAGCACCCCAGGAAACGACAGGGCTGAAAGGGTTAGGCCACAAAGCACTGGGGAGAAGAGTTGGATGGAGAGCTCTGACTCCAATCAGCCGACTCTTCCATATATTATAATCCTCCCCCTCTGGAAAACACCTGTCACTGGTCACAGAGAAAACGTGCCTTTCCCCCCTCCAAACTCATGGCCAAGATGTCGGGCAGAGCCCTCAGGAGTCACCACTCACCACCCTGAGAAATTTCCTCTGCGAAGTGCCTTCGCTCCCCATCTTGTCAGCTTGAAAATATTAAACACCACTGAAGGAAATTTAAGGTTTCTTTTTCAGATTTAAATGTCTACTTATTTCAAAATGAATTAGTAGTTCTCTGGGTTTCATAATGTTTAATTCATTAATGATAACTACAGCTCGAGAATTTGAAAGGGAAATTGCTTCCAGGATAAAATTAAATGTGAAACGCTGAGCGGTGATTCACGGCTGTTCCTATCTAAATTACTAATCCATGTGGCAAACCTGGTTGGCAGCACAAAAAAGCAATACTCTTTTCCCCCACTGCCTCAGAGACTTTGCCGAATTGTTTTGCAAACCGTCTAAACCCAAGTCCTAAATAATCCCCTGCCAGCCGCCTCCATTTCATTGCAGAATCTAGTTCTTAGCATCTCTATTGCCTCAGAGAGGTTCAGGATGGACTAATACTTCGGTGCCTCGGAAAAAAGACTTTTCTCCACATTCGAGTCTAGACGTACAGTCCGATGAATTTCCAAGGCAACTCTTTTTAAATTTAAGGCAAATATCTATGTGGTATCTGTCCATGTCCTCCTGGAAGAAACCTGCATAAAACTCTAAAAATGAGAGCTTTCTTTTAGTTTGCAAGGAAGGCTGGCCAGCTGAGAGTCAATTACATATCTCCCTGCTGGAACAACTGGGAGCTGGAACAAACCCTGTGGTCCAAAAGACAAGATAATATGAAGTTTCCAAAGCTGCCTGCAGCCCAGGTTATGCTGCCTCCTAGAATGTCACCTGGGTCTGCCCCTGCAGCCAGCACCAGGGTTCACACCCTGACTAGGGTGGAGAAGCAGGGATGCTCCTGACCACGTGCCCCCAAAGGAACTCAGAGACCAAGGTCCCACAGGGCACATCCCCCTGGGAACCGCGGTCCAGACCACCCTGAAAGCCCAAAAACTGGATCCCCCATCTCCAATCTCCCCCTCACTCCCCCCACCCTGCATGCTGGTCCTCAGTGGCCAGTCAGACCCCAGGCCACCCTCGGGAGTGCTCCTCCACGCCAGGGCTTTCATATGGTGCTGCCTTAACCCGGGGGCAATCCAAGGAAGGCGCCCTCAGGGTGCCCGTACTGCAGGACAAGGCAAGTCAGCAAAGACATTCGATGCACTTGCCCAAGTTACAGGGCAAGAACACGGCAGAGCCAGGACTCACACCACACTTTCTGCCCAGTTTCCCACGCTGTGGTCTCTCTGATCACGCCACCCTCAGCTTCGAATATCCGACTTACTCCTTATGACCAGGCAGTAGGGCACGCACGCCTGCCGAGGTCTGCAGACACTGGGCGGTTTGGTTCCACTTCCAGCTTCTCCATTTCCCCCGCACTCTGGCTTCTCCAGACTACGCACCTGTTGTTCTCCGCCTCTCCTCCCAGGAGGACCCCCGAGACCCCTTGGGTATCTCCCCCCCGAGCCCACTTTCTGCTTTCACGACACTGGGGCTTCCCCTTGGGTATCTCCCCCCCGAGCCCACTTTCTGCTTTCACGACTTGCTATCGACACTAGGGCTTCCCTCGTGGCTCAGCTGGGAAAGAACCCGCCTGCACCGCGGGAGACCTGAGTTCAGTCTCTGGGTTGGGAAGATCCCCTGGAGAAGGGAAAGGCTCCCCACTCCAGTATTCTGGCCTGGAGACTTCCAGGGACTGTACAGTCAATGGGGTCACAGAGAGTCGGACACGACTGAGTGACTTTCACTCTCACTGGGGGCACACGCGGGTCTCCCCCTCGAATCCACGAACGGATCCGGGGCAACGGCTCCGGCTCTTCCATGACCGACCCCCGCACGCGCAGCAGGGCCGCCGAAAGGTGGTCCCTAAACCTTTGGAACTGACGAATGTGCCATGACGAGCATGTTCAAAGCCAAAGCAGACAACAGACTCAGGGGCTTGGGCCAAACTGACTCAGGACCCTTACGAGTGGGGAGGAAGAGACTCGCAAGTGGTTTTGTGCACTTTTTCAAAGCTCTGCCTGTCAAGGAGCTTTTTTTTTCCATCAAGCATTCAAACATGGCAACCACGTGATGGAGAGAACACCTAGCTGTCTGCTCACTAGCTAATGGGTTTATGAAGCAAGTCTGTTTCCGATTTTAAATCGGCAAGCGATAGTCTTTAGAGGGGGAACTCAAGAGTCACCCATGTGTTACAAAAGCAAAGAGATGACAAACAATCCCCAGCTCCAACTGGCTTTTATTGTTGCTTCCTGGCAGCAGAAGGGAGGGCATAGAGATACTTGGAAGCAAGGGGTTTGTAGCTGTCGGCATTTTTAATTTTAAGGCGGGAGTGTATCCACTCCCCACAGCTCCTCTGTTGACCCTTCTGCAAGGGTGAGTTGATGTAAAGCAGCCTGGACTCCCCACAGCACTGGTCCCAACCATTCAGGTGTTCATTCCTGACCACGAACTTGGCTCAAATGAACCCCGATGCCAGGACAACACAGAGAGGGAAAATAACAATTGCAACTCGTGGTCGTCGCTTAATTATAATGTTCCTAAACGTTCCTCAACCCTGTAGACTAGCTGCAAATGTCCAGTGCATACTGTCAAAACACACACAAATACACTCTACCGTTATGTAAATGTAACCTTCAGCTCATACCCTAGCTAAAACAAACACTACATTAAATCATTTTCCCTCACCTTCTCAGAACTCAAGGAGCCCCTGGGGGGCATTCTGGATGCCCCGGGGTCTCTTCCATGAACCCCTCCAAGGAGATTCCTGGTAGCAGGGTCACGCGATGCTGCGCTCCCTTCCCCTCCACCTCGCCTGCAGCCAGCACAGGCCTCCAGAGCAAGCTCCTGGCCCTCGGGGTCGGCCTTCCCCAAAGTGTTCCCCTCGGTTCACAGCACCAGCACAGGCCTCCAGAGCAAGCTCCTGGCCCTCCGGGTCGGCCTTCCCCGAAGTGTTCCCCTCGGTTCACAGCAACTCTCTGCGCTCTGTTCAGGGGTGTTGCTCCCAGGGAGAAGCATTTGCCAAATACTTTCTAACTTGTCTCTTTTCTTCCCCGTTTACTCAATGTCTCAAGAGCAGCCACGCTTGCTCAGAGTCAGCTTGGAGACCTCAGGACAGAGGGCAGTCCAGCCCAGACACCCTTAGCTGACCCTGCAGGGCACCCACTGCCCTGGGCATCCAGAGAGGCCACCTCAGGTCACCAGGATAAGCATGGGCTTTAGAAGCACCTTCCAAGTTGTCCGCGAGATGGAAGTGACGCGGCCTTGCGGTTACGCAGAGGAAGGGTGCGAAGCAGGACAGTCAGGACCAGGCGCTCCAGGCGGTTCCACAGAAAGGGCAAGGGCCCACAGCCCTCTTCCCAAGGGACTGAAAAGCAGGCAAAGTTGCCCATTCTTGAGCTTCTTAGGGTTCCCACTTTAATGATTAAATGAAAACCTGAAAAGCATCCATTGTTCATAAAAGCAACCTTCAATAAGCAAGTCAGGTTCTCAGAAAAGGTTTTCAGAACATTCTAACATCTTGGTTAAGCTTGTGTGTTCTAGGAATATCCTAAGCTCTCCATTTCTTTGTAGGAAGGACTAGTTCAAGGAACTCCAGTCTTAACCATTTCCATCACCACAAAATTCTAATGAGGGAAACCCACAGAAACGTGAAACTTCTCTCAAATTTTCAGCTGCTAACAATACAAGGAACAATGAAATAAAGACAAAATGAGAAAGTGTATAAGCAGAGGCACCTTTGGACAGGAAGCCACGACAATAGTTGTGTAACTGGGCTTCACGGCAAGCATCTGTGTTCCGTGATACAGACTTACACGCTGAGCTTGTTCCTTCTCAGCTCAACTCAGGGGGGAAAAGCTGAGTCCCACCAGCTCGAGTCCAGCCTCGCCATCTGTCCTTCCTACCACATCCTCCCACCCCTCTCAAGCCTCTCCTGGAAAGAAAGAACTGAAAATACGGAAGCAGCACCTTACTGGACCCGCAGCTAACACGAGTGCCCTGCTTTCACGATCACACAGCTGGGGTGGGGTGGGGTGTAGACAGCACAGCAGGAAGCCTTCAGTGGCCAGATTTCACTGCAGCTGTGACGTGGCCTCTGCACTCCAAACAAGCTTTACCATCACAGCCTCTGAGGATGGGATTTTTTCTTGCAAACACACACAAAAGCAACGGCAGTTTAAAAAATCTTCCTCTGTGTGTGTGCTCGCCTTCCACAGAGCCCGTCTCCACCAAGTGCTCTCACCTGCTCTGGTCTCTTCCACCCAAGGACGAGAACAGCCTCCCCCTCGACCCAGCTGTTCCTCACCCCTGCTTTTTCACCACTGGCAAGGCCCCTTCATGCCCCTGCCATCCCCCCAAAGTCACGCCCCGTGTGTCTCCCCAGAGCCACTGCCTGGAGATTCTGCTTCAGGACATCACTTGTCTCTCCTTTAAGGATGTGGGAAGAAGAAGACTTCTTTTAAGTTTAACCAAGAAACGGAAAGGATCTAAGTCCTATCTTCCCATCAGAAAGCTTGCAGGCCTCACTCACTCAGATCTAAGAGAGAAACAAGTCAGGCCAAAGTAAGGGACCAGCTCCACCCCAGGCAGAGAGGCCCAGCTGGAGCTGAGCGCCCCCGGCCTTTCCGTATCTGCCTTGCGTTGAAGCTCCCCTTACTCCTCCCACCACCCATCCTCAAGTCTCAGCAGAGCCTGTGCCAGCCACCTCACATTACTCCCTGCGTCCTCTTTCTCACCTTCCCTATGTCTGACCCCTCCGCTCTCCTCCCCAAGCCCTGCACCCGCTTCTCAGAGGGGTTGGTAGAAGCCTGAATCACAGGGTTAGCTACTACACCCTTACGGAGGTGAATGTGTAACCCTACCCAAGGGCACTCACATTTTAGCAAAGGGTCTTGCTGCTCAGCTGGTAAAGAATCTGCCTGCAATGCGGGAGACCTGGGTTTGATCCCTGAGTTGGGAAGATCCCCTGGAGAAGGGAAAGGCTGCCCACTCCAGTTTTCTGGCCTGGAGAATCCCATGGACTGCATAGTCTGTGGGGTCACAAAGAGTTGGACAAGACTGAGTGAGCTTCACTTTCATGGACATAAAACCCAAAAGGAACAAACAACTAATTTATACTGATTGTCGGTCTCAAACACATCATTAAATGTCTCTGCCTACTTCAGATTCCTCCCTCGGCCTTGTTCTGAGAATGGGGGAGCTAACATGTGCATAACCCTGGAAACAGCACCCAGCACCTCACGTGGGCCACGCGCTGGGTCATCAGTATGAACCTGCACAGCAGCGACCCCGCCAGATGAGGACGCGGACTGACTGGCTAGGATCCCAAGGCTGATCACAAAGAGCAGAGCAGGGATACGGCTCTGAGTCCACAGGAGCCAGGTCATGCCGTCTTCTCCACACCACAAGGACTGAATCTCTAACCCTAACCCTAACCAAGGCCGGCAGGTGGTGGGGTGAGCGTGCGCTGGCGGCTTCTGCGGTGCGCCGGCCAGCAGATGGCCAGAAGGAAGGCTGGACGACCGGAGCGGGCATCAGGCGATTCCCGCAGCGCGGCCGGAGCCGCACAGCCTGAATGTCCCATCAGGGCTCACTCGTGCCGCCTCTGAAGCGCAGCGACCTCAGGCTATCAACTCACCCCGTGTAGACCCAGATTCTCCTGAGTATAAAATGGAAACGGTTTACTCGGGAGGGCATAAGCCCCTTTCACCGTGAAGTGTTCATGGCAAAAGGCTAAAGTTTTCATGAGGGAGCTTCCAGAAAAGGGTCTTGAGGTCAGGAGGGCAGCAAAGCAGTTGGTGTCCGTCACTCCCGACATTCAGAAGGGGGATTCATAGAGCAGCATGCTAGAAATGAACGTTTATTTAAAAAACGTAATACCAGAGCCAAAAAATATTGCTAATGACCTTGATACATATGGGTACATTTCTGAATGAACTCTGAGCAGTCTGACTTTTAATCGCCAAAACACTGCTGAAAACCTACTCATTTCCATCAATTGTTACAAATCCATAATCAGGCCTCCTTTCTCTCTAGCTTGTCCTATGTCGGAAAAGCACTGACTATTCCACCAGAGGAGACTTCCCTCAAAATAACCTCAATATCCTCAACTGCCACATAATTCAGCAGTTACTCACTGCACTATAATCTTCGGATGAATTGCTGATATAGAAACAAAATAGCCATAATAAGACAAATTCTATCATAATAAGATAAATTACAATTCTATCCTGACTGGAGCACAGGGTAACTGAAATGAAAACTAGATTTTTAGCATTTCATATGTAATATTATGTTCATTGAAGATGCTTGTTGTCAGTATATTTTGCTTCTGATAGCGGTTGTTTTTTCTTTTTTGGATTTTTTTTTGATGTGGACCATTTTTACGGTTTCTATTGAATGTGTTACAACACTGCTTGTGATGTGTTTCACATTTCGTTTTTCTTTGGCATGTGGGATTTTACGTCCCTGACCAGGAACTGATCCCCCTGTACTGGAAGGCAAAGTCTTCACCTGGGAGACTTTAACACCAGACCACCAGGAAGTCCCAACAGCAGCTGCTTTTTGTTGGTATTTTCCAATACTGCAGAGTTTTGCGAGGTCACTGTATTGCAGTGGACTGGCGCGCCGACGCTGCCCGAGCATCCATCCTGCCAGTGACAGCGCAGCTTTGAGCAAGATGCTCGATCTCTCTGTGCCTCAGTTTGGTCATCCAAAAAATGGGGACAAAACCTGTTCCTAAATTACTGTAAGGATTACACTGGGTGACTTGAGTTTCACAAGACACCAGACAGTGACTGCCAAGTACACAGTCAGACCACCTGACCTGCCTCCTGAGAAATCTGTATGCAGGTCAAGAAGCAAGAGTCAGAACTGGACATGAAACAACAGATTGCTTCCAAATAGGGAAAGGAGTACGCCAAGGCTGTATATTGTCACCCTGCTTATTTAACTTATATGCAGAGTACATCATGGAAAATGCCAGGCTGGATGAGGCACAAGCTGGAATCAAGATTGCCAGGAGAAATATCGATAACCTCAGATATGCAGATGACACCACCCTTATGGCAGAAGGTGAAAAAGAACTAAAGAGCCTCTTGATGAGAGTGAAAAAGTTGGCTTAAAACTCAACATTCAGAAAACTAAGATCATGGCATCCGGTCCATCACTTCATGGCAAACAGATGGGGAAACAGTGGAAACAGTGTCAGACTTTATTTTTCTGGGCTCCAAAATCACTGCAAATGGTGACTGCAACCATAAAATTAAAAGACGCTTGCTCCTTGAAAGAAAAACTATGACCAACCTAGACAGTATATTAAAAAGCAGAGACATTACTTTGCCAACAAAGGTCCGTCTAGTCAAGGCTGTGATTTTTCTGGTAGTCATGTATGGATGTGAGAGTTGGACTATAAAGAAAGCTGAGCACCAAAGAATTGATGCTTTTGAACTATGGTGTTGAAGGAGACTCTTGAGAGTCTCTCGGACTGCAAGGAAATCCAACCAGTCCATCCTAAAGAAAATCAGTCCTGAATATTCATGGAAGGACTGATGCTGAAGCTGAAACTCCAATACTTTGGCCCCCTGATGCGAAGAACTGACTAACTGGAAAAGACCCTGATGCTGGGAAAGACTGAAGGCGAGAGGAGAAGGGGACAAGAGAGGATGAGATGGTTGGATGGCATCACTGACTCGATGGACATGAGTTTGAGTAAGCTCCGGGAGTTGGTGATGGACAGGGAGGTCTGGTGTGCTGCAGTCCATGGGGTCGCAAAGAGTCAGACACGACTGAGAGACTGAATCTAACTGAAGTATATAGTAGCAATTTTTTCACTTGTAAGAGTACAAATCTGATTCAAAAATATTTAATACTTTACCCACAATTCTGCAGTCTCCATACTTAAAGACTGGCAGGCCTTACCTCTTACAGCACTGGGGCCAACGCCCTCACTTGCTTCTTTCTCTTCCAATATACCAAACTCTCACTGTTCACAAGTTAGTTACGATCAGCAGCCCACTGAACACTCTCTGAAGGAGTAAAAGTTCTTTCTCCGGAACCCAGAGAAAGCGGGCTTGTTTTCTGAGAAAATGAGACAGGCCAGAGCCCGGACCAGCAGATTCCAGTTAATCAGTGCTACCTGCTAGGAGTTTTTGAGGCTGACGGAGCCAATATTCTATTAGTAAACAAACCTCAGGAAAGGAAAATTAAAGCTGCTTTGCTCCCCAAAGTATTTTCCTAATCTATCTTAATAAGCATAGTTTCATTCTGTTTATCCACAACCATTTTTCATACCATACTAAATGAATTTTGTCTGATTACGTTCATTTTATAAAAATATAAAAATGAATTTCATGCTTCCACTACTATTTGCACCCACTTGGGCTCTGAGTCTATTTTGTTCCCGGAAAACCTAACTCAACATCTTACCTTAAACCCAAAGGGAAAACCCCTGGGTTGAACAAAAAGTTCATGGCCATGTGCCCTGAGACTGTCCTTGCAGCCACAACCTAACACCACATCAAGAGAAGAATGTATCAAGATAGTCACTACGTCTTTCCAATACTAGACAAGTATAAACGAAGTCAAAGGTAGTGACTAACATATTACACTTCTGAGTGCAGACACAAGATTCAGCTGTCAAGATGCAGTGTTCCCAGAGAGGAGACTTTCTGAGGACACTGCCTTTAATCGACCAGAATCCATGAAGATATCCAAAAGGGCATGGGAAATACAAAAAAAGAGTTGGAGCTCTGCTCCCTAAGGAGACTGCTGCTGCTGCTAAGTCGCTTCAGTCGTGTTCGACTCTGTGCGACCCCACAGACGGCAGCCCACCAGGCTCCCCCGTCCCTGGGATTCTCCAGGCAAGAACAGTGGAGTGGGTTGCCATCTCCTTCTCCAATGCATGAAAGCGCAAAGTGAAAGTGAAGTTGCTCAGTCGTGTCTGACTCTTCATGACCCCATGGACTGGGGCTCACCAGGCTCCTCCGTCCATGGGATTTTCCAGGCAAGAGTGCTGGAGTGGGGTGCCATTGCCTTCAGGCGTAACAGTTCACACTCATATTTACTGGTCAAAAAAATAATAAGTTAGGTCATCAGAATGCAAAGAAGAATAAGGCGGACCCCGCCCTCAGAGAGCCCACACTCACCTTTGGACCCCAGCTGGCCACGCCCAGGACCTGCACTAAGGTCTGACGCACACAGAAGGCAGTAAAGGTCATTTTTAGGGGCCATTATCAAGGCTTCCAGGGGGTGCAGTCAGTAAAGAACCCACCCGCCAATGCAAGAGAGGCAAGAGACACGAGTTCAGTCTCTGGATTGGGAAGATGCCCTGGAGAAGGAAATGGCAACTCACTCCAGGGCTCTTGCCTGGAGAATCCCATGGACCGAAGAGCCTGGAGAGCTCCCATCCACGGGGTCGCAGAGTCAGACAGGACTGAGCACACACACTGGAGTAATGACTGGGGATCCCGTGAAGGGGTCTGAGCAGGGGGCTGAAGGAAGACTTCCACTTTGAATGACAGGATGGAGTAGGATAGAGGAACAGAGAGCGTGTGTGCGCAGCTGTGTGCGACTCCTCGTGGCCCCGTGGACGGCAGCCCACCAGGCTCCTCTGTTCATGGGATTTCCCAGGTGAGAATGCTGGAGTGGGTTGCCATTTCCTTCTCCAGAGGACCTTCCCCAACCAGGAGTGAAACCCACATCCTCGGCATCTCCTGCACTGGCAGGCGGGCTCTTTACCACTACTGCCCCCTGGGAAGCCCGGAAGAATAGAATAGGACAGAATTGAATACAGGAGCAAGCAGGTTGGCTGGCCCCAAGCCAGGGGTTGGTGAGTTTCCCAGCTGGTGCAGTGGTAAAGAGTCCACCTGCCAACACAGGATCCTTGGGTTGGAAAGACCCCCTGGAGTAAGAAATGGCAACCCACTGCAGGACTCCTGCCTAGACAGTCCCACGGACAGAAGCCTGGTGGGCTACAGTCCATGGGGTCACAGAGGGTCATGCATGGGGGCCAGAGCGACCCGGCTCAGATGAGGAGAGGGTCTTCCACCAGGTTCCCCGTATTCCGGGCAGGGTCCCACAGACAGCAATCCTCACGCACAGTCTGTAAAACATCTTGAATCGAGAAGAAATCGTAACCAGTCTGGGAGTAATAAACAGAAATCAAGCTGTGTGACCACCTGAAGTCCTGCACTGCAGGCGGATGCTTTACCTAACATAGAGTCACAAACCACTTTCCGTTTTCAACACATTCAAGCATCCTCTGCTCCAGGTAACCTTTCCCTTGTTCCCACCATTCTTCTGACCTCTGTCCTCTCACAGCCAGCCCCCGAGAGGGTCTCTCTCCCACTGGCGACATGGTTCAACCTCAGACTGGTAACGACCACGTGGATGTGGGTTACCCTCCAAGCGGCACTCTGACCTCGCTGCTGACTTTCCACAGTGGACTCTTGATGTCTCCCACGTCGGTCCTTCCCCTCAGTTTTTACATTTGTTACCACCCTTCTTCACCCAGGACCTCAAACTTGGAAACCTGTTTCCCTCTCACCCTTCATTCAGTTGGTCTTCGAAATCCTATTGATTCTGGCTCTGGAACGCCTCCTGTGTCCACCCGTCCCGCCCACTCTGCTCTGGCCCCCACTGGCCTGCCCACCTTTGTCCTCCCCCGGATCCACACTCACCGCGGCCAGATTAAGCTTCTGAGAGCACAGCTCCACACCTCGTCCTCCCCGGCCCCACGTCATCAGCGGCTTCCTGCCAAATAAATCCCAAAGCGCCTCTCCATCAACCATTCTAATCCTCCCCTACAAGTCCTGCTTACTCCCCACTTCAGTCAGAAAGCATCTTTTGTTGTCCAGAAGAGAAGATGCACCCTCTCTTACACCTTGTTGCTGCAGAACTCCACGGCACCTGCCTGCCTGTCCAAACGACTACCCCTCTTCCCAGGGATCGTTAAATGCCACTTCTTCCAGGAAGCCACTCTCTGGCAGGAAGCCATCTGTCCCCCTCTGAATTCCAAGGCCACTTCGTCCAGTTACCACCCGGCATTTGAGTCCCCTGCATACACGCTGTCCTTCCTCCTACAGAGGTAGCCTCCTGTGTGTGTGTTAGTCACTCAGTCGTGTCCGACTCTTTGTGACCTTAGGGACTGTAGCCCACCAGGCTCCTCTGTCCGTGGGAGTCTCCAGGCAAGAATACTGGAGTGGGCTGCCATTTCCTTCTCCAGGGATCTTCCCGACCCAGGGATGGAACCCGTGTCTCTTACGTCTCCTGCATTGGCAGGTGGGGCCATCAGGGAAGCCCCACCTCCTACATGAAAACAATCAACACGATGCTCTAAATTAGCACTTTCTTACAAGGAAGCATTTGTGCCAAGAGTTATGGAAGACACAAGACCATCAGCTGACAGCTTAGCAAGGAAATGATGCTCAATCCATGCAAAAAATAATGCGATAACATCAATAACTCTTTTTAATTATCATATACAGATGTTAGTTGAAGTCATAAAAATACAGGACATCTCAGAGAAAGTGAGTCATCTTAACAGAATGGAAAATCTGCAGCAGCGTGCCGCAGTAGCTTATGACATAAACCCTGGAGCCACCGGCGGCAGGGTTCTAATCCCAGCTCTGGCACTGACTCCTCTTGTGACCTTGGGTAGATCACTTAGCCTTTCTGAGCCCCAATTTCTTGAAAATGGAGAAATTAAATTAGAGATATTAATAGTAGCTTCCCCTTAAGACTACTGCAATAATGAGGCACATACTGTATGCGAGACACGTAAGAGCCCAGCACAGAGTTGGCGCCAGCTGTATCAGCCTGTCGTCTAGTCGCCCAGTTGTGCCCACCTCTTTGCAACCCCATGGCCTGCACGCGCCAGGCCTCCCTGTCCCTCACCCGCTGTCCCTCACCATCTCCCGGAGTTTGCCCGAGGTCATGCTCACTGGAGCGGTGATGCCGTCCAGCCGTCTCGTCCTCTGGACCCTCTTCCCCGCCCTCAGTCTTTCCCAGCACCAGCGACTTTCCCAATGTGTCGTCTGTTGGCATCAGATGACCAAAACGCTGTATTAGCTACTCTTATTCTTATTATTGTGAAAATGTTTTATATGGGATGAAAAAGAGAAGAATCAAAAATATTTGGTACTTAAGATGCCTAGCAGGATTTCTTCTAGAAAAAAGAGAGACTTTACCAACTTAAAGTCAACAAGCCAAATCTGCTCTATCTGCTGAGTGGGAGTGTTTGATTGACAGGAAAGGTGACATTCACCGGGGGTGGCTCTTTGTACAGTGGACTGAAGAGACGGAGACCACTGACTCCAACACAAAGGCTGCAGCCAACGAAGGGCTCACCCACAATCCGCCGTTGTCTCCTGCAAACAAGCCCGCTGTTGTCATCCAGACGAGTGCCAATGGAAACCGTCTGACTTACGCATTCCGGACAGCGGCTCGACGTAGACACACCACAAATACAATCAGCGGCTTCCGAGGAAACCCAGTACGAGGCGCTGACTCTGGTCTGATAAGCGAGCCTTTGGGGTCAGCTTTCTGAAGAACACGACTCCACTGTGTTGAGCAGCACAGATGCACATGTGAGTCCGTTCTCCAAGTCCATCGCAGCAGACAGCGATCCACTTACTAATGGTGTGGGGACAGCTGGGACTGCAGGGTATCAGCACCTGTCATTCCCCGCCCCTCAATATGAAGATGCAGTGAACATAAATTGCCACAAACATTTGAACTTGAACTTGTGTTGCAGACACATATTCCTACCTGGGGAAATGAGAACTGCTGGGACATCTGATGTTTTATTACTTTTTACTGAAAATATTTATAGCTCAGGGCTGCTTGTTATTCACAGGTCAGAATTATTAGACTGGTGGAATAATAAATCCACATTTATCACCCTCTTATTTTCTGATAAATTTTAGAAAGCAAAAGAATTTTAGCAGTAAGACTGATGTTACCTACACAAGAACAAACAAACAAACTCTCATCATCCACGGTTAGAGTTTCTGTTTTTATTCACTGCCTGGAATACTGGCACGGCTGCCCCAGCACAATCCCAAGCGTCAGGGAAGGTTAGGGAGGCAGCGGGTACGGCTGTTTAGTCGCTAGGCCTGTCCGACTCTTTCCACCCCACACACTGCAGCCCACACGGCTCCTCTGGCCCTGGGCTTTTCCAGGTGAGGATTCGGAAGTGGTTTGCCACTTCCTTCTCTGGGGGATCTTCCTGACCCAGGGGCTGAACCCACGGCTCCTGCATTGCAGGCCGACCGTTCTACCCTTGAGCCACTGGGGAAATTCCCCAGGGAAGGTAGACTGACTGTCAAAACACGTGCCCCCAGGCTTCCGTGGCTGACGCCGTGTGGTTTAACGTCTTCACACTGCAGCCCAGTGCAGCCTGGCATGCGAGGCTTTGCTCCACACGGTCATTCAGGACCCAGGCTCCTTCCCCCGTGACTGCCCCGTACCCCAGGGCTTCCTGGTTCTCCCCAGGCCCCCTGCAGCCGGCCAGCAGGCCAGGAAGAGAGCCGATGGGCAGGAACACCCCACCTCTCGACGCCTCTAATTCCCACACACGTCCTCTTGGTGAGAACCAGTCATGGGGCCCCACCTCAATGCGGAAACTAACCCAGGACCGCAGGTGTCAACTGGGGCAATTCTGACTCTCAAGGGGCACGTGGCAACATCTGGAGACGTCCTTGGTTGCCATAACTGGGCAACAGGCACCTAGTGGGCAGAGTCCAGGGATGCGTCCCCCAGGGCACAGGACGGTCTCCCCACAACAGAGTTAACCAGCCCCAAACGGCAATAATGCTGAGGTTTTGCTAAGCATCGAGCCAGTCGCCAGAACCACACACACATCAGTGCTTGGACCTCCCCCCAACTTCCCACTACCACACACTCTCACCAGTCCCAGCCAATCCACGCACAGCCTGCCCATCCGCTGCTGGTTGGCCCCTCCATTCACTCACCCAAGCTCCTAAACAAGACAAAGTCCTACAGTCAAAGAGGTGAGGAAGCATGTGTAGAATGATCAGACATGGGGATAAGTGGGATTTAAGGGAAAAAATGGAAGGAAAATTCAATATTGCTTGAGAGAGTTGCAGGAGAATCCATAGGGCAAATGGAACAGGAAAGATGTCTTGAAGGAAGCGTGTACTCATGGTTTTCCATCAGAAAGCTGTGTTTTTATTGGCAGGGGGAGGTGGACAAAAAAAGTGGTTCCAGGAAAAAGGGAACTGCAAAAACAAAGGAATGCCAATATGAAAGGATATGATTTATTCCCTTTTTGTTTGGGGGGGAAAATAAGAACTAGGAGAGGAAGGTGAGTAAAAAATGCCTGTTTGCTCAATGTTTTTTAGCAATGTGTTCATGAAAGTCTCAAGTTCCCAGCCACACGCACTGGCTGTCAGTCAAGCGGTCTTTAAAGAAACACTTCCCACCGTCAGACTCCATAGGAACTTGTTAGCACAGGGTAAAGTCAGGTAATAGCCGGAAACCTCACTGCAAGTTTCCCAACAGGACCTGTCGGGGAGTCCTCCAAACCACGCTGCCTCCAAGCCAACATGCAGCTGACTCAGGCAGATGGCTGACCAAACGCGTCCATCCTTGTTCCCAAGGACAGGGCAGAAGGTGACTCCCCTCCTAAATCACACTGTACTGAGCCTGCTGGGTTAAAACAGAAAAGCGCTGCTCCCTCCCATCTTTAATCCCAGTTGCGAAGTGGCTCCCAGCTCCCCAGCAGCCTCCTGGGTTCATATCCCGGCTCTGGCGTAAATTCACTGTGTGGCCTTGAAGAAGCTACGTAAGTTTCCGGAATCTTAGGAAACTTCCCTCCCAAATAATATGCTTAAAACTCTTAGCACTTCACCTGAAACAGATAATAAACACATCCACCGTAGCCATCTCCTCCCCCAACCAAAACTGCCTTTCAATTGTCATAAAACACATTGTAGAATCCAGCCGAGCTTGGGAAGAAAAGCACCTGATGGATTTTCATGTCGTTCCATATATTATTAACAGCAGCTTCAATTCGCTTGGGCAAGATGCTATTAATCACAAACCAATACCACCATGTAAACAATGGTGGCTCTTATTTTTAAAGCTAAAATTAAACTTTTAAGAATACCACAGTCCAACCCAATCATTCACCCTCATTGTTCTTTTCACCCACGTTCTTCCTCCCTCAAACTGCTGTCTCCTTTTTTCTCTGCAACCAGCTCTGGGAAAACAAAGCGTATCTAATTGTACCACAGATTATACTGAACGACACCAGTCACCTAGCACTAAAAAGCCTCATAGAAGGAAGATATCTGCTTCTTTTCAAGTCAGAATCTTCTTCTTTCCAAGAGAAGTTAAAATGGGAAGGAAGCAGCCTGCAGAACCCGGAGGAGAGTCAGCCTGTGCAGAACCGCTTCCTCCTGCTCTGCGGGGAGGCACCTCGGGCCCAGGCGAAGTCGATGCCGACCACGTTCACGAAAGGTGGAAACAGAAGTGCATGGCGACGCCTTTTGCAGTCAGTCAGGAACAAGGGATAAAACAAAAGCTGAGCCAACTGAAGACTGAGGCTGAATCACGCTTAGACTTCAAAATTGATTATCACTGCCCTCCTAATTTACAAGGAATTCTAAATTGTCTGGACAGCATCTTCTTCAATTTCCACTGCAGACTGGACTTGACCCCGAGAGGATGCTATTCTAAGGAGTACATTAAAGAGAGGCTTGGCATCTGCACGGACAGATTTCACAAACAAGGTGTAATCCGTCTGGAGTCAAATCCGAAGTGTTCTTTTTAACTTCTTAGTAGAAACAGTTTTCCTTGTACGTCAATGAACTTCTTGTAGGGAAGTATGACTGGCCTGAGATGCAATTCTCAAAGACCTTATTTATTATTCTGATATAAACTTAGGGTGTATGAACAGTTAATTTTTTAGAGCTCTGACTCCACTGTTGGGGAAACAAGAAGTAAACTATAGACTCCGCAAAGACACGCTAATTGTCTGAACTAATATTCAGCATTTTGCGTGTAGAAATAAACACAATTGTAATAAATGAATTCTGCTTCCCAAAAGATTCCTCTCCCATAGATAAACTGCTTACCTTCTTCTTAGGTGAAGTAAGAAACCATGAAGAAATCTGTCTTATCAGGCCCATAAGGGAATATGAGCTCTCAGTGCACACAATGATGAAACGGGAGTCTGATGGGAAGGTGATGTAAACGTCTGACGATTGCCCTTGGGTGCTCTGTGCTTGAGATTGACAGAACTGGCAACCAGCAAGCTAATTACTGTTTCTGGCAGTTTGTTGCAGGTCCTAACATCCCCAGATAAACAGTTAACACTTCTCAAGAAGAAACAGAAAACAAAGGATTACCACTTGAAGCTGCAGCTAAAAACTAGAAAAATCTACGGCTTATCTAAGAGCCTGATCAGGCTGCCACCAACCAACTCTCCGAATGAGTCATGAAGATTCCGAAAGGGGGACACCGTCCAACAGAAGCCCCGCTCTGGACACTGCCACCCAGGACCGCGGAGCCAGGCCTGATCCCCTTCCCACCCCGGCTTGGAATTAACAGACTCAGCAGCAGATCCCTCCCAATCGCTGGGAGGAAAGCTCTGTGTACACAAATGCCCCCATCACAGCCCACCCCATCATCACGGTTACACACGGGCACGTTCCAGAAGCATCCCCGCTGCAGCAGCAGACAAGGCAGCTGGCCTGCCGGTGTCCGGCATGTCCACCAAGAGGAAAAAGAGACAAATTGAGAGGCGCCTAAGCTCCTAGGTGTAACAAATGCACTCGGGATATCAGCGCGATAAGGAAGCCAGAGCGTTAGGGCCCAGCCTCAAATCCAGCCTGAACTGGAACCCAGCTCTCAAAGCTGTTTCTGAAGACCACACTGATTGCAGCATTCCTCCAGCAAGTATTTATTGAACGTTGACTATGTACCAAGCTCTGGGCAACAGCCCTACCGGGCACAGCAAACACCACTGTCCAGGGGGAGCTTTTTAGAGATTCCATTAACTTTACAGTTTACACTGTCCAGCTTTCGTGGCTTTATTAGAGCGCTCTCTTCTTTAAAGTAATACTAACGCTAATAAGAGTCTATCCAAAGAGCAGATGCCTGGATAAAGAGGCTGACCAGCCACGCGGCTTTCTCCATCCTTCCCCCGTCTGGTTCTCTCCTGCCCACTCCCTTCTGACGGCCGTGTCTCTAACGACGTGAAAGACCAACAAAGCCTGCTTCAGGATGCAGATGACGACTGCAGAACGAGGACAGGACCCGAAGTAGGGTGACCAATTGGCCCCAGGTTCTGGTTTTTAAAATATAAGTCCTTCCACCCAAGTACCCTCTTCGTCCTGGACACGAGTCGGTGGGTCTCCCTACCCCCAAGAAAGCAGACCCCAGCAAAAGAAGGTACGGATGTTACCGGAGGCCCTTCAACTGCCTGAGTGAGGCCAGCGGGGAAAGACGTTTAGCTGGTGCCCTGTAAGGAAAGCCTGTGGGCTATCTCAGATCCTCGTGGCCTCCTCAACATCCTCCTGAGAAGGTCTGTCATTTTAAACACCACGCCATTTAAGCAAAGCTTTACAAAGACTTTCCCATGACAAGACTCCAATAACATGACGTACACAAGAAGTCCTCATATAAACACTGTAGCTATAGGGATGGGGGTACTTCCCTGGCTAGCTTCAGAGTTCCTTGACTTTATACCGTAACTATTCATCCCAAGATTTCTGGAATCCAGCAACGACTGGGGGATGGTAAATACTGAATAGAACAGACCTTAACAATAGCTGCCACACTGCAGTGCTCGGATGTGCAGGACGACACGCTGAGCACTTTACAGGAATGGCCTCATGTATACTCACAGTTACTTAATGAGGTTGGCTGACCTGTTTTCCAGGTGAAACCAAGGCTCAAGGTCATAATGGCAGAGTTCATATTTGAACCCAAACTATTTTGCTTCAAAAGCTCCATGTTTTCAACACTTCAACTGAATTTAGTTCAAGTAAGGTGGGCATTGACAAATCTGTATGCAGGTCAAGAAGCAACAGTTAGAACTGGACATGGAACAACAGACTGGTTCCAAATAGGAAAAGGAGTACGTCAAGGCTGTATATTGTCATCCTGCTTATTTAACTTACACGCAGAGTACATCATGAGAAACGCGGGGCTGGAAGAAGCACAAGCTGGAATCAAGATTGCCGGGAAAAATATCAATAACCTCAGATATGCAGATGACACCACCCTTGTGGCAGAAAGTGAAGAGGAACTAAAAAGCCTCTTGATGAAAGTGAAAGAGGAGAGTGAAAAAGTTGGCTTAAAGCTCAACATTCAGAAAACAAAGATCATGGCCCAGCAGATGGGGAAACAGTGGAAACAGTGTCAGACTTTATTTTTTGGGGCTCCAAAATCACTGCAGATGGTGACTGCAGCCATGAAATTGAAAGACGCTTACTCCTTGGAAGAAAAGTTGTGACCAACCTAGATAGCATATTCAAAAGCAGAGAGACGATACTTTATCAACAAAGGTCCGTCTAGTCAAGGCTATGGTTTTTCCTGTGGTCATGTATTGATGTGAGAGCTGGACTGTGAAGAAGGCTGAGTGCCGAAGAATTGATGCTTTTGAACTGTGGTGTTGGAGAAGACTCTTGAGAGTCCCTTGGACTGCAAGGAGATCCAATCAGTCCATTCTAAAGGAGATCAACCCTGGGATTTCTTTGGAAGGAATGATGCTAAAGCTGAAGCTCCAGTACTTTGGCCACCTCATGAGAAGAGTTGACTCATTGGAAAAGACTTTGATGCTGGGAGGGATTGGGGGCAGGAGGAGAAGGGGACGACAAAGGATGAGATGGCTGGATGGCATCACTGACTTGATGGACGTGAGTCTGAGTGAACTCCGGGAGATGGTGATGGACAGGGAGGCCTGGCGTGCTGCGATTCATGGGGTCGCAAAGAGTCGGACACGACTGAGCGGCTGAACTCAACTGAACTGAAGGTGGGTATACATATATATATATATATGTAGTAACAGACCAAGAACTGAGGGGAGAGTACCGGATACGTTTCTTTTATTCTCTCCACTTTTAGTTTTGCCACTGCAAGGAGAAAAAAAAAGGCAGAAAACCAAGCCAGTTATGAGTGAAGCTCGTTCATGCAGCTGAGGCAAGGTCTCAGTTAGAATAGCAGCGCCGTGCCGGGCAAGCAGCAGACACTCAGCATTCGGGTGAATGTAATAAACAGGACCACACCTAACATAAGGCTCCAGTTACTGCTGCTCAGTGTTTCCAAGGCTACTTTACCCCCCCACCACAGGTGACTAGAAGGACCTCTACCAGAAGCTTCTCGAGGCGGAGCGTGACGGAACAGGAGGAGAGGGGCAGGCACTCCCCCAGTCCCCGAGGGCTCCCTGCTGCATGGCTGAGTCAGCTTCACTCACTTAGAATGGTGGTTATCCTCATGGCTCACACAACAAAGGGGAAATTCTCTAAACACAGTGCAGAGATCTATCCTCACGATCGCCAACCACTTTCAACCTCATTTCACCTCAAAGGAAGCAATCTGCACACCTACAGAGCAGCGCAGCTGCAGAAGAATGTCACACTAAGCACTTTGGCTTTGAGACATTTGTCTCCCTTCCATTCATTACCCGTCACACGGAGAACACCATGTTAACGTTAACGTATTCCTGGCCATTTCCTCCAAGCAGCTGAACACATTTCCTCTTTCACAATAACATACTCCATAATGATCAAGCATTCCTCTCATGTGAATGAGTATTCCAAAACCTAAAGAGGTGAGGGAAGCCAGATGCCGCTCCCAAAGGCACTTATGGCCACAAGTGAGCTAGGAGCCAGGTGAGTAGCCAGCTGTGGGCAAGGGCCACCCACTCATGTCAAACTCAGACCCAGTCTCGTTGAGACTGTGGGCCGGCCTGCGAGGGTGTCGAGTTCTAATGCTTATGACTGTACGTCACCAAAGAAGAGAGTGTTTTGGTTTGTTTTATTGTTGTTTTGGAAGAAACAGGCCAACTCACGTTGAAAACAGGCCACCAATGACGATTTGTTTTGTTAGAATGATGACTCTCTGTGAGAATGTTCGCCTCCCGACCACTGGGACGCACACACTGCAGGCTGGCAGCTCTAATCCAATTCAGCACTTACTCATTATTAATGCAAGCTGGGGAAGCTCTTAAAAATTAGTTTCCCTCTTCTTAACTTCCTTTAATTCTACAGGCCAAAAGCATCTATAATTCCTTTATCCCAATAAGTCAAAGTCATTTCTCTGCTATCAGTGATTTAATATTTATTGAGCCCTTACTTTCTGCAAACATGGTGGGCAATACAAAATAGGGTCAAACTTCATTGACTCTTCATCTTCAAGGAAATTATAAGAAAATTGAAATTCTGCTGTCTCAGTCTCTATGCCTGCCAGCCCACAGACCCCTTGGAAAGAACTGCGCCCTAACCCTCTCCCCCAGCTGAGCAATGACTTGTGATATGTGGTCTGATGACAAAAGGCATCCTGGGACATCTTTTCAACACATCTCCCGTTATACAAACTAGCTTGAGTGGGCCTCTGTTCTCTGCAATTAAACAGAAAGAAAAAGACACTCCAATCTTAGGTGATGGTACAGGGCAATCGTGACAAGCGCCCTTTGTAGAATGGATGAGGGAATACTGAGTGAGATGAGAGGCAGGCCATTTTGCCAAAGGGCACTGTAGGGGTCAAGGACCACCGTGAACTGAAATGATGGCGTTAAACCTTTTAGGGGAGTTAAGAGCTGAGTCACCTTTAATGATGGGGTATCATGTGGGAGAGGACGTTGCAGGCCACAGAATATTCCAGAATTAAGAAACAGGCTATGGAAAGCATTTGGGGGACTAGTAGGGTAACCACTCCAGCTAATGTGGTGTTTTCAAGCCAGGCAGAGCGACAGTCAAAGTTGGACAGGAAGTTGGGGGTGGAAAAGCCAGGCGTGAGAGTTCTCAGCTGGGAGGGAGAAATCAAGGAAGATGTGGGAACTGTCACTAAAGACGCCCAGTTCATCTGCTAAACAGCAGAACACCAGTGACCCTATTTGCACAGCACGTATTTCCACAGTATCTCGCAAAGCTTTTACCCAAATCTCATCAGTTCCTGTAGAACCTCAGTGAGGAGTACATGAAGTGCGGTTATCTGGATTTACTAACGGAAAGTGAGGCAGAAAAGTTACACTTCCTTTGGTAGGCAGGAATAAGATGGGGATGGGGGCATAGAAAGAGACAAGGCAAGCACAGAACACAGTGTCCGTAGATTCCACCCCATCGTGACTTCGCTCCCACCAGCAGCCCACCTGCATCTGATCATCCCCTCCCTTGCCTGAAGGCTGCTCCCCCAGGAAGCCCATGTGATGTTAGAATAACCTTTACCACGAAGGATGTTGCAATGAGCTTCAGCCATGCAGGGATTTATAAATCAAGTGGAAAATAAGGCATCCTTTCCACTCACCCCTGCACTCTCAGCAGACCACAGACATCCCCCAGCACTGCCCCCCTAACACACACACACACACACACACACACACACACACACACACACACACACACACACCTCTACAAAGAATGTGCTCCAAGGCTGCAGCAGACACCTCAGGGCTCCACCAGGAAACCCCAGGCCTCAATAACTAC
The DNA here is from genome assembly GCF_016772045.2 of Ovis aries. Classification (NCBI taxonomy): domain Eukaryota; kingdom Metazoa; phylum Chordata; class Mammalia; order Artiodactyla; family Bovidae; genus Ovis; species Ovis aries. Next base: position 60,695,368 of record NC_056076.1, read on the forward strand.
CCAAAGGAAATGCAAGTCCCATTTACAGAGGAGGACTCTGTCCTTAAAAATGGCAGTAAGTCAACTGGAAAAAGAAAACCCTAAACCATGTAACAAGTACTTATTTCATCCTGGAATACGCGGTGCGGCTCCCAAAGCCCTGAAGAAGGGTCTGGAACCCCAGCACCTCCTCCCTTCCAGCTTCCACGACATCGAGGCCCACCGTGCCAGAAGCCACACGCCCTCCACCAGCGTGTCCGACCTGGATGGCCGACTTCACCGTGAAAGTAAAACAGTAGGAATTCAGAGGCCAAACATGATCGAGACATGTATTTCAGAGCTTCCCAGAGACCTTTCCAGACTGGTCCCGAGGGCTTCACTCCCCCCTGGCTGACTCTGCACCTTGCCCTTTGCTGGGTCCTGGGGGTCTCGGGTGAATCTGCACCGATCTCCCACGGGTTTCTCACCTGCTCATCTCCACTTCTAAGCCCTGGTGGGTGCGCTCCTTTGTCCCTCAAGGGAGCTGGACTGGAGAGCAGCCTCTGGACTTTCAGTCAACACCGAGGTCCTCCGGTCACTGTGACTCAGGGGCCAGCGGCCAGTTTACCACACCACTTGTCTGCAGAGTGGCTTTCGTTCAGTCACGTCCGACTCTTTGCAGCTCACGGACAGCAGCACAGCTACGGAGAGCCGGCTGTAAAGGCGACCTCGAGCACGTGATTAGTGACCAGAAGCAGCACTATCTCACTCAGTCCCAGACTTATGCTAAAGGGATCTGTCAAACCCTAAACATCCTAACCGATGAATTCATTCAGGCCCACTCTTGCTCTTTTCTGACCCTCAGCTGCTCCAAACAAGCTCAGGAAGGCTTAGACAAGAGGCAGATGGTGAGGGAGAGGGAGTCTGGGAGCTACGCCTCTCTGTTACATAACGCTCAGCACAGAAACCTCCCGGAACCAGCCTTGGGGACACCTCCTGGCCCATCACTTCAGAATAAACCACGACTCAAAACAGGCAAAAAGATAAGACAATTGTCACGTTGGTATTTGATGACCAGTGTGCAATCCTACTAGCAAACAGAACATCAACACATTAGTAAAAACAGGTTTGGGTAGGGTCAGATTCTTTAAGAGACATACCTTTGTTCATTCAATCCACACGCATGTAACTCTCAACACCCTAGCCTGGACGCTGTAGGAACACGTGAGGCCACTTGTGGAAGGTCGTTGGTGCCGCTCACCTAGACCCCGCTTCCCCCTGTTCAGTGCAAGGAGCAGCCGGTTCCGGTTAAACGGGGTCCCAGGACGAGTCCGCTGAGGCAGTGTCAAGTCACTTCCTGGTGGGAGCGAGGTCCCCAGGGCTCCCCGCCCTGTCGCGGGGACCTTTCATCTGGGCCCCGTCAGGATCACCCCCCACGAAGCCGGGTCCTCGAGGGACTGCCAAGAGCAGGCCCAGCTGCTGAGCGTGCTGGACACGCAGCGTGGGACGGAAAGAGCCGTGTGCAGCCGTGAGATCCGGAAGGCACTCGTCACGGCCGTGCGACCCAACCTGTCTTGCTGATACCTCACTGCTTCAAAACGACTGAAGCCTGCCAAGGTCCCCCTTCCCCCCATTTTCTAAGATAGAAAAGCAGAATTTACTTCAAAATTCAAGTGCAGCAGGGCCCAAATAACACGTTGAAATGTAAAGGCTGCCAGCAGCACAGACTGGCAACTAACAGCCTCTGAGAGAGCGAGCAATGAGAACAGCATGGCCACCAACACGGGGGAAATTCAACCGTCTGCACGGAATTCAGCAGGGCTGCAACACTGTGAGGAAAAGGTCCCCTTCCAACCACAGGCCCACTCGCGTGCGAGGCAGTGAGCGCCCTCGTGAAGAAACACTCAGGCAGAGGCTGGACGGCCACACGGGCCGCCTCCTCGGAGGCCCAGGACCCCACTCTGGTCCCCCATCGCTAGCATCCCCTGAGCCTCGAGTCAGGTCTGCAGCCCTGCGTCCCCCAGGAAGCTCCCTGGAGGTGGTTCGCTTTTGCGGCTCCACACCCCACCCCAGGCCGGCCCTTGACAGCTGTCACGGAGCCCAGCACCCATCAGGTACTCGATAAACATCTCCCAAATGAAGTCAATGAATATGTAGGAAGAACTCAGCTCTGCAGGCCAAAGCCAGTCTTGTAACCTCTAGGGCTCCTCCAACCTAAAAATGAAAATGCACCACTGCCCACATCTGGGAGCGGGGAGCCTGCGCTCAAAAGGACAAGTCAAACATCAATGTAACGCTTGATTAGGAATTATTACCAGACTCAGTTGAAAACCAGCGTGAAAGCTAACCCTGAGCCATGGCTCTCTGTTCTTGGACGTGCGTTTACATGTGCAGGCGGCTGTTTTTCCCACGTGGAATTTTATGTTGTGAGGTATTTATTTTTTCTATTAAAAAAAAGCCACACCCTCTGTTTCTATTGCATTATTACAGTCCTTATTATCCCATCACGTGGCTTTTCCTCTTGGGCACACACCCTGCATTATTGCTGACATCAAAATCACTTGTCAAAATACCTCTACCCTAGCCCCATTACACCCCTGACCTTTCCAAAGCACAGGTCTCTGTGTCAGCTGGGACAGGGTAGAAACTCATCTGCTTTTCCCAGACACCCGAATGCTCTACGCAGAAGGAAAAAATGCCAGGATCACCAACACCTTTTGAAGTCACCTTTCCAAACAAAACTACCCTAGAGGGCAATGGCAGATCTTTGAAGCTTTTAAATTCTACTTTTTTAAGGGATTTGGGGGCGGGGGGAAGGTGGAGAGAGAATGAGCCCCGGATGTCGCGTGGGGACTGCAGTCCTCGCCACCCCTTCCGCCTACAGAAGAAATCCTGATCCACTCCTAACCATTCTTCTCTGCTTCTCCCGGAGGACGCCCCAACTCTGCTCTCCAGGACACAATACCCGCACCACTGTGTCCTGAGCCATCTGAAGGTGAGGCTTTCACAGAGCCTTATCAAGATAACCCCAGGTCTGGGTAGGTTGCCATCAAAACAGAACTATCCTTGGAAAGAAAAGAACAGGCCACAGTTTTTGGGAAAGAACCAACAACCTAAAGATAAAAGCAGACTGAGGGCCTAATGGTTCATGGCTACATAAATGGAAACTTCGCTGAAGCTCCATTTTCCCTTCTCTTTCTGCTCTCCCAACAGCCCTCCCACCCACCTCCCAGTAACTTAACTGCTGGCACATCCCTCCTGCTGTTCAAACGGAATTACAAAGAGGAGATGGGGGAAGCGATAGCGTTTCATAAGAAGGTTACTACAGGTGACCAATGCTCCAACAGAGCGCTGGCCAAATTTATAATCAGCCTTACAACGATACCTTTCCAACGCAGGACACTCCGTTTACAGGCTGAAGCCAAAATGAATTTCTACCGATAGGAAAGCGGACACATTCAAACCCCACATTCCCATACAACCGCCGATTGCATCAAAATTGCCCTAAAGGGAACCGGGTGGAATTTATACAACTCCAAAGGCAGCCTGCCCTCAATGACTTCTTCAAAAGGAAGGTTTAAAGTCATTTGCAATTTCTTTCTCTGGACCAGGAGTTTCGGCGGTGCCCTCTCCTCCACACAGACAGGAATGGATGGTGTGACGCGGAAACCATCCGAGCTGCCCCTTGCAGACACCGCTGACCCAAACGACCCGGGGACACCCAGGCGCCTACCCGGATTATCGGGGTTTACCTGCATCCGTCCCCGAGGCCCTTTCACCCCCTTCTGCGTGATGACATCAAGTGGAAATGGCACGCGTTTGGGAGGCAAGAGGCTGACGAGCAGGAATCACAACTGAGCCCGAGCTTTGTTCAGCCTGCAGTGAAATACACGCAGGAAGGGTTAGACCCGCGCAGCAAAGAAACGCAAGCGTCCTCCCGGGCAGAGCGGCGGAGCGGGGCACCGGGCCGGTGCAGGAGGCGGGGGTGTGGCGGGCTGGGCCGCCGAGGGGGCGAAGCGCGTCCTAATTGTCTTCATAGGATCAGTGACCACCGCCCCCCGGTCCTCTGCAGTCTCCCCCGCCCCTAAGTTATCCTCCGGGGCTAGAGCCTCAACTAGCAACGACAACCCATCGGAAAGAAAAACAAGAGAAGGCGCAGGACAGCATCGCGGAGCACGAGCAAAAGGCCCTAGGTAAACCCGGGTACGCGGGGGCGCGGGGCGCGCCGCCCCCGCCCAGGCCGACACTCCAGCGCCGCGGCCGCGAGCATCCTGCCCCGCGCCGCGTCCGCCGCCTCCCCAGCTCACTGTCCCGCTGCTCTGGGTCTCTCCTCTCTCCACCCCGGGCGGCGCTCCCCGCCCCACGCCCACCCTCGGCGGGAGGGGCTCCGGCCGCCTCCCGCGCAGCGGCCCGCGGGTCCGGCCGCCTTTGTCCTGCCGCTGCCCTTCCCGGAGCGAGCGCTCCGGGCGCGGGGTCGGCACAAAAGACCCCTAACATCTGGCCCTTCCCCGCCGCCTCTCCTCCCGGGAGGGGCCGGATCCGCAGCGACAACTTCAGGGGGCGGGCAAGGCGCTCGACAAAGGCGCCCCAGGGGCGCATCCCCGGGGGGCGCGGGGTCGGGGCGCGGGGTCGGGGCGCAGCCGGGGCGCGCACACGCACGTGCACCCAGGGGCGCGCGGCGCGGGCCCGAGACCAGCTCCCGGGACCAGGGCTCCAGAGGGCATCCGAGGACTCGGCGGAGCCGCCGGGCGCGCCGCTCCCCGCCTCGGCCGCCGGCCCGACTCCGCCCGCGCTCGGAGAAGCGCACTCCGGGGGCACCTCCCCCGCGCCCCGCGGCTCTGCCCCCCGCTCCAGGGTCCAGAAGACGCCCCCCGCCGCGTCCCCGTAGGCGCCTCCCGGCTCCCGCTGGCCCAGCTCGGGGACGGCCGCTGCGAGGGCGCAGACATCCCCTGGCGCTCCCCTCGCCGCCCGCGACCCCGGAGGGACAGAGCGGAGGAACAAACCGAAACTCACCGACCTCTCCCCGCGGCGGGCTCGGGCGCTGCCTCAGAGGCGGCGGCGGCGGCGGCATCGCCGGGGTCCCCGCGCGCCCGCCCCCCGCGCGGCCGGACGCGCGCCCCGGGTGCGGGGCGGGCTCGGGGGGCGCGGCGGCGGTGCCCGCAGCCCCCGCTCCCGGCGCGGCCCCTCGGGAGGCGCCCCACCTGCCCGGCCGCCCTCCGCGCTCCGGGCCGGACGCTGCCGCCAGCGCTCGGCTCCGAGCCGGAGCGTGTGGCGTCCCCGCCCGGGCTCCGGCCCCAGGAGGCCGGCTCGCTCCCCGTGGCGCCGCCCCTCCCCGGCGGCCCCACCCCCCGCGGGTCCGCACCGTCCGCCTGTCTGTCCGGAATCGCCGACCACCCGCGCACTGAAGAGCTGCCCGCCCTCCCCCGCCGCACCCCAGGGGCCCAACCTCGGCGGGGACGCGTCGAGGTCCCTGCTCTGCGCGCGCGGGACCCGGGCTGGCCCGAGTCAGGTGTGAAGGAGGCCGGGCTCCGCCGGCGGGGGCGGGCCGGGGCGGGGCGAGGCGGCGGGGGCCGGTCCGCGGCGCGGGCCCGGACCGCGCGGGGCGGGAGACCGTCACGTTTCCAGAAACTGCGCGTCCGGATCCGCGTCGGTGCTGGTCCTTTCTGGCCGCCCCTGCGGGTTCCTGTGGCCCAGGCGGGGCGGGCCCTTGCTTTGGTGGAGGAGAGGATGCGGCCACAGAAGCCGGAATGACACCCGCCACCTGGCTCCCCAGGATTCGGGGCGGGGATGGGGGGACGGGGCGGGGGGTAGCGGGGAGGGGCACGCTAGGGCCGTGGGAACCAGCGGGACCTGGGAACTGGGGGTCCACCCTATTTCTCCACCTCGAAACGTAACTCCTACCTTAGGGACAAGCTTTGCATGTCTAGTTCCTCTAAGAAAATCGAGGCATGCCTCTGGTGTTGATTTCAGAATAGGAGATCCGAGGAGGAAGGTCGCTGGGAGAGACGTCTACACAGACTGGAAATCCTGAAGTCTGTTCGGTGACTCTGGCCAGCTTTCCTAGGTCTCCCTCACCAGGGTTCAGCTGAGTGCTCCCTAGCCGCCCAGCGAGCAGGCTTGCTGGGGTTTGCCGGCTGCTGGAATAGAGATGTCATTACGCCCTACTGTCTTGTCCAGGGGGCAAGGACCTCTCCCGCATCTCACTGAAGTGCTTCTGCCAAGAGGATGGAATGGACAGCCTGCGCCGCACCCTATGTGACCTACTAAAATTCACAATGCGCTCTACAGACCCTTCTTGTCTGTTGAATGAAACCTGTTAATAGTGTTTCCAAATGTGCGGTCACTCAGCACAGGCAGAAATCGGTCAAAGAGAAGCATAAAGCTTCACGGGTGTCAGCCCTAGGGTCCCAGTTAAAACGTTCTCCTGGCTGACCCACGTCCTTCTATTCCCTGAAGTTACATCCTCTGTTGTACACCTGGCAGGAGTGAAAGCAGTGTGTCTGTTTTAAGAGCAGACGTATATCTTCGCAGCAGAAAGCTTCAGGAGTCTTTATTTTCAGGCTCAACTTCAGGAGCCTGAAAACAATTTTTTTGTCCTTGTTTTTGTCGCTTTAATGAGAAGCTAATGAGCATATTGAAAGCTCTGATGCTAACCAGCAGCTTCAGATAGGATGGTGAGTGACAATACAGCAAGATTTTACTAGAAAAATTTAGCCTAGAAATATTATCGTTATACAAAAGCGACATTAAAAGCTACGTTGAAGAAGCTACTTTCAGGGGTGGGTAATTCTTCCAAAATGTTTAAAATCTTTCTTTTCAGCTGCTTTCCAAATAATCCTTTGGGAGGATTCAAGCATTCAGCCCGTTGTACGGTAAACTCTTCCCCCCTTGCTCATTCATTCCCACTGGCTGGTCTTTGGATTCACGCTGCATCATGGGTGTTCTGCCTTCTGTCCAACCTTGTAGAGCTGTCACACAGGGAGGGTTAAGTAACTGTGGGCAGACTGGGATAGGCCGTTCTTAAGATTAGTTGGGGGCCAGCACCAGGGCAGGGGAGACACAGGCAACTACATGTCGGAGAGGGCTCTTCAGTGAGACGCTTGCGAGAGTGAAGCAGCTTGGAGCAGGCGGGGTGCGGGGTTCAGAGCCAGAGCCGGCAGGCAGAGTGGTCGAAGCTTCAGGAAGGCATCACACCCCAGACAGAGGCATTGCCCACATGTGGGAGTGAGGTGCCACCAGGGTCTTCAAGATCCCAAACCTTGAAGATCCACGGTTATCAGGATGAGGCCCTGGCTCTGGGGAGTCAGGTAAGGATCAGATGTTCCCGAGCTCACTCAACAAATGTTCCTGATGGCTGGCCTTTGTCCGCAGAATCCAGCCCTCGCATCAGGACAGAGAAGGAAACAGACCCAAACCCCCACCCTCACAGAACTGTCATGCTGATGGAGGAAGCAGAGAACACACAAGATAATAAACAAGGACAAGAAATTATGTGCTGGGGAGTGAAAAGCAGAAGGGGGCAGATCAAGCCAGAAGAGGGGCGTGGAGATTTTGCGTTGGGTGAAAGCTGAAAGTTTAGTTTGGTGGCTGCGAGGGCCCCCTGAGAAAACGCTTTTGAAGAGGGATCTGAGCAAAGGTTTCCTGTTATCAGACAGGGTGCAGGAAGGGGGCTGTAACCCACCCCCCAGCCCACCACCCGACTCCCTGGGTGGAGGCTGAAATACTGGGACTGGGTTACAAGGTCAGTCAGACCAATAACACTGATGCTTAGTCACCTGAGGCTGAATTACCGCTGCTAAAATCCAGGCAGGGATGAGTTATTCATCTTTGTACCCACAGCATCAAGCACAGATATCCAATAAATGTTTATTGAGCTGAACCCTTAAATCTCCGAGAACATGGGGTGGGGCTGAGATAAATGTGGCCCCGTGATTCCCAGGACAGCCTTTCTATCAGGAAGATACTTCCACAAACAATGCAATAATCTTTTTTTATCCCTTTTCATGACTGTCTTCCTGATCTTCGAGGGCAGAGATTATATTTCAGCTTGTTCCCTGAGTGCCTGACACGCTAAGAGGGAGGCAGAGATGAAATAGCACTGGGAAACAGACCCTCCCAGGTGCTGATGGCCCCTAAAGATCCCAGTCTAGCCCGATAGTGAGGGTGAGGTTTTTGTTTAGCATGTCTGAGTTTTACATATTAAAATCGCATCTTGAAACTGAACTATGGTGATAGCTGTGCACTTAAAACAAGCAGATAGGATGGTGCATACTTTATACCTAATGTTGTTTTAAAACGCTGAAGTAGGAGCCATGTTCAGACTGCTTTTATGTGCTGTAAATAACCCCAAGAGACATGTTGAACCAAACACATCATCCTCCTTCCTAATCACTGTTTGAACCAAGTTGACGTGGATGAAATACTAGGGAAAAGTATATATTGGTCTCCACCTCTAGTTCCTGGCACAGAGCTCCCAAGTGATACGAACACCGGGAGCATCTTGTGGTCTAACATTTGGTCTCTGGTGCGGTTCCTGAAATCACGGTGAGAGCAGTGTCTTTGGTTCTGATGAGGTGACCCTGGGTGGGCTCCTGGATGAGGACTGGTCACCAGAAAGACCAAGACATGATCAGAAGCTTGGAATTTCCAGCCCTACTCCTTGTACCCCAAAGAACTTTGGGAGAGAGGCTGGAAATGCCGCTACTGATGGATCATGCCTGCCTGATGAATCCTCCGTATAATTGCCAAAGCGCAGGGTTCAAAGAACTTTCGAACGGTGAGCAAGTGGGGAGGGGCGGGCCTAGAGGGCACGCGGACGCTCCGCCGCCTTCCCACATGCCTTGTCCCCTGCATGTCTTCCATTTGAATGTCTAACTGCCTCCTTCTCTGTATTCTTTTATAATAAACTGGTGAACAGTGAGTAAACGGTGTCCCTGAGTTCTGTGAGTTGCTCTAGCAAACGAATCAAACCCGGCTCGGGTTGGTTTGTAGCCGCGGGGTCCCGGTGGGAAGCTCAGGCAGCAATCTGGACCTGCGCTTGGCGTCTGAAGTTGGGAAGGGCTGCAGTCCCCCAGGACTGAATCCCCTCACTTCCGGGATCTGACATCATCTCCAGGTAGATATGTCAGAACTGAGCTAGCTGATGCTCAGCTGATGTCAGAGAATTACTGTCTTGGAGGAAAAAGCCCACACGTTTGGCAACCGGAAGTGTCAGAAGTGAGGCGTTCTACGTGAGAGGGAAGGAGAAACACCCAGGAAAAGTGAGTGTTTCCTCTGAATTTGCAAATTTACTTTTCCCTTGTGTGATTCTCGCCACCTTAGAGTATACAGTCTTTTTTAAAATGTAGAAAACAGTCTTCAAGTACATATAGTCTAAGATAGTTTACCGTTAATGATTGTAAAGTTAGTGCACATCTCAGGACTGACTTTTATTTAGGGGCTGTACATAAACCAATCTCAACAGACTAATTACACCAGCAAGGTGTTCTCTGAAAACAATGTCTAATCTCTTACTTATGTAGAACCAGGTATAATCTATGGACTATGAGGCCTCATCTGGAATGAAATAACTGAAGTATTCTAAAAACTCCAAAGGATTTCATAAGAAAATATCCAGACTGCTTTTCTAACAGTGCAATGGGTTGAACAATGCCATCTTTTTGCTTAGCCTCGTCTTTAATATGCACATTCCAAGCCTGCTGGCGAGAATCACGTGGGCATCAGCAGGGGTGATACTCGACAGCTACAGGCAGCCGCCAGTGTATCTGGATGACGGTCGTAGACAATATGGCCATTTCAGTGTGTCCTGGCAGTGTGTCAGCTGCCAATAACAACCCGGGCCTCTGGACCCCTCCTCACCCGCGGTATCTGCGGCTTTCTCATCATATTTACAGGTTGTGTGTTAGTCGCTCAGTCGTGTCCGACTCTTTGCAACCCCATGGACTGTAGCCCGCCAGGCTCCTCTGTCCATGGGATTCTCCAGGCAAGAATAGTGGAGTGGGTTGCCGTTCCCTTCTCCAGGAGATCTTCCTGACCCGGGGACTGAAGCCGGGTCTACTGCATTGCAGGCAGATTCTTTACCGTTTGAGCTACGGGAAAGTCCTATTTACAGGCTGGGATTGAGTAGGATCCTCACTTCCTCCAGGAAGTCAGCAATGTCTCTGCTGTAAGCATGGCAGAGGGACGTCATTATAAACTGGACCCCGTTCCTCGTACCATCGACGTGAGACACTCCTCACTGCCTGGCGGGTGGGATGAGCCAGCAAAGGCAAGGCGAGGGCAGCCCCCTCCGCGTCCCCGCCCCCCACCCCCGTCACGGTCCTGTGCTCTCTCCCTCCACGCGCGCCCTCCTCTCCGCCATCCGGGCCGGTCCCATCTCCTCCCCTGCCTTTTCTTCCTTCGGCTGTAAGGCTCCTGGCACCCATCTGGCTCCTCCGCTCATGTGGCCGCTAACCCTGCCGCTGCAGCTGCAGTTGGTGCGAACGTGCAGCTGTGCGACGGAAGGAAGACGAGAGCAGAGCAGTCCCACCACCATTTCTCAAGGCCCAGGTCTGGATCCAGGGCCTTGCCCAGACCCCCAGGACCCACTCCTCTGTCCTCGCCTGCGTCCCCCCAGGGCTGGCCTGGCGCCCCCGCCCCCGCCGCAGGCCCAGACCCGGCCCCCCACCCTCTTCTTCCCGCAGGCTCTGGTCTCAGCCCCCTCCTGCCCCAACCATTCAAACTCAAAGGACCCAAACGTGTTTCTCTGCTCCTGGAGCCGGAGGACCAAGTCGGAGCACCCTCTAGTGGTCAGGAGGAGCGATGGCACCTCTGACGTCTCCCAAGGTCAGAGCTTTAGAGGTCAGTGCAGCATGATGTCAAACAGGACCTTCTTCAGTACTTCTTACCTCTTCTTACTTTCGTGCACGTCGTCTGCTGTTACCGCCCTCTCTTCCCGTGGGTGGAGTGTGCTGGAACGGTTGCTGGAGTAAAGCATCCCTTCGTTGTTGTTCAGTCGCCAAGTCGTGTCTGACTCTGCGACGCTATGGACCAGCCCTCCAGGCTCCTCTGTCCATAGGATTCTCCAGGCAAGAGTTCTGGAGTGGGATGCCATGCCCTCCACCAATGGGATCTTTCCTACCCAGGGGTCAAGTCCACGTCTCTTATGTCTCCGGCATTGCCAGGCAGGTTCTTTACCACTAGCGCCACCTGGGAAGCTTGTCAGCAACCCCACCCTTCTGAAACTACAGAAGAAATGGAGACTGCTACTGTCTTGATCCTTATCACATACCCCTGCCTGACTGTATAACTGCTTTCTACTCACCAGGGAGGGGGCAAAGTTCTTGAGGTGCTAGCTAACTGTGTTTCCCCTTTGCCTGGCAAAGCAATAAAGCCACTCTTTCTCTGTATTTCTGCTTGGCATTGGTGCACAGAGAGCCAAGATGTGGGCAACATTCTGACCACCCCCCGCACCAGCTCCGCCTCACAGTGTCCGCAGCAGTTTGGCAAGGTCACATAATCACCTGTTTTAAAATACGTCAAGGCTGTATATTGTCACCCTGATTATTTAACTTATATGCAGAGTACATCATGTGAGATGCCCACGATGGGTGAAGCCCAAGCTGGAATCAAGATTGCTGGGAGAAATATCAATAACCCCAGATATGCAGATGACACCACCCTTATGGCAGAAAGGGAAGAAGAACTAGAGAACCTCTTGATGAAAGTGAAAGAGGAGAGTGAAAAAGTTGGCTTAAAGCTCAACATTCAGAAAACTAAGATCATGGCATCCGGTCCCATCCCTTCATTGCAAATAGGTGGGGAAACAATGGAAACAGTGACAGACTTTATTTTGGGGGCCTCCAAAATCACTGCAGACGATGACTACAGCCATGAAATTAAAAGACACTTACTCCTTGGAAGAAAAGTTATGACCAACCTAGACAGCATATTAAAAAGCAGAGACATTACTTTGCCAACAAAGTCAATCTAGTCAAAGCTATGGTTTTTCCAGTAGTCATGTATGGATGTGAGAGTTGGACTATAAAGGAAGCTGAGTGCCAAAGAACTGATGCTTTTGAACTGTGGTGTTGGAGAAGACTCTTGAGAGTCCCTTGGACTGCAAGGAGATCCAACCAGTCCATCCTAAAGGAAATCAGTCCTGAATATTCACTGGAAGGACTGATGCTAAAGCTGAAAATCCAATAGTTTGGCCCCCTGATGAAAAGAACTGACTCAATGGAAAAGACCCTGATGTTGGGAAAGATTGAAGGCAGGAGGAGAAGGGGACGACAGAGGATGAGATGGTTGGATGGCATCACTGACTTGATGGACATGAGTTTGAGCAGGCTCTGGGAGTTGGTGATGGACAGGAAGGCCTGTCGTGCTGCAGTCCATGGGGTCGCAAAGAGTCGGACACGACTGAGCGACTGAACTGAACTGAAGGGTGTTTACGTTGCTGCTTCTCACAGTGACCCCCTGTCCCTTTAAAGCTCATTCAGATTTCTCCAACTAGACTCATTTTTACCTTCTGTACATGAAACCCTGTGAAGCCCTCCAGGTACAAATCCTTTCCACATTCCCCTGTTTCCTGTTTATAGAAAATAGGCTTGCTTCCTTCAGCCTCCTACACCTTCCAGAGTTCCAAAAGGCTGATTCAGGACGCGAGGGAACGCTTAAGCAAAGGAGGAGCAGTCCAGAAACAATAGAGCAGCAAGGGGGGCAGGTCCGGGTTCCTCCGGAAGGCGTATACACAACAGCCTTGAGCCTCCGAGGGAGCTCAGGCCGCACCCAGTGGAGGCTGATGACCTCACGCCCAGCACCAGGCCTGCCAATCAGAAGAAAGTCAGACACCCCGCAGCCCTCACCCCAAGTTTTGCCTATAAGAACTTCTCTCCCCAGCCCATTAGGGAGTTGGGGGTTTGAGCATGAGCCATCCGTTCTCCTTGCTTGACCCTGCAGTAAACCTTTTCTGCTCCAGACTCCGAGGTTTCGGTTTGTTTGGCCTCTGGGTCAGGCACGTGAACTTGGATTTGACAGCATGCACTCTGACGATAGTTCAGGAGATTTTCACAGCAAGTGTACCTGGGGTGGTTTCCATTCCCTCCGCCAGTGGAGGGACAGGGAGGCCTGGCGCGCTGCAGTCCGTGGGCTCGCTGACAGTCGGAAACGACTTTGCGGCTGAACAGCAACAACTCTTAAGACCCAAGCTTCCCAGGTGGCTCTAGAGGTCAAGAACTTGCTTACCAGTGCAGGAGACGTAAGGAAGGCAGGTTCGATTCCTGGGTTGGGAAGATCCCCTGGAGGCGGGCACGCAGCCTACTCCAGTACAGAGGAGCCTGGCGGGCTACAGTCTGTGGAGTCGCCGACACAACTGAGGCTACTTAACACGCTCAACATCAGTAGGTCCCGCAACCCTGGCACTCCCTCATCCGCCCCATCACACACACATGCCGCAGCATCGTGAGGAGCGGAGAGCCGGAGCCGTGCACAGTCAGCGACTAATAAATGTTCAAAAATGACCCGACAGGAGTTTCTTTTGTTCCCTGCAGAGTCTCACGCCCCCTATATCCCCTGTCAGAGGATTTTCTCTATGTTGTTTCTTTACAAATCTGTTGCAACCCAGTTATTCCAGTTCAGTCAGAGTGGGCTTTAGGGTCATTTCCAAATCGATTAAAAAGAGAGAGAGATGTTTGGCTGCACGGGGTCTCAGCTGCAGGACTGCCGTCTTCATGGCCCTGTTCAGGACCTTCAGCTGCAGCAGCAGGACCCTTAGCTGTGGCCGGCGCCCTCTCAGCGGTGGCACGCGGGATTGGAGCTCCGAGGGTCCTCTGCGGTCTCCTGTGAGTGTGAGAGTCGCTCAGGAGTGTCCGACTCTTTGCGACCCCATGGACTATAGCCCACCAGGCCCCTCTGTCCATGGGATTCTCCAGGCAAGAATACTGGAGTGGGTAGCCTATCCCTTCTCCAGGAGATCTTCCCAACCCAGGGATTGAACCCGGGTCTCCCGCACTGCAGGCGGGTTCTTTACCAGCTGAGCCCCAGAGGACGCCCTCTGGTTTCCTCCCAAGGTTTCTGTGCTTCTTCCTGGGCCGCTGACCCTGAACACCACGCTCCTCACAACCTGTCCACAGTGGCCGCTGGAAAGTCTTAAAACCAGATTCGTGAGCAACTTTGAGCAGCTGAATGTTTATCTTGGTTCTAATGTAATAAACTAAGTCCAGCTCCATTTTAACTTCCTAACTTTATTTTCCCTTTACTTCATTAAAAAGACACTTAGCTTCCTCCATCTGAGTCATCTTTTATGCTGCCTTAAATTCTTTTTTCAACAATAGAACGAAAATAACATAAATGAACAATCAGACATTGTCACTCGCTACCAGCACCTCCTATGCAGTTTGTAGGGTTGAATAGTAAATGCAAACACGGGCCCCCTGCCCCAGAATTAGTAAGAATTTTGAAATGGTGACAACAGAGCATTACACCAAGCATTGCACTCTGCAGAGTGTGGGGCACGGGCCACGTGTCCCTGAAGCCCGCCGGGAAACAGACACCTGTTATTTTACCATTTAGTAATGACATTTATGCTCACTTATCTCTCAAAGTTTGTTCAAGAACCATTTAAGGCCCAATTTGCATTGTGTACACTGGTGCATCGGAGGAGGCAGAAGCAGAGAGTTGAGAAAATTAAAGGTGTCCTTGGAGATTACGTTCAACTAAAACTAATTACCCTATGAAATTATTCTCAGCCAGCTTCTTGGTTCACCTATCTCTGATTCATCTTCGCATTTCCCCACAGGCTGATGCCACCGTCCTATAGGAACGCCAGCATTTGCTAGCTGGTAGCTGGATACATATGGAAGGTTAGGAAAGCACTTTGGGGTTTGAGCTGAGGATGTCTGAAGTTGTAGATTCAGTTTGGTAGGCAGTCAGTTAAGGAGGATGGCGAGAGAGGAAGACAGATTATTTGAGATGCTGGAAACATTTTATTTGGGTGGAAAAAATCAGCAAGCAATTGGAGATGTGAAGTTGATTCACTAAGGGTTGGTCTGGTTAGATGTTAAAGCAACCTAGGTAGAAACTGGTGGAGAAGGCAATGGCAGCCCACTCCAGTGTTCTTGCCTGGAAAATCCCATGGACGGAGGAGCCTGGCGGGCTGCAGTCCACAGGGTCGCCAAGAGTCGGACACGACAAAGTGACTTAGCAGCAGCAGCAGCAGGTAGAAACTGATGTGAATGAGATCACCAAGGAACTTCACAAAGACAGAGAAGAGGTTCAAGGACCAAACCATGCAAAATGTCCTTCAGGGTTTCGGTGAGAAAGAGGAACCACACAGGTGCTTTCTGTGTGGCCAGCACCCCTCCTGACTCATCTCCCACCAGGTTCTGGCTCTCATCAAAGATGAGGTCACTGGCCCCATCCCTATTTCCTGAATACAGCCTTGACCACCCCAGCTCCTTGTCCTGTCTCCTGAAATACTGTTTCTCTTCTCCTCCATGCCCAGTTCTCTGCAAGGCGCATCTCAGATGGCCTGCCCCTTCATCGGAGGCTTTGACCGTCCTCCCACGGGGACAAGACTGCTCCTTTCTTTAACCCTTATTGCGCCTCTTTGCAAAACCCTATTGCACTGTAATAGTTGTGAATTGAGGTAACAAATTAGTCCCAGATTTAGCAGCTTAAAAAAATATATTATCCCCAATACTTCCTGGGGGTCAGGAATCCAGGAGTGGTTAAGTCGGGCAGTTGTGGTCCAGGGCCTCTCATGTGGTTGCAAGGTATTAGTGGGGGCTGAGAGGGGCCAAGATCGGGCCCCCACACACCAGGCTGGGGGTCCAGAGTGTATCACAAAGGATGGCGTCCCTCACACTGGGTGGAAGACCCAACAGATTATCAGCCAGACTTCTGACTCTCCTTCCCTGGGTGCCAACTACACCCCGCTGCAGACCCAAGCGTTTTCGGCAGCTTCATGAATGGCTCCCCATCCAGCTTCACGGAGATGAGTCCTGCCCCACACGCTTCTGCCCTCGAGGCCAGAGTTGCTCAAAGCCGATAGGCTTCCCCACCCCGACTCTCCTGGCAAAGATGAAAGAAGCGAAGGGTACAGTAATGCCTCTACTCAGAGAAGCCAGTCCTCTGTCTTTGCCTTACAGCCTTCCTAACTAGCCTTGGTATGAAGCTGGCTTCTAGCAAACCAAGTCCAAGGACCTTGATGGGAGCTTGATGGGACTCAAACTCACTGCAAGCTCTTAGAGGATGTGGGTCTCACAGGTCACACCTCTCCGCCTACCTCAGAGTGGGTCCTCCCTGAATGTTTAAAGGTCTGGCTTTTTTTCTTTTACTTTCTTTCTTTATATATATATATATATATATATATATATATATATATATATATATTTTGGTCACACCAGGTGGCATGTGGGATCTTAGTTCTTTGACCAGGGATCAAAGCCATGACCCTTGCTTTGGAAGCTCAATGTCTTAACCACTGGACCACCAGGGAGGCACTTTCTTTCTTTTAATTACAGAAAAGTTGATTTACAATATTGTGCTAGTTTCAAGCGTATATCCAAGTGATTTGCTTATACGTATGTATGTGTATATCTGTCCTCTTTGTTTTTTCATTCTTTTGCTTCATAGTTTATTATAACATATCAAATATAGTTCCCTGTGCTATACAGTAAACACGTGTAGTTTATAAAGGTTTGAATTTTAAAAAAGTGAAGCGGGGCTCAGCAGTGAGATACTGGAGTCAGTAAGTGTAGCTGCCACTTCCGGGCATTTATCAGCGCAGGTAAGGGTAAGCCAGGGCCACCTGCGAGGAGTGGCATTTTTGAGAGAAGTTTCCAAGGCTGGTGGAAGCTTCAGTGTGTCTGTCCACTGAGAAGGAAGAGGACACTGTAGAGCTAAGGAAGGAGTCTAGGAATTATTTATTTGACTGATGTATTTGCTTAAGGTGGACTTAAAAACTGATTTGTTTAAAATGTAAGTGCCTGAGCATGCGTAGGACACGTGCATACATATGTGCATATGTGTTCACCCACGGACTCAATGGACGCGAGTCTGAGTGAACTCCGGGAGATGGTGATGGACAGGGAGGCCTGGCGCGCTGCGATTCATGGGGCCGCGAAGAGTCGGACACGACTGAGCGACTGAGCTGAACGGAACTGAACTGTACATGTATGTATACATATATGTATGTTTGTACATGTATGTATGTATACATGCACACACAAATAGCTAAATGTATAGTAAGAAAAAAGATAATGTCGATCAAATCCAGGTAGCACAAATTGTATAGGTCATATTCTCTTACAACAACAATTAATGCAAATAAGAAAAAAGTTTAAATGAAAAATACTCCACTATCTGACAACAAATATACTTCTTGTTCTGTTACCATAAAAATACAACTGTTGAGAAGAGACAGAAATTTGAACCACACAAATTGAAACTTAAAATATTTCACCACAATTTTGCCCAAAAACAAACTCCGAAGTTTTAAAAGCTCTTACTGTTAGTCAAGAAACGTTGAAAGACAAAATATAACCATTTGAATTTGGAAGCTAGAAAAAGATCATATAATATCTATAATGAAGGAAAGGAAGAAAATAAGAGAGGCAGAAATCTCTAAAAAGATTAGCAACTGGTCAACAAATTCAAAAGCTTTATATTTGAGGAAAAACAAGCAAAATGGGTTGCTTACAAATTAAATGAAGAAAAAATAGAAATGGCACAAGTTTAGAAATGATAAAGTAAGCAACAATTAACGTGGAAGGAAATTTAAATAGATTAGCGTATACATGCATGCCCAATTCTCTTACCATGTTCAACTCTATGCTAATAAATTTCAAAATCTGGCAATTTGCTGAAAAAAATGTGTATTTCCAAAACTGATACCAGAGATAATTAATGGACTAGAGTAATAAAAATAAAATAAACTGACAAAAACTATTAACTGCTTCCGCCCGAAAGTTCCAGGACCAGATCATCTTACTAATAGACTCTTTCTCAAGGAGTGGAAATTAATGTCCTCCATGACTTGTTTCATGTAAGGAATGGAAATCTCTCCATTTGTTTTATAATCCCTCCCTTCGCTTTCTTTTACCCCATCTTTCAGCATTTATTTATTTTATTGGCCTTTTACACTCAGTTAACCTCATATTCTATCAAACTTGCTGCCTCACAAAAATTGTTTAAAAACTCTTTTTGCTTCTGAGAAGCTTTTAATAGGCCGTGAAACATGTTTATAGATAAGAAGTAAACAGGAAGATGTTTTCTCATCCTTTCCAGAATCCAAACTTTCAATAATAAATATCTATAATGTGGGTGGCTCCTACCCTGCTTTTTAAGAAAAGCAAATGGTTTGTGAATATTATCCTGTCTTTTTGTATTTTAACTTTAATATGTAATTTGCTTGGATTTGTTTAGTTTAGTTAATGTCTTTCCTTTTTAAAATCTCTGCAGATACTCAAAGGGCTATGCCAAAATCTCCACTTTCCAATTCTTCCACTTGCACTGACTTTTTCCCATGAATGTTATGTCTTAGCAGTATTTTCCTGAATACCAACTGTTTAATAGTCTAGATCAGCTCTTAATAAACAAGTCAGAGTTATGAGCAAGGGAAGAAAACTTCTGACTCCAAGAAGAAGATTGCCATCACGCTTGGCACACTTGTTGGAAAACTAAACAACCTGGAAACCTCAGAAATGTTTCCGATTTGCAGAGCTGTGTTCACCAAGTTCAAGGACAAAACTCGTAGGAGGAAAAGTGTGCTCCTGCCTTCTCTGCTGTGCCTCTTCTGTGGGGGCTGCAATAGGAGTACTTTCTCCACCCAGCCACGAAGATCTGAATCTCCCCGAAAGGAGAGGGGCACAGATTGACTGCCGGCTCTCGTGGCTAACCGGGTGCATCTGAAGTCATTCATCTTCGAACTTCACAGCGCCTGGACCACAGATAGGTATTCCCTTCCGTGGAATACCCTTCCCTTTGAATCCTGTTCTTCTTTCTCACGGACCCAACTGCATTCGTGTTAACACCCACACACACACATGCACACTTGTACACACTTACATATCCTCTAGATGTTTGCTGGAAGGTGCGGCTCCACTTTTTGTTCCTTGGGGCCTCGCACGGTAAGTAGCACATAGTTTACACTGAGCAAATGTTCTTTCCAACTAAATCAAGTCAAATGGAGCTGAGTGCAGCTACAGTGGAAGACTGGAGCAGAGCAAAGGCAGCAGAGGAAAGCGTTTCTACTTCAGCCTGGGGGAGTGAGGGAAAGCCCAAACAGAAACAACACAAAAACGTGTTCTGAGGAGCTATACCAACCGTTTCAACACTGCAATTTAATTGCACGGAGCAAACATTTAATTTCAATAATAAATGCTCACACATTTTTTTTTAACACAGCGTTTTAATCTTTGAAACCCTTCCAGGCACTAAATAATTGAATTTTCTAGATTACATTCTTCAAAATTCATGCACATTGATTTACTGTTCCCAGCAGAGCAGTCAAATGAAAATAGAAGCAAATTAAAGATAGCACAAAGCTCAGGACTCCCCTCCGCTTCATTCAGACCACCCACTTCCGAAGAGGTAGCTCCGAAGAGCGACAGATGGCCCTGCTTCTGTCTCAGAGAAGTAGGGAGCACTCGTGCCCACGTGGACACCAGCCTCACCTTCTGTGCCCAGGGAGATGGTCCAAGAAGACCTCAGCTCCCCTGGGCCGTAAGTGCAAAGGGGCGGCCTCGGAGCTCAGCATGGGCTGTTCTTCTTAGCACTTACTTCTACAGTCATTTCTTTCTTTCCCAGTAAACTGAAGAACTTCCAAGAATGATGCGGCCTTTGAAGAACTCTGATCCCACGCAGCGAAGTTTCTACCCTGGACTATACCGGTGCTGCGGTCTATATACTTGTGAACAGATGTTTAACGGGACTTTCCTTGTTGACAAATATTGTGGGCAGCCCCAGGCTGAGAGCAATCCCTTCATCCATCTGTGGCTTAGGAGAGCAAGACTGGCAACAGGAAAGGGTAAACCAGAGAGTTTACCAAGTGGCAGAGGGAGGTCTTCCTCCCACTCCAGGCCAGAAGTGGGGGCCACTGAGAGACCCCCGCACGGGGGCTGGGGGTCTTGAAGAAGGTGGGGGGCCTTCCCTGTGGTCCAGTGACGTAGTCCTGAGCTCCCAGTGCAGGCGGCCCAGACTCGGTCCCTAGCAGGGAGCTAGACGCCACACGCCACACAAAGGCCAGCGCTCTCCTGTGCCCCAGCTGAGACCTGGGCAGCCAAAAACAAATCAATTGACTAAGAAGCAATAACAAGAAGAAGAAGATGGTGGGAGGGCTAGGAAACGGCAAAGAAGGGAAGGACCCAGCCCTTCGTGACTGCCCCTGAGCGGAGGGTGAGGCCAGAGGTGTGGAAGGAAGAAGCTTGTGGTTGAACAGGAGGCTGAAGCTTTGAGTTAGACGAGAGACGACATTTTAACTTTTGAAAAATGAGGCACCGCTTCCCAAGTGAGATGACTCTTGTAGCTGAAAGCCACGAGACTTGCCCGTGGAGCTGAGAGAACCATAAAGGGGGACATGGATATCGCCACATCCTGGTTAATCCACTGAGATCATCCCCGTCAGCAAACTGGCTACGTTGCCTTAAAGCGTCACCTCATGTGGCCTGATGTGGCCAAAGTGAAGATGCTGCTACACGGCCGATTCTGCCCACTGTTGCGATGACCCGGTTGGCGTAACTACCTGGTATTCCAATAGAAGGGTGACTGGCTGCCCTGAGATAGCTGCAGCTTTAGGCCTGTTTCCCCTTTTTCTCGTAATGTAGCTCTCAATAACACTGAATATTGACATTTAGATCAAGCTGTCATTAACTTGACATTACGACTTATCTGGACAATCAAACCTGGCACACTCTCAGCGTAACTGTTGTTTTAAAACACTTCCGGTTCTCCACTCGGAAACAGGCTGAGGGACTAACCTCCATGCTTAATAAGGACAAAGCTTAGCTGGAGAAACAAATTTCAGCCAAGCCTTCAAATGCCCTGAGCTTAAACTACTTTTTTTGCAAATTTTTTTTTTTTTTTTTTTTTGCAAGGACAGGATGCTTGAGTGACATATTCCAAACCCCTAAGTGATGGTGGAAATGGACTTGATTTGGAATCACTGAGACATGAAATGCTCAGGTCTCATTCAACACCTGTGAGGAGCCGGGAAGGAGCTTCTTTCACTGAGAACTGCTTTCATTTTCACCTCTTGGAAGAGTCTGACCAAACGGAAAAAAAGGAAAAAACAAAACTCTAAACTGATCAGGGGACGGCTACGTAAATTAACTAATAAAGTCTGAAATGCTTTGTAATCGTATGATAATGACAGAGTGTACAATAATAAAATGGCTCACAATTTGAATTTACAATCCCTACTTACTCCTTAAAGCCCTAGCATTTTAGAGATGAGATTATCTATTCACAAGGCTTCTGCCCAATTCATGTAAGAGGATTCTACTATGGGTAAACTGGAGATAAAATGAGAGTTTTAATATGATAACAGGTCAGTGGTTTTTGAATTGTTAATGTATAAAAGACCCCAGAGGCATATGCTGAATATATAGTCCGTGAAAGACAAAATTAAATAAACAAAAAGCAATTTACAAGCTGGAAAACATTTTTTAGTTCTTATGGAGCGTTATAAACACATGTCCTCTAGCATCCAACTTAACAGGGCTGAGCTGACACCACAGCAAAGAGGCGAGTGAATTAATTTCTCTTCACAGGCCCAGAACCTGGAAGAAAGCGGTCTGTGGGAACACATTTCAGAATTGAAAATGTGAAACACGGGGCAGACACAGGACTCCTGGGGGCACAGAAGCTGCTTGGAATCGATGCATTCTGGTGATATCGCAGAACCACGAAGATGGGATGCACTTACCCACGAAGACGGGGGGCACTTACCCACGAAGACGGGGGGCACTCACCCACGAAGACGGGGGGCACTCACCCACGAAGACGGGGGGCACTCACCCACGAAGACGGGGGGCACTCACCCACGAAGATGGGGGGCACTTACCCACGAAGACGGGGGGCACTTACCCATGAAGACGGGGGGCACTCACTTATGCGTCCGTGTTTGCTGTGCCTCACCCACTTCCAGAAGGGGGGTTTGTATCGAGTGTGAAAATCCTGGGGAGGAGAGGGCATCTTCTCAGTCTGGATCAGGCAGTGTTTTGAACAGATGCATAGCTGCAAGGCTGTCTTAATGAGTGTGGTGCCCACGAGAGATGTTACAGGCCGTTTCCCCTTTACCTGTTCAAGGATGACCTTGGCTATGTAATTAACTTGCTTGTTTTCTTGACTCTTGGACCACAGCTGCACATTTAGGCCGTTGACCTCTCACCCTGAAATGTCTGTGTGAAAACGGCATCCAGAGCAGGAAGATGCCCCCTTATGAGTGTCGCTGCATAGACGCCTCTCCAGGCCACTGCCTAGAAGCCTGAGAAACTCTGTCCCACAGACAGTGGGTGGTTTAGAAACAAGAGATGCAGTGGCGGCTGGGGACAGGGGGGTGGGGTTGCAAAACTTACGAGAAATGGTCCTTATAGACTCTCCGATTCTCTGGTTTTCCAGCACCAACTGGGCATCCAACAATTCAATTCCATTCTGACACCAACTACCCAGAGTCAGTTCAGACCCCACAGGTGAAAGGGCTCAGTGCCACAAGGCCCCTTTCCCTTCTAAAGCGGGCGGGATGCCAGGCTGTTTGCATTTCTGATTTGGCTGCAAATTCTCGGTTCCCACACTCTGCTCTCAGCTTTGGCCGTTTGCAAGAACAACTCACAGAACTCAGGGCAAATGCTGCGCTTACCATCACACTTCATTATAGAGGGTGCAAGCGAACAGCCTGCCAGTGAAGAGGGACACAGGGCGAGATCAGAAGACTCCCGAGCACACAATTAGAGTACACTACCCTCCTGGCACACGGGTGGGTAGATCCCAGAACTCCCTCATCTGGAGGTTTTTATGGAGGTTTCATTACACAGACATGATTGATTAAATCACTGGCCATTGGTGATGAACTCTCGCCCTTCTCCCCTTCTCAGAGGTTTAGGAGTGGGCCCCAAAGTGCCAGTCTTCGAACAAGGACTTGATCTTTCTCACCACCACCCCTCACCCTGAAGCTCACCGCCCCTAGGAGCTCACCAAAAGTCATCTCGTCTGCAAAGATTCAGGCTGAATGGTTGAAAGAAGCTTCTCGTGGATGAACAAAGACACTCCTAGGACTTCCCTGGTGGTCCAGGGGCTAAGACCCCGCTTTCCCAGGGCAGGGGGCCCAGGCTGGACCCCTGGTCGGGGAACTAGATCCCCCCCGTAAAACCAAAGATTCTGCATGCTGCGGCCAGGACCGGTGCAGCCAAACCAAAACAAAAGAGGTGATCCCGTCTCCCATACACTCAGGGAATTCCAAGAGTTTCAGGGGCTCTGTCCAGGAATCTTGGACAAAAAACCAGATATTTATTTCCTTTTATACCACCCAGGCGCTATAGCATTAAGCTTAGAAGGCTCTGCGAGACCCCCTCCAAACCAACTTTCCCACAGTAAAATAAAGGGAGGCTCATTCCCTTCTTACGTCCAGGAACCCTGCAGCTCATTTAGTGGTCATTTCAACTTTGTTCCATAAACATTTCCCATAAGCTAGCTGTGAATGTCGGTCACTGCAGGGGTAGTGGACATGACCTCAAGCTAGCCCATGTCACAGGCTGACATTTCTACGGTACACTGAAGGGCTCTGGCCTTGCTCTACCCATCAATCCTATTAACTATCTTACAAAGGAGGGCCCATTCTACAGATGAGGAGACTGAGGCTTGGACAAGTTAAGGAAAGCCAAGGCTGCATGCTAGAGTGCTGTGGAGATGTGATTTGCACTCAGCTCTGTCTGACTCCAGAGTTCAAGTTCTTCACTCTGCACCACTCTGCCTCCAAATCATCAAAAGAAAGCAGACTGCTGTGGAAGGGACCACAGGCGAGGGATTAACAGTCAGCGGCAATCCCAAATAACGTAAGAGAACACTGCAAAACGGTACAACATAAGGTAGCGATGGCCCTGATCTGAGACCCTCACAGTGAGCGTCCCGGATCCTCTGACTGGCGTTTCCAGTTATTGGTGACATTATGGATGCAACTACAGAAAATTTCATATATTCAAAACAAAATTTAAAAAAAATTTTTTTTAATTTCTGGCCGTGCCATGCAGCATGTTGGATCCTCCTCAACCAGGGACTGAACCTGCGCCCCCTACTTTGGGAGCACAGATTCTTAACCACGGGGCCACCAGGGAAGTCCAAAACAAATTTTTTCCCCTTTCCATTATAATTTAATATTTCGTCCTTATACTTCTTACACTTCTTCTTGCTTTTCAAAAATTTTTTAAAAGGTAAAGTTTCATTCAAAATAAAACTGAGCTGAATTTTACTTTTGCAGACACTTTCTTAATAAATCAAGAGATTAACTAGTTGTATGAGATTTATATTCATTGTTGGGCTCTGGAGTACTTTATTATTTTATTATTCTCAATTAAAATTCTGCATTGCTACTTTGACTATTAAGTCCTACTTGCAAAACTTAATAAAAAGCAAAATATAGTTCCTAGCATGTATAATATAGAGTGTAGAAATTAGAAACGTTTATGCAGTAAACATTTACTTTTCTCCAAAATTTGCATAATCAATTTAGCAAGTTCCTGCTGTTTGGTGCATGCGCATAGAAAGATCTATTCTTTCTTGGTATAGTCAACATAATCCTTACAAAGAATGCGGTTAGGATGGTTATTTCCTAGGTAATGCTATCTCTTATAGTAAAAATCACAACTTCTGAGACTGCAGGAGTATTGGGATTTAAAAGTTATTTAACAATAAATATCTAGGGACACCCCAAGTGTTCTTTCAGGCTATAAAGTGTTCAGTTGCTTCATAAGAACAAAACAAATAGTCTTCTTTATGGAATATTTGCTAGATTAAAGGATTCCTTTTTCCTTACTTCAGTTTCATGTGAGATGTGAATCTCTATTTTTAGCCAGGGAACCACATGGACATCAGTGGTCCATCCAGAATGGTTGGGCATCTAAAGACTGAGATAAATACAAATACATCTGAGTGGCCCTATAGCCGACCTTACTAAAATGAAGTTGGCTTTTATAAAAATAGAAACAAAAATTAATATCAGTGGTTTAGCAGTGAAAGAAGAAGACGATAGCAAATTTTCCCTGGGAAGGCTGCCCCAGGGCGCTGAGGAGGTGAGCTCAGCGAGTGAGCTCGCCCCGCTGATGCCGAGGAGGCTGCCTGTGAGGGCTGACGCCACCCTCCCTTCAGCTATCGCAGGCCCTGATTACAGAAAAACCTCCTGATTCAGGGTCGGCAAATCTGAAATTTGAGATGCTACATGGCACTGTCACATGTAAAGGCTGAGGGTCTGAGCAAGTCCATTGTCCAGTCTCCTCATCTCACAGATGGTGTCAATGAGAAACTGGCTTTCCAGGTGGGGCCAGTGGTAAAGAACCCGTCTGCCAACGCAGGAGACACAAGAGACGCACATTCAATCCCTGGGTCGGGAAGATCCCCTGGAGGAGGAATGGCAACCCGCTCCGATGTTTTTGCCAGGAGAATCCCAGGACAGAGGAGCCTGGCGGGCTATGGTCCATGGGGTTGCAAGAGGGTCAGACACGACTTAGACACTAAACAAGAACCAACAAAGAAGAAGAAACGGAGGTTTGGAGAACTTTCAGGAATTTGAGCATGGTCAATGAACTGGTAAATGCTGAAAGGTGGGGATCAGATCTGGACCTGGAAACGCGTACCTCTAAATCCCCGTTCATAAGACCACCTCGGGCCAACTGCATGCGGCAGGTCAGCCTGTGCCCTGAACACCCCAGAGGTGGGCAGCATGGCAGTCGTGCCCGGGACCGTGGGAATGCAGCCACGGCGAACAGTTGTCTAAGAGGGACTGCCAGACACTGGGGAGGCTCACACGCCGCCAGAACACCAGATAACAATCTGACCACACTAGTTCGCCCTCCGCCGAGCATTCCTCCACATCTGCACAGCCTGGTCCACTCGTTCTTTCTCGCAGTAAACACACTACGTGCCTTCATAAGCCTCAGCGGCCACTCAAACAGTAAAACAGTGACTTTGCTCTAATAGCGCTTATAGGGAAGTGGTGGTTGAAGTTGGAAACACTTTAGTTCTTGCCTGAAAAAGTCAAGAAACTTCCTTGTGGTTTGTAGACACTAGCTGTGCGTGAATTTAGGATTTTTCCTCTAAAGTATTAGAATCGTTGCTCAGAAGACCCAGGACAGTGACCACTAACTGGACCTTGTGAATTTTTTCTCATTTACCCGAAGGCTTGGAAATGAACGCTCAGAAATGGGAGGCAGAGACAGAAGAGGATATTTCTGAAGCATGCTCCACGGAGGAGAAAGAGAGCGTGGTTCCGGGTTCTTCACAGTTGCATTTTAGGGGGCAAATGAGTGGTTTCAACAGGTACAGAGGCTTAGAAATCACCGAAGCAGACATCGGAGGCATGAAAGTTCATGGAGTGTGTGAGAGCCGTGAGGTTAACGCAGCCAAAGCAGTGTGTGTGTGTGTGCGCGCGTGTGTGTGTGTATGTACACGTGGGTGTTCACCCACATCCAGACGTGTACACACGTGGGGTCATCAGGCAGTGTTGGCTGATGGCACAAAAACAGTAATGGGAGCAGCTGAGCTCAGGCGTTCACTGCAAAGGCTCACACAACACGCTGTTTGGGAAGGAGCTGCTTAGAAGGCTGGTGGGGAAGAAGCCCTCAGACATAGACTAGTTCTGCATTTTAAACAGCCCCAGCCCTGGGGGGTAGAGGTAAGCTTTTCTATCTTAACTGAGGTTTAAATAAAGAGGCTAGTAGAGGCTTTTCCAGTTATGCTAATATCTGATGCTAATTATCACGACAGCCTTAGTTTTAAACCTGATCTTTCTGCCCTTCTGCAGTCATCATTCATAAGCTGACTGAAATATAGAGAAGCTTCACAACTTTCATTGCCAAATACATACATATATATATGTTTCAATTTTTAAAGTTCTTCTATTACAAAATTAAGATCACTTTTATTGTGAATTTTTAATAGAAAAAGAATTTTCCCCTAAACATATCCATGTTATTAACTTCCACAGAGAGAATTTTGTGATATTCAGTGGTTATCTCTGGACTAGAGGTTGGTAGACAGTTTCTATCCAATAGCAAATATTTTAAGCTTTGCAGGCCCTACGGTCTCCATCACACCAACTCAAAGGTTGTAGCAAGAAAACAGCCAGAAACAACATGCAAATAAGTGAGTGTGGTTGTGTTTCGATAACATTTTATTTAGAAAACAAGGCAGAAGCAGATTTGGTCCTTGGGCCACAGATCGCTGACTCCTGCTCTAGACCAACAGTTTTCTTTACAATCAGGAAACGCTTCACCCATCTTTGTAACCGGTCAATTTTGCTTGTCTTACTGTTGCGTTTTCTCTGTACTGACCATCTGGATTAGCCTTGTTATGCGTATTTATGCAGTCATCACTTCCTCCACTCCTGGATTAGTACTGTGTAGCTTAGAAAGCACTCAGAAGAGGGGTTCCTTCTCTGTCCAGCGGTTAAGAATCCACCTGCCAATACAGGGGACACGGATCCAAACCTTGGTCTAGGAAGATCCCACATGCCGCGAAGCAGCTAAGCCGGTGAGCGGCAACCGCTGAGCCCACGGGCCACAGCTTCTGAAGCCCGCGCACCCTAGAGCCCTGCTCTGCACGGAGAGGCCGCCGCGGTGAGAAGCCCTCGGACCAAAGGAAGAGCAGCCCCCGCTCACTGCAACGAGAGAAAGTCCGCACAGCAATGGGCTCTGTGCGGAGTTCAAAAAATAATTAATCTCTAAAAAGAGCATTCAAAAGAGTAGTTATGGGGAGGGAGGTGGGAGGGGGGTTCATGTTTGGGAATGCATGTAAGAATTAAAGATTTTAAAATTTAAAAAAATAAATAAATAAATAAATTTAAAAAAAAAGAGTAGTTTTTACCATTTTACTTTCATTTTTAACAAGACACTTACAGAGTTCCTTTAGCTCACGAGAGTCTTTGTAGAAAGTGTGGGTAGGCGTCCACACTCACGACCCCCTGTGGGGCCAAGTCCACAGAGAGACGGTCTGGCCAGCCTTGGCTTTGCATTTTAAGATTTTGTTGAAAGCTTGACTAGGAATTTTCTCTGCACTTTTCAGTTAAAGGGCCACAATCCCATTATTCTACTCTAAAAATATTCTTAATCGGGTAAGCCAAGAATATGGTAGCCATTTACCTTATAGAAGCAAGAGAATTCATGTCTCAGAGTCAAAAATATCTCGCCCATTATCTTGTAATAACCTGTAACAGAGTATAATTTGCAGAAAATGTTGAGTCACTATGGTTCACACCTGAGCCTAATACAACGTTGTGAATCGACTACACGTCAATTTTCCTAAAAAGTGTCTCAGATATTGGCAGGCCCCAGTTATCTGTAGACCTCTTGAAGTAAAAGAAAATGAGATGGGCACTTTATGGATGCGAAATTAGGCACAAGAGTGAGTTTTACTCTAGCTGAGAAAAGAAATCTCAACAAATAATAGCTTTTAAACTCCTAAAAACTCAGAAATACTATACTCATTTTATTTCAGATTACTTTCAGGATTTCCACTAAGATACTTCCTTCCAATCATATTTAAAATTTTTGGCTGGTTAATAATTATGGAAAAATATTTTAACCAAAAATTTTAAAATGCCCGAAAGCGATTCAAATTGCCCTTGCATTGTATATTGTGTATTTGACACGTGTTACCGAATTATTCTCAGTGTACGAGTTTTTTTCTAACCCTTTATTTTAAAATAATTTTAGAGTCACAGGAAGTCACCAGAGTTTTGTTGCCGGGGCTTTTTTTGACCATTCTCACTTGTTTCTTTAGACCCCTCTGCTGGGCTGGTGGTGATTCTGCTGCTTCATCTGGAACCACCGAACTTCAGCAAGACAAGACGCGTCAGAAATTTTTGACTCATCCCAACTCAAATGCACTGGGATACG
The DNA here is from genome assembly GCF_016772045.2 of Ovis aries. Classification (NCBI taxonomy): domain Eukaryota; kingdom Metazoa; phylum Chordata; class Mammalia; order Artiodactyla; family Bovidae; genus Ovis; species Ovis aries. The sequence continues at coordinate 60,724,407 of NC_056076.1, forward strand.
CAAAAAAGCTGCAGCTCCGCACATAATCCTATGTGTCTCCAGCACTACCTGCGAGCACGCGGAGTCACACAGACTTGGTTTCAAGACAGTCCCAGAAAATAATGCAGTTGCAGCAGAAGAGGCGGCCTTCATTCATTGCGCACAAAGCCCCGCGCACTTAGAGAAACGCGCGGTCATGCAGGCGCAGTGCTTGGGCTTGAAAGGGGCCTCGAAGCTTTCAGCTTCCTCTGCTTCACGGGAAGCCCACCTCTGACCTTCGAAGTCACTTAGTTTAGGCCTCACATCAATCATGCGTCCCCAGTGGTTAGCCAGCCTCTGCACAAACATCCCCTGTGACATCGAGCTTATTAACCTCCCAAGGCAACCCAGTCCACTTTCAGACAGTGTATTAGTCAGGGTTCTCCAGGGAACAGAGCCAGTGTATGTGGAAAGTGAAAGTGAAGTTGCTCAGTTGTGTCCAACTCTTTGCAATCCCATGGACTGTAGCCTCCCAGGTTCCTCTGTCCATGGGATTTTCCAAGCAATAGTACTGGAGTGGATTGCCATTTCCTTCTCCAGGGGATCTTCCCGACCCAGGATCAAACCCGGTCTCCTGCATTGTAGACAGACGCTTTACCATCTAAGCCACCATATATACTCGGCTTGCAGAGGATGGAGGTCAAGAAGTCCTGTGACCTGCTGTCTGTACACTGGGGACCCAGGAGAGTGGCAGTGTGATTCCCTCTGAGTCTGAAGGCTGGGGACCCAGGAGCAAGGTAGGAAGGATGACTCCACTCAGTTGGAGAGTGTGAACCCGCCCTCCGTCTGCCTTTTTGTTCATTCCAGATTCACGATGGATCAGTTAATGCCCACTCACCTTGGTTTGGGCGTCTCCTATACTTGGTCTACTGATTCAGATGTGAATCTCTTCTGCAGACACTGTCACAGACACACCCAGAAATAATGTTTAAACAAATATCTGGTACCCTGTGACCCAAACAAGCTGACATATAAAATTATCATCACGGGCTTGAGTTATTATAGAATTCTTCCTTATGCCAAACTAAAACCCACCTCCTAATATCCATTAGCTAGAAGGTGATGGCAGCCCACTCCAGTACTCTTGCCTGGAAAATCCCATGGACAGAGGAGCCTGGTGGGCTGCAGTCCATGGGGTCGCGAAGAGTTGGACATGACTGAGAGACTTCCCTTTCACTTTTCACTTTCATGCATTGGAGAAGGAAATGGCAACCCACTCCAGTATTCTTGCCTGGAGAATCCCAAGGGCGGGGGAGCCTGGTGGGCTGCCGTCTATGGGGTCGCACAGAGTCAGACACAACTGAAGTGACTTAGCAGCTTAGCAACTTAGCAGTGGTCCTAAGTCTTCCCTTTGAACAATAAATCTGAATCATTCTTCCGCATGCTGGCCATCCACACATTTGACGACTTGTGCGTGTCATCCACTGTCTTAACTTGAGAGTCCTACTGACTCAAAGAACACGAGCTTGAACAAACTGGGATTTTGTGAAGGACAGGAAAGCCGGGCATTCTGAAATCTATGGGGTTACAAAGAGTCAGACACAACTTAGTGACTGAACAAGAGAGAAGCTGACCCTGTTACAAAAGCTTGCTTCGGTGCAAACAGTTTATTTGGGAGCTGCTCCTAGGAACCACCAGTAAGGGAGCAGGGAGTTAAGCCAATGGAGTGTCTGTTATCAGCTACTTACCTTCTGAGCAACCTGGGCTCGTTCCTTCCGGGAGACTCCGGAAGTCAGGGTAGAACCTGGGCCTCAGAGTTATCCCATCTAAAGGGTGAGGGAGCTGGGGATTTATACACTAACCCCGGGCAGTTATTACCTGAGGGCTATTCTTGACAGAGATTAGACTCCAGCTTCCAGAGAAAGCTCTTAAACAGGGCGATGCCTAGGCTGCCAGGTGGACCCCAGCCAGCCTGCCCGCCCCTACCGGAGGGGACATGGAGGCATGCTCTCCAGGCCGTGCTGCCCTGCGGCCTCCGAGGATTCTGCACACTGCACAGCTAGGGTCTCTTCAGTCCTATTCCGTCAGGTGGTCTTGGTTTTGCCATTTTTTTTTTCTTCTTAGAACTGAACACAACACTCCCTGTATGGTGCCTCCCTCATTCACCCAATTCCTAGTCCCAGAAAGAAACATGCCCAACACAGAACAGGCATCATCATTAATCGAAGATGAAAGAAAACATAGTCAGGTTCAGTCATGGAAGCAGCTGAAATAGCATCTAAGCAAATTCGGTGACAGTGGGGTAGGCCTGCTGTGGTCCTGGGCCAGAGTGTCCACCGCGGTTCCTGAATGGCTTTACTAGAACCGTCTCCGAGTAAGCCAACTGGGAAATTCTGTTTCCTTTAGAAATTCCAGACTCGCTCTCTCCTAGTCCCCTGTTGCTGGTCTTTAGTGCTCTGCTGTATATGCAAAGAGAGCTCAGCCTGAGACTAAATTATGGAGAAGGCATGAAAATTGTTTATGCTGGAGAATCAAACAGTAAGCTCTTTGCCGCAGAGTGACAGCATTCTTCCCGATGATTCATTGCCGCAGCAGTTTCAAAATATATTCACACTTCTTTGCTGCTCCTGTCTTCAGAAAGTGGGTCCTAATTTCCCTCCCCTTGAGTGTGGGCTGTACTTTGGTTCTAACAAAGAGAGAGGAAGCAACCACAGGAGATTCCTGACGGGAGGTCCTAAAGCAGTTTATAGCTTCCTCGAGGTCACTCTTTTACGAAGATGAGGGAGCCGTGTGGTAAAGGCGAGAGAACAGTCCTCTGGAGATTGTGCCTCCAGAGGAAGAACCTGAAGCCTCCAGCCGAGAAGAGCAGTGGGAATGAGTCATCTTGAAAGCAGGTCATCCGGTCCAGGTCAAACCTGCAGATGACTGCAGCTCTGGTTGACTTCTTGGCAGCAACCTCATGAGAGGTCCTGACCAGATCCATGAGCTAAGCCACACCTGGGCTCCTGACTCTGAGAAACTGTGCTGCGGCTGTGGCTGCTAAGTCGCTTCAGTCGTGTCCGACTCTGTGCAACCCCACAGACGACAGCCCACCAGGCTCTCCCGTCCCTGGGATTCTCCAGGCAAGAACAATGGAGTGGGTTGCCATTTCCTTCTCCAATGCATGAAAGTGGAAAGTGAAAGTGAAGTTGCTCAGTTGTGTCCCACTGTTCAGGACCCCATGGACTGCAGAAACTGTGAGACCACGTATATTTGAATTTTCTTTTTTAAGCTACTATGTTTTAGGGTGATTTGACTCACAGTAATAGATAACCAATACTTGCAGAATGCATACATGGCTAACCAGTCTTGTTAGATAATGAAAAATTATCAGCTTTTTAGCTATAAGTGACAGGATTCTTGAACCATGAACTTGAATACATGAACTGTGAACATCCAGATGTTCAAGCTGGATTTAGAAAAAGCAGAGGAACCAGAAATTAAATTGCCAACATCCGCTGGATCATCAAAAAAGCAAAAGAGTTCCAGAAAAACATCTATTTCTGCTTTATTGACTATTCCAAAGGCTTTGACTATGTGGATCACAACAAACTGTGGAAAATTCTGAAAGAGATAGGAATACTAGACCACCTGACCTGCCTCTTGAGAAATCTGTATGCAGGTCAGGAAGCAACAGTTAGAACTGGACATGGAACAAAAGACTGGTTCCAAATAGGAAAAGGAGTACGTCAAGGCTGTATATTTTCACCCTGCTTATTTAACTTACATGCAGAGTAAATCATGAGAAACACTGGGCTGGATGAAGCACAAGCTGGAATCAAGATTGCCGGGAGAAATATCAATAACCTCATATATGCAGATGACACCACCCTTGTGGCAAAAAGGTAAGAAGAACTAAAGAGATTCTCGATTGAAGTGAAAGAAGAGAGTGAAAAAGCTGGCTTAAAACTCGACATGCAGAAAACTAAGATCATGGCATCCAGTCCCATCACTTTATGGCAAATGGATGGGGAAACAGTGGAAACAGTGTCAGACTTTATTTTTGGGGGCTCCAAAATCACTGCAGATGGTGATTGCAGCCATGAAATTAAAAGACGCTTATTCCTTGAAAGGAAAGTTATGACCAACCTAGATAGCATATTAAAAAGCAGAGACATTACTTTGCCAGCAAAGGTCCATCTAGTCAAGGCTATGGTTTTTCCAGTGGTCATGTATGGATGTGAGAGTTGGACTATAAAGAAAGCTGAGTGCCAAAGAATTGATGCTTTTGAACTGTGGTGGTGGAGAAGATTCTTGAGAGTCCCTTGGACTGCAAAGAGATCCAACCAGTCCATTCTAAAGGAGATCAGTCCTGCGTGTTCATTGGAAGGACTGATGTTGAAGCTGAACCTCCAATACTTTGGCCATCTGATGCGAAGAGCTGACTCATTTGGAAAGCCCCTGATGCTGGGAAAGATTGAAGGCAGGAGGAGAAGGGGACGACAGAGGATGAGCTGGTTGGATGGCATCACCAACTCAACGGACATGAGTTTGGGTGGACTCTGGGAGGTAGTGACGGACAGGGAGGCCTGGTGTGGCCCATGGGGTCGCAAAGAGTCGGACACGACTGAGCGACTGAAGTGAACTGAACGGACAGGATTCTTTCTTGTGATCCATTGTTACGAAATCTCCATTTTCCTCCAGTTCTTAATGAAATTTTAAATCATTTATCAATCACTTTCCATGACCACTTCTTGAATTGCACACGTTTTTGCCTATCTCACCTCCCTCCCCTCGAATCTCAGTAACGTAAATGTGGTCGAAGATCGCCAAGCTGCGCTGTGCGTGCGGTCACTAAGTTGAGTCCAGGTCCTTTGTAACACCATGGACTGTAGCCACCAGGCTCCTCTGTCCATGGGATTCTCCAGGCAATGCTGGAGAAGTTGCCACTTCCTTCTCCAGGAGATCTTCCCAACCCAGGGGTGGAACCCGAGTCTCCTGCGTTGCAGATTCTTTACCACTGAGCCAGCTAGGAGGCCCCAGAGCTGCGCTGCCAGGACAGAAGTCCCGTCAGTGGCTGGCCTCCGCCACCTTGCCCTGAGGCACACAGAATAAATTTCTTACTTGGAGTGGAGCAGAATCAGTGGGCATCAAAAAGGCTTTATTTCGATATGTTCCATCAATTATCTTTTTATCTTTCTTTTCCTCATCTCTTTCCCAATTTTATAATCTTAACATCTGAAACTCTCAATCTGATTTTGACCTAGCCCATAAAAATGCCTTCCTGACTTTGGTGCCTTGTGAGCAAAACAGTCAAACAACCCAGCCAGCCCATGGACTCTGGACAATTAGTGTTTCAGCAGAGTATTTCTACGTAAGGCAAGGGCTCCCTGTCCTTCCAGACTGCCACGGGGGAGTGATAAGACATAGATGGGGGCTCCCTGTCCTTCCCCTCGCCATGGGGAGTGATAAGACGTAGATGGGGGCTGGGAAAAGAACCCGACTATCCTCTGTGATCCTGCTTCTCTGACCAGAGCCAACAGGCTTCCCTTTGTGGTGGGTTGAACTCACTTTGGTTTTTTATCCCCAAACAGCTGCAATTGCGAGTCATTGCTTGCCAGAGCTTATATTTCTCATACCTGTTCAAACATCTATGAGTGAGAAAAAGCTGATGAAAGCGAAAGGATACTCCACTGTCCTCAAATTACAGGTGACGAAAGAAACGAATTCGTACTGATATCAGAATAGGATCAGGCACACTTTTTTCCCTACAGTTATGTCAGAACTCGAGAGTGAAGCAGAATGCTGGCTGTGGGTGTATTGCTCCATATTCTTTAAAAGAAGAGGTGTGCATGGTTAGGAACTTCCAAGTCTCTTAGAGCATGGCTCCCCACAGTCAGTGCACTGTAATTATCCTTCAGAAGAAATGCATGTTCTACCTGGTAATCAAAATTCTCGGGGTGAGTCAGTGAAGTCATGAGTATCTCAGCTGGTGGGTTTGCACCTCTGATCTTAGCCACTCAGTTCAGGCAGTTCAGTCGCTCAGTCGTGTCTGACTCTGCGACCCCATGAATCGCAGCACGCCAGGCCTCCCTGTCCATCGCCGACTCCTGGAGTCTACTCAAACTCATGTCCATTGAGTTGGTGATGCCATCCAGCCTTCTCATCCTCTGTCGTCCCCTTCTCCTCCTGCCCCCAATCCCTCCCAGCATCAGGGTCTTTTCCAATGAGTCAACTCTTCACATCAGGTGGCCAGAGTATTGGAGTTTCAGCTTCAGCATCAGTCCTTCCAATGAACACCCATACTCAGCTGCCCAAAAGCCCAGACGCCACTGTCCCAGAGCCCACTTTGAGTCTCTTCCATCTGTATGCTTTTACCTTTGGGTCTTTCTTACCTTCTCAATTCATACCTTAAATTGAGATTTCATAAGCCAAGCCAAATTGGTGCATTTCAAAGGTTTATTCTAATCTCTTCCATTGTTCTGTAATTATGAGTTGGGTCCAAGCAATTCAGAATTGTGTGCCAACCCTGAAGTTATTCCAAATTGCTTATTTTGGGAATTAGTATTAGAAAGTCTGGCACACAGTAGGCATACAATAAATGTTTATGGAATCCTGGTGTATATATACATGTATTTTTTTAAAATCTGAGATGAAATCTACTTTGAATAGACGGTAGAAGCAAGATGCCCCTGGCACATGGCAGATTGACTCGAAGTGTCTGTGACACGAGGGAACACTGGACAGGATTCCTGGAAGAGGCATGCTCGCTCAGCTTCCTTATTATCATGTCAGCTCCCACTCTTCATTGATTTTCTCAAACATCCAAAGACATTAGAATGAATTATAGAGGCTTACAGTTATTTAGTCCATGAGGATATAGAATTCAGGAATCTATCCAAGACTTGTCACTACCTGAGCTAGAAGGGCCTTTAAAATATGCTTTGATGGACTCGAGTGCTAGTATGATAGACTGGCCCTAAGGGTTTTCTTTTGATAAAATGAAAGAGAAAGAAGAAGATGGAGGAAAAAGGGGGAGAAGTGAGAGAGAAGGGGGTCATCCAACCCCAAAACTCAGCATATTCATATGAGCATATAAGACCAAAAAGATGCAGTGTCAAAATTAAATTTGAAAAATTCCATCCTAATTTCATGGATGAGGAATCCTCTCCCCTGCCCCCGTAAGATGAAGGCTTCCTGTCTCCTTATTCTGGTGGGGGAAGAAAATGAGAAAGATTGATGAAGGCACCTCTCTTTCAAAAGTCCTCTCTTTGAGTTCAGAGCAAGGAAAATTACCACCAAGCAAGTCCATCCATCACGGTCCTGCCTCTTGCCTCCTTTCTATCTTTCTTCCACTTTCTAGATTACTAACTTCCCAGTGACCTTGTTTTCGCTCCCTGTCCGATGGCGAGCATGTTTATAATGCTTAATATCTGTTATATCCATAGATGCTGGTACTTTAGGACTTAATATTTGCCATATACATAAGAACTCAAAGAATTCATGGATATTCATTTGGTGTCCCCAGCTGTTTCAGAAATGAGAGTAAGGAAAGTGAGGCTTCGAAAATCAAAAGGATAATTGCTATCTTGAGTGAAAACTTGAGGGCTTCATCTGGATGTGGGGCCTTCAGCACATCCTATCACCAGCTGCATGACTGTGGGCAAGGGTGTCCGTCAGTGTGAGTCAGGTTATGCTGCGGTAACACAGAGCCCCCAGAACTCAATGGATTATAACAATTCAGCTTTACTTCCCTGAATTCCCACATCCATCACAGGGTGGTCACAGCTCGGTGACAGAGGGGAAAGAGGGTACAGGCGGCAGATACCACGCTGGCTCCAAACTCTCCCCGAGAAGCGGCCCCTGACGTCTCCACGCACAGGCCGACGGCCCGAGCAAGTCCAGTGACTCGCCAGTGGGGCAGCACGGTCTTCTCACCAGGAGAGGCAGCAGGTCCTGTCAACGTAATACAGTCGACCCCAGTGAGAGACCTCACTTGCTCAGCTGTGAAAAGTTGGGTCTAAGGTACCCCCCAGATAAAACTGATAAGGTAGTAATTCAGAATACTATTTGGCAATAAGGTAGGGCAGTACTGTCATTATTATTCATATCTGCCCACTATGCCAACACTCTAAATTCAATGATTCCTCATAAAAGCAACAGAAAAAGTTAGGAAAGGCTTCTTGTTCAGTCACGCTTGGCCCAGCTTTTCTGGAAGATGCTTCCCAGCAACAACCAATACAGGAGCCCCTCCCTTACCCATAGTTTTACTTTCCGGAGTTTCAGTTACCTACAGGCAACTGTGGTCCAAAAATGTGAAAAGGAAAATTCCAGAAATAAACAAATTGTCATTTTTAACTTGCACCCCCTTCCGAGGAACTGACACGAGCTCTGGTTGTCCCATTCTGTCCCACCCAGAACAAGAGTCATCCATTTGTCCAGCACGTCCCTCCATTAGATACTTAGCAGCCACCCCGATTATCAGAGGGACTGTCAAGGCATCACACTTCTCGTGTTCCAGTAACTCTTACTTTACTCAAAAACGACCCCAAAGCGCTAAAGTAGTGACGCGGGCAGTTTGGATACACCAAAGAAAAGCCGTAAAGTGTTTCCTTTAAGTGAAAGGGTGAACGTTCTCCACTTCATAAAGAAAGAAAAAACATATGCTGAGGAGGCTAAGATCTATGTTAAAAACAATCCTGTATCCGTAAAACTGTGAAGAAGGAAAGAGAAACCCGTGCCCATGTTGCTGTCACAGCTCAGCCTGCAAAAGTTACGGCCACAGTGCGTGAGCAGTGCTCTGTTAAGATGGAAAAGTATTAAATCTGTACAATAAGATATTCTGAGAAAGAGAGGGCACATAATTTTATTATAATATATACTTATAACTGCTCTATTTTATTATTTGTTACTGTGCTTAATTTCTTACTGTGCCTAACTTATAAATTAAACTTTATCATAGGTAGGTATGCATGTATGTATAGGAAAAACGTAGTGTACATAGGGTTTGGTACTATCCATGGTTCCAGGCATCCTCGCGGGTGGGAGGTCTTGAAATATATCTGCTGAGGATAAGGGGGGTGGGGGGGGATGTTCTTTCCAACCCCAATTCTACGGATACTCTTAACATAAAGGGGGTCAGCAAAGTGCAAGAATTCTGTGAAATCACTCTCGCCACAATTTTCTTTAAAATGTATCTGCTTCATTGAGTTCAGTTCAGTTCAGTCGCTCAGTCCTGTCTGACTCTTTGCGACCCCATGAACTGCAGCACGCCAGGCCTCCTTGTCCATCACCAACTCCTGGAGTTCACCCAGACTCCTGTCCATCGAGTCGGTGATGCCATCCAGCCATCTCATCTTCCATCGTCCCCTTCTCCTCCTGCCCCCAATCCCTCCCAGCATCGGAGTCATTTCCAGTGAGTCAACTCTTCACATGAGGTGGCCAAAGTATCAGAGTTTCAGCTTTAGCATCAGTCCTTCCAAAGAACACCCAAGAATGATCTCCTTTACAATGGACTGGTTGGATCTCCTCGCAGTCCAAGGGACTCTCAAGAGTCTTCTTCATAGTTATACCTAAAATTTCAAAACACTAATCTAGGGACTCCTCAGGTGGTCTAGCGGTTAAGAATCTGCCTTCCAGTATGGGGACCGTGCTTAGCTTCTCAGTCATGTCCGACGTTGTGACCCCATGGACCGTAGCCCCCCAGGCTCCTCTGCCCATGGGATTCTCCAGGCAAGAACACTGCAGTGGGTTGCTGTTCCCTCCTCCAGGGGATCTTCCCAACCCAGGGATCGAACCCAGGTTTCCCTGGCAGGCTTTACAGGCAGATCCTTTACCGTCTGAGCCACGAGGGAAGCCCATGACGGGGACTCAGATGTACTTTCTGGTCTGGAAACTAAGATCCCACACCCGTCAGGGCAGCTGAGCCCATGCAGCCCAGGCTCCACCACGACCCAGCACAGGCAAAATTTTACACACACACACACGCACACACACGCAAACACACACACGCACGCACACACACACACAAACACTAAGTCTGCTAGACTTCTCACTGGAACTCTTTGCCCCTGAAGTTATTTTATCGAGAAGGAAGTCATAGAGCCCCATCCAGGCCTGGCCTGTGCAAGGAAAACCCATGAGTTTCTGGTTCCCATTCAGTCTGTAGCGAGCGAATCATATTCTTTACCTGATTATACCAAAATGAGAAGCTGAGCCTAAATACTCACAATCCTTTTTTTAAAAAAATTCAAAAACAGGGGTTGGGAGAAGGAAAGGGACTAAAAGTTAGTAAGGGATTTATAGGCTACAGGTTCAGAATGTCTCACTGGAGATCCTTGGAGTGTGACATGTTTCAGAATTCAAACTTTTCAGGTTTCAGGAAGGTAATAGAGTGCATAGATCAGATATTAACACCATCAAGCTATATGAAACTGAACTCATAATTGAGTACTCTAGCATCAAATATGTATCAAACATAAACACACACAAGTGTAAAAAATAAAGACAGTGAATAACTTTATGTGTGTTCGGAGCTGATTTTTTTCCAAATGAGTTTTCTGCAAGCTTATGATAAATTATGAAATTTTGGAAATTCAGAATTTGGAAATTGTGGATGAAAATTGGGGCTTTAATTCTACTTCACATTTCAGTTCAGTTCAGTCGCTCAGTCATCTCTGACTCTTCGCAGCCCCATGAACCGCAGCACACCAGGCCTCCCTGTCCATCACCAACTCCCGGAATTTACTCAAACTCATATCCATCGAGTCAGTGATGTATCCAACCAGTTCATCCTCTGTTGTCCCCTTCTCTTCCTGCCCTCAATCTTTCCCAGAACCAGGGTCTTTTCAAATGAGTCAGTTCTTCACATCAGGTGGCCAAAGTATTGGAGTTTCAACTTCAACATCAGTCCTTCCAATAAACACCCAGGAATGATCTCCTTTAGGATGGACTGGTTGGATCTCCCTGCAGTCCAAGGGACTCTCAAGAGTCTTCTCCAACACCACAGTTCAAAAGCATCAATTCTTTGGCACTCAGCTTTCTTCACAGTCCAACTCTCACATCCATACATGACCACAGGAAAACCATAGCCTTGACTAGATGAAACTTTGTTGGCAAAGTTATATCTCTGGTTTTTAATATGCTGTCTAGATTGGTGATAACTTTCCTTCCAAGGAGTAAGAGTCTTTTAATTTCATGGCTGCAATCACCATCTGCAGTGATTTTGGAAACCCCAAAATAAAGTCAGCCTCTGTTTCCACTGCTTCCCCATCTATTTGCCATGAAGTGATGGGACCAGATGGCATGATCTTTGTTTTCTGAATGTTGAACTTTAAGCCAACTTTTTCACTCTCCTTTTCACTTTCATCAAGAGGCTCTTTAGTTCTTCTTCCTTTTCTGCCATAAGGGTGGTGATATTTGCGTATCCGAGGTTATTGATATTTCTTCCAGCTTGTGGTTCATCCAGCCCAGCATTTCTCATGATGTACTCTGCATAGAAGTTAAATAAGCAGGGTGACAATATACAGCCTTGACGTACTCCTTTTCCTATTTGGAAGCAGTTCTAACTCGTGGTTTTTGACCTGCATACAGATTTCTCAAGAGGCAGGTCAGGTGGTCTAGTATTCCCATCTCTTTCAGAATTTTCCAGAGTTTATTGTGATCCACGCAGTCAAGTATATTTCACATTTAATATGTTCCTATTTAGTGATCTTAGCATATATTAAGTGGAGAAAAGCATGAATAGTATACTACCTTTACCTGGGGCAGGGTAATGAACATTTACTTCTAATTCTTAAATTTACCTATACAGAAAGAAAGAAGAAGAAAACGTAAACTGAAAGCTGAACGACGGAAGCAGGGGGACAGGATGGAGAGCACAGGGATGAGAGCCAGGCTGCTCTGAATATACCTTGACTACAAAGAAATTTTTAATTTAAGAATGTGTAATCCTTAAAAGTCTTGAAATGAAACAAACGAATCGGCTAGAGCAGAATCTGGCTGGCAGCAAAACCACACCAAGAAGGATTATTTCAGTGACTCAAGAACACAGAATCTAAGTGAACATCCTTTAGTAAAATGCAGCCTAAGTGCGGCTTCCCAGGTGGTGCTGGTGGGAAAGAACCCTGCTGCCAGAGCAGGAGATGCAGGCTTGCTCCCTGGATCGGGACAATCCCCTGGAAGAGGGAATGGCAACCCATCGCAGCATTCTTGCCTGGAGAATCCCATGGACAGAGGAGCCTGGTGGGCTCCCTGGGGTCACAAAGAGTCGGACAGGAGTGAAGCGACCTTGGCACACAGCAGACCCGGGGCAGGAAATGAACAATATAAGCTTGAAATACTTCTCATCCCAAAAGACAGGTCAACCACTGGTGCTCCGTCAAAATGAGTAAGGGGTCAACTCAAAGACGCTCTCAGTGGCCCCAAACAGGACAATTTCGGTGTCAGTAAGAACACAGTGGATTGAAACCCATCAGATGTGTCTAAGTCTATGAAACCAGCTCACTGTCACCTTCATGGGATGCTGACAGCAATACACCATTTCTGAAAACAGGTCAATAAAGGGAAGGAATCAAGCATTTAATCTACCTTCCCTCTACAATCTATCTCTGAGTCATCACAGAGTTGATGAGGAAACATTTCTCTTTACAAAAAAAAAAAATTATCTCTCTAGTAAACACGGAAGGAACAATAGAATTAGAATGCCCTTCTTTTGTAATTACTAGTTAAATAATTAGATCAGCCATCGCTCTTCAGTGGCCGTTGGCATAACAAAGAGATAATTGTATGTTATATTTTTTCCTGATAGAAGTCCTCAAAAATAAAACTTGAATCCAATCAAGCCTCCAAATTTTGTTTCCAATTTATAGCAAATATAGGGGACAGAGAAAGATACAAAGCGCCGTGAAAGTGAAATCTGCTCCGCCGTGTCTGACTCTGCGACCCCATGGACTATCCAGTCCCTGGAATTCTCCAGGCCAGGATACTGGAGTGGGCAGCCGATCCATTCTCCAGCGGATCTTCCTGACCCAGGAATCAACCTGGGATCCCCTGCATTGTGGGCGGATTCTTCACCGACTGAGCCAGCAGGGAAGGCCACAAAGTGAGACAGCAGGGGTGCAACAGACAAAATCTTACGTAATAAACACATTGTTTTCTTCTAGTGTGTTGACAACTGGGGCCTTACCAACCACGGGAAACTGCCCTCCCACGGCTAACCAGCTACTAGAAATAGTAAAGAATTCACGCTTGAGCACACCTTTATATACACACTGGCCAATCCAGAGTCAAACCCCCGGCCCCTCAACTGGGGCTCTTACACTCCGTGGCAATATTTTTCTGACCTATTACTCCAGGGCCAGGCACCCGACAACTGGAGCCTTATGGAGCCCACCGAGACGCGAACTGGCCAAGCTTTGTCTTTTCGCTACCCCGGGCCTTCGCTGCTGTGCGAGTCTTCCTCTAGCCGCCGTGGGAGTCTTTCTCTTGCTGCCGTGAGCAGAGGCTCCTCTCCAGGTGCCGCGTCAGGCTTCTCACTGCCGGGCTGCTGTTGCCGCAGAGCTCGGGCTCCAGGGCTCGCGGGCTCAGTGGTCGCAGCTCCCAGCTCTCGAGCACGGGCTCAGTAGCTGTGGGCCCACGGCCTTAGCTGCCCCACAGCCTGTGGGGTCTTCCTGGACCAGCGACTGAACCTTCGCCTCCTGCATGCCAGGCGAATTCTTAACCCCTGGGCCACCAGGGAAGTCCCGCAGTAGCCTCCTTCAGCCTGCTTGGTGCCTTGCCGGCCTTTCCGGGGAACCTGCAGTGACAGCTCATGTCCTCGTCTCCTCCCCCCTCGCCCCTGACGCTTTCTCACGTGGCCTGCCATGTCCTCTTCCCTGAGGAACTGTGAGTCACAGACTCTCTGTTCAGTGGCAATTGTCTCTTGCTCTGTTAGCCTCATCCTACCTGAACAGTAATAGAACCCATTCTTTATCTCATTATTTTTGGCCACAAAAGAGAAAGTGTTAGTTCTTCAGTTGTGTCCAACTCTTTGCGACCCTATGAACTGTAGCCCACCAGGCTCCTCTGTCCGTGGGGATTCTCCAGGCAAGAGTACTGGAGTGGGTTGCCATTCCCTTCTGCAAGGGATCTTCCAGACCCAGGGATGGAACTCAAGTCTCCCACATTGCAGGCAGATTCTTAACCATCTGAGCCACCAAGTGGCTTGCAGGATCTTAATTCTCGGCCCAGGGATTGAACCCAGGCCCACAGCAGTGAAACCCAGGAGTCCTAACCCCTGGATAGCTTGGGAATTCCCATGAAACCTACATTTTAAAACGCCTTGACTGTGTGAAAACTCAGCAAGACAACAAACAGATTGCAAGGAAATTTATCTCAGTTTTAAAAAAATAGCACAGGGATAAAATAAGAGCGAGAAAGAATCTTTGGTTAAAAAACTCATAAGAAACATCAACTAATTTCTAAGAATGAACCTTGTTTTATTCTGAATTTGAACCAACTCTTAAAAACATTATGAGACTAATGGAGAAATTTGAATGCTGACTAGGTAGTGATATTTGACATTATGAAATGAATGATCATACTTTTAGGTATCCTCATGGAATTGTTATAGTTTTAAAGGGACACTTTATCTTTTACAGATTCATACCAAAATATCTGGGCTTCCTAGGTGGTTCAGTGGTAAAGAACCTGCCTGCCAATTCAGGAGTTGCAGGTTTGACTCCTGGATGGGACAGTGGGGGAGGAGGGCATGGCTACCCATTCCAGTCTTCTTGCTTGGAGAAACCCCATGGACAGAGGAGCCTGGCGAGCTACAGTCCATGGGGTTGCAAAGAGTCTGACATGACTGAGCAACTAACACTTCACTTCAAAAATCAAACCTAATACTAATAAATGTCTAAATAAACAACCTTCATGTCTCCCCCTTACTCAGGGCTAGAAATTGCACTAAAGGCTTTAGGAATAGCATCCTTTTAGTCCTCAGAACAGTCCTTCAAAGGATGAAGTTTTGCCACCTCTAAGCATGTTCACAGGGAGCTCAGGAAAGGGATTAGAGTAGAAAGGGATTAGGGTAGTCCCAAGGTCTGAATTAACCTCGACCATGACAAAGGATTAGAAGCCTGGACACTAGTGTGAGTCTCTAGATACGACTCGGTTCTGCCATCTGTGACTCCTGAGATCACCCTCAAGGAAAAAGACCCTCTGAATGTCAGTAACCTGCTCTCTCTGATCTCCTTCCAGCAACGACTATCAAAAGCAAAAGTGAAGTCGCTCAGTCGTGTCTGACTCTTTGCGACCCCATGGACTACAGCCCACCAGGCTCCTCCGTCCACGGGATTCTCCAGGCAAGAGTACTGGAGTGGGTTGCCATTTCCTTCTCCAGGGGATCTTCCCAACCCAGGGATCGAACCCAGGTCTCCCGCATTGTAGGCAGACGCTTTACCGTCTGAGCCACCAGGGAAGTCCCATCAAAAGCAAAGCACCGTATGATTCTGTTCTTTCTCTGAATCCAACTGCACAGCCTTTGTGTTAGCATCTCACAATACACACACTATCTGGGAAAGCCAATACATTCAGAACTCTTCCTGAATTTGCCTTTGGGGTTTCTGCATGGAAAAAATCACAAGGACATAAAAACGCAGCTAGGGAAACTGTTCACTCATCTCTCCTAATTCTTCTTGCCCCTGCCTGATGCCAGGTCCACTGTGTGGTGTTTGCCACTGTTTTCTTCACACAAACATCAAATGTCCACCTGAACACAGCAGCTGTAGCCAACTCCAGCCTCCGTGGGGCAGAGTGAGCGCTGCTTTCTCCTTGGAGAATTTTACCTGACGGACTGAATTTAGAAGGTTATCCATGTCTTAAAAGGGTTAGGGTGTTCTTGGATTCAATTTCCTTGTTATAAACTTTAAACTGTTTCCTAGTTCTGGTGCACTAAATCCTGGGCCTGGAAAAAAAAAAAATTTGCCCCTGATGTAAGTGTTAAAAAGAAATGTAGGTCTGGACTGTACATCATTGTTTAGGAGTCAGTACTTTCTCCCCTCCTCTTAGCCAGGAGGACAGAAATAGGACAGAAGCCATGACCTTAAGTGAGTTTAATCCTTCCAGTGCAACAACCGTCTTGCTCATCAGACGCCAAATATGACAGCATCAGAGGTCACACTCAAAAGACCCTCATCACCTATCACTTACACTCCCACTTCAGAATTGAATGCACGAGCAAATCTTTGAAAGTATTTGAAAAGTAAGATGTTTTCCTTGTTTGATGTACAAGTGTTATTGTAAATAATTCGCTTAATCTATCATTTGTTATGAGTTTGACCCCTATTCCTCTGAGAGGTTTATTTCTTTTAACTGTAAATGTCACAGCTCTTCCATTCATCCTTTAGAAGCCCCCTAGTTCATCTTTCCATCTTTTGTGATTAATTTCCCCACCAATACACACACACACACACACACACACACACACACACACGTTTCTTTGGTCTGCAGATCTTAAGAGCAAAGGTATCATCTAGGCTCAATCACTTAGCAGCAAGTTTCTTCTGTACACATTTATTACTTCTATTCATAATTAGTCATGATTAACTAGATTGGAAACTCTCCAAGGGCAGAAACTGTTTTCTCTATTATTTTATCTTCTAGTGCAGGGCCTGGCTCTGAATAAATGATCAATTAACACACAGCAATTAATGATTTGGGCCAGTGTGAAATGTACGGAGATGATGGTTTAATTATAATCATCCGCAATAATGACAACACTCATATCGCCTCTAAGTCCTGTCTCTACTGGCTAACTTCTTGCAGAAAATGCTTATGAATTTTGCATAATATTGCTGGCATCTTGACATTACTGTTGCATGAGATTTATCATCTTACAAACCATTTGTCACCGAAACAATGTGGAAAATAAAAGTAATTTCAGTAATACATTGAAAATATTCTGCTGTTGAAATGTTTGTACATACATCATACAAAATGAGGAGAGACATGTTTTAGAAATGTCCTAGGCTGGTGACAAGATTGGACAAAGCAGGGCCACCATGCCCTGGGCAAGGATGCCAATAGCTTGCAATGCGCCAATTTTCTTGGGCTCCAATTAAAGGTTAACTGGGGCTCAAAGGGAACAAAGGGACCTGCTCACCTCTTCCTCTCAGCTTCTCTGGGGGGACTGGGCTCAGGACTAGTCACCAGCCGAGAACACCTGCTCCCCACCCAGACCTCTTGCTATGTGATAATCTGTTAGAACAAGAGAGACACACTAACTCCAGGAGCCGGAGCCCACGATGGCGGAGTGGGGCGTGGCACTGCGGCCAGAGTCCCCTCGCAGCCGGAACGTGACTGGCACTCGCTCACTCACAGCAAACGCTCCCTCCAGTGTCCCATCTCAGCCGGAACGTGACTCACTCACTGTGGCCAGAGTCCCCTCGCAGCCGGAACGTGACTGTCACTCACTCGCTCACTCACAGCAAACGCTCCCTGCCTGTGGCCAGGCACCGCTCGCACTCTTGATGCCTCACACAGTGGCAGAGATGACACGCACCAAAACAAGTACCACAAGTGCCAGGGGAAGCCCTCCTTCCTGAGCCCAGGCCACGGTCTCCAAAGCAAGTTTAGAAACTCCAACAATGCTTTAGCATGAAGCATTTATGCTCCCAAAATCCAGGAGCTCACTCCTTCTCCCCTCAAACACTTGGAGATGAAATCCAATAATAGAGCATTGCCTGAAGCGTATCCCAGGACCGCGAGGTCTGCAGGGTGATAATGCCTGTCACCCAAAGGAGAAAAAGGACAGAGAGGCTAATTCCTGATCAGCGAAGTCCAGAAACTGCTGATTTAATTAATGTCGGATTTTTTTTTTTTGTTAAAGATCCTTTAAAATGTTAATACTCTTTATGAGTCACTAGGAAAGGACAATATTCCCCGGAGGTAGACAGATGACGATTTCTTTTTTTCAATGGACGTTTTTCTCATTGTACATACTTCAAGATTGTTGTCGAGCTTCCCCTAGGCCCATTCTCTCCCAGGTGGCTTGATGGTAATAGAATCCGCCTGCCAATGCAGGAGACATTGGGTTTGATCCCCGAGTCAGGAGGATCCCTGAAGGAGGAAATGGCAACCCACTCCAGTATTCTTGCCTGGAAAATCCCACGGACAGAGGAGTCTGGCGAGCTACAGTCCGTGGGGTCACAAAGAGTCAGACACGACTGAGGACTTGGCACTCACATGCACATTCTCTCCAAATCCTCGTCCAGGAGGAAGACAACAGGCTGAATATCAGCACAGTACAGAGGGGATTATCAAAATATGTTTATCTCCGTGGTCAAATGTTAAGGTCCTCCAGGAGGGTGTAAATGCATTTCAGATAACCTGGACATCCTACTGTACAGCACAAGGGACTCTGCTTAGTGTTGTGCGGCAGTCTGGATGGGAGGGGAGTTTGGGGGAGAATGAAGACACGTGTGAGTATGGCTGAGTCCCTTTGCTATCTGCCTGAAACCATCACATTGTTCATCATCTATACTCCAATACAAAATTAAAAGTTTTTTTTAAAGGATATAAATTCATTTCAAAGATCAAGAAATGATGAATGGTGGATTTTTTCAATGCTTTCTTCCTAGTTCTAATACGTGTAGACAAACTACTTTTCCCATCTCCTAGGACTGTTCTCTGTACTGACCTTAGAGGGCTCTACTTGAAGTTTACAAATTGGAATACAAGCTTGGTTTCCTGTTTCTCCAGCAGAATTTGGAAAATATGTTGATGCAGCTTAAAAAGCATCCACAATAAGGCAGACGCTTAAGTGGACTAGCTTTCGGTAGATCAAAGCGGCCTCTGCAAAACTCAGTGCTATAGATGTGAGTTCTCAGCCATGGCTGCGTACTCGAATCCCTGGGGAGCTTACAACACACCCTGATGCAAGCCTGCCCCAGGTGAACTAATCAGATTCTCTGGTGATGAGGCCTGAGGATTGTTATTTTTTAAAACTCCCCGCAGACACAGAGAACAGACCCGTGGACACAGCGGGGGAGGCGAGGCTGGGACTAGTGGAGAGAGCGGCGCCGAAACGTGTACAGGACCGTGTGGGAGACACACAGCTGGTGCGCATGCGCCGTGCAGCGCTGGGCGCTCAGACCCGGGTGGGGGGCCCGTGACAGCGGAGAGGGCTGGGGCGGGGGCGGGGGCGGGGGCGGGGGCGGGGGCGGGGGCGGGGGCGGGGCGGAGGGCGGAGGGGTGGTTCAGGAGGGAGGGAACACGCGCGCTCCTGTGGCTGATTCACGTCGGTGTAGGGCAGAAGCCAACACAAGGCTGTAAAGCAGTTATCCTCCAATTAAAGCAAAACGCTCAAACTACCGCACAATTGCGTTCATCTCACACGCTAGTAAAGTAATGCTCAAAATTCTCCAAGCCAGGCTTCAGCAATATGTGAACCGTGAACTTTCTGATATTCAAGCTGGTTTTAGAAAAGGCAGAGGAACCAGAGATCAAATTGCCAACATCCGCTGGATCATGGAAAAGCAAGAGAGTCCCAGAAAAACATCTATTTCTGCTTTATTGACTATGCCAAAGCCTTTGACTGTGTGGATCACAATAAACTGTGGAAAATTCTGAAAGAGATGGGAATACCAGACCACCTAACCTGCCTCTTGAGAAATCTGTATGCAGGTCAGGAAGCAACAGTTAGAACTGGACATGGAACAACAGACTGGTTCCAAATAGGAAAAGGAGTACGTCAAGGCTGTATATTGTCACCTTGCTTATTTAACTTCTATGCAGAGTACATCATGAGAAATGCTGGACTGGAAGAAACACAAGCTGGAATCAAGATTGCTGGGAGAAATATCAATAACCTCAGATAAGCAGATGATACCACCCTTATGGCAGAAAGTGAAGAGGAGCTAAAAGCCTCTTGATGAAAGTGAAAGAGGAGAGTGAAAAAGTTGGCTTAAAGCTCAACATTCAGAAAACAAAGATCATGCCATCTGGTCCCATCCCTTCATGGGAAATAGATGGGGAAACAGTGGAAACAGGGTCAGACTTTATTTTTCGGGGCTCCAAAATCACTGCAGATGGTGACTGCAGCCATGAAATTAAAAGATGCTTATTCCTTGGAAGAAAAGTTGTGACCAACCTAGATAGCATATTCAAAAGCAGAGACATTACTTTGCCGACTAAGGTCCATCTAGTCAAGGCTATGGTTTTTCCTGTGGTCATGCATGGATGTGAGAGTTGGACTGTGAAGAAGGCTGAGTGCCGAAGAATTGATGCTTTTGAACTGTGGTGTTGGAGAAGACTCTTGAGAGTCCCTTGGACTGCAAGGAGATCCAACCAGTCCATTCTGAAGGAGATCAGCCCTGGGATTTCTTTGGAGGGAATGATGCTAAATCTGAAACTCCAGTACTCTGGCCACCTCATGCCAAGAGTTGACTCTTTGGAAAAGACTCTGATGCTGGGAGAGATTGGGGGCAGGAGGAGAAGGGGACGACAGAGGATGAGCTGGCTGGATGGCATCACGGATTCGATGGACGTGAGTCTGAGTGAACTCCGGGAGTTGGTGATGGACAGGGAGGCCTGGCCTGCTGCAATTCATAGGGTCGCGAGGAGTGGGACACGACTGAGCGACTGAACTGAACTGAACTAAAGCAACACGCAACAACTCCCGGGTGCCTCTCGTGCACAGCCGGGGCTGAGACGCACCGCCCCGAGAGGCCCAGCTGTTGTCACAACAGCCGGTGGCCACCCCGCCTCACCCTCAGGACTTGCTGGTTTGGGGAGCACTTGCCGTGTTATATCACCTTGCTTGAGCTGCCGTAACAAAGCACAACAGGCTGGGGGACTTAAACCACAAAAACGTAGCGTCTCACGGCTCTGGAGGCTGGAAGTCCAAGCTCAGGTGCTCGCAGGGCTGGTTTCTCCCGAGGCCCCTTGTCTGCTGGGCTTGCAGACGCCGCCTCTCACTGCATCCACGCGCGCGCCTCCCCCCGCGACGCCTCCGCTTCCACCAGCCAGGTGGGATCAGCGCCAAACCCGACTCCTCATTTTCCGCGAACCTCCTCTTCAGAGGTCTTTGAAGTACAGCCACATTCTGAGGTGCCAGGGGTTGGAGTTTCAACGCATGAAGCTGGGGGGAGACGCAAGTCAGCTCATAACAGGTGTGTCAGGAGACCCCAGAGACTCCAGGGAGCACTGCTCACCGTCACACCCACGAAACGGACGCTTTTTCCTGCTCGGTCAGGGGCGCACGCGGCATCACGCGCAGAAGGAAACCTGTGCCCTTTGAAATAAACCACCAAAGTCGCCCTGCCTAGTTATGGCCCCCAAGACGTTAAAATTTCAAACACATCCCACAAACCTTAAAAAAAAAGGAAAGAAAAAAGGAGGAGGTGAGGAAATGCTTTATTTATGACTTTTGTAATTGTGGTGTTTATAGCTATAAAGATCATATAAAATATTATTTAACAGACAAATGACAACTAATACGCACACACAGGCTTCCCAGGCGGCGTGAGTGGTAAAGAACTCGCCTGCCGGTGCAGGAGACATAAGAGACACGGGTTCAATCCCTGGGTCAGGAAGCTCCCCTGCAGGGCATGATAAGTACAAATATTATACTAACATAAACCAGTTATCTAAATTTGATCATCTTGTTAAGCTTGTAGCATCTTCCCACTAAACAGCTGTGCGTTTTGCTGGGCACGTTAGTCCTTGTGAAGCCTGACATCTTGCACTTTGAGAGGGAAGGAAAAATGTGTTTATTGTCCATGTGCTTTTGTGTCTGCGTCTTTTTTGCAGCTCTGGAGGCACCATCAAGAGATTTATCTGAGGAAGGGCTTCACCTGCCAGAGCTTGACTGTTCACAGATTCTCTGCTAAACCCACTTCCCTCACGTACCGTGCAAATCAAGAACTTACAGAATGAAGCCCTGGAACAAGAGGGCGATGCTATGCCTGCCTTTTGCCCTTCCTAACTCTCTGCTCCTCTGGCCGTTTCTATTTGTGTTTCTGAATCAAGTCTGGTACCAGGTGTGGTTTGAGCTCAGGCAGTAATTTATTCCTTGTTAATGACTGAAAAGTCAGGAATCTAGGTTTACGGTGATCTCCATCAAGTGGTAAATAATGGAGACTGGTTTATGTGTCATCTCTGTCGGTTTGACCTGGGAGTGCTGGTATCTTTGATTGTTGAAACGCTAATACAAACATTGAGGAGAGAGGCATACAATACAATATATACAATGAGGAGAGAGGCGTTCTTAGAAATATCCTAGGCTGGAGACAAGTTTGAACATAAAAAACAGTGCCATGAGGCCCTAAAGGATGAGCTTTCTTGGGCTCCAATTGAAGATTAACTGAGGCCCAAAGAGGACCTACCCACCTTCCCCCAGAGCCTCTAGGTGAGCTGGGGTTATGGCTGGTCATGAGGCAGAAGCACCTCCCATCAGTGACGACACACCAGTCAGTTCAGTCGCTCAGTCGTGTCTGACTCTGCAACCCCATGGATGGCAGCACGCCAGGCCTCCCTGTCCATCACCAACTCCCAGAGCTTACTCAAACTCATGTCCGTCGAGTCAGTGATGCCATCCAGCCATGTCATCCTCTGTCGTCCCCTTCTCCTCTTGCCTTCACCCTTTCCTGGCATCAGGGTCTTTTCTATGAGTCAGCTCTTTGCATGATTCTGCGCAGAGATCACGTCACTCAGGAAAATTTCCTGTGCTTTCTGGAGCAGCACACAGCCTTTGAGATCCACAGTGGCTGGAGCCACGAGCTGCTCTGTTCTGCTTATTTTTTATCTCTGGCTGAGGTTATAAAACTGAAGCTACGGTTCTCCTTGTGTGTGAATTTTTTTTCCTTTTCATTTCCTTGCAAGAGGAAGATGGAGCACTCTATATCTGTGGCTGCCCTGTTCCTCTCTTCTCCTGCTTTTAGTTTTCTTTTCTTGCCCCCCCCCCCACAGAATTTTTTGGAAATTAATTGGTTGTAAATATCTTTCATCTATTGAAATGATTGTGCACGTGATAAATAACGAGTCAGATAAAGGAGAGAAAAGTTAGCAACAGTACAAAGTTTCTCGTGTTTATGAGAGCACTTTGCTTCACTGGCATACACTAGCACTCATATAAATTCAAAATAATAATTTTTAAAGGTTTAAAATAAATTTGAAAGGATGAAAATCTGAAATAAATAAATTCCAGAAAGTAGGAAAATCAAATGTTAATGCTTTCAACTTTGGCTCTTTAGGAAAAAAAACTTCAAAAGCTTACTGAATCTATTCCTCAGAGGAATAAAAAAGTTTAACTCTTGGATAAACTAATGGCCTTGATTACTGGTTAAAAGATAAAAAGCAAAAGAATGCTAAGTTACTTCAAACACAATTTAAAAATTTTTCAATATTAGGTTTATAACTACAAATGTTCATAAAATATAAATCTTTGGAAAAGTTTGTCTTGTTCAAGGTGAAAATTTTAATTCAAAGCAATGAATTATGTTTCTCCTTGATTTTAACACAATACAGAAAACAATACAAAAACTTGAATTTATTATGGAAGGCTTAATCAATCTGAATGCTTTAAAGTTTCATGACTCACGGAAATTTGCATGATTACAAAAATGTAAAACTATTTGTCCAACTAAAGTATAACTAATGTCATATAAAGGGTCTTGTTAAGTGTTTATAACTATATGTCATATACATATAAAATCATGTAAATATACGAAATCAAAAATATTTATTTATTTGGGTGTTTTGGGTCTTAGTTGCGGCATGTGGGATCTAGTTCCCTGACCAGGGATGGAACCCAGGCCCCTGCGTTGGGAGCGGGGAGTTTTAGCCACTGGACCACGAGGGAAGTCCCCCAAATTCCTAATTTTTAAATTGAGGTGAAATTCACGTGACATGAAATCAGCCATCTGGAGTGTCCAGGCCTGCGGCATGTAGCACACTCACAGTGGTGTACAACCACTGCCTCTGCCGAGACCCAAGCCAGGCGGGGCTGTCAGCACCCCAAGAGGAGACCTCGGGCCACTAAGCAGTCACTCCCTATTCCTCCTTCTCCCCCTTCAACTCCCACGCTGCTTTCTGTGTCTAGGGACTCACCTGCTCTGGACACTTCATGTGAATGGAAGCACAGTGCGTGACCTATTGCGCCTGGCCTCTTCCACCGAGCGTAATGCTTTCTTGGTTCATCCGCGCTGGAGCATGTGCCAGCACCTCGTTTTAATAGCTGAATGATATTTCGCTGTAGTTACGTACCGCACACTTCCTCTAACATTCATTCATTCGAGGCGGGCATTGGGGTTGCTTCCACCATCTAACTATTGTGAATAGCACTACTATAAATTTTCATGTACAAGTGTTTATCTGATACCTGTTTTCAATTTTTTAAAGTATATATCCAGAAACAGAATTGCTGGGTCTTACGGTTATTCTACATTTAACTTTGTCAGGAACAATCAAATTGTTTTCCAAGTGGCCATTCCATCCTACCGATTAACTTTAAGACTTTGAACTATTAGTAAGTCGAGCTATTACTATATATTAATATGTTGTACACCTGAAAATTCTAGTTTTACTATACTCTTGTCGTAAGCTAGCTGGTTAGAATGAATGTAAAAATCTACTACTTTAAGAATTTTTTAAAGATGTCTTTGATTATAGAGAAGTATATATGTAAGATAATGGATGTATTTCGTTTTGCTTTAAATAAAATTGGTTTTGCCAGAATATGAAAGAAGGTAATAGAAGGCAATTTGAGGATATACCACAAATACAGAAAGAAGAAAAAACTAAGCTCAAGAGCCTGGGCTTATAATGCCTGCATAAAATAAATTTGAAATACGCAAAGAAATGTGTTAAAAATGTTTGCAAAGTTGACTCAGTGATAATCGATTTATTCATAAGGTGGAAAGAGGCTTGTGCATCATTTACTACAAACTGCTACATAAATGGTGATCAAAAAGGTAAAATGAGAATTTGAGTCTCCTGTTAAAATGGTAAACTGATCTTGAGCATAGAGAAAGCTTCTAACAAAAACAAAGACAGAGAGAAGAGTGAGACTGTGGCCTGTGCCCGACAGCAGCGGTTCCCTTCTCACCAAAATGCTGTGTAACTTGTGTTTGCCGCACTTTCGTATTAATTTTAACAAAACAACTTTGAGAATAGGATTCCAGATAACTGTTTTCATATACTGCTGTGTTCCCTCTAAATGTTACCCGGAAGCATTTCTGGTCTTAAAGCATCATGACTGAGGCTCCTGTGACGGCTCCTCTGGTACCTCTCTTCAGCACTTTCCCAAATTCAGGGCCCAGCATCAGAGCTCTACAGCTGTAAAGCTACCTGCTGCACCTACATCAGCTTTGGCGTTTCCCAGAAGTCCACTGGTCCTCACAAAGATTTGATCGCTTGCCTTTTAAAATAAGAGATTGTGGAAACAATCTGGCATTCTCTAATTTTAATATACTCAGCACTGTTATGTCCACCATATGAAAAATCAGCAAAAAGGTAAACTTCTGTTTATTACATGTGAATAAAATGTTACTGGAGAAGGCAATGGCACCCTACTCCAGTACTCTTGCCTGGAAAATCCCACTGATGGAGGAGCCTGGTGGGCTGCTGTCTATGGGGTCGCACAGAGTCGGACTCGACTGAGCGACTTCACTTTCCCTTTTCACTTTCATGCATTGGAGAAGGAAATGGCAACCCACTCCAGTGTTCTTGCCTGGAGAATCCCAGGGACGGGGGAGCCTGGTGGGCTGCCATCTATGGGGTCGCACAAAGTCGGAAACGACTGAAATGACTTAGCAGCAGTAGCAGCAGCAGAATGTCACTGTGAGAAACGTGCCTACGTTCATGTACAAAGATGGGCACTATGACTTTGAAAAACTAGATTAATTTTTTAAGGACCCTGTATTTTCAATATAAATTCTCTTGCCAAATGATGATAATCAGAATACACTTTATCAGGTAGATTGAACACTCCTGGAGATTTGACAGTGCCCTCACTGTTTATAATGTATTTATATTGTACCCTCACAATAAGCATTAACTAAATCCTTAGAAGTCAGCTGCTTATTGTATTTCAATAGAGGATTCTCCCTTTGTGGATCACAGCCTAGCTGTGGCTGAGGGGCTTGTGTAACTCGGGGACGCTGGGAGCCATGCCGTAAAGGGCCGTCTGAGATGCTCAGGTCCTAGTGAGGACTCTGACGGAACACGGTCCACTGGAGGAGGGAATGGCAGGTTCCAGTTCAGTCGCCGAGTCGTGTCCGCCTCTTTGCAACCCCATGGGCTGCAGCACGCCAGGCTTTCCTGCCCCACTCCAGGATTCACGCTGCAGGAACCCCATGAGCAGTATGAAAAGGCAGAAAGATATGGCACCGGACAATGAACCCCCAGGTCAGACGGTGCCCAGTATGCTACGGGGGAAGAGCAGGGGGCAGTTACTAGTAGACCCAGAAAGAATGAAGTGGCTGAGCCGAAGCAGATCTGATACTGTGGGTTACTACACTAAATTAACCATGACCTTTGAGCCTTGTTATCCAGAAGCATTTTCTGCTCTTTTCTTATACTCACCTAAAGGTCCCTGCTACAAAAACAGGTCAGAGATTGAGTTTTCTGGGGAAAAAATATAAAAGAGCTTCAACAGAGGACTGAATCAGATGCTCAGGAGAGTTACAAAGTACAAGGCTAGGCTCACGGCCCATTATAAGACAACCTTATAATCTCCCCCACCTTCACCACACTTGGCAGGGAGACAGTCTTAAGACGGAGTCGGGACACCCAGAACCTTCCTCCCCCCAGAGCAAATGACTTCGTGGAGATGAACTGTTCACTCGGAGAGCCATAAAACTAAATTAACTCCCCCAGAACTAAGTGAATGGGATGGACTGACCTGGCCTGTGGTCCGTGTTCTACTTCCAGCGCTCGCATGGGGGAGATTCTTCTCTTCCTTCCTAACCCAGCGCTGACCCTCAGGTTAATGGGCCCCGCTTGCTGAAACTAGTGTGAAACCCTCTTTAAATGGCATCTTGTTCCAACTGGATCCTGACAAATGGGGATGAGGGAAGTCCCATGGAAGATTTATTCACATAGTAAGTTAATCACAAGGAAAAGCAAGAACAATGATTCCACCTTAAAAAAGGATAAAACTGGCACCAATGGTTACATATTTCACCAGGAACCTTTGCTAAGTTCCCTCACTCGCTGTATCTGTGGTCATCACTTGCGTGTGGGCCTGCTAAATTGCTTCAGTTGGGCCTGACTCTTCATCTTCTCAGGTGTCCCAGTGGGTAAAGAATCCACCTGCAATATTGGAGACTCAGGTTCGATCCCTGGGTTGGGAAGATCCCCTGAAGGAGGGCATGGCAACCCACTCCAGTATTCTCGCCTGGAGAATCCCATGGACAGAGGAGCTTGGTGGGCTACAGTCCACGGGGTCGCAAAGAGTCGGACACAACTGAAGCTTCTAGCACGCATCACTTGCATAGGTTTAATAAGAATGTGTTCTTTTTCCAACCGGGGTACAATGGATAAATCAAATCTGTATGATGACTTAAAATGATGTATGTAAATGGTCATGTGTGATATCTTGGTACATTCTCTTACGTGTTTCACAGAGGGGAAAAACTGGATCACAAAACTCCTCGTGATAACGGTTTTCCTTGGCCTGGGGTTTGCTTTGGGTGCTATCTGCTGTGTCGATTATGCCAATTTGAGCTGTCAATATTCTAAATATGTTTATCTGAGAAGAAATAAATAAGCAAATAAAAATATATAAGTAAATATCTCCTGGGGAAAAAATTTCTATACTGTAATCATAGCATAGAATTCTCATCCAAGGAGCACAAACCCAAGGACTGCGTCCTCAACATGGTACAAGGCCTTCAGAGTCCTCCCATGAGCCTGGCCCACAAGCTGCCCTGTGGCGTATGGAGCCCCAGCCTCCGTCAAGAGGCATCGACCAGCAATGGGATGTCAGTGAAAGGGGAGGCCCTGGCACGCTGCAACAGCTCATTTTATTGGCAGTGTGTCTGATCACAGGGTGCCCAGATGTTGGTGAACATCATTTCTGGGTGTGTCTGTGAGGAAATTTCCAGATGAGATTAGACTGAGTGAAACAGATCTCTCCCCAGTGTGGGTGGGCGTCTTCCAGTCCGTGGAGGGCCTGAATGGCGCAGAAAGGCAGAGAAAGGGAAGATTCTCTCTCTCTGCCTATTTGAGCTGGGGTACCAGTCTCCTCTTGTCCTCAACCTGGGACTTACCCCATCAGTCTCCTGTCCTCAGCCTGGACTTATACCATCAGTCTCCTGATTCTCAGACCTTCAGACTCAGATACCATCAGTTTCCTGGGTCTTCAGATTGCAGCCAGCAGACTGTGGGCCTTCCCTGCCTCCACAATGACACAAGCTGATCCCTTATAATAAATCTATCTGTCTGTCTGTCTGTTTACCTATCTACCCACTCACCTATGTGTTTATCTATCATCTATCAATCATCTGACCTATCATCTATAAATCACCTTATCATCAATCTACATATTTATCATCTATATGAACTGATGCTTTTGAACTGTGGTATTGGAGAAGACTCTTGAGAGTCCCTTGGACTGCAAGGAGATCCAACCACTCCATTCTAAAGGAGATCAGCCCTGGGTGTCCTTTTGAAGGATGATGTTAAAGCTGAAACTCCAGTACTTTGGCCACCTCATGAGAAGAGCTGACTCATTGGAAAAGGGATTGGCGGCAGGAGCAGAAGGGGACGACAGAGGATGAGCTGGCTGGATGGCATCACGGACTCGATGGACGTGAATCTGGGTGAATTCTGGGAGTTGGTGATGGACAGGGAGGCCTGGCGTGCTGTGATTCATGGGGTCACAAAGAGTCGGACACGACTGAGCAGCTGAACTGAGCTGAACTGAAGTGATGTGTCTATTGATCAGTTTCCTATTGGTTCAGTTTCTGTGGAGAACCCTGACAAACCCTTACATCCAAAACCTAAAGGTGCTGTAGGCAAAGCCCAGTAAGAAGTGAATTTGAGGCTTCTTGGGTCTCAATCTCAGTGGACAAACAGAAAATGAAATTGAAATACTTTTGAGACATAAAGTTTATATCCCTAGGAGCTTCACAAGGCCCCCAGATATAAGCAACTCTTAAGTCTTAATACTATGTTGTTCTCATTCTTTTGAATGCAATGAGAGGGTCACTGTATATTCAACACTGATTGCTCTTATGAAAATAAAACTTTTCCAATAAAATAAAATCACAGTCATGATACAGAGTCAGAAAATCCCTGATAATCTTATGTGGTCTAATCCGCACCTTAGAGGAAGGACGTTGAACAAAGGATGGAGTCGGGAAGCAAAACAGCTATTTTGCTCTGCTTCCATGATGATTAAGGCTATGACACACCACAGTCAGGAAACGGGAAAAAAAGAGAATTTGCACCTTGACACCAACCAAAAATGATAGGGTCACTCTGTCTGTGTCCGGTCCACAGGGTAATAAAAACTTGGACAGTTCCTACAGACATGAACTTCACAAGCAAAATATAGCTTAATGTCTGGCGTCTCAACACCAGTGTATATGGACGTGATGATCATGTGAGAAAGTTACTGCTTTCCACCCTGAGCAAAAGAATATAAATTTGAGCAGCTTACAACCTGTGGTTTTCTCCCTTTTGTTGTTTAGTCACTAAATCATGTCCAAATCTTTGTGACCCCATGGACTGTAGCCCACCAGGCTCCTTTGTCCATGGACTTTTCTAGGCAAGAACACTGGAGCGGGTTGCAGTTCCCGTCTCCAGGGGATCTTCCTGAACCAGGGATTGGACCCACACCTCCTACACTGCAGGCAGATTATTTACTGCTGAGCCTCCTGGGAAGCCCCCTTTACTGGGGTCTTTATTTGGAGGGCTGGTCCTTTTGATGTCTGATTCCCTTCAATTCTCTGCCAATTAACTTTTCCTCATTTTTTCTTTCTAAATGGTTTTGTCTGTTGGTTTATCAAAACCTGAGGAAAGTCCCCACATTTTATAACCAGGCACTACCACAGATGGGGCTTCTCTCATAGCTCAGTGGGTAAAGAATCCACCTGCCATGCAGGAGATTTGAGCTCGATCCCTGGAATGGGAAGATCCCCTCGAAAAGGAAATGGTAACCCGCTCCAGTATCCTTGCCTGGAGAATCCGTGGACAGAGGAGCCTGGCGGGCTGCAGTCTGTGGGATCGCAGAGTCGGACACGACTGGGCGAGTAAACCACCACACCACAGATGAGAGTTTCTCTCTCATTTGGGGCATTTGTTCACGAGGATGTGAAATGTGACTCAGAAGAGGGGCTGCCCTGAGCCCTGGATCCTTCTCCCCTCCCAGAGGTACCCAGGTCACAGGCTTGAGTGGTCCTACAAAGCCAGGTCCCCGCGTACATGCACGCCTGTGATGGATTCATGTCAATGTAAGGCAAAGCCAATACAACACTGCAAAGTAATTAGCCTCCGATTAAAATAAATAAATTTATATTAAAAAGAAAACAAAGCCAGTGCCCCCCAAATGGGGGCTCGTCAGCTCTGCGGGGCTACTGGTCTGCAGGGAAGGACTAGGCCAAAGGAGGTGTGTTTGGTTTACTGTCCCAAGTGTCAGGGGGCCCTTAGCGAGATTTTCTTAAGGACCCCGTCTGTCTCCGTCTGCAGCATCTGAGAACGTCACCCTGTGCACCCCTCATCTCATTACATTTCCATAAGCTCTCGTCCCAGTTATGCTCAGAAGGCGCAGCCCTCAAGCCCCAGGAATAATGTGCTAAAGCAGAAAAGAAAAAAAAATTTAAAAACCACACAGCTATTCTTGGTTATTTTAATGGTGAGGTGCTTCAGATTCTCTATAAAATGAAAGAAATTCAATTGTGTGAGGTCACCAGGTCACAATCTCTCCAAGAACACTGCTATTTAGAGCCAAACATCTTTCTCAGAGGGGCCCGCAAAGTTTAATAACATCAGTCAGCTGCAGTGAGACCCCGTGAGCCACAATCCCAAAATGAGCCTCTGCACGCCGTCTATTACGGAGGGGCGCCAGTCCACCTGGGTGTGACTGTAGATCAAAGGGGACACTGAATGCTGCCTGCGAAATTCCAATCACAGCCTTAACCACCCTGTGAGTTAGCGAGCAGCAGTTCTGTGGCCCTTTGGGAACAAAAGGCCACCTTGGTGAGGCTGGAGGAAAGGCTCCTGCCGCAGTGGGAAGCAGAGAGCACCCACTGAAGGCTGGGCGGCCGCGGCAGTGTCTGCTGCGTTGCGTGCCGGGACACGGGGTCGCTGTGTCCCCTGCGCCACGCTGCGTCCGAGATATTTTTGTACAGAACTTCTTCTTTAGTTCAAAGAATTTACATGTTACGACATCTGCCCTCTTGTCACTTAACAGTCAACACAGTAAAAGGGAAATAAGTACAGAAAGAAGGGAAAGCATGGTTTTCAAACTGCAGTCTGCCACTGCCTCCAACAGAGACGAATCTCAAGTGACTACCACTGGGTGAAACAGTGAGTCTATATTGACAAGATTCCATTTACATGAAGCGCAAGAACAGGAAAATTAATCTATGAAATTAAGATTAACCTATGAAATCAGAAAGTGGCCGCCTTTGAGCGGCCTTATTGGCCAGGGGTCCCAGGGTAAAAGAAATGGCGTTTGCTTACCGAGGGATACGCATATGCAGAAGCTCACCAGGTCTTACCGTATGTAACTTCACGGCTTGCTCTGACTGTGCCCCCTAAAGTTCCTGTTTGAAATCCTAAACCCCAAAGGTGATGGTTTTAGGAGGTGGGGCATTTGGGAGGTGATTAGGTCCTAAGGGAGAAGCCCTTGTGAATGGGATTGGCGCCCTCATAAAAGCAACCCCCAGAGCTGCCTCACTAACTCTGCCCTTTAAGGACTCGGGGAGAAAGTGCTGGCTGCGACCCAGGAAGAGGGTCTTTGCCAGAACATGACCTTGATGGCAGCTTGACCTTGGAATTCCCAACCTCCAAAACTGTGAGCCGGAAGTGCCTGCTCTTCATAAGCCACCCAGCCTTTGGTACTCGTTATGGCAGCCCAGCTGGAATCAGACACTGAATATAAATTATGCCTCGATTTTTTAAAGTTTTGTTTTTTTTTAATCCGCCACTTACACACTTGAGCTGTAAAGCTGGGACTCGGACCACTCTCTACCAGGAGAGCAAGGGTCCAAACCCACTCTCCTCGCACTGAATCGGACCACGCGGCCGCGCGCTCCTTGCTGTCCATCACCACAGGGCGGTGGTCCCGCTGTTCTTCCGAGAACGCCCGCCTGCCTTTTCCTCCACATAGAAATGCTGCGATGCAGCTGCGGCGCGCAGTGTGCGCTCCGTGGTCAGTCGTGTCCAGCTCTTTGCAACCCCACGGACTGTAGCCCGCCAGGCTCCTCTGTCCACAGGATTCTCTAGGCAAGAACACCGGAGTGGGTTGCCATTTCCTTCTCCAGAGGCTCTTCCTGACCCAGGGGTCTAGCCCGGGTCTCCCGCACTGCAGGCGGATTCTTTACTGTCTGAGCCCCCAGGGAAGCCCCGCAGCTCTCTGCGTGCTCACCCAGCCGGGCAGCAGTTTTTCCTCCCTGTAACCGAAAGACCGCCGTGTGGCCGCCGTCAAGACGCTGCGCCCGGCCGGGCCTCCCCCACAGCCTCCTTCCCGCTCCACGTTCCCACCTGGAAACGAAAGCCCTAGACCGTGCAGTCCGACCTGCAGACCACCCAGTCTGACTCTGCAGCCCCCTGGAGCGTGCCTGCCCACTTTGTCGTCTGTTTGCCTTTTGAATCGTAATACCCGCGTGCTCATGGCTGCCCCATCGGTGCGTCAGGGAGCGCGATCTGAAGCTGAACAGGAACGCGAGACCCACGAGCCAGACCTCAGCCCCGGGCCGGCGTGCGATGCAGACGGCTCCTCCCCTCCTGCTATTGAAGAGCAGTCTGTGCAACACGACAGGGCAGGGACGCCTTTAGGCCTTGGGATTGAGAAGCTGAGGCAGAACAGAGGACAGTTTGAAGATGCGCTTTGCCAGGCTTGGGAGCAAGGCTGCGCTGACGACTGCGCACTGTTCTAGACTTCCACTTCAGCGCAGCGATATTTTTAAACGGGAGCAGAGGAACCTTTTCCCATCGGTTTCCTTCTGTCGTCAAGGTCCCTGGCAATATCTCTGAGATTGGAGAGAAATAATCACCTGTGTTTTATTTTTGTCTCATACCCTGGACCAGGAACAAAGGATTTTCACTCTTCGGAAACCAGACAGCATTCTCTGAAACCTGACGTATTCCTTCAAAGCGCTGGCGCTGAGCTTGAGTTTCAAAATCATATTTTTCTCTCCAAACCATTGTCCTTGTCTATGCTGTCAGGGGCGTGCTCTTATAAAGGCTCAAGTTTAAATTAAAACCCGAGCACAAAGGAAATGCTACGCATATCAAGCACTTAAGTAAAACAGCTTTCTGCATTCATGTTAATCCTGTTCACAGGCTATGCCCAGGCCCAAGCATATTATCTTTTATTTACATCAAAGTTCTCTATTTACAAACATGATTTGCACTAGTTTAGTTTGTCAGCCCATATGGTATCTTTGAAAGTCAGACCAGAGCTATATTCCCATTTCACAGGTGAAAAAAACAAAGGTCAAGGATCAGTTAGCAAATTTGTGCGTGAGAAAGCATTTTCAGGGCTTGAATTTCCAATTCACGTCATTGTTAATACAGTTCAGTTCAGTTCAGTCGCTCAGTCGTGTCCGACTCTTTGCGACCCCGTGG
Organism: Ovis aries; assembly: GCF_016772045.2. Taxonomy (NCBI): domain Eukaryota; kingdom Metazoa; phylum Chordata; class Mammalia; order Artiodactyla; family Bovidae; genus Ovis; species Ovis aries. Next base: position 60,758,124 of record NC_056076.1, read on the forward strand.
ACTGCAGCACACCAGGCCTCCCTGTCCATCACCAACTCCCAGAGTTCACTCAGACTCATGTCCATTGAGTCAGTGATGCCATCCAACCATCTCATTCTCCATCATCCCCTTCTCCTCCTGCCCCCAATCTTTCCCAGCATCAGGATCTTTTCAAATGAGTCAGCTCTTCACAAGTGGCCAAAGTGTTGGAGTTTTAGCTTCAGCATCAGTCCTTCTGATGAATATTCAGGACTGATTTTCTTTAGGATGGACTGGTTGGATCTCCTTGCAGTCCAAGGGACTCTCAAGAGTCTTCTCCAAGACCACAGTTCAAAAGCATCAGTTCTTTGGCACTCAGCTTTCGTTGTAATCCAACTCTCACATCCATACATGACTATTGGAAAAAACATAGCCTTGACTAGACGGACCTTTGTTGGCAAAGTAATGTCTCTGCTTTTTCATATGCTGTCTAGGTTGGCCATAACTTTCCTGCCAAGGAGCGTCTTTTAATTTCATGGCTGCAGTCTCCATCTGCAGTGCTTTTGGGGCCCCCAGAAATAAAGTCTCTCACTGTTTCCACTGTTTCCCATCTATTTCCCATGAAGTGATGGGACCAGATGCTATGATCTTAGTGTTCTGAATGTTGAGTTTTAAGCCAGCTTTTTCATTCTCCTCTTTCACTTTCATCAAGAGGCTCTTTAGTTCCTCTTTACTTTCTGCCATAAGGGTGGTGTCATCTGCATATCTGAGGTTATTGATATTTCTCCTGGCATTCTTGATTCCAGCTTGTGCTTCATCCAGCCCGGCATTTTGCATGATGTACTCGGCATAGAAGTTAAATAAGCAAGGTGACAATATACAGCCTTAACATACTCCTTTCCTGTTACTCGTTTCTAATCCATTATTCCATGTCGGTTCTGTTGCTTCTTGACCTGCATACAGATTTCTCAGGAGGCAGGTCAGGTGGTCTGGTATTCCCATCTCTTTCAGAATTTTCCACAGTTTGTTGTGATCCACACAGTCAAAAGCTTTGGCATAGTCAATAAAGCAGAAATAAATGTTTTCTGGAACTCTCTTGATTTTTCGATGATCCAATGGATGTTGGCAATTTGATCTCTGGTTCCCCTGCCTTTTCTAAATCCAGCTTAAACATCTGGAAGTTTATGGTTCACATATTGCTGAAGCCTGGCTTGGAGAATTTTGAGCATTACTTTGCTAGCATGTGAGATGAGTGCAATTGTGCAGTAGTTTGAACATTCTTTGGCATTGCCTTTCTTTGGGATTGGAATGAAAACTGACCTTTTCCAGTCCTGTGGCCACTGCTGAGTTTTCCAAACTTGCTGGCATATTGGGTGCAGCACTTTCACAGCCTCATCAGTTTCACCAAATACCATGGCTTCATATTCATGATTTCCCCATCAGCCACCCTCCTGCCCTGGCCCTGCGTGTATGCTCAGCCGTGTCTGACGCTAGGGACTGTAGCCCGCCAGGCTCCTCTGTCCATAGGATTCTCCAGGCAAGAAGACTGGAGTGGTTTGCCATTCCCTTCTCCAGGGGATCTTCCCAACCCAGGGATCGAACCTGCGTCTCCTGCATCTCCTAAATTGCTTTACCGCTCAGCCACTGGGGAAGCCCCAGCCACCGCAAAGCACCTTTAGGAGTATCAGTCACGGAGGCTCCACGGATGCCTAAAGGGGTGCTGATCCTACTTAAGCCCGATTCCTCAGGGTGGGCCTTGAGGTGATGGAAGATAAACTCTCTGAAATGGCTCCACTCTGAGCCGTTCCAGATGGTGTATGGTGACTGGCCCTGTCACTGCCATTTCACAGACACTGGTCTTGTCACATTCACCAAAGACCTCGATGGTTCTGGGCCTCTGGTTCTCCTTTAATGCCGCACATCAGTTCTTTTTGCGTTTACCTGTTGCCCAAGGAAATGTGAGGATCACTTCAATTATTGTCTCTCCTGCATGTGGTTAAATAAGGTCGATGTGGGAGCATTTCTTGGAAACATGAATATTTATTTTTACTGAAAAATGGCTGCTGAGTACCCTAAAACATTCTCTCATGACGCAGGTCCAAAAATCTTTGCAGGTGTGTTAATTATAATGTTCTCAATGGCTGTAAACATGAAAAGGCCCGTCTCCTAAAGGAAGAATGTATCAGCCCTGCCTGGAGATGGCGATGCCTTGAGAAGCCGGTCACCCTCCTTCCTGATCAGAGAATCGCCTGCACGTGGTTCTGTGAAGAGCGAGACCAAAACGCTGTCAGCTGAAATGAAGGCTGGAGAACTGGTCTGATTCCCAAATGTTTTTTTAAAGCTTGTCAGTTGGTTCCAAGACATTACCTGCCACTGTTCACATCACTAATCGGGGTGCTTTCTGCTATACAACAAATGAACTGAAACTGATGAGGTGGTTTCATTTCCTGTAAAGTCTGCTCATCACTAAGAAGTACCAACCCTCAAGCTTCTTAAAATCAGAGTGTGGGCTGCTTACAACCTGGGGCTAAGTCAGTTCACTGTAAGAGAATTCAGTCTGCATCTACTCCCAGCCCAGCTTCGTGGGACTTTCCCTCACCGTTCCCTAGGAGCTTGAGCAAGTACCACTCATGGGTGCCAAGCCTTGAGGCTGTGAGCTCACTGGACAGGGAGGACAGGCAAGGTGTTCCTCCCTGGACGCATGAATCGCCGCCACGGCACCTTCTCGCCAATCTCAGCAAAACCAGGCTCCCTCTACTGCCCCAGGGCTGTCTCTTAAACACAAACAATTCTCCACTTTTGAAAACTTCATTTTAAAGCAATTGTGAGAAATGGAGAATGTATCCCCACTGACCTCTTCCAAAACAACACCAGCCCTGGATCCAAAAAGTTGTTATTCTTGCAAGCAGACAGCTCTGGGCCACTGCAACCGTCGTGAGAACGATTCGGGGACAGAAAGATAAGTGTTTGAGTTCTTAGAGATTCAGAGCGTTTAGATGAATGGAAAGCAGACAGAGTTTGGGGCAGCTGATACCAGAGGAGGGTGTGGGTTAGAAATATCCTACTCGCACACTGAATGGTTTGCCTGGCTGTAATTCCGGTTGGTCTCTGACTCCGCAGGTCCCTCATCTGCAGATTAAACCAGCTGCAGAGCAGACATATGTGGGCAGCGTACGCGGGCCTCCGTGGTCGCTCAGCTGGTAAAAAATCTGTCTGCAAGGCAGGAGACACCGGTGCAGTTCCTGGGTCAGGAAGATCCCCTGGAGAAGGGATAGACTACCACTCCAGTATTCTTGGGCTTCCTTGGTGGTTCAGATGGTTAAGAATGCAATGTGGGAGACCTGGGTTCAACCCCTGGGTCAGGAAGATCCCCTGGAGGAGGTCATGGCAACCCACTCCAGTATTCTTGCCTGGAGAATCCTCATGGACAGAGAAGCCTGGCGGGCTACAGTCCCTAGCGTCACAGAGTCAGACAGGACCGAGCGACGAAGCACATCACAGCACATATAGGTATATACATATATATGTGTGTGTGTGTGTGTGTGTATACACACACACCTATATATCTAATTCCAGAAAACTCCAAAAAGCAAGACATTTGAATCTTTCATCTTCTTCTGCAAGGCATCTTCCCAACCCAGGGATCAAACCCGCCCCTCCTGCATCTCCTGCGTCGGCAAGTGAGTCTTTACCACTGCGCCCCTGGGAAGCGCCTGTTACCAGACGACATCCTCTTGTACAGAGGGTTTTTGCCTGGGAGAGGTAAGCACTGTCGTCTTCGTCTTCTACTAGTGTGTTGGTGGTGAGCATCGACTTCACATTGATCCTTCCCTCTCGGCTCTGAAATCCATCCCTGGATCTTTTCACTTCGTTTGGCTCTTGTGTGTTCATTCCTATCAGGAGTGCACTTAATCAGCTTATCTAGGTTTCCCAGGGCGTCCTTTTGGATCTAATCCTGCTGGCTTAGAGGAAAGCCACATGGTGTTTATGCCTGTCGCTATGAAGGACTCCTTGGATGTGTTCTTGGAACTGGCTGGGGCTGGTGTCTGGGATGGGGGCATCATGGCCCAGGACACAGCATTTGAAAGCACCTGCTGGGTCACCTTTCACACCGAGCCAATGGCCTGTCTTCTGGGAAGTGACCTTCTTCTGCAGGAACGCTTGACCACCAAGCAGATTGTTCGGGACCTCTACTGTCTTTAGTAAAATGTTTCCTTCCCTTTATCCTTCAGCGATATTCCTCAGCCTCTCCTGGTAGCTGTGTTCCTAAGAGCTGTTCTGACTTTTCAACCAACCTCCGTCTAACTCTGCTCTGACAGTAATGCCGATTGCCTCTAAGATTTCCCTAAAGGACTGCAATCAACCCTCTCTCTCTCTCTCTTGCTGTCTCTCAGTTTCTCTCTCACACACATGCACACCCACGACCATCTCAGACCCCACTTTAGGAAGCACTCTTAGAAATACAGCTATAATAGTATCTGGTGTAATTTAAGCAGAACAAGATTGAAACTCTGACAGTGTTCCTGGAAACAGAAGATCCTATTATTGCCAACAGTTTGAAATCTTCAACTGCTCACATTTTTCAAACTGCTTTGCCAAATGGCTAGAAATGATGCAAGCCTGCATTGTTTCAAGTCGTATTTTTGACGTTCTTTATGAGAGGGGTTACCTCTGGCCCATGTCCAAATGGATGGGAAAACGCCAGCAAAATACAGTAGAAATATCTGTAGTGCTTGGATATTGAAGGGGAGACCAGGTTAATGAATTTCAGGTATAAATCATCCACACTAGCGATTTTATTGCTCTTTCTCTGGAACCACACTGCCTTAAACTTCTCTAAGATGGACTTAGAATATACAGAGCTTCATTATTCAGTAGATTAGGCCTCTGATGAGAAGAGCTGTGGTTTTTGTCTGAGATGAGCCATCTTGGCGTTTGGTGCTGTGTTAATATGTATAATTACAGAACAGAGCCTCAGGGGAAAGGGCAATTCTAAAATAAATATTTTCCAAAAAAAGAAGCCTCAAAGGAACTTTTAGTTCTGATTCTTTGCTCTTGTTCCATCCTCTCAAGAAATATAACTATTTGTCCTTTAGTTTTTCACTCAAAACTGATTCAAGGCATAAGAAATGACTGCTGATCCCATTCGGTTGACCCTGTCTGGGAGTAAGGAGCAGAACGTTCCGTTGTCCCTTCGGAGAGAAGACAGCTGGTTTGGAAATCTCACAGCTAGGGCTGGGGGAAGGTGGATCCAGTCGGGAGAGGTTGGCCCACTCCTCCCTCCAGCGCCTCACACGACTCACGTCCCCACCAGACTAGAGGAAGGCGCCCTGACTGGGCCAGGCAGAGAGATGAAGTGCCCCCAACCTCCCCCCAGGGGGCTTCCCAGCTGGCACTAGAGCAGGCGACGCGGGAGACGGAGGTTCGATCCCTGTGTCAGGAAGACCCCCTGGAGGAGGAAATGGCAGCCCACTCCAGTGTTCTTACCTGGAGAATCCCATGGACAGAGGAGCCTGGCGGGCTACAGTCCATGAGGTCACAAAGAGTCAGACACAGCCGAGCAAGTAAGCGCGTGCACACACAGACACACACACACACACACACACACACACACACACACACACACCCTCCCTCCAGTCCCCCAGGCTCCTCTCCCGGCATCAAAGGCTCTATCTAAGCAGCCTTCCCGTCTCCTTATTCAAAACTGATTCCTTGCTTGTTCACTCACTCACACAACCACAGGGGCCTACGTACTTAGGCAGAGAGCAAAGCCTTAAAATAAGGAGGGAGGCTGCAGAAAGGTAACCCTGAAACCCAGCCTTCCAGGTCAGTTGCTAAGTCACCAGGAGACATTCCAGAGACCCTCACTGTGATCATGGGTTAACACAGGTCACCTGCCTAAGAACTGTTTCAGGTTGAGCTTGTGAAGAACAATAGTTCCTTATTATAAAAGGAGGGAACTGGATCAGGTCACTGTTGACTTTTCCGACTCTGCACGTCTGATTCTCCAGCCCCAGCAAGCCTTCGGGTAACCGCAGTTCTGGCCGACATCATGACTGCAACCTCGTGAGACAGCCTGAGCCCAAAGCACCAGCTAAGCTGCTTCTGATCCAGAAAAAAGTATTACTTTTAAGCTGCTAAGCCTGGGGGACCATTCGGTATGCAACGATAGATAATTAATATACTGGGTATGTGCCGAAAGGCAGAGGCACTGGTGGCCACAGCCCAGAAGTGCAGTGACACCTTTACACACCAGACTTGCCTTGGAAGCCTGACTGCCCCACTGTGTGCACACGTGCTGAGCTGCTCAGTCGTGTCCGACTCTGTGCGACCCCGTGGACTGTAGCCCGCCAGTAGCCCGCCAGTCTCCCCTGACCGTGGGATTCTCCAGGCAAGAATACTGGGGTGGGTTGCACGCCCTCCTCAGGGGATCTTTACCTCCCACCAAATCCACGTGTTGTCTTGCCTTCTCAGGATTTAACTTGCCAAAGCTCTGAGATTGTGAGGGGAGAGCAACAGTTCCAACCTACGCTACAGTCTGCAGGCCAGTAGAACCAAATGAAGGTGAACAGAGGGTCAGGTTGAGCAGATGAGGAGAGAGTGGTGCACACATCCTTTTTTCCAACTATCAAGGTCACGGATGCATGTTCTCAAGTGGTTCTCTAAATATGATGCCAAGAACTGGAAGAGCAGCTGGACTTTTCCACAGTACGTCATTTTGAGCCCCACTCCCACTGCACCCTTTGGCTACATCAGGTAGTCAGCCTTACAAAAAATTCTACAAAAGTTATCCATCCAAAACTCTTATCACTCGGTGTGACTCCTAACATCTCCTGCAGTAGTGTTGATAAAAAAATTTTATATAATGACTTATTTCACCTCTGTAGCCCACGCTATTTTGAGAATTTGACAAGAGTATTCACAGATGTCCATGCTGGTGTAATCAAAACCATGTTAGTTTTATTTGTACAGTATTGTAGAGTTAATTTACTCCCTGGGATCAATTTGATTTCCGAAGCTTGCCTGGGCCTGCCGGAGGCACTGAAGGGGACTGACGCTTGCAAACAGCAGCACTCGGCTGTGTCTAGGTCAGTGTTGTCCAGATTTAAAGTCACCCAGAGTCTTTTTCCCAAACGTCAAACGTCATTTTCCCAAACACAGATCAAGGAACTTCTCCCAAAAGACTGAACTCCAAGTGGCAAACAGATATAGAATATAAGCAGGGGAGGAACCGTAGTCCCCACCCTCGAAAAGGATTTGAAAAATCAGTGCCAAATATTTCATGAAAGCCCAGAAAACCAAAATGTTAGGAAAAGATATTGAAGAGTGTTATATGTCTTGCTGAAAGAATAGAGATTCTTGGAAGGCTTTTCTGCACTGCTTTTGCAAGGGATTTTTGCAGATTTTATTAGTCTGCATTTAGGACACATGAAAACTAGGAGTGAGATGTAGGTCTAAATATCTGTGCTCAAGCTTCCAGTCCTTGTGGCATCTGGTTGTGACTTGGCAGACAGCAGTGGGCAGGGCACAAAGCAGGCCGGAGTCCCTAAGGGGTGCCCGACAGATGACAGAGCTCCAGGACAGCTTGACTGGCCAGCACCCCACGATCCCCACCAACTGGAGCATCTAACTCTGACAGAACCTTGTGTTCCTAAAGAGTTGGGGCTCCCCCAGGAACATGGTGATAACAAGCAATCAGAAATGGGGTATGCTTTCTCGAAACTAGCTAAGAATGAATGTCTTTGATGTTGCAAAAATAGGGAGTCCCAACAAAGCGAGGGGCTAACTGAGTCATTTGCAGGGAGAGATGCACTGCTGTTCTGAGTCTAGCTCACTTTCCCATAACCTGGCGCCCGTCTCTGCGACTTGGATAAGTGGCAATAATGTGGGTTCTCGTTCCTATAGGTGGATACCATGTGGTGTGGGAGGGGAATACAGAAATGACTCACAAACTCTCTGAGGGTAAGCTGTTTTTGAGTCAAAATGGATCTAACCCAAATTGGACCAATGAGTCAACCGTTACCTTTGATCTTTTTAGGTACAGAAACCCAGAAATCTGCCTGTGGGCAAAGCCAAGGTTAGCACCACGATCCCTTTGATATACTACCGTCTTCTGAAAGTCAGTTTACTTGCTAGGCTGCCCCAACCTCACTTCACTGCTTCTTCCCTGTGGTAAGCAGACTTCAAACGGACCCGACACAGGTCGACAGCAGTGAATCCCTCCGACGCTCTTCCTGAAGCGCACCAGGCAGGTGGGCCCAACAGCAGGCAAACGGTCCTGGGGGCCCCCAACAGCGCTGCCAGAAGGCCCAGTGGACCCATCCCCAGTAATATTAGCTGGAGATACTTATGGAAAATTCACTCCCAGGGAACAAATGATGTAACCCCCTTTCTAACCACTGATGCAGGTGGAAGTATAAGAACGCGCAGGACGAGAGTGGAAAGCTCTCTCCAGGTGTCTGGAGGATAAAGAGGACCCCAGAGAGGGGCACACCGTACACAGAGGCGTGAGTTAAGAGCAGCCCAGACACATTTTATGTGGCTTCACAGTTTTCCCAAGGGCAAAACTGCATCAGAAAGTGCAGCCTCCAGAGGACATGGTGATGGGGAGCCTACGTTGAAGGCTCCTTCGTGCTGTCTCTCCTGGTTGGGGGAATGACATCATTGACAAGTCATCTTCAATTATGTCAGGAGTTTCAGGGACAGGGAGAGAGCGCAACAGAATTTAAAAGGGACTGAAAGGTAATGTTCCTTGGGATCCATTCCCAGTCCTATCACTGACTCACCAGGTGATTTCATTATTCCCACTGTTACTAGGGCTATTTTACTGAAGATTGATACAACACTTAGATTTGGAGGTCAATCTAGGACCTCTCCTTGCTTTAGTATCTAAATTAAATGTAGAACTTTCTTTGAAATACAATTAGGGAGAAAGGCAGATATGAAGGTTATAAAATCTAAGAGAAGCAGGGTTGGGAATTTTGATGAATAATCCTCCTTTTTAAAAAAGTTTAACTTTTGGAGGTGAAATTCATATAACAAAATTTACCATTTCAAAGTGAACAATCCAGTGACGTTTAGAACGTCTACAGTGCTGTACAGCCATCAGCTCTGTCTAGTCCAGAACGTTCCCAGCCCTCCAGAGTGAATCCCCACCCCCAGGGAACTGGCACTCTTCACGCCCCCCGCCCTCCACTCCCTGGCAACCTCCAAGCTTCGTCCTGTTTCTAAGGATGTACCTATTCTAGGTATTCCATGTAAAGGGCGTCGTGAGCTATGCACTATTTGGGGTCTGGCGCCTCTTCCTTAGCACAGGTGTTGGAGTTCACCACGTGGGGATACGTATCGACACTCCATTCACTTTCGCGGCTGAGTCATACCCCACCACGTGCTGGTGTGCTGTACAACTTTTCCCTCCAGCCATCTGCTGATGGACATTTGGGTTATTTCTACCTTTGGATTATTGCGCTCCTCCCTTCATAAGTTCTATCCTCCACTCTCCACCCACCTCCCCACATACCCCGAACTTTCTCTTTCTTTACTGTATATCTCCCAGAAGACACTAGAGACGCAGGTTCGATCCCTGGGTCAGAAAGATCCCCTGGAGGAGGAAATGGCAACCCACTTCAGAATTCTTGCCTGGAAAAGTTCATGGACAGAGGAGTCTGGCGGGCCGGGAGTCTATGGGGTCACAAGAGTCAGACAGGATTGTGCACACAGCCACACACCCGTTTGCGAAGACACACATCAACAGTAGCTTATCTCCAGAGGCTTTTCTGCAGGGCTGAGAACAGAAGAGAGGGTGTGGGTAAGAAAATGAGAAAGGAGAAGAGTTTGGGAACAAAGGACAGAGAAAGAAGGGATGGATAGGGATATGCTTGGGGACACCCTGGCGAAGCTGGAAGCACAGGACACAGCCTGACGAGGAGGAGTTTGGATGCATGGTCCAGCTCTGTCTGCAGGTTTCCTCAAAGAGACTGTGAAGGCTGGCGGAAAGGTCACTTATGCTTTTTCTTCTGGTGCCCTCAGGAGAACATTATCCAAAAGCCTGGTGTTTTAAGCCCGTCAGGATTTTTTGTCCTTCCAAATTTCTCTGAGTATTGTTAGCCTAGATGTTTTCATAAAAGAATATCAGGTTGAATGCATTTGAATCCTAAGAGAATCTTTCAGAAGGAGAACAAAACATCAGAACAATATTTCAATAACAGCTAACTGGGGAAACAGTGGAAACAGTGTCAGACTTTATTTTTGGGGGCTCCAAAATCACTGCAGATGGTGACTGCAGCCATGAAATTAAAAGACGCTTACTTCTTGGAAGGAAAGTTATGACCAACCTAGATAGCATATTCAAAAGCAGAGACATTACTTTGCCAACAAAGGTCCATCTAGTCAAGGCTATGGTTTTTCCAGTGGTCATGTATGGATGTGAGAGTTGGACTGTGAAGAAAGCTGAGCACCGAAGAATTGATGCTTTTGAACTGTGGTGTTGGAGAAGACTCTTGAGAGTCCCTTGGACTGCAGGGAGATCCAACCAGTCCATGCTAAAGGAGATCAGTCCTGGGTGTTCTTTGGAAGGAATGATGCTAAAGCTGAAATTTCAGTACTTTGGCCACCTCATGTGAAGAGTTGACTCATTGGAAAAGACTCTGATGCTGGGAGGGATTGGGGCAGGAGGAGAAAGGGATGACCCAGGATGAGATGGCTGGATGGTATCACCGACTCGATGGACGTGAGTTTAAATGAACTCCGGGAGTTGGTGATAGACAGGGAGGCCTGGTGTGCTGCAATTCATGGGGTCGCAGAGTCAGACATGACTGAGAGACTGAACTGAACTGAAGAAAACATTGGTATCTCTTTTCTTTGGTGTCTCCCCATTAGAGGAATTGTTCAGTTAGTTTTAAACTAAGGATCAGCTATTCCTGCCACTGGCAAGATGACTGTAATTCATCTTTCTGGAAAAGGAAAAAACAAACTAGCTTAAAATAAGCCAAACCGAAGCATCAGCCCATAGAGAAAAGTGAGGTCCATCTGTGAACATGACCCACGTGCTTTCTTAGTTAATATTAAAAGAAAGAAGGTATTTTTTAAAAAAAGGCAAAAGGGAGAGGGTACAGGTTTTTCTTCACTTTTGCTAACACGTGTATTACCAAAACCAATCCTGTTTCTCCAAACTGTTTTAAAAGTTTGTGGAGTTACTGTTTGGGTAATATAAGACCCGGAGGCCTGACACAATTAAGCAACTCAGCCTGCCAACCTGTCTGGGAAAGAAGGTTTAAGTACCACACTTCCTAAAGCCTGTAAGTCCTTTCTTGGCAAACTTACTCCTTTTTGTCATCTTTAGGGTCATGAGTGCTCGAAAAGCAAGCAGTGGGCAAAGCTGGTCACAAAGCAGAGGGGCAGGGAGGGCGGAGTTTAAATAAGAACATCCGTTTGATGGAGCAAAGTCCAAAACGCATCAAAAATAAAGCCAGACAGGAAAATCACTTGCTAATTTCAATTTGATATCCAACATTGAGCAGTATTTTTCTTTACCATTGTCCGTGTGTGTGTGTGTGTGTGTGTGTGTGTGTGTGTGTGTGTGAGATAATTTCTATATTTAATTTAAAAATTACCTTTGGCACTTGTCCAAATGAGAAGCCCAAATTCTCCACTGCACATCAAAAACCAGATACAGTAGAAATCTCTGATACTAAAAAAGGTACAGTAGCAATTTTTGCTTTAAAAGGAACCTATCTTTGCTAAAAAATACAGTGGCAATCTTTGATGCTAAAAAGGTACAGTGGCAATCTCCAATGCTAAAGATGATACAGTGGCAATCTTTGATGCTGTGATTGGTAATTATCTCAAGAACCTGACATCAAAATCCTGTGAGATGTTCTCTCAAGGCCCAAGGAGAAGGAGCTAAGTGATAGCTGGATTCCATATAAACAGAATTATGTCTTTTCTTGGGACAGAATGTTTGTTGCAAACAGCAGGATCTACCAGTTCTTAACTCAAAAACCAGCATTTAAATTCCAAGGAGATGAAATAAAAGAGGCTGTATTTAAAAAAAAAAAAAAAAAGACAGCTAAACCACAAACTGTCTGATAGCCAGAAGATCCAAAACTGTAATTTTCAAAGTGTGGTCCCCAAACCAGCTGCATCAGCAGAAGCATCACCTGCGAAATTATTACAAATGCGAATTCTCTGCCCCCATCCCAGACGGACTGAATCAGAAACTCCAGGAGTGGAACACAGGGGAAACTGTTTCAGCAAGCCCTCCAGGAGATGTTGATACTAGCTACATTTAGAAAACTCCTGATGTAAAAATGAATGGATTGCTCTTGATTTGATGCCTAGGTTCTTAAAGTAATAATTTGTGCATTTTTTCAACTGGAGGATGCTCTTTTCATCAGGAGTATTTGAATATTAAAAGCAGAATCTACCAAAATGACCAGTTGTGTTGACTATTTTTTATTCAAGGCTAAGCGTGTTTTCATAAGGATTTTTGGAGGTGCAAATGTAATCTAACATTGTGAGAAGGAGAGGAGCCCGGCAACGTAACGGGGCCAGAGGGCTTTGCTGCTGAGAAAGCTGGCACTGGAGAAGCAACCTGCAGCATTTACATATTAAATGTGGCCATTTTTCCCCTGGCCCAGCAGTTGTGGGAAAAGGGAAGTTCAGAGAGAAATATACAGGACCAGGGGAAGGGGCTTGTTTCCAGCAGGGAAGTTTTGTTTTTTTTTGTTTTGTTTTTTTTCAATAGCAGCACTGTTTTGTACTTTGTCTTTTCTTTTAATGTACTGATTCTCACATATATTTTTAAAGCAACATTTTGGAGAAATTTAGGAGACTCAGAAAAGCAATGTAAATAATACTTCACAATCACATACCTAGATAAAACAACTGCTCAAATTTTTATGAGTTTCTTTACAGTCTTCTTTCTTTGTGCTTTTAAAAAATTTAAAACACACTTTTTCCAGCCTTACTGAGATATTTTGACACGTAACACTGTGAAGGTTTAGGGTGTACAATGTGACCATTTGGTACAATATATATTACAAAGTTATTATCCCAATAAGGTTAGTTAATATGATCACCATCTCGAATAGCGAACAGTGTGTGTGTGCTGAGGACTTTCAAGATCCACTCTTTCATTAAGTTTCAAATATATAATGTGATACTGGTAGCTGTAGTCACCACACCACACACTGGATGCCCAGAACCTGCTCACGTCGTCCCTGGAAGCTTGTACCCTTTGACTGCCTTCATTCACTTCTCCCACCCCCTACCCTTGGCAACCAGAACTCTACTCTCTGTTTCTCTGAGGTTTTTTCTTTAGATTCCACATATAAGTGAGGTCAGGCAGTATTTGTCTTTCTCTGACTTATGAGCATAATGTCTTCAAGTTTCCCCTGTGTTTTCTCAAGTGGCAGGATTCCATTCAGTTTTTGTGGCTGAATAATGTTCTATTTCTTATTTATTCCCTGATAGTCACTAAGGTTATCTCCGCATCTTGGCTAGTCTTGTAAATAATGTGGCAAGTAATTTGGCTACAAGCAATCATTTTCTAAAACAATACAGTCAGAATAAAAGGCCCCTTCCAGCTACGGTAAACAGAGGAGTGTGTGTATTCTTGCCCCATGGACAGAGGAGCCTGGCGTGTCCACCTCTTTGTGACCCAAGGACTGTGGCCCGCCAGGCTCCTCTGTCCATGGGGATTCTCCAGGCAAGAATACTGGAGTGGCTTGCATACCTTCCTCCAGGTTATCTTCCCAACCTAGGGCTTGAACCCAGGTCTCCCGCATTGGAGGCAGATTCTTTACTATCTGCGCCATCAGGGAAGCCCAAGAATGCTGGAGTGGGCTGCCATGCCCTCCTCCAGGGGGTCTTCGCAACCCAGGGATCAAGCCCAGGTCTCCTGCATTGCAGGCGGATTCTTTACCGTCTGAGCCACCAGGGAATTCCAAACAGAAGAGTAGACACAGCAAAAGAAAACAAAGTCAGAAAAGAATCAGGAAATATTTCCCTAAAGGTGAGCAGAGGGGAAAATAGAGGGACTGCGACAAAGCTTCAGAACTCGTGGTCAAGGGGCCAACGCCAAGCCCCTTCAGTTCAGCTCAGTACAGTCGCTCAGTCGTGTCCGACTCTTTGCGACCCCATGGATCGCAGCATGCCAGGCCTCCCTGTCCATCACCATCTCCTGGAGTTCACTCAGACTCATATCCATCGAGTCGGGGATGCCATCCAGCCATCTCATCCTGGGTCATCCCCTTCTCCTCCTGCCCCCAATCCCTCCCAGCATCAGAGTCTTTTCCAATGAGTCAACTCTTCACATGAGGTGGCCAAAGTACTGGAGCTTCAGCTTTAGCATCATTCCCTCCAAAGAACACCCAGGACTGATCTCCTTTAGCATGGACTGGTTGGATCTCCTTGCAGTCCAAGGGACTCTCAAGAGTCTTCTCCAGCACCACAGTTCAAAAGCATCAGTTCTTTGGCGCTCAGCTTACTTCACAGTCCAACTCTCACATCCATACATGACCACAGGAAAAACCATAGCCTTGACTAGATGGACCTTTGTTGGCAAAGTAATGTCCCTGCTTTTGAATATGCTATCTAGGTTGGTCATAACTTTCCTTCCAAGGAGTAAGCGTCTTATAATTTCATGGCTGCAATCACCATCTGCAGTGATTTTGGAGCCCCAAAAATAAAAGTCTGAGACTTACCCTTAGAGAAGATACAGACCAGTAAAGGGGAAGTCTAAAGAACAGTACAAAGCGTAATCTCAGTCTAGCCCAGCCCAGGGGAAAGTGAAACAAAGGAAAACTGAGGTGCAGCGCAGGTGAATTAAAATAAATTGGTGTCTCCAATTGGACAATGCACAGAGATGCTAGGGCAAAAGCAAATGAAAAAGAACAGCAGAAACAATGCATCAGCTAACACAGTGATTCTCAACAGGGGAAGGGACGGAATGCCCCCCTCGGACACACTCGGCAACGTTCTTGGTTGTCTCAGGGGTCGAGGCCGAGGAGGCTGCCCACCTCTCTACAACGCACGGAACAGCCCCACCTCAAAGGAGTGTCGGACCCCCAAGGGCAACAGTGCCCAGGTTGAGAAACCGTAAGAAGTATTGGGAATAGCTTTGCGTATGCAAAGATGGTAAAAAATAAAACCTGGACCCCCCTTTGCTCATTCCTCAAGAAGTCACTCAGCTATTCCAAACTCTGGGTTGACCTCTGGCAGCTTCCAGAGCGCCTGGCTCCCACGGTCCTTGCCGGCTCCCACGGTCCTTCAGGGGTCAATGTCTCGCACTGCAGGGATTTGTGTGCTCTTTTCTACCCGCCCCCACAGGACCATGAGCACACCAGTTAGTCTCTTTGCATTCTCTATCACGTTGTAAATATTTGGTGATTGTGAGCTGAGTGGGTGAGTGAATGAATGGATGGGAATGAGGCGCTAGACAGTGACCTGTGTCTTGAAGAAATGTGTCAACTGTCACATTTACCTGTGACCAGCACCTTAATCCAGGTCGTGCTTAGCTTATAAGGTAGACCCAGCCAAAGCAGCAAAGTTACAATCAGACGGTCGAGTTCAGGGTAGGAGTTCCCGTAGCAGTCACACCTAAACGAGATTCTAGTTCTTAACCGAAAGCTCTGGAATTAAAGGCATTTAATGCAGATGACCGAGAGAACATTACAGGTAGGGTTCTACATCCGCAGATAACATCATCTGTAACCTAAACATGTCTTACCTCCACGGACTGTTTTTCATCACAAATATCTCTTCCTGCTGAGCTGGCAGAAATCTCTGGCCACCAGGGGCAGCGGTTGTCTCGAACCTCCCGGTGGTTCTGAATGTGTTCGTCTCGGGTCACTGTCTCCTTGGATTTTGTGCTGACAGGCCTTCCCCTTCTCTAGCAGGCGGTTGCTCTTTCGTGGCCATAATGTTGATGAAACTGTGGCTTTGCAGGTGACCCATCTGTATTCACGGATTTCCAGGCTCGTACCTTTACAAGTGAGGTTGCTGTGGACATTATAGTCCTTGCATCCCTGGGCCCAACGCTGAGAGTTCCCTGGAAGTGAATTGTGAGCTATAATCATCTTCCACTTTACCAGTTATTCCCAAATTGCTCTCAAAGCAGTTGCAACAGTTTACGCTCCTGCCAGCAACACACGAGCTTTGCTGTTGCTTCACATTACACTGTGTACGCGGCACAGTCAGACTCTGAACTTTCGCCTTTCTGCCGTGAGTGAAATGATGTCACGATGCCACTTTCATCTCCATCTGCCTGGTAGCACATCAGGGACTGCACCTTCCGTGTTATCAGTCTGATCTCCCTTTTTTCTGGCATTGCCATTTGTACCATCTTTATTTCTTTTCTTCATCTCTAGCAAGTTGGAAGTTAAAAATGATGTTTCAACTTTTCAATTTTTGAAAACATACATGTTTAGCCATACAATTTGCTAGCATAACCAAAAGTTATTCAATATTCCATCCTCCTCCCAAGAACCCCAAGAACCTGGGTATACTTCAAGTATTATTGAACACCCTCTTCCATCATGTAATTGCTTTCTAGTCTTCCACTTTTACTGTTTTTAAACAATGTTTTAAGTTACTTTTTAAACTTTTTAAAGCGAAATTTTCAGACACACATTAGCAATTTCTGGATTCCTCATTATTTCATTCATCCCCTGCACTCCCTGTGGTTTCTTTTTTGTTCTTGCTGAATTCTTACTTTAACGGTTATTTTATTGAGGAATTATTTCAGAAAATGTCTCTCTTTGCCCTCCTCGGAAGATATTCCAGCTGGCATAAAACTCCAGGTCGAGGCATTTGCTCTGCACTTGGCTCCTCGGGCCCTTCTCAGTCGATGAGAATCCAGCTGTCAGTCGTCTGCCCCTGGGTGGTCCGTCTTTCCTCACCGAGAGCTTTGGACATTCACCCTTATCCTTTGCAGTCTCACTAGGATTATCACTGCCTTTCAGGTTTCATGCTACAGTACGCTTTGAGGCGTCCTTATTTTCACTGAGTCCTAATAATTACTTGCTCCCTGTTCCCCTCGATAAAAGTGTTCTGCAAACTTTTCTGTGAAGAGCTGGGTGGTCAATATTTTATATTTTAGACTTTCCGTCACATCTTCTGTCGCATTTTCTTCTGGTTTTTTAACGACTTTTCAAACATGTAAAAATCACTCTTAACTCAGAAGTTACACAACAGTTTGCCAGCTTCCATCATAAAACCCCAGTGAGAACAGCCCAAGCCACCAGCCCACACCCTGTTCCTATTCTTCACCTCCTCCCCAGTCACTCCAGCGTCTCACGAGCACACACACACGCCTACATGTGTTCACACGTGTTTCCACACTGTTATAAACTGCATCCTGATTACCAGGAGTTCGTTTGAATGAGCTGAAAGCCGGGGTTTCTGCAGGAATGGAACCCCGACTTCCAGGATTGCGATTCTGCACTTGGGCTACAGCGGGACAGTGACGAGGTGCTAACAGTCTTGGCCTAGGGCAACGCTTCCCGTACAGTCAGGAACGCAGGGACTTCCCTGGGGGTCCGGTGGTTAAGAGTCCGCCTGCCAAAGCAGGGGACGCGGGTTCAGTCCCGGGTCTGGGAAAATGCCACACGCCGTGCGGAGACCAAGTCCACCGCAGCTACTGAGCCCGCGCACCCTGGAGAAGCCTCCTTCCGGTGAGCAAGAGCAGCCCCCGTCACCGCAGCAGAGAAATAGAAAAAGACCTCTCACAGCAACAAAGGTCCATAGCAGCTAAAAGAATTACAAAAGCAGAGGGGGGTGCATTTGGATTGTTACCCAGGATATGCGTATACAAATACATGCCTGTTTGAGACAGAAATTCCATGAAGTAGCACCTCCCCTTACCTCGGGCAAGGCACTTTGATGTTTTTCTCATCCATTCTATTGTACTTCATTATTTTTAAAAAGGCTGTCACCACTTACTAAATTGCTTTTATGTCCCACTAATTAGTTTTGGCTTTCAATTTGAAAAACAGGGATGGAGAATACTCTTTTTAGAACCTGGGGAGTTAAATAGAGTTTTGTGTACTGACCTGGGACTCTAACCATCATTTAAAACATTGTTTCACTGCAAAAATGTATCCTTATTTCTTAAAAACTAGATTAGAAACCAATTTGGGGAATTCAATCCATCTGTAAACTGGGGACTGCCAAGGTCTAAATCAGGAACATTTTTATATTAGGAGTTCATTTAGACCAAGAAAGAAAAAGCTGACAACCTTCTTAAAGTAATTCCAGTACAACTGTCTGCTCGGGAACAGGGCTTATCAGGAAGTAGTCAACCTTAGCATTTATGCAACTTCTTTTCCCTTTGAAAAAGAACTTAATTTGAATTTCCAACGACAGCACTGACGTGATTCATTTTCCCATAATGGGTGGATTGGAAATTACTTTAATGTATTTGTTCAGTTCAGTTCACTTCAGTCGCTCAGTCATGTCTGACTCTTTGCGACCCCATGGACTACAGCACGCCAGGCCTCCCTGTCCATCACCAACTCCCGGAGTTTACCCAAACTCATGTCCATCGAGTCGGTGATGCCATCCAGCCGTCTCATCCTCTGTTGTCCCCTTCTCCTCCTGCCTTCTGTCTTTCCCAGCGTCAGGGTCTTTTCAAATGAATCAGTTCTTTGCATTGCTGCTGCTGCTGCTAAATCGCTTCAGTTCTGTGCGGTGGCCAAAATATTGGAATTTCAGCTTCAGCATCAGTCTTTCCAATGAATATTCAGGACTGATTTCCTTTAGGATGGACTGGTTGGATCTACTTGCAGCCCAAGGGAGTCTCAAGCGTGTTTTCCCACACCACAGTTCAAAAGCTTCAATTCTTTAGCGCTCAGCTTGCTTTATAGTCCAGCTCTCACATCCATACATGACTCCTGGAAGAACCATAGCTTTGACTAGGCGGACCTTTGTTGGCAAAGTAATGTCTCTGCTTTTTAACATGCTGTCTAGGTTGGTCATAACTTTCCTTCCAAGGAGTAAGCGTCTTTTAATTTCATGGCTGCAGTCACCATCTGCAGTGATTTTGGAGCCCAAGAAAACAAAGTCTGTCACTAATTCCACTGTTTCCCCATCTATTTCCCATGAAGTGATGGGGCCGGATGCCATGATCTTTGTTTTCTGAATGTTGAGTTTTAAGCCAACTTTTTCACGCTCCTCTTTCAATTTCATCAAGAGGCTCTTTAGTTCTTCTTCACTTTCTGCCATAAGGGTGGTGTCATCTGCATATCTGAGGCTTGTAAGGCGGGACTCCGGGGCCGTGACGGGCCGCCCTGCCTCCGCAGGCGGGGTTTCAGTTCAGTTCAGTTCAGTTCATTTCAGTCACTCAGTCGTGTCCGACTCTTTGTGACCCCATGAATCACAGCATGCCAGGCCTCCCTGTCCCTCACCAACTCCCGGAGTTCACTCAGACTCACGTCCATCGAGTCAGCGATGCCATCCAGCCATCTCATCCTTGGTCGTCCCCTTCTCCTCCTGCCCCCAATCCCTCCCAGCATCAGAGTCTCTTCCAATGAGTCAGCTCTTTGCATGAGGTGGCCAAAGTACTGGAGCTTCAGCTTTAGCATCATTCCTTCCAAACAAATCCCAGGGCTGATCTCCTGGCAAGTCCCTAACGGAAGGAGCCTCCCAGATCCCGGTGACCAATGACAGTATACTTCACCAGCTAAAGCCACCCCACCCCAGCCACGTAGAAGGATCTGTCAGCCCGCGACGCCTGGGCCTGGCGACCTGTCCGAACCCCCGTCCATCTAGCCTGACCATCCCTCGCAACGAACGTATGAAAACCACCCCCAACACGGTCCGGGCGCAGACTTCCTCGACCTGCCTCGTTTGGGTCCGGGAACCCCGCCCTGGAGCGCTTCGCCATTAAAAAGCCTGTTAGACACTCTTTTGGTGTCCTGGTCTTTTACCTAACAAGGTTATTGATATTTCTCCAAGCAATCTTAATTCCAGCTTGTGCTTCATCCAGCCCAGCGTTTCTCATGATGTACTCTGCATGTAAGTTAAATAAGCAGGATGACAATATACAGCTTTGACGTCCTCTTTTTCCTATTTGGAACCAGTCTGTTGTTTCATGTCCAGTTCTAACTGTTATCTCTTGACCTCCATACAGATTTCTCAGGAGACAGGTCAGGTGGTCTGGTATTCCCATCTCTTGAAGAATTTTCCACAGTTTACTGTGATCCACACAGTCAAAGCCTTGGCATATTCAAAGCAGAAGTAGGTGTTTTTCTGGAACTCTCTTGCTTTTTCCTTGATCCAGAGTATGTTGGCAATTTGACCTCTGGTTCCTCTGCCTTTTCTAAATCCAGCTTGAACATCTGGAAGTTCATGGTTCACGTACTGCTGAAGCCTGGCTTGGAGAAATTTGAGCCTTACTTTGCTAGCATGTGAGATGAGTGCAATTGTACGGTAGTTTGAGTATTCTTTGGCATTGCCTTTCTTTGGGACTGGAATGAAAACTGACCTTTTCCAAAACGTAATTCTGCAGTTGCCTGTCAGGTTTTCTTAGCTCTACTAGTTTTTGTTCCTACAGTTCCAGCTGTGTCTCAGGTAAGATCTTTCCCATCCTAACTGGTCTTGATGAGAAGAAAAGTCAGGCAGTTTGGGAAGTATTTCCCCAAACTTCATCAAAGCTACACTCAGGATCTTTCAGAGTATCATTAGGAATGACAGAATTTGGCCTTATTTTTGAGGAGTTTACAAACTTTTTTGTTTTATGTAAATTCGAACAACAGTATAATCCAATAAACCATGTATGCATCAGTAGTTATCCTCAAGCTTCTTTTAGAGGTCTATGAATTAATCATTTATGCAATTATTTCAGGAGATACTGGTGTTTGGAAGTATATGGCTGTATCCTACCAATTTTCATCAGTTTCAAAATGTATTCTACTATCATGTACTTTTTCTGCCCCTTGAAAATAAAACTAAGTATCCCTTCAAGTTGGTGGCTCAGATGGTAAAAAAATCTGCCTGCCATGCAGGAGACCCAGATCCAACCCCTGGGCTGGGAAGATCCCCTGGAGAAGGAAATGACTACCCACTCCAGTCTTCTTGCCTGGAGAATCCCATGGACAGAGGAGCCTGGCCGGCTACTGTCCATGGGGTCACAAAGAATCGGACAAGACTGAGCAACTAACACTTTTACTTTCACTTTTCACTTTCATCCCTTCAAGTTGTTCAGCAGAAGGATAAATAGCTTCTATCTGAAGTTTCAACTCAGAGAGACGCAAAATATAGTGTCTAGCACATGATGAGCCACTCAGTAAATGGTAGTTTTTCTTTCTCTTTTGTTTTGTTGTTGCAGATTCTGATTTTATTTTTTTCTTCCCCTTTTATTGAGATATAATTAACACACAGCACTGCTTATGTTTAAGGTGTACAGCCTCACAGTTTGACTTAAACGCATCTTAAAATGATCCTCACAAGTTTAGTGAACAGCCTTCATCTCATATAGATACAAAATTAAAGACAGAAAAATTTTTTTTCTGCCTTGAGAACTCAAGATTTACTCTCTTAACCGTTTCTGTGTAATATAATTTTATCATGTTGGCATCACATCCCTAGGAGGTGCTAGTGGTAAAGAACCTACCTATCAATTCAGGAGACAGGAGAGGCGGGTCGGGAGGCCCCTGGAGGAGGCAGTGGCCACCGCTCCAGTCTTCTTGCCTGGAGGACCCCATGGACAGAGGAGCCAGCCTGGCCGGCTGCAGCCCATGGGGTCGCAGAGTCAGACAGGACTGAAGCGCCTGAGCACGCATGCACGCTACAGCCCTTCCGCTTCCTTATCTTACTCCCGGGAGCCTGTAATTTTTGACTGCCTTTCCTGGGACTCCAGTTCCAGCTGGGGCCCTGGGCACTGGTGTTTGCTTTCCGTCCCTCACTCTGCCCCTTGGCACCACACTGCCTCCTTCAGTTGAGACCCAGTCGCGTGGTGGTAAACGGATAAATCCTTAACGACACAGAGAATGGGAAAAGGACCGCCACTGGACACTGCGGTGGAGAAAAGGCCAGCGCTGACTGACCATGGCGCTGCCAGCCTGCAGGGTCAGAACGGGAAATAAGGGAAACTGGGCATAAAGAAAAGAGTTGGCTAGGGACAGTCTTCCTCTGATTGGCAGAAAAGCCATGACTTTGGAGCTGCAAGAAGAAACAATAAAGCTGGCACACAGTGTAAAAGCGGGTTACTGGTCCTCAAACCTTGAGCGTCCATTCGTGGGAGATCTCAGCATAATTACAGAACAGAATGTCACGTTATCCCCTTTGACTTGATGTAGAGCACATTAACAGCGGGGGTTTTGGAGGCAGACTGTCTGGGTTTAAACCCCAGTTCTGTCTTATCGAGACGGTGATTAAGTAAAGACCAGGGGGTGGAACATGGGCCTGTCCGGAGGAAAGGCAGGGGGATCCAGAAATGCAAGGAAGTCGAGCCAGGAGGAAACCTGGTGTGTTAGGGGGAGCACGCATGTCCTTCTTTGGGGGAAAGTAATACGAGGTGAACCAGACACTGTGCACTTGAAGCCACTAGAAAAAATGAAGTAATGTCAAATTTTAAGAAGAATCAATGAATAAGCAATGTGTGAGTAGTCAAGAGTTAGCTTCCTTTTTAAAGATGTCCAGGTCGCCACCAGAAGAACCAGAGATGAGGACTGTTCAGAGCGGCTAGCAGAGGCCCGTGGACAGAGGAGCCCAGCAGGCTACGGTCCACAGGGTGGCCAAGAGTCAGACACGACTGAGTGATTGAGCACGCAGGCTAGGACATCATACCAGGGTGGGAGGGGAGGTACACGCAAGTATGCATGCTCCCTCAGTCGTGTCCCACTACTTGTGGCCCCATGGACTGTAGCCCCCAAGCTCCTCTGTCCATGGGAGTCTCCAGGTAAGAATACTGGAGCGGGTTGCCATTCCCTCCTGCAGGGGATCTTTCCCACCCAGGGACTGAGCCCGAGTCTCTTACGCCTCCTGCACTGGCAAGTAGACTTCCCTGGTGGCTCAGATGATAAAGCGTCTGCCTACAATGCGGGAGACCAGGGTTTGATCCCTGGATCGGGAAGATCCCCTGGAGAAGGCAATGGCAACCCACTCCAGTACTCTTGCCTGGAGAATCCCATGGACGGAGGAGCCTAGTAGGCTACAGTCCATGGGGTCTCAAAGGGTCAGACACGACTGAGTGACTTCACTTGGACCACCTGGGAAGCCCCAGGAGAGGAGGTAATGAGGTATTTTATTATTATTATTATTAAATCTTCTACACAACAACAACCAAAATACCCATGTGCATATAATTTTACTTTGATAAAATAGAAAAGAAATTTAAAATTCTCCAAGTGGAAAAAAAAATGGATTTATCTGCAATGGAAGAGATCGTAACAGAATTTGCAGATTTATGTGCCCCTGAAGGAATCCCGCAGCAAATGTCTCAAGTGGGTGCTTTACCTGTGAGATTTTGTGTCTGCCTAAAAACGCCTTTCCACACTCAGCTATTTCTTGGGAAACATTATGCAAATCACTTGACAGGTTTCTGCTGGTACAGCTCAGTAATTACCACATTTTCTGGCCTGAAACACTCAGACTCTCCACCCTTCCCGAAGCCTCAGATTCCAGGTGGAATACAGCTGACCCAGACCCCAAGGAGAAGCAGATGAAAAGGGGCAACTTCAGAGCAGCAGGATAAAAAGGGAGGGTTTTGGAAGTTCCCGAGTTCACAGCTCCTGTGTGAGACCAGAAGGGAACGGCGACACCTGGTTACCCGGGGAGCGTGATCACAACGCTGGAGCACTCAGGAAGTGGTCGTTGCTTCCCGAGGCTGCTCACTGAGCCGGCGGCGGCAGTCTATCCCAGAAGACACACAGAGCCGGGGGCTCCTACGCTAGCTGTCAACCAGCGACTTGCTTTGGAGCCAACTGGGAGCCCGGTCACTTCCCCCTTTTGATTCAAATATGAAGAACTAGGGACCTAGGAAGCAAAGGGATGATACACACAACATTCAGAGTTGTGGTCAAAGAGGACCAGACAGAGATCTTCTAGGTGGAGAAGGGGCGGAAGGTCGAGGAGATGACAGACAGTCTTCCAGGCCTTCAGTTAGACGGTGAGTCACGGGAGTTTGTACTGTTATTGTTAGGTCCCATTATTTACGTTCAGAGCACATTCGTTCTTTCCCATGTGTCGGATATTCGTAATACATTTTTAAAGGAAAAAAATGTAAGTTGCCTGAAAAAGAGATGTCTAACGCATCACCTGACAGGATCACTCCATTTCTGAACACCGTTAAGTTATATCTTCCTTCTTTACCCATCTTCCAAGTTCTTCCACAACATTTCAGTGCTTCAGAAACATACTATGCGGGTTATACTGGAAGAACAGAGATTTAGTTAGGATCAAAGCAGCTCAAGCTCAGGGCCCGTGCCCTCTGAAACCCGCACGGCCTTTCAGCTGTCGGCTCTGTTACTGGAGCGCGATGTCTCAGCTGCTGACGTTTACTGCTGCAGGTCGTCTTCCCCGCCGCTCTGGTTTCGGGGCACCACCTTTTGTCAGCACCCACAGAACGGTACCTTCATCCGATCAACTCTGGTTGGGAAAGCAGTGTGTCCCACGGTCAGACTGACCTCTCAGAAGTCATCATTTCTGCACCAGAAACACCACAACCTCGTTCCTGCGAGCAAGTGCCCTTCCTCCCGTGCTGACCTGAGGCCCTGGAAGCTCAGTGCGGGCTGGCCCGGACCGCTGCTCGCCCAGCTGGAGAGCCCCGCTTTCCGCTTTCGGGGGCTGAGCCGGGCTGACCTTCAGGGGCACAGCTTGCAGGTCACGTGATCGTGCTGAAGGCAGTCTCGTTGAACCTGGGCAGAGACTGGCACTAAGGGCTGGCTTGCACCGAGAACTTGTGCAGGGACTGGCTGCCACAGCCCTCGTAGACTGGCTCCGATACGGACGCCAGCCACCCCCATGTGTCTGCTGGCTGCTCCCTCCCCTTCCCCTGAGCCTGCCCTGGAATTGCCCTAAATCAACTGAACATGGCAATTAACTATACTCCAATAGAAATTTTTAAAAAAATAAGTTCAAAAAATATGTAATGGAAAAGAATGTGAAAAAGAACATACATATGTATATATCCAAATCACTTTGCTGTTTGCTTGAAACTAATGTATAAATCAATTATACGTCAATAAAAATTTAAGTTAAAGAAATAGAATATGGCAGAAGTGAACTGGTGGCAGCTCTGGGTCTAACCTACATGGTGCCTGGCGCTCTCGTTCATTCTCCTAGAAGCTCGAGCTTCATCGGGGCCCAGATCTCCGGCAGAGACCCCACCAGGGCCTGGGGGGAGACGGGGAGGGAGAGGGGCACGGCAGGCTCTGACTGTGCAGTCCCCCTGGCTGGAGCAGTGGACAGCAGAGTGCCTCTGTCCTGGTTCCCCCAGGCACCACAGATGACAGAGGACCACAAACTGGACAGCGTAACGCAACAGGAAAGCCATTCCCCTGCAGTTCTGGGGCTTCCCAGGCTGTGTTAGGGGTAAGCAATCCACTTGCCAGTGCAGGAGACTCAAGAGCCACAGGTTTGATTACTGGATCGAGAAGATGCCTGGAGAAGGACCTGGCAACCCACTCCAGTCTTCTTGCCTGGAGAATTCGAGCAGAGAGGAGCCAGGTGGGGTACTGTCCATGGGGTCACAGAGAGTTGGAAGTGACTGAACCTGCACACACACAGTTCCAGAGGTTACAAGTCCAAACTCAGTGTGTGTCATCGGGCTTGGCTCCTTCCAGAGATGCTGAAGTGGAATCTGTTCCTTGCCTCTCGCGGCTTCTGCTGGTGGCCTGCGATGCTGGGAGGCCCCTGGCTACAGCCCCATCACCCAGCCTTGGGCCTCACTGCCTCGTGGCCTCCTCCCTGCGTGTGTCTACGTGTCCTCTCCCCCTTCTCGTAAGGACACCGGTTATCTTGGACGTGAGCCCACCCTCCCTCAGTATGACCTCATCTTAATTATATCTATAAAGATCATTTTCAGCAAAAAGTCACATTCTGAGGCTCTCGGCAAATGTGGATTCAACCTAACACAGAAGTCATCTGGAGCATTCCAGTCCCAGTCTGACCTTCAGACTCTGCAGCCACGTGAGCAACTCCAAGGAGAGGAGCAGAACTCAAGCTCGTTTTTGTCGTGCCTGCCCAAATTTGCAGAATCATAAGCGAATGACTGGTGGTTGTTTTACAAGCCACTACATTGGCGACGGTTTGTGACACAGAAGAGATAACCAGAAGAATCCTTTTGAAACATCGGAGAGGTGATTTGACCAATCACTACCTTGAATTACTAAGTATGTGCTGCTAATATATAAACAAAACTGCCAGTGAAAGGAGAACAGTGAGATTTTTGTAAAACGCTATTGCAACCTTCAGATGTCCTACACTTGATTTCATTTAATTGTTTTTCTTCACCCAAGGGTTTCTGAGACGTGATTTCCTGTTTAAAATGAGAAGGAAAAAAAAGAGGGGGGGGGGTGGTCTATGTCTCAGGATGACTGTAAAACGCTGAGTAACATGGAAGGAATGTGAAATGCTCTGACCTTTAGAAGAGAGGCTTCTTTCTTATGAAGGACAGAAGATTTTATTATACTTGATAGCCCCTGGCAAGAAAAAGGAAAGGAATTGACTGTGCTACAGCCAAGGTCCTGGTCTGGAAAGATTAGAAGGTGAACACACTTGAGGTGTGAAAACCATGAGGTCTGACCCTGGCCAGGTGTTCAGTAATTCAACCCTCATCTTGCCCAGGCAAAAGAGACTTTCAAGCCTCCGACTTCTGACAGCCTTGGGTCGAACCGGATGAAGGAAATGACGGGTTGCCAGTTTTCCATAACAACCTCCCAAGGCCACGCAGGGTGAGAAATGGCAAATGTCAGTCTCTCGTGACCCTAGGAGCCGCAAAGCCTGCTATGAAACTGTTGAGTCATAAGATACAACAGGGCGAGGGGGATGTTATCCAAAAGGGAATGGGTCGTGACGATCAAGCCCACTGGGAAAACAATCACGAAATCTTCATGAAGAGACAAGGACGTCAAAGACTCAGATGGAAGTCGAAACGTAGGAGTCCTTTCCACTTATTAAGCATGAGCATTAGGAAAGCGCCTCATGCCATTTGACGTTTCAGATTCCTCATTTGGAAAAGGGGAATAAAAATGCCCTACTTTCCTCGAAAGGTCACTCTGAAAACCATGAAATTATAAAAATGAAACCAGTTCGAACACTCCAAAAACGCGTGACCGAGACCAGGTTTAATTATTATTAGTCAGCATATTTTTAAGCATGCTCATGGGACAAATATGTTCTGCAGTCCTTATTTCCGATACAGCTGATTAAAAGGAATTACTAATGAAACCTGTGCACACCACTATATATGAAACAGATAATCAATAGGGACCTACTGTATAGCGCAGGGAACGCTACTCAACATTCTGTAACGCCCTATGTGAGGAATAATCTGAAAAAGGATGGATATATGTGTATGCGAAATGGAACTGCTTTGCTGTACACCGGAAATGAGCACAATATTGTAAATCAGCTTACAATGTTTTTTAATATTTACAATATTTTAAAAGATTGTAAATGCTGAAAATGCATTGTGCTTAGTCACTCAGTCATATCCAGCTCTTTGCAACCCCATGGACTGTAGCCCTCCAGGCTCCTCTGTCCACGGGATTCTGCAGGCCAGAATACTGGAATGGGTTGCCATTTCCTTCTCCAGGGGATCTTCCATCCAGGGATGGAACCCAGGCCTCCCACATTACAGGCAGATTCTTTACCATTTGAGCCTCCAGGAAAGCCCATTTACCCCATAGGTAAATAAGAGAATCAAAGGTCAATGCTGTAGTAACTTGAATAAGGTCACAGACCTAAGATGTATTGATAGCAGAGCCAGAACGTGAATCTAGGTGGTCTGACTCAGAAATTCGAGCTCTTGCTGTTACATAACACCTTGTTTGGGGCTTTCATGTAAGAAATAGAGGATGGGCGATGAAGCTGACACATCCCTTGCGCATTTGGCTGGCTGCTGGCCGTGCTGCTGTGGAGGAGCGTACAAGCCATGGCACGTCCGTCTTCAGGTGGAAATTCAGTCATCCAGGTTTTGCTTCTTTTGCTTATGGTATATATATATGTGTGTGTGTGTGTGTGTGTGTATATATATATATATATATATCCAATATATATATTCTCCTTTTTTTTTTTTTGGTAAGCTAGCCCAATTCATACTGTGAGTCATTCTTATTAAATCTAACGATTTCTTCAGTGATGGTTCAGTGAAAGTCTAAATTCCTAAGCGTGACTTTCCAGACTCTCCGTGAGCTGGTCCTTTCACAATTCCTGCCTTATCTCCCTTCATTTTCCCGCATTTGTCCAAAGCACCAGGCAAACCATATTAAGAACCGCTGCCTGTGGGGCCTGCGTCTACATATTTTCTTATGATGCACCTTTCAAGTAGAATGATGTTACCATCCAGGATTAGTTCTTGTCAATATTTCAAAAATCTTAATAGAAATTAAAGAGTTAGCCTGAAATAATAACTTCTTAGACTAAAATATTTAGTGTTTTGGCTTTTGGCAAAAAAAAAAAAATACTCAGTGTGGGAATATTGATTATCTTGTGACTGGTTCCAAATAGGAAAAGGAGTACGTCAAGGCTGTATATTGTCACCCTGCTTATTTAACTTATATGTAAAGTACATCGTGAGAAACGCTGGACTGGAAGAAACAAGCTGGAATCAAGATTGCCGGGAGAAACATCAATAACCTCAGATATGCAGATGACACCACCCTTATGGCAGAAAGTGAAGAGGAGCTAAAAAGCCTCTTGATGAAAGTGAAAGAGGAGAGTGAAAAAGTTGGCTTCAAGCTCAACATTCAGAAATCGTAGATCATGGCATCCGGTCCCATCACTTCATGGGAAATAGATGGGGAAACAGTGGAAACAGTGTCAGACTTTATTTTGGGGGGCTCCAAAATCACTGCAGATGGTGACTGCAGCCATGAAATTAAAAGATGCTTACTCCTTGGAAGAAAAGTTATGACCAACCTAGATAGCATATTGAAAAGCAGAGACATTACTTTGCCGACTAAGGTCCGTCTAGTCAAGGCTATGGTTTTTCCAGTGGTCATGTATGGATGTGAGAGTTGGACTGTGAAGAAGACTGAACACTGAAGAATTGATGCATTTGAACTGTGGTGTTGGAGAAGACTCTTGAGAGTCCCTTGGACAGCAAGGAGATCCAACCAGTCCATGCTAAAGGAGATCAGCCCTGGGATTTCTTTGGAAGGAATGATGCTAAAGCTGAAACTCCAGTACTTTGGCCATGTCATGAGAAGAGTTGACTCATTGGAAAAGTCTCTGATGCTGGGAGGGATTGGGGGCAGGAGGAGAAGGGGACGACCGAGGATGAGATGGCTGGATGGCATCACGGACTCGATGGACGTTGAGTCTGAGTGAACTCCAGGAGATGGTGATGGACAGGGAGGCCTGGCGTGCTGCGATTCATGGGGTTGCAAAGAGTCGGACACGACTGAGCGACTGAACTGAACTAAACTGTCTGATTAGAAATTCTGATTACCCATAATACATGGCTTTTGCTATCAGATTCAGAAGTGCCTCTTGATAAATGCAAATTTATTTATAATGACAAAATCTTTTTGAAAGCAACATGGCTTGGGGAGGGGATAGGTGATAACAGTGTGGCTTGGTGATAAAAAAAAAAAAAATCTGAGGAACCAGTGGACCTACAGTGCACATTTTGTTTTACTAAAATTCTACCTATTTTTAGCATCTTATATAAATGCTTCTTCCCCCATGAAATCTTCCCCTAAATCGTCAGAGAGAAGTAATCCCCTTGTGCTTTGATCCTATGACCTGGCGGATATGCTGCTCTTTAGTATTTTCTTGGGCCTAAGCTGCTGTCAGCTGTAATTTCGTCATTATTCTACATACCACAAAGAGGGAGAAATACTAACAACTAAACTATGGCGACTACATTGCCTCTATCACGGGAAAAGTCCAGACACGGTCATGTCAGGACCCATGGGACCCACCCCACGAGCACTTTGTGTTTACTTCCCTCACCAGCTCATTAAGAGGGAGCGGCTACGTCTTCATTAGTTCCCTTTCCTCAGGACCTTGTGTGTGTGTGTGTGTGTGTGTGTGTGTGTGTGAAATTCATGCAGTGTCTGACGCTTTGTGACCCCATGGGCAGTAGCCTACCAGGCTTCTCTGTCCATGGGATTCTCCAGGCAAGCGTGCTGGAGCAGGTGGCCACTTCCTTCTCTAGGAGCTCTCTGCAATCCAGGGATTGAAACCACGTCTCCCTATTCTGTGCCTTGTATGTGCCATATACTCAACGTGTGTGCTATACTGAACTCTTAGTTTAGAATTGTCTAAGAGACTCCCAAAGCCAGGAGTTAGGCTCGTAGTGAAATTTCATGGACTGCTGCTGCTTTTTGCATATACTTAGAGATCAATCTAGTCTATAAATTAGACAATAAAGTTAATTAGATAATAAAGAATCCTAACAGACCAATTAAACTATAAAGAATCCTAACAGATTTCTCATCTTCATACCAGTTAGAACTAAACATTTTTACCAAACCACTGTTTGTTAGATTTCTATTTCGAGAGACTTATTTAACTTGGGGTACAGTACAGAAAATTTTGTATTTACTCTTGAATATTGGGCCAAGTCTCCATCAGAAGTCGCCTGAAATGTCTTTACTCGCAGCACCCAACGCTAAGACTACTTCTGATAGAGACTTTTTTGAGGACTCTGGAAAGAAGACAAAGAAGGTGGGGGGCCGAGGGGGCGGCGGGAGCCGGGGGGGGGGAGGGCGGCGGGAGCCGAGGGGGCGGCGGCTGATCGGCGGGCCTTTGACGGACACTGGGCATAGGACGATGAGTTTACCATCAGATGTTTCACCGATCGTTTTACTAATAAATAGCTGAATGATTCGGAGAAGGCAATGGCAACCCACTCCAGTATTCTTGCCTAGAAAATCCCAGGGACAGAGGAGTCTGGTGGGCTGCCGTCTATGGGGTCGCACAGAGTCGGACACGACTGAAGCGACTCAGCAGCAGCTGCAGCAGTGGGCCAAGAGAGGAAAAGCATAACGAAGCACAGGGAAAGAAGGAAAAGTTCCCTCAGGACTGAAGCCTCTTGTCTGTGTACCTGCAAGATGCCACGGTCTTAGTGAACCGCCGGACTTTTAATTGGCTGGATGGGGGTATGGCTGATGAATGACGCATCAGTCATCTCTTATTACAGTAATTCTGCACAGCAGACTACAGCTAAACCTCTGTGCTGCTAACAATACACATTTGTTTCGTGCGCGTGGGGTGGCTGGGTGCTCTGCTGACCGGGGTTGGACTTGCCCACGCACCTGGGAGTCGGCCGGTCTGGGCAGCTGGGCTGGAGGGGCTCCGCTCCACACCCCGCCCATCCTCCTCCCGGAGCCACAGACGTGTCCTCACGGCAGCTGGCAGGGCACGCAAGAGCGAACAGAAACACACCAGCTTCCTAGACCTCAGCTTCAAACTGCACGCCATTTCCCTTGCCTCGTTCTAGTGGCCAACAGGAGTAATATACCCGCACGAAAGCCACGAGGCAAGGAAATCCCCCTCCCTCTGTAGAACAGGACTTGCTAAGTCGCATGGCGAAAGACACACGTACAGGAACGGGTGAAGAACTGGTATATAGGAGGCAGCTCCCCCCCTGGAATAAGTCGCATCTAACACGTTAATATCGATTTAGAGTTTACAAAGCAGGTTGTTTCCTAAGTCCTGTCCGACTCTTTTATGACCCGGTCCACTGTAGCCCACCCGACTCCTCTGTCCGTGGGATTTCTCAGAAAAGAATACTGCAGTGGGTAGCCTTCCCCTTCTCCGGGGGATCTTCCTGAGCCCTGGGGTCCGGAAGGGACTGAAACCGAGCCTCTTGCATTGACAGGTGGACTCTGCCACGGAGCCACCGAGGAGACCCTGAGCTGGCAAAGCAGACACACTTACTCCTGCCCTACTGAAGCAAAAAGGAAACTCCAGGAACTCAAATAACCTGTGGTACATACCAAGTGATTGGGATGGAATTCAATTCGAATAATCAAGTATATTAAACTTACAAAACTTACTAAAAGCATGGGGTTAAGTGATTCAGTAAAGGGTTAGATCAATTCAGAAGAACAATACTGAGTTTTTTATCGTCAGGAACAACCGACCACACCCAGAGTTTCTGGGGAGTCTGCTCCAGCTGGTTTCTAGGCTACATACATAAATAAGAATTGGGGCTTGTTTTCACACAAACACAGTAATTCGTGAAGAGATCAGGCTAAGAGTCCACGGAATGCTGAAAATCCAAACTGGTGACAGCACAGAGACGCAAACAGCATCTCACGCTGATAAACCGCATACGGATTTTCTGTCTTGAACTGATTGGGGAAAAATAGTTTGAGGTGATGAACTGTAAACATGTTGGAAGTAATTGGTTTAGTAAGAAAAAGGGTGTTAATTTAGAAATATCAGTACTCCTACCCTCCTGGTGAATTATGCAGAGACGGAATGAAATCAGAGCTGCCCGACGATCTGATACTTTATGGTTTCATTTACTACCTCGTATGTCTCACAGGCATGTAGTCAGAAGAGAAGGCTTTTGCATTTCTGCCAGAAACACTGCTGCCCAAATACCCACTCGCTGAAATACATATTCAGAGGGAGAAAGGCTCTGAAGTCAAGGTCACCTAATCAAAGAGGGATTCAGTTCAGTCCAGTTCAGTCGCTCAGTCGTGTCCGATTCTTTGCGACCCCGTGAATCGCAGCACGCCAGGCCTCCCTGTCCATCACCAACTCCTGGAGTTGACTCAGACTCATGTCTATCGAGTCAGTGATGCCAGGGTAGAAAATAAAAGATTAATTGAAATTCCCAGTAACTGTCCAATCATCTTACCAATAAATACAGATGCCCCTCCATATCCTTGGGTTCCACATTCTCAGGTTCAATCAGTCATAGATCAAAAGTATTCAGAAAAAAGAAACAACAATCCAGAAAGTTCCCAAAAGAAAGCTGCACATGGAAAGCATTTACGTAGCATTTACACTGTATCGGGTATTGGAAGTAAGTCATACAGATAGAGATGATTTAAGGTTCTGAGAGGGTGTGCATAGTGTATACACATACTATGCCATTTTATATCGGGGGATTAAGCATCCGCACGGATTTGGGTATCTGTGGGGGGTCCTGGAACCAATCCCCAGAGAATACCAAGGGCTCGACAAACGTACTTGGAGGAACCGTTCCCTGAGGTTTCCCTACCGCTTCCGCCAAAGGACCCTTGCTCTTTGATCTCGGAGCATCCTTCTCTGTGCTTTGGTTGTAGTATGTCAATTGCAATTTACTATTTCTTCCTGTGAGTCTCTGCAATGCATGCTGCATCCTAGCCGGTAAGCCTTATGAGGGGAGAGTCGTAAATTTCTCATTCATCTTTTGTGTCCTAGGACCTGGAACAGTACTTGGTTCTAGGTCATTCACACGTTCACAACGTCATTCACAATGTTTGTCAAATGAAAATTGGTCCCGCATAACCAGTTTTGATCACTTCTGCCTTCTACAGCCCATTCTCTGCGAGCCAGCGCCACAGAGGGCACACGGGGATGTGCCCTTGGTTAGCTGTCCCATTCCCGTTGGCAATGGCTCCTCCTAAGAGTAAGACCAAAGTCCTTAACGCGGTCTATGTGGCACTGGGTAGTCACGCCCCTTCTCACCGCTTCCTCCTCCCTCTTGACTTCTCACCATCAAGCTCCAGACGAAATGCTTCATTCGCGCAAGGCTCCAACACTCTGGGACTCTGCCAGTCCTGGGCCCCCTGCACATGTGGCCCCTGCCCTGGCCACCTCCTTGCCCTCTCTTTTAAGTCTCACCTCCCAGCTGCGAGCCTAGCATCACCTCGGGGAAGCCTTTCCTGACCCCCGCCTGGTCAGGCATCCCGTCCCTGGCTCCCGCAGGATCCACGCTGCTCCTCTCCTTGAGAACACAAACCACAGTTGTTGCTTTCCATTGATTTGTGTGCAGTTTGATGACTGTCTATGTTCCTCCCAGACAGGAAGTTCCATGAAGGCAGGGACTGTGATGATTGATTTCTGCTTACCAGCTAATACTCAGGACTTTTGCTCATAATCAGATATCCAGGCCTTGAGCAATGTGCATGATCAGAACCCAGAAAACATGTATTAAGTGAATCAGTCAATAAAAGGGACACACAGATACGTGCGTGCACACACACACGCACGCACACGCACCCACACACGCACACACACACACGCACACACACGCACACACACACACCCCTTCCATCTCTTCCCTGTCTTCCTTCAGGATGAGTACATAAGACAACAGATCTGATTCTAAAAATAACTTCTGTTGGGACACCACTAGATTTGAATTTATTGGTTTTAGCCAAGAAACAAGTTCCAACCAGTTGTCTTAGCTTCTCGGCTAATCCATGGTAAAAATTTTCTCATCTTACGCCACCTCTTGGCAATCTATTCATTTTGTAAAAAGACATGGAAGTATCTTGTCTCCATGGAGAGACTTCATTCAAAGTATCCCTTCTTACTATCAAACCAGTCATCAGTGAGCTTTCCCTTTATAACTCAGACTTTACCAGGGTTTACCGCTTCTGTATTTAAAACTCTTTCTACGCCCACCCCACCACATATGGCCACAGCTTGTTTGCAAAGAATGCCGATCGTGCTTTGAAACAAAACTGCTCCCATATGCTTGTGATTCATTTCCCCCTTCCTGCCTTTGCTTCATTTATTTTAGAATTCACGTTTAATTTTGAAACAGTTGCTGTGGAGGGAAGTGACTGGGGAGGGGAAGAATCAGGAGACAGAGACACAAAGCTGGGGGCTGAGGGAGAGGGACGCTTGCTTCTCCGACACACAGCTGTCATCAAAGGCTGCTGGAAAAGCCCCGGAAAGAAGGCCATGCTCCCACTTGATCCTTCCCTTCCAGCTGAAAGTAAGGGGACGGGGAAAACACAGAGCTGCAGAGGCAGTCTCCTGTTCCGGAATGCACGACAGTTCCATGGCTTCCATCACGAGTGAACCCGAGAGGTGCTTCAGCTGCTGACCAGGGTGACATTCAGAAAAGCGGGAAAGCATGCTTTCTCCAGGGAATATTAATGAAACCAAGGAAGCAGTGGGGTGAGTGCCTCTTAGAGCTCAGTGCCTGACCCTTTAAAGGCGTCAAATGTTTGTAGTATAAAACTAACCTGGCATTCCTGGACAAGTTATCCCTTCAAGAAGTGCTATTCAGCATTCTTTACGTGTCATAGCCTTTGCCAGGCATCAGGGACACAGCAATGGAGAAAACCCAGATATCCCTGACTTCACAGAGCTTACATTTTAACAAGGGAGAGTAGACAATTAAACAACCAGGCGAGAATATACATGTCAGGATTTACTGGGCGCCATGGAGAAGGTAAGCAGGGGAAAAGGTCGTGGCATGCAAGCACGTGGGATGGCAGGGCTGGCGTTCCGAAAGGAGAGGAGAGGCGGAAGGACTGCCCCGGTGGCCCACTGGTTAAGCAACTAAAGGAACTAAGATCCTGCATGCTTCCAGAGCAACTAAGCCTGCACACCTCAACTACTGAAGCCCGCGAGCTCAGGAGCCTGCCTGCCACAACTAGAAAGAGGCCATGCACCCCAAGGAAAGACCCCGCATGACTCAGCGAAGATCCCACGTGCCGCAACCAAGACCCAACAGATCCAAAATAAAGTAAAAAGAGTAGTCAGAGACGTGTCATCTGGCAGGTAAAGAAGTAAGCCTGTGGCTACAGGGGAGGTGGGGGTGGTGGAGAGCAAGCACAGCAGATGGGAGAGCAAGTGCAAAGGCCCTGGGGCAGGCAGTCAGGCGGGGCTCTTGAGGTACACCGAGGAAGCTAATGCGCAGTGCAAGAGCTAAAGCCAGATGCCTCAAGGCGCTGAATTCAAGAGAGCTCTGTGGTCTAGTCTGGGACTCAGGAGAGGAGGTCAGTGAAGGAGACTCAGCAGGGGAGGCTCCTGCAGCCTCTGAGGCTGATACAGGGGCCAGGGAGGAGTTTAAAGCAAAAGAATGCAAAAGTACAAGTCAAAAGTATGAAATGAGTATACATTTAGAACGTGAAAAGGGATCGCCTCCAAGGTAAACACTTTAAAAGCTGGCAGATTCCATCCATAACATGGCATTTTTAATTATTTAACTGCCTGATCCTATCACGATAGACTCGCTGACTCTGAGCTCCTCAAGCGCACAGCACACATACGTGTGTGCCTGTGTGCTGAGTCACTACAATCATGTCCAGCTGTTTTATGACCTTGTGGGCTGTACCCTGCCAGGCTCCTCTGTCCATGGGATTCTCCGGGCAAGAATACTGGAGAGGGTTGCCATATCTTCCTCCAGGAGATCTTCCCGATCCAGGGATGGAACCCGCGTCTCCTGTCTCCTGCACCGGGAGGCAGGTCTTTACCCCTGGCACCACCTGGAAAGGTCCTACATCCCTATAATACTTTCTTCCATACATTTTTGTGGCTGTATACTTTTTGATCAACTTTTCATATTACAATTATCTTCTGATGTTATTTTCTAGAGAGAAAATGGAAAAATAAACAGTCTTCTTTCTAGCATGACAGATCACTTTTTAAATTATTTTTCATTTCTATGCATAAAATGCATAAAATTGGCGTCTTTACACACAGACTACCATGCTGTTTACCATCCTGGTAGAAATTTGAGTTTCACAAACACAATTTAATCTGTTAAATTTGATTTCAAGCAATTCTTTCTTTTATAATTTAAAACATACATGCTATTATTGCATTCTCCTATATTCCTGGTAAGAGAACTGCCATCTTGTTAAGGTATCAAAGAACTGAATTTCACAGCATATTGTTTTATACACTTGAGGACAAGAATTTTCCACAGACTGCTTTTGAAGATTTGTTTCTCTTTCACTTCCATGAGCTTCTGGTGCTATATACCAGAGCAAAGATTCACGGGGACTGTGATTCAGTTTCTAAGCAGCACCTTTCGTCTTGATGCCAGTTTCCTCAGCACACCAGGCATTAGAAGTATTTCTCAAGGCCGTTCCTACTCCAGAGGAATGGAAATAACTCTACTGTACACACGATAAACTACAACAAAAACACATAAATGTATCCCCCAAAGCCGGACTAAAGGCATCTCCAGCCCAGGCTGATCTTGGCTCCATCTCTAAAATGTTCAGAATCAGAATGCCTATAGCCATTCCAACATCATCTGACAAAAGGGGAAATTTTGGACTTCCTAACACAGAAACTTTCAAACATACAAAAGTGGACCGATTAGTATAATAAATAAATTCAATACGTACTGACTCAGGGTTGATTTTGTTTCAGCAATATTCACCTCTTTCCTCCTTGAAGAATTCACAACATTTCATCTACAAAAGTTTCAAAATGTACTTCTAAAACATAAGGATTCTTTAAAAATGACTACAAAATTAATAATACATTTTATTAATAAATTAAAAATTAAATTAATAAAATTTTAATAATAAATTGAAAATCCTACTACAAAAATCCGATTTAATCCTACTATAAAAAATTAATAATTACTCCCTTGTATCACATATTGGCTTCAAATTTCTGTCTCATGAGATGCTGTATATTTTTTTTCTTGTTATTTATTTAGGGCATGAGAGTATTCGCCCTGTAGCGTCTGCCTCAGTCTGTATTTTCCCAACCACATCCCTATGGTATCATGTGTTTATCGTGTCTTCCTGTCTCTGTACTCCTCTTCACTGAGAGCTGGTTCTAGAAGCTGCATGAGACTCTGGTTCGACATCTTCTGGCAAGAACACTTCGAATGGTGGTGGTAGAGGCCCTTAACCATCTGGTTGTTCCTTGCTTTTTGAGGCTCGCAGCTGTGGACGATCAATGCTGCCTTAGAACGGAGTTCCCAAAATAGGCCCGAAGAGAGGGCTATGTAAAAGCACCTCGGGAGACCAGCGAGGCACCTTGGGAGGGCGACGCACTTGGCGCCTGGGAGACAGTGAGCTGTGCGGGAAGCAGAGCCAGGAGAGGAAACAGAACAAGAGTGTGATCTCAAGCACAGGCCCACGGGGGGCAGGTTCTGAGCAGCGCAGGCCGCACCCAACTCTGCGCCGACTCGAGGCGAGGGGCTGCCTCCCCACACCTGCGCCTTCCAGCGACTGGTCGGGACTTGCGTGTCCCCGGGACGGAGGGGGTGACGGGGGATCCCCAGAGAAGAGCGGAGACCCAGAGGCTGCCCGTGTGCTGCAGGGACCATCCCTACGGCTCCTGCAGTCCTGAGTCTTCAACAGCCTGTGGCCTGTGCCTGAGGAGGGTCAGCACGGAGGCCTGCTTCTCCCACCCGCGACCGCAAAGGCTGCTGGTTCTAAGCAGACCTTCCAGGCTGCCCTGTGGACACGCTCACTCCATCAAGGGAAACAGCACGACATGGCCGAGCGCTGAGCTCCAGCAGCACCAACGTCTCTCCTTCACGTTGCCCACTTCAGAAATGAACGCCTGACTCTGGAAAGGAGGGAACACGCTAGCGCTTCAAATCTAGCCTGATAAGCACTAGTGCTGCCGTTTATTTCCTAAAATGTCGCCATCTGTAAAATGAGGAATTTCACTTTGTGTGTGCATGTGTAAGAAATTCATCCATCTGTACGAAAAGTCCCCTTGTCACCTCCCAGCATCTGTGCCCATGGACCATACCTCAGGGACTCCCTGGACCTGTGAATGAACAGTGTGCTCCTAACCAAGGCCGAGACACGGTAAGAAGCAGAACCATGGACGATGCGTGGAGTCACCCAGGGCCCTGGCTGCTCATCTTCCAACCAGAAAACCTCCAGCTCCTTCAACTCACCTGTCTTTCACCAAGTTCTGGCGTCTGCCAAATTCTGACAGTTTTCCCTTCACAGTTTCTCAACTCTGTCCCATCCCTTGCACTATCTTTTTTCGAAGTCAGAGTTGTTCCAAGGAAACGCAAAACGTGGTTAAAACTAACAGCCAGACAGACTTGGAGAAGAATAAGCAAGGTCTCAGAGCAGCAGAACCTGGAGGGGGGGCGGGAAGGGGAGCCAGTGCGAGCCTTGCCTTGGACTGTGGGGCAGCAGGAGCTGAGGGGGGAGGACTGGGCTTGTGGATGGATGGATGTGTTAGCAGAAACCTTAGTTCCTTTGTTTGACCAGGATCATCTCCTTGCCAGCATCTGCCAGCATCACACTGGCAGGGGGAGGGAAAGTCTCAAGCACCTCAGACCCCCTGTTCGATGGAAAACCGCAGTTCACATCACGACCCACTGCAGCCTTCTTCTTTCTGGCAGTCTCGACTCCAAACCAGCTGCAACGGAGCCCGTTCAAAACGCTGCAGCCAAGAGTCTCTTTACGGCCTCCCTGCTGGACTAAGCTGCAGCGGGTGCTTCTCTGGTACAGGGCCGGGGGCGTTGCCACCTCCAGGTCCTTGAAGGGGCACGCTGGATGGCCTTGCTGCCCTTGCGTCCATCCAGACTCCTCCCCACTGCCCTCAGAAACCTAGTTTTCCCTAGCGTCGCTCCCTGCCCTCAGGACATTTCTCCAGAGCCTACCTTCTTGACGAGAACCGAGTGCCAGTGCTGCCCCAACTCCCCGTGTGTTTCCCGCCATCAGCCGCTCACCCCAGATCCACTCGGGCAGACTTCGCTCATCAACTGAACAGTGTGTTCCTACTGCCTGTCTCCCTGTCATTCCCCCGTGTTGCCCAGGAGCGTGCTGTCAGCCTTCCTTGCCTGACCTGCCTCCAGTTGGCCTTTGGTGCCCCCACAGGGCAACAGGGAGAAGTAGTTTTGCTATTTCACACCCCAAAAGATGCAGGATCAGATCTATAGTCTTTCCCCAGCAGGTTAAATGTGGAGGTGACCCTGACATCCAGAAACACGATTTTTACCCCAAAATTTGGCTTTGCAGGACAGCTGAGATGCCGAATGGTTCACAAAAACTCAGCAGAACCTAAGACAGCTGTCATCTGCACGGTTTCCAATCGGCATTTGGAAACTGTGGCAGTATAAAACTGTTCTCTGGGCTTCCCAGGCGGCACAGGTGGTAAAGAACCCCCCTGCCAAAGCAGGAGACGTAAGAGACACAGCTTCCATCCCTGGATCAGAAAGATCCCCTGGAGGAGGCCGTGGCAATCCACTCCAGTATCTTGCCTGGGGAATCCCACGGACACAGGAGCCTGGAGGGCTGTGATCCATGGGGTTGCAGAGAGGCAGACAGGACAAGCAACTTAGCATGCACAACTGTTCTCTAATTGTTTTTCTTGTAACAGAAACAATATTGTAACTAAATCATTATGGAAAAATTGAAAACATGAAACTGTTATAAAAGGAAATCGAACCATCTATAATCCCACTGAATGGAAATGATGCTGTTATTTTTTAAGGTATTACTTGCCTGTATTTTTCTTAGGCAATACATTATTGTATCTAATTTATATACTATAGTATGGATTGCTTATTAATATAAACAGTTTCAATTATTTTGTTGTGAATATACTCTGCCTCCTTGAGAATCTTAAAGAACAGTATTACATTTCACCATGTAAATTCTTAATATTTTGTGAGTTAATTTGATTAATTGGACTACTCCTATAGAAAGTTTAGGGCAGATTTTGAGATCAATAGAGTTAAGTACTGGTCTATTTTTTACCACTTAACAGCTCTATGACGTGAGCAAGTTTCTTAAATCTGTGCCTCAGTTTCCTCTCATTTAAAATGGTGATAATTGATAGCATCTACTTTAGTGAGTTACTGTGATGATGAAAGGGGAAGGTGCTTAGACCAGAGTCTGGCATTCGGTAACTCTTAAATAAAGGTTAGTTATCTTTAGCATCTCTGCCATCTTTGTTTTACTGGTTCAGAAGGTGAAGAATCTGCCTGCGATGTGGAGACCTGGGTTTGATCCCTGGGTCAGGAAGATCCCCTGGAGAAGGGAATGGCAACCCACTCTAGTATTCCTGCCTGAAGAATCCCATGGACAGAGGATCCCAGGGGCCTACGGTCCATGGGGTCACAAAGCCGGACACAACCAAGCAGCCAACACACACGCACGTGTCTGTTTCACCCACATACACACAGAGCGGTCGCTTCCTTAAGTGCTAAAATGATAAGGAAACCTTACTTTGTAGTAATTAGAACTTCACTCTGAGGTTCCTGAAGCCACCTTTACCTCAAATGATTTTCTTTATAATTTAACATTTCTGTTTTTCTGCCAAATTCAACCCCTCTTCTCCTTCAGGAACCCCTTAGTGTCACCTTTGGCCTTTGCTTAAATACCACCTATTATGCTGGAGAGTTTATCACTTCTCCCATGGACGGAAACAAATATTTATCGCAATTTCACACTTAAAGTAGTACCACTTACATTTGCACTATACTGAAAGTAACAGGAAAACCAACTAACCAGTGGCTTAAAAACCAAGGTTGCAAGGATTTCATATAAAGAGTCCACCCCGTGTCTATCTGTCTGCCCCTTCTCGGGCTTCCTTTGTGCTCAGACGGTAAAGAATCTGCCTACAGTGCAGGAGACCTGGGACCAGTGCCTGGGTGAGGAAGAGCGCCTGGGGGAGGAGGTCTTCGACTGTGCCTGGCCTGGAGCCCCCGGCATAGGGAGTCTCCTACAGCCCCAGGCAGTGCCTCTGCTGCTGCCGCTGCCGCCACCTCTGCTTTCTAGCAAAGCACGAAAATACGACCTATCGAATCAGGCCCTTTACAAAGAGGGTTCCCAAACGCCTCACCAGGCAACGTGCTCATACACCTTCTTGGCCAGACTACGGCCACATGTGACTGCAGAGGTTGGCGTCAAAGTTTCATAGGACCACGCGGAACAAAACTGAGATTCAGTTCCTGAAAAAGTCTAAGAATTGATGTTGGCTCCACAAACAGCCATGTCTGCCATAAGAGTTTACCCTCGTCCGCTTTTTATTCCTTTCCACTCAGAGAGAAGAGCAGAGGATCTGGGAATAGCTCAAAGCTCAAGGGACCGACTCAGACCCACCTGGGAAGTAATGGGCTGGGGGATGATGAGGCCAAGGTCAGTGGGACCCCTGAGAGCAAACAGGGGAAGCAGAGCCGGCTCCTCTTTCCCTGGGAAGGACGCTTCATGAAGGCACCTCCTTCCCCAAGAAGGACGCTTCATGACGGCTCCTCCGTCCCCAGGAAGGGTGCTTCATGACAGCTCCTCTGTCGTGGGAAGGTCACTTCATGAAGGCTCCTCTTTCCCCAGGAAGGGTGCTTGATGAAGGCACCCGGAGGACCTCCAGCTGCTCTGCCAGAGTGGGGAGGCTGGGAGTGGGAGCGAGCAAGCCGAAGACTGAAACAGAACCAGCTGCTGGCTGTGCCTGCTGGCCCGAAGGGGACGGTCTGTGCACACTCAGTGGACCAGCTCCATTCGACCCATTCACATGTAGGAATCATTGCTTCCTTCACTTCTTCGGTGCTTGGAATGACTCTTTTCCCATTTAAGATTAATATGCACCAGGCTTACTCACAGCGGTCAGCCTGGACTTGCAGAAACACCACACTCAGGACACCAGCATACGGTGCTTGCTCACCGCCCGTCACTCTAGGGGTTTCACTTTCTGTGGCTTATCGCAGACGTCCCCCTGGGGTTGTGCCCCTCTCTTGTCGTCTATTATTTGTCTTCATGACGACCTCCACACGCCTCCCTAGCTTCAGCCAACACTCCTAAGCCTCTCACCCAGTGTGGCCTAGGATCTGACCACGTGCCAGACCCTGACTGAGCGCTGGAAACGCCGCAATAAATAAGACACCGTCTCCATTCTTAAAGACTGTATGGAAACCTCACCCTTCCTCAGTGCAAGTGGGAGAAGCCTTCCAGGAGGGAGGTCTAGGATGGACTACAAGAAAGACTGGGACTGGATGTTGATAGAATCGCACCCGATTTCCATGCAGAAACAGTGCCTCCCCATTGACGGGCACAAAGATGGCCTGAACAAACGGAGACAGAGGGCATGTCTCTGGGTGAGAAGATTCAACGTCACAAAGTTGTCAGGTTTTTTGCTCATAAATGTATTTACTGCATACATGCGATTCATGACACAAAAGTGCTGTGAAGCTGTAGATGCTGTGAAGCTGTAAATGCTGTGAAGCTGTAGATGCTGTGAAGCTGTAAGTGCTGTGAAGCTGTAAGTGCTGTGAAGCTGTAGGTGCTGTGAAGCTGTAGATGCTGTGAAGCTGTAGATGCTGTGAAGCTGTAAATGCTGTGAAGCTGTAAGTGCTGTGAAGCTGTAAGTGCTGTGAAGCTGTAAGTGCTGTGAAGCTGTAAGTGCTGTGAAGCTGTAAGTGCTGTGAAGCTGTAGATGCTGTGAAGCTGTAGATGCTGTGAAGCTGTAAGTGCTGTGAAGCTGCACATACTCAGTGAAGTGG
Source organism: Ovis aries (assembly GCF_016772045.2). Lineage (NCBI taxonomy): Eukaryota > Metazoa > Chordata > Mammalia > Artiodactyla > Bovidae > Ovis > Ovis aries. The sequence goes on from NC_056076.1 coordinate 60,801,589, forward strand.
GGGTCGCTCAGTCTCGTCCGACTCTTTGCGACCCCACGGGCTGTATAGTCCATGGGATTCTCCAGGCCAGAATCCTGGAGCGGGGAGCCTTTCCCTTCTCCAGGGGATCTTCCCAACCCAGGGATCGATCCCAGGTCTCTCCCATTGCAGGCAGACTCTTTACCAGCTGAGCCACAAGGGAAGCCCCGAATTCAGTTAACTTGGCTATTTTTAGTCAATATTAGTCCCTATTTCGGAGAAGGCAATGGCACCCCACTCCAGTACTCTTGCCTGGAAAATCCCATGGATGGAGGAGCCTGGTGGGCTGCCATCTATGAGGCTGCACAGAGTTGGACACGACTGAGCGACTTCACTTTCACTTTTCACTTTCATGCATTGGAGAAGGAAATGGCAACCCACTCCAGTGTTCTTGCCTGGAGAATCCCAGGGACGGGGGAGCCTGGTGGGCTGCCGTCTATGGGGTCACACAGAGTCGGACACGACTGAAGCGACTCAGCAGCAGCAGCAGCAGCAGCAGGTTCCTATTTATGTTGATATACGTAGATCTTATCCATTAGTTTTAACTATTGAATTGAGTTTCACTATATGAGTTGGCCAGTGTATTGATTACTTTCCTACTAAGAGACAGTTATTTTGTTTCCTTTTTCGTTTATTTGATTTGTTTTGCTTTTCCCCCCCCATTTTCAGAAAAAGAGTGTTGTAGGCACCTTGAAGGGTAAAAACCAGAGTGAAAGAGGAGACAGCTGCGTGTTGTCGAGCAGGGCTGGAAAAAGACAGTGCGATGAGTTACAAGAGATAACACAGGAAACAGTTGGGGACTAGCTCACAATTATGTGCCATGAACTCCCATAGGTGCCTGCATTTGGCCCAGGACTTTTTTCTAAGACTTGATTAGTCAAACCAGAAGGGACTCCCCCAGGATTGCATTTGGGCATCTCACACTGAACAGGAAGAAAACCCATCACCTTGGACTGCCCTGGTGCCCACGCAGTGGGCACGGGTTCAACGCCTGGTCCGGGAAGACCCCACACGCCAAGGAGTGAGTAAGGCCGCGCACGCAGCTACTGAGCCTGTGCTCTGGAGCCCGCGCTCTGCACGCAGGGACGTGCCGCAAGACACGCTCACACACCGCAGCTGGAGGAGCCCCTGCTCGCTGCAGCCACAGAAAGCCTGCACGCAGCAATGGAGACCTGGCATAGCCAAAAATAAAATTAATCAAGTTTTTAAAAAAGAAAATTCAACATTCTGCCTTTAAATGCCCTCTTCCTCTAAGTTTTAAAAGCTTAAACCAGGGTACTCAGCCACTGAACATCCGAGCAGAATGACCCGCCATCTGTCTCTGCCTGCTCCATCCCACACCCCCTGCGTCAAGTCCATGGAACAAGCCTGCAGCAGATTCCAAACAGAATTCTTGTCCCTGTCCCTGTCAGACTGAAGTTCCACCAAGCTTATTACCTAGATTATTGCTATCTATGCATCTTAAACCCCTCCAAGTGAGTAATAACTGTCCTAACAGGCCTACTTCAAATATGACATTTGTGAAATCTCCCCCACTGGCTCCTCCTTGTCAGGAGCTATCAGCTTCCTTTCTGGGCACCCAGAATGCTTGCGACATATATAAGTTATGCCACATACGTCATGAGAACCAAGTATCCGTTCACATGTGTCTCTCTTTCACTGAAATACGAGTGACACGCAGAGGAACGCGGTAGATCTTTGTGAAAGGATCGAGCAAAACAATCACAAAGAACGCTTAGAAATAAGGGGATCATTAGGCTGGGTTTCTGGAGGAGCGTGGCGGCCCCTCCGGTGTTCTTACCTGGAGAATCCCATGAGTAGAGGAGCCTGGCGGGCTACAGTCCACCGGGTCGTGAAGAGTTGGACACGACTGAAGCGAATTAGCACCCACCCAGTCTAGGTTTCAGAAATGGGAATATCGAGAACTAACTCACAGGATTAGTTAACGCCACTGTATCTTTCCTCAGTAGATAACTTAAAAGTAGCCAAAAAAAAAAAAAAAAAAAAAACCACCCTCCAGGTAGCTAATCTGAACAAGACTCAGGATGATTATGGCCTTCTCTGGTGTCTCAGACTGTAAAGCATCTGCCTACAATGCAGGAGACCTGGGTTCCATCCCTGGGTTAGGAAGATCCCCTGTTGAAGGAAATGGCAACCCACTCCAGTACTCTTGCCTGGAGAATCCCATTGACAGAGGATCCAGGGGGTAGTAAAGAGTCGTGACTTCACTCTTCTTTCTTTCAGGACAATTAAGTCTGAAAAACAGACACATTGAAACAATCATAGCCCTTTTCGAATTTCAAAAGCAAGTGAAAGTTTCATTCTGTGTCTGGCCCCAAGCATTAATCAGCAACAAATGATACCAATAGGGACACAAAAGCAAAGATAATAGCTGCTGTTGCTGCTGCTAAGTCGCATCAGTCATGTCCGACTGTGCGACCCCAGAGGTGGCAGCCTACCAGGCTCCCCCGTCCCTGGGATTCTCCAGGCAAGAACACTGGAGTGGGTTGCCATTTCCTTCTCCAATGCATGAAAGTGAAAAGTGAAAGTGAAGTCGCTCAGTCGTGTCCGACTCTTAGCGACCCCATGGACTGCAGCCCGCCAGGCTCCTCCGCCCATGGGATTCTCCAGGCGAGAGCACTGGAGCGGCCCTCTTAAAAAGCCAGACCTTACGAGCTGGAGCCTGTGTGCGTGCTCAGCCCTTCAGTGTGCCATGGGATTCTGCAGGCAAGAGCACTGGAGTGGCTTGCCATGCCTTTCCCCAGGGATCTTCCCAACCCAGGGAAAGAACCCAGGTCTCCCACTGGAGAATAATCTACTTTTAAAATGTCTTGGGTTAACAGATATATCAAGTTTGATGTCCTTTAATACTTCAAAATGTACTCAAAATGCTTTCTTCCTACAGAGAAAGAACAACAGCCTTCATGACTCTGGGTCTGCTACTGCGACTCCTGTCAAAAGACGGGCAATCCTCCACGAACTTGCTGGGGAGACTGGACAGACATGTTGGAAGTGGCCAGACATAGGAGACACTGTCGCCCTCACAGACCCCAGTGGAGCCGTAACCACTGCGAATGAGCAGAGCCCTGTGGCCTGAGACATCCTCCCCTGAGGCCCTAGCTTCAGAAAACAGTCGGATGCTAACTACTGCCTTCTCTTTAAGCAGGGAAAGCAGCAGGTGTCGTCTCCCTGAAGCAGGTACTACATTCCAGTCTCATCACCTAATCTGTGCCCTCCTGCAGCCAGGCTGTTGCTGGCACTGTGACGGGGTGGGGCGGGCACACAGCCAGTGCCTGGCGGTCAGCCCTTAACCGTCAGTGCAAGACCATCTGAGTGTGACCGTTAGCACGCGGCAGTTAGTGTGTGTCCCTTAGCGTGTATCCGTTAGCACGTGACTTAGCAGGCGTCTATTAGCAGGTGGCTGTTAGTGCATGACCGTGAGCCCGTGACTGTTAGCTTGAGGCTGCTCCCAGGGGCGCTCTGGCAATGACTGGCATCACAGGGGTGCCGCTGTGGCGGTCACCTTGGGTCACAGTCCCCAGGTCACAGTCTGCCCTGTCGGGGTGGCCAGAGGAGCCTGTGGGCCTCCTGGACCCCGGGCACCCGGGTCTCACAGTGAAGACGGCCGGTAGGGTGCGGGGGCGTGGCTCAGGGGGCAGTGCCAGCTGAGGTCTGCTTCTGCGACGGGCCCAGGGGGCTGTGAGAGGGCCCGGGGGGCTGCAGGAGAGCTCCCGGGAGCCTGACTGCCCGCATAGGGACCCTCCTCTCGGCCGGGGCCGGATCTCAGAGGGCGAATGTCCAGCTCGGGACCTTGAACAAACAAAAGGAGGGGTGATGAAGCCGCTTTTCTTACTATGGGGCTTAAGTGTTAAAAGCCGCACAAAGGCTTGGAGACAATCTAATGCCTCCCTTTCCCTTTCTTGTCAGAACAGAGAATAACACTTGCTTTGATGGAGGTTTATGCGAAGATGATTGTGGCCTGACCTACGTGGACACCTGCAAAAACAAAGAATCCCACACAAGAAGCTTGTGACAGCTAGCCACTCCACTCCCTCACCTTCCCAGTGCAAGGGCGTTGCTGAAAGCTTTCGAGTTGGGCTTTTTAAAAAGCATGTCTCCTCGCCTGGCCTGGAAACAAACCTTTCTCTGCTCCAAACTCGGACATTTCTATACTTCGGCCTCACTGTGCATCAGGCACAGAGACTGTGCACAGTGATGGCCCCACACTCTTCAATCCACAGAGAGATCCTGCTGGCTGGCTGACACACTCGCTTCCAACTCCTTCCCCTTGCCCCTGATGGTGACGGCCCTGTGGTGCTCAGGATGCCCAACGCTGGAGGGCGCTGCAGCCTTTCTCTAGGGGCCCTCCTGGGGGTCTCTCTCTGCCAGTGTGACAGCAGAGACTCTATATAGCAGACGGAGTCCCCTGACGGCATTGTCCTGAGCTGTTTATCCTTCTAAGGTTTCAGCAACTCTGGAAGAATAAATCAAACCGTCTTGGGACAGACTCAGGCCGTTCAGACCATCTGCTCTAAAAAGAAACAGAAGAAACTGAGAAGCTTTACAAATATTTTAGTTGAAGCAAATGCCATTATTTAGATGGTCATAGCTGGCAAAAGAAACAGTCGTCTTGAGAAAGCTTCCAGAATCTTCCGCTTAAAATTTTTAGAAACAATTTTCTCCTCTTTCTTTTCCTTATTGTGATTCTACTGATTCACACTGAAAAGCCCTGTGCAATAAAGGATAACAATTCTGAACAAAGTGCCATTTTGAAAATGATCTACACGTAGGTTAAAAGTTGCTGGAATTTCCTAGGTAAGAAGCGCCCCTTTTAAAGCAGCTCCCTGGTTCTGTTTTCCCAGCTCCTTAGAATACGAAGCTAACAAGGTCAAGGTTGGGGTTTGCTGTCCAAGTAAGTAAGTTACTGTCAGAGGAAGAAAGGAAGAGCGGCTTCACGGGCGGCAGCAGTATCCTGATTCCCAAAAAAGCAGGTCCGTGTGCTTGTCTCCAGCTCAGGAGACTAGGGCCACCATGCCTCCACGTGGAAAGCAGCACGAACTTGGAGCGTCCCAGCATCCTGCAGACCGGGACAAGGCCCTCACGAGTCACGTGGAGGCTGGGACCACGCCGAGAGCCACGTCCAGGAGCCTCGCCGTCTTTGTCTCTCTCCCTGGAGTTCTCTGGCACAGGAGCACAATTTCTGGCTGAGAGAGGGCGGGGGCAGGGAGAAGCATTGCTGGGGGGAGAGAATCTGCTCCATCCTTCTGACGGCTCTATGCCACTTTCCGTTTTTCCTGCCCCTTTTGGGTAAACTGATGCAGAGAACCCTTTGGATCTCAGCTACTCTCTTCTGTTTTTCTCCTACCCGCTTTTCTGTCCACCTACAAAGCCTGAGGAAACCATGACTGCCAATCCTGCCTCCAGTGTGGCTCAGCTGGTAAAGCATCTGCCTGCAGTGCAGGAGACCCCAGTTCGATCCCTGGGTTGGGAAGATCCCCTGGAAGAGGGCATGTCAACCACTCCAGTATTCTTGTCTGGAGAACTCTACAGACAGAGCACCTGGTGGGCTACAGTCCATGGGGTCGCAGAGGGTCGGACACAACTGAGTGACTAAGCATAACACACAGCATCTCTAACCATTTCAAGTTCCCTAATCCAACCTCCTAGCAACCCCACGGACCGTAGTCCACCAGGCTTCTCCATCCATGGGATTCTCCAGACAAGAATACTGGAGTGGGAGCCATTTCCTTCTCCAGGGGATCTTCCTGATCCAGGGATCGAACCTGGGTCTCCTGCTCTGCACGCAGATCTTTACCAACTGAGCTACCAGGGAAGCCCCCTAGCTGACATACAGGGGCTCAAGGAAAGTTCTTTAAAGGGGGAGAGAGAGAGAAAGGGAAGGGAGGACGACGGGGTAGATGAGTGAACGGAAGAAAGAAATTCATTTTGCTTCTTGACCTTTGCTGTTGTTCAGTTACTAAGTCGTGACTGACTGACTCTGTGACCCATGGACTGCAGCACACCAGGCTCCCCTGTCCCTTACTATCTCCCAGAGTCTGCTCAAATTTATGTCTATTGAGTCAGTGATGCCATTCCACCATCTCATCCTCTGCCACCCCCTTCTCCCTTTGCCTTCAATCTTTCCAGCATCAGGGACTTTCCCAGAATCAGCTCTTCACATGAGGTGGTCCAAGTATTGGAGCTTCAGCTACTGTCTTTCTTGAAACGAAGTCACATTTGCTCTGCTGGCAGCCAACAGAACTGGTGGGATTGGCAAAGTTGAATTTGCTGAGGCAGGAAATGGGAAGTTTAGGAGGGGTGACCGCCGCACTCCAGGGCCCATTCAGGAGCAGGGCTGTAACTTCAAACCACCAGGAAGAAAACGGGAGGGGAGAGGTGACCAGGTGGGAAGAGAGAACAGCGCAGGTCCTCCCGACAGGCCTGTTATTAAAGGCCGCTGAGGAACGGACAGCAGTCACGCGCATCTGTAGCACATGTCGTAGCACTCACTGGGCCAGACCCCCCAAACCTGATCCAGGCCCCGCCAGCTTCCCGCTGCCGGCGGCCTCCCGGACGAGCTGGTCCATCAGACAAACGCAGGAGGCAGAGCACCTCGTGCCACACTAGGGCAGAGGCCCAGGGGCCAGCTCAAGGGCCTGCCTCTCCACGTTCCCCACCTCAGACCTCCGCGGCCCCAGGAGCAGTAAAAGCAGCAGCTCCATCCAGCCTGCAGACTCATATGGGATAAGACCTCACGAACTGGAACGTCATCATGCAAGACTCACGGCTTCACAGAGGGCACATCACTGGAAGGCTTCCCTCTCCGGCGTGGAGAGTGTGCTCGTGATGCGCCACTGGGCCCTGATTCATGCCGAGTCTGGACCAAAGGCTGAGGGGACTCGCATGCAAGGATCCCGTGGGAAAATGCCCTCATCTTCTGGATGAGGTCACGGATGCCACAGGGTCAGGGTGGGTGAGGCCATGGTTTAAAGGACAACCAGACGCAGGACTTTCTGGCTTTAACTGAATCCAGATATATAAATACCAAAACTGAAAAAGCCTCAGGTTCTCTTGACTACTTCCAGAAAAATGTGGCAAGAATGTCCCAGGAAAGCCATCAGCAATCTTGATGTTATTTTACTGTTCACACTTCAGGCTGAGCTCTGGGGCTCATACTCATGACCTGGTGAGCAGTACAGCTTAGCCAAGCAAGAGCTGTGGCTCCATCCGAAGAGTGGCCGATGGGTCTGTGCAAGTCACCTCCCCAAGTGTGTGAGCTTCCTCGGGCTTCCATGACACATTATCACACACGGGGGTACCTTACAACAGTGGAGGTTTACTCTCTCGTAGTTCTGGAGGCCAGAAGCCCCTAGTCACCTATCCCCTCCTTCCCGCCGCCTCCAGCTTGCAGTGGCTCCCAACATCCTTGGGCTGTGGCGCATCACCTCAGTCTCTGCCTCTGTCTTTACGGGGCCTCCTCCTCCTTCTATCTTCCCCTCCTCTCTCTCTCTCTCTTGTTTTGGTATCTGTTCATTTGTTTATGGCTGTGCTGGGTCTTCACTGCTGCACCCAGGCTTTCTCCAGTTGCAGCACGTGGGGGCCACTCCGCATCGCAGTGCGTGAGCTTCCATGGGGCGGGGGCTTCCATGGAGCGGGGGCTTCTCGCGGGACGGGGGCTCTGGGAGGCGGGGGGCTTCTCACGCGGCGGGGACTCCTCCTGGGGCAGGGGCTTCTCATGCGGCGGGGGCTTCTCACGGCGGGGGCTTCCATGGAGCGGGGGCTTCCATGGAGCGGGGGCTTCCATGGAGCGGGGGCTTCCATGGAGCGGGGGCTTCTCCCGGGGCGGGGGCTTCTCCCGGGGCGGGGGCTTCTCACGGCGGGGGCTCCTCCCAGGGCGGGGGCTTCTCCTGGGGCGGGGGCTCTGGGAGGCGGGGGCTTCTCCCGGGGCGGGGGCTTCTCATGCGGCGGGGGCTCCTCCCAGGGCGGGGGCTCCTCAGGGCAGGGGCTTCTCCCGGGGCGGGGGCTCTGGGAGGCGGCTTGCAGGAGCCGTAACCCGGGGGCTCAGCAGCCGTGGCACACGCGCCTGGCGGCCCCGCTGCATGTGGAATCTTCCCGGACCAAGGACTGAGCCCACGCCCGCGCGCTGGCAGTGGACTCCTAGCCACTGGGCCACCGTGGGAGCCTCCTTTTCCGCCTTTGACACGGCTCCTGCCATCGGATTTATGGCCCACCTCGGTAATTCAGAAGGACACCACCTCAAGAATCTTGGCTTAGCTACACCCTCAGTGACCCTTTTTAACGTCACATTCACAGGCCCCAGGGGTTAGGATGTGGACATATCTTTAGTGGGATCCACAATTCAATCCATTACACTAAGCGTCTTCTGGTCTTCCAGGACTTGACCAAACTCCAAGTGCTTGAAAATATTCCCTTCCTTCCAGTATTTCCTTCCTTCCTTTAATGCTGATTAAAAAGAAGAGGGAGGAAGACAGCTGACCTGTGCCTCAAAGATGAACGGCAAGCGTCTGGGTACATGCCTGCTCCGTGCCCGGTGCACACGTGTGGGCAGCTTCAAAGGCTTCCCAGGTGGCTCAGTGGTAGAGTCCGCCTGGAATGCAGGAGACGCAGGAGACAGGGGTTCGATCCCTGGGTAGGGAAGATCCCCTGGGGGCGGGCACAGCAACCCACTCCAGTATTCTTGCCTGGAGAATCCCAGGAACAGAGGAGCCTGGCGGGCTACAGTCCATGGGGCTGCAAAGAGTCAGACATGACTGAAGCGACTCAGCACACGTTCAGGCAACTTCAAAAGCATGTTTTCCTAATTGTAGTTGATTAGACAAACAAACCCCTGGGACAAGCCTGGTGGGCTGCCGTCTATGGGGTCGCACAGAGTCGGACACGACTGAAGCGACTCAGCAGCAGCAGCAGCAAACACAGCTGAAAAAGTCTAGCTTTTATGTTACCTGCTTCGGTACAGCAGCTGTGTTCACAGAATCAAACGCTACAAACGCTACAAACGCTCATATGCAGATTTCAGGACAGAGCGGTTGAGGGGAGACGACTCATTTAAAATTTTTTTTTTTTTAAAAAAGGGCCTCATACTAATTGTAGAATCCTGGGTAAGTTATTTATAACCATCCTGTGCTTTGGTTTTCCCATCTGTAAAATAGTATAATACCTCCTTCACAGGGTTGTTATGAGTATCAAAAAGGCAGTATTTGTAAAGCATTTAAAACAATGTCTGGCACATTGTAAGGGCTGTATAAGTTTTATCACAATATTTTAAAAAGCTGTAATTAGAAGCCACACTAAGCATTGAAGAGACACAGATACATTCAAAGCATGCATATCAATTAAAGTTCTTGGGGTGTGAAGGTAAAAGACGCAGATAAAAATTCTGAGGAAATGAATGGCTTGTAGAATACTTAGGAGGGGTTAAAATATGGCTGGAACCAAGGGAAGCTGAGCGGCAAAGGAGACAGCCAAAGGGGCCTGCAAGCCGCTGCTGGACCGTTCTGACCCGTCGAATAAACATACAAGTATATATGACTGAGCGCGCGCACACACACACACACACACACACACAGCACGTAAGTGGAACTTTGGACTTGTCATTACCCACAGTGCTCTTGGAAATACCAATAAAATCAGTCCCTCTTTTTATTGCATAAAGATGTGGTGGAAAGTTACTCATTGTAAGGTTACTGGAGGATCCCACTTAGCCATCAATGACGCCTGAAGTTTGAATCTTAGTGTCTCTTTGTTCTAGCTTGAAAATCTTGCCCAGAACTCGGATTGGCCTGGCTTGGGTCAGATGTGTACCCCTAGTCAGCTGTGGTGAGGGAAGTCATTAAAAACCATGTCACCTGCTAGAGACACGTGGTTAGCAATGGAGGCAGTAACTGCAGAAGAAAGAGAATGCCTCGGAGATGGCCCAGCTGAGCACCACGCGCTCACACCGCATGATGAATTTAAGAACCGATGGGAATTATAATCAACTCTAGAATAGAAAGCTTTTAAAAAGAACTGATGGAAACTAATTCATAAAGAAAAGCACTGTGTTCTAATGTAACTAAGGGAGGGGAGAGGAGTGACCTGGGGAGAGAGAAGTAAGTAGAATAAAAAGCCAGGGAACGCACAAAAATTTAACTAGTAATCACCTTCTCTAGTGGCAAGTCACAAGAAAGCGTGTCAGTACTTGTTATGAATTTATTTTTCTGGTAAAAGACCTAACCTAAGATGTATAAAGACTTGGTTCAATTTCTAGTTGACTGGATGTCCATCCCTTACTACTGAAGGTTACCAGTCCAAGGTTACATGACTCATGCAGAGGCAGGTAAAATTGCCAGTACTTTTTAAAGTTTTCCCACAATAAAAGTAAAAATGAAAATGTTTTTTCAAGCTCTCAGAAAAAACAAAGATTCGATTAAGTATATGACACTATTTTTTGAAACTGTGATAAATTGAGGTTTTTTAAACATAAAAGTATGTAGGGGCATTTCTGAAGTATGTGTACTAGGCTGAAGGGGAACTCAGAGGTTGGGTGCACAGTCAAGCAAGGGGAAGCTTGGGGCATACTGCTCTCTTTTCCCCTCACAATGCATTCATCAAGTTAAATTCCCCAGTTATGGACCCCTAGCAACTGTGAAATGTGTGTTTTAAGCTGGTAAGTTTGAGGAAGTTTGCTGTGCAGCAGTAGATAACTAATATCTTCATTTTTAATTGTCTGACATTTTATCTGTAGATCAAATCCATGGGCTTCTTGCCTTTGGTCCAGCCAGCATTTGACTTATTTCCAAATATATTTGATCAGGGAATGTTTTTTTATTATGACATCTATTTGGATCCTCAGAAACTCATGTTCCAAGGGATATACTTTGAAAAACGCTGCTGTGTGGCAAATACTCCAATGCTTAGGGTGGTGACTTGACAATTAACGATCTGTATTAGTGTCTCTAAGGAAATTAATAAGTGATACATTAGTGCTGAAACATTCTTTATAGAGAATGAGTATTAAGAGCAGAAATCCTGCCCACCTTTTTTTTTTAACAAACCACGTTGATGCAGAAACGGGAAAACGCTGCAAGATATTAACACTACCACAGTGTTGAAAGCACCCACTCTAACAATCCCATTCTGTAACATTCTGCAGATGGAGAGAATGTAGATATAAAAAGAACTCTGAAAGGCTGAGAAGTTACCAAGCCATCTCCAGTCCCTTAAAGTGGCTCTCAGGACTGCTTGAAGGGGACCCTCTCCGAACAGCTGAGCCGGGTTGGCTCACCCTCCTCTTGGGGGGTGGTCAGCCCTCCAATCAAAGGGCATCCAATGCGTGTCCGGAGCTCACCTGGTTCTCCCCAGGAGAGCACCAGGAGCCCGCAGCTCGGCGCCATCTCGAGACAAGCCCCACGCAATGCACCCCTCCATTCAGCTTGGCCCGCTCCGTCAGAATGACATCTTTGATGGCCCAGTGGTGGATCAGAAGGTGTGGAGGTGGGGTGCGGGCGGCGGAGGTGCGCATCCTCACACCTGAGCTGGAGAAACTCGGGGCCAGTTTGTCATGAGAAGCAGTGAGTGGTGGGTGGATTTTCTAGGTGTATAGTTCAGCTCTCAGTTCAGTTCAGTCGCTCAGTCGTGGTCCGACTCTTTGCGACCCCATGAATCGCAGCACGCCAGGCCTCCCTGTCCATCACCAACTCCCGGAGCTCACTCAGATTCGCGTCCATCGAGTCCGTGATGCCATCCAGCCATCTCATCCTCGGTTGTCCCCTTCTTCTCCTGCCCCCAATCCCTCCCAGCATCAAAGTCTTTTCCAATGAGTCAACTCTTCCCATGAGGTGGCCAAAGTACTGCAGTTTCAGCTTTAGCATCATTCCTTCCAAAGAAATCCCAGGGTTGATCTCCTTCAGAATGGACTGGTTGGATCTCCTTGCAGTCCAAGGGACTCTCAAGAGTCTTCTCCAACACCACAGTTCAAAAGCATCAATTCTTCGGCGCTCAGCCTTCTTCACAGTCCAACTCTCACATCCATACATGACCACTGGAAAACCATAGCCTTGACTAGACAGACCTTAGTCGACAAAGTAATGTCTCTGCTTTTGAATATGCTACCTAGGTTGGTCATAACTTTTCTTCCAAGTAGTAAGTATCTTTTAATTTCATGGCTGCACTCACCATCTGCAGTGATTTTGGAGCCCCCCAAAATAAAGTCTGACACTGTTTCCACTGTTTCCCCATCTATTTCCCATGAAGTGATGGGACCAGATGCCATGATCTTCGTTTTCTGAATGTTGAGCTTTAATGGTTCAATCATCTGAGGGGATTATTGTGAGAATATGCCTGGTTGGGAAGGTCCCCTGGAGGAGGGCATGGCAATGCACTCCAGTGTTCCTGCCTGGAGAATCCCATGGACAGAGGAGCCTGGCGGGCCATGGGGTTACAGAGTCAGACACGACTGAGTGACTAACACTTTCAAACTACCACTTATTATTTCCCTAGAAAATTTTAAAAAGCACTTTGTGTTGTGAATACAGCACATTAAATAAAATGGTGCAGAGAATCAAGGCGTTAGTAAGTTACAGGCAGGCTACAGTTTCCTAAATCCTTAGAGTTTCCATGAGACAGTGGTTTTCGGTCATTGTTGTTGCTCAATATTTTCCCAGTCTGATAGCCCCACCTTAATTCTTACAGCATTCCTAATTTAAACACATGCTAATCAGCAAATGCCTTAAGTCTTGACTTGAAAATCTGGTATTCATAGTTAGGATGAAAAAGTAATTAAATATCTTAAACAGAAATACAATTTACTAAATTAAAAGCCCAGGGCTGAGGAGAAAGACGAGTCCTCATCTTCTCCTGCCAGAGCACCAAAATCACAACCAGCTGTTGAACAGCTATTGGCAGGAAAACACTGAGCCCACCCGAAAAGCGTGTCCCACACCCAGGGACAAAGGGGAGCGAAACGGCAGGAGAAATACTTTTCACTCACACTTTATTTTTCGGTCACTCGGTATAAAAATACGCATTTCAAAATACCTCAAGATACTGTGATAAGCCGTGCAACAGAAAAGGCCCAGCCTGCAAACTCTGTCCCCAGGTGAGTCCGAGTGGTCCCGTCTCGGTACTGCAAGGCCAGCCCGCGGCCGCAGGGGAGACCTCTGTAGTGGAAATTCACACTGACTTGAAATAATATTAAAGAGACATGTTCAAAAATCAAAATAAAGTACAGAGCACCTTTTACCCTGTTGTAATAAAATATTCAGTAATTCCTCTGTGTGGAACTCTGGAAAAAGATGAAAGGCAAAACTAGATATAAAAGGAAAAATAACAACGTGTTTATAAAGTCAGTTTTCTCTGACTTGTGAAAAGACTGATCAAACACCCTTTGAGCTGCTGTGGAGGCTCACAGGCCCTCCAGCTGCCAACACGGTTCCAGCCACCGCAGCGTCCTCGCTGTCCACCTCGACTCTGTGCCACAGATGACACGCTATCTTCTATTGACATCGGTACGTCCTTTTTTTTTGTACTCTTGTACGCTTTTGCTGTTACACCGTGAAATATTATCACAATACTATTTATACTTCATCATAAATAGGCATTAAGAAAGCACATTTTGCCAAGCTGATTTGTGAATCTCCTAGATTATATTTCTTCACTCACCTGCCAATTTGAAAAATCTACTAATCTGTAGAGAGCTTTTTCTCATCATTAATGTGAACTGGTGATGCTATAACTTAATTTAAAATCAATTTTTTTTTTTTTTTTTTTTATGGGATTCAGACCAAGAAAGCCTAGCATCAGCCAAACTCCCCTGGCACATCATGGGCAAACGTCCAACTCTACAGTGATATGCAAAGGTCACTTCATGGAAAGCCCAAATAAAAATTACTCTGAAGATGTTCTGTCCATTACAGTTAGTTTATAAACAGAAACCAAAATTTAATGAGAAGACTCTGGGCCTGTGGGCTAAAGTCGCACAGCCTGAAAGAAAAGCAGTTTCAACGTGGATTCTTAAGACAGTGCCAGCAAGTCTAACCACTGATTAAAAAAATTCCATCAGGGACTTTTCCCTGGAGGCCCAGAGGTTAAGACTCCACGCTTCCAGTGCGTGGGGCCCAGGTTCAACCCCTGGTTGGGGGAGATCCCGCGTGCTGTGCGGTATACCCCCAAAACAAATTAATCAATTAAAGATTTCTGTTGGAACAATGCATGATAAAGGCTATGGAAATTAACAGTTATTAAGTCTTACAATTAAAAACACCTACAAACATTTTTCTCCACATCCCGACTGTTTCTCTAGCGCTGCTCAGTCGTTAGAACCACTTGCAAAACCAGTGCTGAAAGCTGATCAATATTTATGGGGCCACCTGGTGACTTCCTTCAAGTTCAGCCAGTGCATTGACTGCAGAGGTGATCAGCACCGCCCCCTCAGGAGCATGTTACACAGGAAGCTGTGCAGGGGGGGCTGGAGATTGTTATGGTTGCTCTGAAACATCAGTGAGAAGAGTTTCCAACCAGAGGAAAAAATGAAAATGGAGAATGCCTTACGAGGCTTTTCCACAGGTGTTACCACTATTTCACGCACACCAAACCTCAAGAAAATGGAAGCTCTTTTATTCCAGATAACCTGTAAATTCAGAATTCCACATGCAATTTCCTTATAGGCGCAGAATGTGTTACACGTTGATTTCCATCTTCTTAGTGAATCCTTGACAAGATTTCCGTTGAAAAGGATAATGAGAAAGAGCCCCTGGATGCTGAGAGGTGGCTTTGGCAACTTTATGTGACGTGGCTTTTGGGTCTGCCGCACAGGCTGAGCTTCTTTGTGGTGAGCATCTGAGCTAGGCAGTTGAGAAACACCATGAAGATGGTCATGGACATGACAATCACGTAGTGGCTGATGCTACAGGAGAAAAAGGAACGCGTTACAGGCGGACACAACACTCAGGAGGAAGAGCATAAGGCTCCTCTAACATTTCTAAGTGTGCAGGTGATCCCTGAACAACTCAGGGATTCGGCGTGCCAAGCTTCCGAGCAGTTGAAAGTCGATCTATAACTTTAGAGTTGGCCCTGAGCGTCCTGAGTTCCTAAGCATCTGTGGTTTGGTCTCTGCCCTCAGCCAACCACAGATCGAGCAGTACTGAAGCAGCCACTCTCTAAAACACCCACAGACAAGCGGACCCATGCAGTTCAGATCCGTGCTGTTGAAGGGCCAACTGCATATACAAAATACATAAATTACAAAGCATACTAACGCTTTTTAAATTGGTATCAAAATGCTAAAAAGAGTGAATTTGTTGCGGAAGTAGCAATGACAGTAAGGAATATTTCGAGACAGCTCCAACCATAATCTGACAGGAAACTGTACCAGCAGTGCCCGTGTCTTTGTCACCATTAGAAGCTGAGTTTAAACAGCTAGCTTCTACAAAAATAAATGTAACTTTCCCCTTATAATTTCCATATCCTCTGAATCACAGCCACAGACTCCCCAAGGTGTCCCCAGATTCAGTAATATGGCATTTTAGAGCACGGCATTCCATACTCTAAAATACAGGCCACAGAGAAAGAAAGAAAGATGTTACTCAAACTCAAATTCAGTGAATTGAAACTTTTAGTCAAAGAGTCTAAACAAAACAAAAAGGACACATCTCTCTACTAATCTGAGTCAAAACCACTACATGCCAGACTTTTGGAAAAAGAATACTATTAAAATTACTCAATCCCAGCTCCCATCTATCAGCAATAGTAAATGTTCAGTTTTTCTTTTTAAGCGCCATACTACATTGTCCATGGCTTGATAATAAGTTTGCAAATATGGAAAGAAATTGAGGATATAGGCCTGACAGATGTGCAGTAAAGCGGGGGTTTCCCACAGCAAATGCCAAGCTAAGCTTCAGACGACACTGGCAAGTTACTTATTTACTAGGCCTATCAGAGTTACATTTAAGAATCTTACTTCATAATAAACTTATACCCAGCTTCCCTGGTGGCTCAGCTGGTAAAGAATCCACCTGCAATGTGGGAAACCTGGGTTCAATCCCTGGGTTGGACCAGGGTTGGACCAGAGTTGGACCATAAAGAAAGCTGAGCACCAAAGAATTGATGCTTTGAACTGTGGTGTTGGAGAAGATTCCTCAACAGTCCATCCTAAAGGAAATTAATCCTGATCGTTCATTGGAAGGACTGATGCTGAAACTCCAATACTTTGGCCACCTGATGCGAAGAACTGACTCACTGGAAAAGACCCTGATGCTCGGAAAAATTGAGGGCAGGAGGAGAAGGGGATGAGATGGTTGGATGGCATCACTGACTTGATGGACATGAGTTTGTGTGGACTTCGGGAGTTGGTGACGGACAGAGAGGCCTGGCGTGCTGCAGTCCATGGGGCCACAAAGAGTCGGACACAACTGAGCGACTGAACTGAACTGAGACTTACACCCTTCAACAAGCTGCTTCTCGAGGATGGCCCCCAGGGCAGGCCCCAGGAAACTTGTCTTAAGAATATCTGGGAAAGTGACTGCTGGGTGAATGTACAATAGGGCAATCACCTAGAGGGATGTGGAGACTAATAAGGAAAATGGGAAAAGAGGCTTGCAGTCCACCCTCTCACTCCCCCAATAACTCTGGTCCAACAGGTGGACAGCCCCCCAAATGTCAAGTTGCTATACCAACCGAGGCAAAGCTTCAGGGTGCTTACCCATAATGGGTGAGGCCCTCAGGCCAGAAAAGAAGAGCCTCTACTCTAAGCAGATTTAATTCATTTATTTCTGGTATTATAAGCTTTTAAGTAAGAATCTCCAATTATGAAGATTTATAGTTTGATAATGTTTTCTTTGGAATGGCACTGGTTAGGGCATTCTTATTTAGAATCTTTCTCTAGATTAACTGGTTAATCTTCCAAAGTAAATTTGAAATAGAAAAAAAGAACTGGCTAAAAAATAAGAATGAGAACTAGCTATGTTAGAAATCTGGTTCTGGACTAGGGTAGGCTTCTGACCTAAAAAGAAAGCAATACAATTGGATATTTAATTGCTAGACAAATACTATCATTAAGGAAAGACTTTCGAAATGTTTGTTTTCCCTGTAAAAATAATGGAACAGAATATTGGACCTGGACTTCTTTCCTGCTTAAATTTATATGTGTATGTGTTTGTATATCTGTGTGTTGGTATGTTTTTTAACACAGAATGGATATGATATAGATCTTATCTGCCCCTTAATTATGCAGATTTCACAAAGCCATTTTCCAACTTTAGTAGCCACAGTGGACATAAATCACTGATAATTATCTATTTAAAAATGAAAATGACATTTCTCATTCTATAAAGCCCTTCTGGGAAGAAAATGATCTAGATATTCATTTTAACAGAATACTCTTAAAAACCTCATGCCAAAATAGACAATATTATGTTACTAAAATTATGTGAGTTATGCTGAAATTTTATCACACAGAAGTTGGTAACTGGTTGACTGATCTTACTTTAAAATGTCTTCCAAAGGGGAGCAATTCAAGCTCATCACAGCAGAGGTGCCAGGAAAACATGGTATTAGAACACTAAAACTTTCAAACAAACAAAAAAAATCAGAAAACTTTCCTTTTCCAGGAGATGGAGTAGGCGTATTTCCCCCTATTCCTCCTGCCAAGCACAACTAAAACCTCTGGACACTGTATATAAAATAAACCTAAGTAGACAGAATGGTGGAAAGACAATAGGTGGGTTAGGAACCTTGAGACCCAAGGAATGACACGGTGGTTGAATTTGCTGGGTTTTCTTCTTGCTGGCAGAAACTGGCCAACCAGAAATGCCAATGGACATAGACTAAGAACCCCAAACAACCCAACATGATAACAAAAGCCTACTCTCTCCAGTCACAGAACAGATAAGGAAAGGGGCGGCCCCAAAGATGGAAAACTTTCAGACACTAGCTGCTCCACTTCAGCCAGACGGCACAGAAGGTGGCAGCTCTGCTCCCGCCTGCTCTGCAAAGGCCGAGTCGGGGCACAGGGGTCTACACGCGCGGCTGGGATGGGGCAGGAGCCACTCCTGACTCTCCTCGTCTTCCGCCAGCATATCCAGTCCGTTAGCAGATTCCACTCGCCTCTTTCAGGGTTCTTCATCAATGTAGCTTCTTGCCGCCGTTCTGAATCGCTGCCCTAGTTCAAGGGCATCATCTCTAGCTGAGCCTCTTAAGCAATCGACCTCTTCCCTTTCTTGACCCCTCAATGGGTTCTCCATCCTGTGGCCAGAGTGTTGCTTTAAAATGTAAGCATATCAAATATGTCCCTGCAAAGAGTCTAATGCTTTGCCTCACACTTAGAATAAATTCCTAATTCCTTACAGTAACCTCAGTCAAAACCGTAAGTGACATCACCTGTCTTTCTGAACTCGCTCCCTACCATCTTTCTCCTTGTATCCTTCTCATCATAATAACATTCAAATTTTCAAAACTATTTGATGACATCAGGAAACACGGCTTTCATAGAAAGTCAACTTAAAAAAAACAAAACCCAACCCTGAATACATTTGCATATACATTAAGTCTAAAACGATATTTATCAATCTGTTGGACTCTGGGGCTGAATTCCAGTTGACTTATTTTTTCTACGTGCTTTCAGCATTTTCTACAATGAGCTTATGATATATTTCTTTTTATGAGATGACTACAAATTATGGTAGGCTTAGACATAGCACTCTTGGGCTGAGCTCATAGTTCCCACACATAGCTCCTCTACCCCATCTCTGTTCCTCACAGGACATTACAATATCTGCAGTGGTTCCTGAGATCAAAATCCTCGCCCAATAAGCTCGATGTAATGGCTATGACTTCTTCATGTTATGTAAGAAGGCTCACTCCCCGACCCAGGGACTGGAATTTGGAGTCAGAGGTGAGAGGGGGGAGGGACGGAGTGCAAAGTGCCCAGGTTACAGCCTCAAGGACCAAATCCAGGCAGCCCAGACTGACCTGGATCCCTGGGGAGGCCGTGTTCCATGGGGAGAGCAGGCAAGGAGGGCAGGAGGCAGGTGGATGAAAGGAACGCCATGAGGCTGTAAGAGAGTGCACTCCAGAAAGTGTGTACCGGCTGCGGCCTGTCCACATGGTGGAACACTGCTCAGCGGGGAACGGGAAAAAAATCCTGACACGCTACAACACAGAGGGATCAGAAACGCCACACTGCCTGAAAGAGCCAGATGTGAAAGGCACACATCGCGCGACGCCATTTCTCGAAGTGTCCGGAGCAGGCCAATCTGTGGAGACAGAGAGCAGGCTGGCGGTTTCCTGGGGCTCGGCATGGGAATTGGCTAGACCGGAAGCAGGCACGGGGGAGTTTTCTGGGTGACGGAAATATGAAGAAACTTGCTGGCAGTGATGGCTGCACAAATCCATCAATCTGCTGAGAGTCACTGACGTAATTTAAATCATTTAAAACTTTAAAACGGATGGAATTTATGATATATAAATTATACCTCAAGAAAGCCATAAAAACAAAAAGATTCTATCACAGCAGATGATTTTTTTTTCCATTAGATTTTGCTATCACTTTTAGGCCTTTTATCACTTCTAATATTTTTTAAAAACTTTAAAATATTAAATGACTTGATCAGAAGGCAGGTGACCCCACCTCAATTTGAGTGACAATCTATCTCTAAAGGGTATTCCACACATCACCTATCTCCTCGACCTGAAATGGCCTGAAACCATGGACTCTTGGCTCGTTTAAGCTAACACAGTCGGCAGGGAACAGCTGTGAAGCTCGTTGTCTCAGTCTCCATGCGGCTGAGTCCAGGGCACTCAGTCTGTGAGCAGAGTCAAAGGAGCATCAGATTTCTATCTGAAACGATTCAGCTGTTCCCACTCCCTCCTCCTGACTGTTCTGTCATTTAAATCAGCAGTTCTCAAGGTGCACATCATATGAGACGGTAGAGGGACGAGGCGGATACAGGTACCGATTGTGTGGACAGACTCACCAGGCGGGTCTGTTCAACCCACACAATGGGTGATAAAAAGCTGATGATACTTCTCAATTAGGATAATGCGCAATCAAAGCCGGTCCTATCTGTCAGATGTACCGGGAAGACACAGGTGGAGAATCACTAATTTTAATAAAGCTTAATGTTCACTGTCAAGAGTAAAGAGATTTTATGGTGCTTATTAATTACGTTTAGGAGGATATTAAAATATCACTGAACTTAATGATAAGTTTTCACTACAAAGAGAAATGACACTGTGGCTGTCGTTTATCCTGCAGTGATGTATAACAATAGCGTGTGCAGGAGACAGAATCCAAATGACTCCTGCTGTCGAACTGAAAGCTCCTGCCGATGAAGACGACTATTCACCTCAAGTCAAGCGCGTTTAGAACGTAAATTTAAATATGCTTCTATAGTTATGAAAGCTCCCTCAATAGCATTCTTTCTCTAGTTCAAAAAAAAATCACTTCTCTCTGAATGCAAAATAAAGGCAATACTCTGTAAAGTTTATGGCCTGCTATAACTGAAAAAAACAGTGTAAAAGATTAAAACAAGAAAATACGAAATTATAGCTCGGTTGGCCCAAGTCAGTTTCACAGCCTGGGTAGGATATTTCTCATATGGCTGTTGAAAAAAAAAAAGAACACCCAATGCGAGAAGGTTCTCCAGAAAACCACTGAATTTACACCCACTGTTTTAGTTGGTCATGCTGACTAGAGTGTATTCCTTTAAGAGTCTCAGTCCAAAAGATGCATTTCCAACATATTGAACTACACTTATAAACAGATATCCTGTCTCATGCCCTAGCAATTTAATCTTTATTTTTAAAGAAACCATTAGTAAGCTGGAACTAACAGCTGAAGATTCTCTCCAGCACATTTTGAAAACCTGTTGCAGTCCCCAAACAATCCTACAGACACTGCAGATACCCAGGCTGCGTTTGTGTATTGCACTTGAGTCCTCTCTCAAATTCTGGGACAGATTCTCACCATTTATATATTTAAAGAGCAATAAAATAGAGAGGACAAAAGGACAATATTCCATTCCTGTGAATAACAGGCAGGGAATGGCTGGAGTTATTAGCTGTATTACTGATACAAAGGGGTTTAGAAATGAAATTTGTCACCAAGGCAAACCACTACAGGGCCACAGTTCAAATAACCCAGGCTCCCATTAAGGAAACTCTGCCAGTAAGTTTAATAACATCTGCAACATGACATGGAACAGCTCGGCTTTTCAAATGTATATTCACAGAGGAATAATTAGAAAGCCGAAACTAAGAACAACATTCTCACAAATAAAATGCAGGGAAAAAATGCAGGAAAAAGTAGCATAATGAAGTCTTGATATATGAACCTTGTTCTATGGTGCTAAACTTTCAAGTCTTGAAGTGTATTTTCCCCCGACTATCCAAGTCCTTTCCTGGCAATCAGTCAGATGCATATGAGGACAGATGAGCCCCTTCTGCCCCTTAGACCTGTGTCACGCGGTTCCCTGCAGCTCTGCATACCACTACTGCCCTACAAGATGCGAAAGGAAGAGGTTAGAGTCCTAACTCACCAACAGCAGCAGCAGCAGCAGCAACAAAAACCTCACTGTGCAGCATCAACTGGGCAATTCCGTTTAGGAAGCCCAGTTCCACTAACTCCGAGTGCATTGGGTTTCTCCACCCCGACCGCCTCCATCTCCCTACCGTCTTCCTTTCTTAAGTGGGAGTCTTTTGTACAAAACAACAATAGACAAGAAAGGCAGAGCAGAGCAAGGAGGTGTTTCAGCAGGAATGACCGGCAGAGGATTCGGGGAATTCACGTAGGTTAGTTCAGTGCCCTCAGTTTGATGAATAGAACTGAGCTCTGAAATTTAAGTCTCTCAAAGCAAGCATCCCATTTAACCTAGAGGAGTTAGACCAGTGAGGATGAAGCGCTGAGACTGAGATAAACTGAGGTTTAGCAGGCTTGTTACCTGGCATGCCTTTAACCTCTCCCATGCACTCTAGGTTTTAATGTTGTGTAGATGAGGATGTGATGATCACACTGGAACAGAAGGCACCAGCCAGGACTGCTCCAGGTAAACCGGGGCTACTCTATGTGCGGGGCAGCTGCCTTCAGAAAAAATGCTATCACCACAAAATATTTCTACAGCGTAGTTTGTACCCTACATAGCATCAGTTAGCTACATATTTCCCATATTTATCCTAAGTGAAGTATAGGACTGGCACGTGGCGTTAGCATCCTTTTCCTGTGGGTAGCGCTGCAGTGAGGGGTTGTTAGTGCATCGCAGGCTAGGAGTGCTAATCACCGTTCTGTTTCCCGTGGTCTGAATGATGCTCACTGTGTGTTTTATGCCTTGCAGTCTCTTTTTTGCTATTATTTTGTGCTCTGACGAACACTTTATTCCCATGATGGTTGTGTACAGGAATGCAAGGAATAGGCCCAGAGGTACCACACACATGCCAAGAAGAACATCATGCTAGATATTAAATTTGAGTTTTGCAATGGCTCAAAGCCTGTTTTAAAAACAACCAAGCAAGCATAGGTAACAAAAATAAATAGATTAAACAAGACTACATAAAAATTTAAAACTTCTGTGCAAAGGACATAATCAACAAAGTCAAAAGCAAGTTACAGAAAGGCAGGAAATATCTGCAAACCATCTTACCTGGTAAGAGGTTAAAGTCTAACATACAGAACGAACCCCACCACTCAACAACAACAAAAATAACCCTACTTAAAAATGGGCAAAGGACCTGACCGGACATTTCCTTAAAAAAGACATACAAATAGCCAACAAGCACACGAAAAACGCTCAGCATCAGTAACGATGAAGGAAAAGCAAATCAAAACAGTAAGATACACTTCACATCCACCGGGCTGGCTACTGTCAAAAAAAAGAAAAGAGTTGGTGAATCTTCTGCACCATCAATAGGAATAAACTGGTACAACTGCTATGAAAATCACTTCAGCAGTTTCTCAGAATAGTGAAAGCATACCCACCATTTAATCTAGCAATCTCATTTCTGGGCATGTACCTCAAAGAGCTGAAAACAGACTCGAATGGGTAAAACGAACACCCATCTTGCAGCAACCTCAAGCACAGTGGCCAAAGGGGACAAGCTAAGTGCCCACAGAGGGATGAATGGACAGATAACATGCGATACAGACATTCAACGGAATGCTATTCAGCCTTCAAAAGGAAGGGAATTCTGATCTATGCTTCACCATGGATGAACCTTGAGGACATTATGCTAAGTGAAATTAGCCAGTTACGGAAGGACAAATATTGTGTGATTTCACTTACATGAGATATCTAGAGTAGCCAAATTCAGAGAGATAGATAGTAGATAGTGGATTCCAGGGGCTGAGGGGAAGAGAAAATGGGAAGATATTGGTACAGAGTTTCAGTTATGCAAGATGAGAAAGTTCTGGAGATCAGCTGTACAACAATGTGAAATCACTTAATAAAACTGAACTGTACACTCTAAGCCCCAGCAAAACGGCGGGCGCTGGAGCAGCTGTGAAGAGAAACCCACGACGAAGGGCAAAGGAGCAGGCGCAGCAAGACAGCAGGAGGGGCGAGACTGTTCAGAGTCAGACCTGCCAGAGACGCTCAGAGCGCTCAAACAAGCCTTGTGCGCACCAGGACCCAGGGACCCCACAGAGGCTGAGCCAGAGCTGTGTGCGCGCGCCTCCTGAGGAGGCCCGGTCGGCAGTGGACTCCTGCAGGGGCAGGGGCTCTGGGTGCCCAGACCTGGGCATGGCAGGGGCCCTCTTGGAGGAGGCAGCCATTAACCCACCATAGAGCCGCCAGAACTTACACGGGACTGGGAAAGAGGCTCTTGGAGGGCACGGGCAGAACCCTGTGTGCCACCAGGACCCAGGAGAAAGGAGCAGTGACCCCACAGGAGACGGACCCAGACTTGCCCAGGAGCGTCCAGGAGTCTCCGGCGGAGGCGGCCTGCTGCAGGGTCAGGGCCACGGAGTGTAGCAGTGCATCATGGGACCTTTTGAATGAAGTCTTCATTACTTTCGCATTAGTTTGGCCCAAATAACAGGGAGGGAACACAGCCCCACCCTTTAACAGAAAATTGGATTAAAGATATACTAAGCATGGCCCCGCCCATCAGAGCAAGACCCAGTTTCCCCCTCAGTCAGTCTCTCCCATCAGGGAGCTTCCATAAGCCTCTTACCCTTCTCCATCAGAGGGCAGACAGACTGAAAACCACAATCATGGAAAACTAGCCAATCTGATCACAGGCACCACAGCCTTGTCTAACTCAATAAAACTAAGCCATGCCATGGACGAGTCATGGTGGAGAGTTCTGACAAAACATGGCCCACTGGAGATGGGAACGGCAACCCACTTCAGCGTTCTTGCCTTGAGAACGCTATGAACAGTGTGAAAAGGCAAAAGGATAGGACACTGAAAGAGGAACTCCCCAGGGTGGTAGGTGCCCAAAATGCTACTGGCGATCAGTGGACAAATAACTCAGGAAAAAATGAAGGGATGGAGCCAAAGCAAAAACAACACCCAGCTGTGGATGTGACTGGTGATGGAAGCAAGGTCCATTGCTGTAAAGAGCAACATTGCATAGGAACCTGGAATGTCAGGTCCATGAATCAAGGCAAATTGGAAGTGGTCAAACAGGAGATGGCAAGAGTGAACTTAGACATTCTAGGAATCAGCGAACTAAAATGGACTGGAATGGGTGAATTTAACTCAGAGGACCATTATATCTACTACTGTTGGGCAGGAATCCCTCAGAAGAAATGGAGTAGCCATCATGGTCAACAAAAGAGTCTGAAATGCAGTACTTGGATGCAGTCTCAAAAAATGACAGAATGATCTGTTTGTTTCAAGGCAAACCATTCAACATCACAGTAATCCAAGTATATGTCTCAACCGGTAACACTGAAGATGCTGAAGTTGAACGGTTTTATGAAGACCTACAAGACCTTTTAGAAGTAACACCCAAAAAAGATGTTCTTTTCATTATAGGGGACTGGAATACAAAAGTAGGAAGTCAAGACACACCTGGAGTAACAGGCAAATTTGGCTTTGGAGGACAGAATGAAGCAGGGCAAAGGCTAACAGAGTTTTGCCAACAGAACACACTGGTCATAGCAAACACCTTCTTCCAACAACACAAGAGAAGACTCTACACATGGACATCACCAGATGGTCAGCACCGAAATCAGATTGATTATATACTTTGCAGCCAAAGATGGAGAAGCTCTATACAGTCAGCAAAAACAAGACCGGGAGCTGACTGTGGCTCAGATTATGAACTCCTTATTTGCCAAATTCAGACTTAAACTGAAGAAAGTAGGGAAAACCACTAGACCATTCAGATATGACCTAAACAAAATCCCTTACAATTATACAATGGAAGTGAGAAATAGATTCAAGGGACTGATAGATAGACTGCCTGAAGAACTATAGACGGAGGTTCCTGACATTGTACAGAAGGCAGGGATCTAGACCATCCCCAAGGAAAGGAAATGCAAGGCAAAACGGCTGTCTGAGGAGGCCTTACAAATAGCTGTGGAAAGAAGAAAAGCAAAGGCAAAGGAGAAAAGGAAAGATATAAGCATCTGAATGCAGAGTTCCAAAGAATAGCAAGGAGAGATAAGAAAGCCTTCCTCAGCGATCAATGCAAACAAATAGAGGAAAACAACAGAATGGGAAAGACTGGAAAACTCTTCAAGAAAATTAGAGATACCAAGGGAACATTTCATGCAAAGATGGGCTCGATAAAGGACAGAAATGGTCTGGACCTAACAGAAGCAGAAGATATTAAGAAGAGGTGGCAAGAATACACGGAAGAACTGTACAAAAAGATCTTCACGACCCAGATAATCATGATGGTGTGATTACTCACCTAGAGCCTGACATCCTGGAATGTGAAGTCAAGTGGGCCTTAGGAAGCATCACTATGAACACAAAGCTAGTGGAGGTGATGGAATTCCAGTTGAGCTATTTCAAATCCTGAGAGATGATGCTGTGAAAGTGCTGCACTCAATATGCCAGCAAGTTTGGAAAACTCAGCAGTGGCCACAGGACTGGAAAAGGTCACTTTTCATCCCAATCCCAAAGAAAGGCAATGCCAAAGAATGCTCAAACTACCGCACAATTGCACTCATCTCACATGCTAGCAAAGTAACGCTCAAAATTCTCCAGGTTAGGCTTCAATAGTATGTGAACCGTGAACTTCCAGGTGTTCAAGCTGGATTTAGAAAAGGCAGAGGAACCGGAAGTCAAATTGCCAACATCCTCTGGATCAAGGAAAAAGCAAGAGAGTTTCAGAAAAACATTTACTTCTGCTTTATTGACTATGCCAAAGCCTTTGACTGTGCAGATCACAAGAAACTGTGGAAAATTCTGAAAGAGATGGGAATACCAGACCACCTGACCCACCTCATGAGAAATCTGTATGCAGGTCAGGAAGCAACACTTAGAACTGGACATGGAACAACAGACTGGTTCCAAATCGGGAAAGGAGTACATCAAGGCTGTATATTGTCACCCTGCCTATTTAACTTATATGCAGAGTACATCATGAGAAACGCTGGGCTGGATGAAGCACAACCTGGAATCAAGATTGCCAGGAGAAATATCAATAACCTCAGATATGCAGAAGGCAATGGCAACCCACTCCAGTATTCTTGCCTAGAGAATCCTGTGAACAGAGGAGCCTGGTGGGCTGCTGTCCATAGGATCGCATAGAGTCAGACATGACTGAAGTGACTCAGCGTGCATGCCTGCATGCATTGGAGAAGGAAATGGCAACCCACTCCAGTATTCTTGCCTGGAGAATCCCAGGGACGGAAGAGCCTGGTGGGCTGCCGTCTATGGAGTCACACAGAGTAGGACACAACTGAAGTGACTTAGCAGCAGCAGCAGATATGCAGATGACATCACCCTAAGGCAGAAAGTGAAGAACTAAAGAGCCTCCTGATGAAAGTGAAAGAGGAGAGTGAAAAAGTTGCCTTAAAACTCAACATTGAGAAAACTAAGATCATGGCATCCGTCCCATCACTTCATGGCAAATAGATGGGGAAACAGTGGAAACAGTGTCAGACTTTATTTTGGGGGCTCCAAAGTCACTGCAGATGGTGACTGCAGCCATGAAATTAAAAGATGCTTACTCCTTGGAAGAAAAGTTACCACTAACCTAGACATCATATTAAAAAGCAGAAACATTACTTGCCAACAATGGTCTGTCTAGTCAAAGCTATGGTTTTTCCAGCAGTCATGTATGGATGTGAGAGTTGGACCATAAAGCTGAGCGCTGAAGAATTGATGCTTTTGAACTGTGGTGTTGGAGAAGACTCTTAAGAGTCTTGTGGACTGCAAGTCAATCCAACCAGTCCATCCTAAAGGAAATCAGTCCTGAATATTCACTGGAAGGGCTGATGCTGAAGTTGAAACTCCAATACTTTGGCCACCTGATGTGAAGAACTGACTCATTGGAAAAGACCCTGATGCTGGGAAAGATTGAGGATAGGGGGAGAAGGGGATGACCAAGGATGAGATGGTTGGATGGCATCACCGACCTAATGGACATGAGTTTGAGTAAATTCTAGGAGTTGGTCATGGACAGGGAGGCTTGGCGTGCTGCAGTCCATGGGGTTGCAAAGAGTTGGACATGACTGAGCAATTGAACTGAGCTGAACTGTACACTTTAAAATGATTAAGGTGGGATTTTTATGTTATATATATATATTACTGTAATTTTTTTCAAAGAAAAATTTAAAATTATCAAGGGCAAGGATAGTAGAAGCTGACAGTTGGGTTTCTGCAAAGCACTGTGACGTGGTGAGGGGCCCTGCAACATCACGGCAGCCTGGGAAGACTGACCTTAGAGGAAGCGGGAAAAAACTGTGCCTGGGAGCACAGAAGACCTGCAGAGGGTCAAAGTGAGCTGACGCCTGAACGGTAGGGGTCTGACACCAGGAAGCCCCGGGGACAATGCGGTCATCACCCTGTGGTGCGGGTGTGCAGTGCCCGTCTCCAGACACACATTCTGCCTCACCGTTCACCCCACGGGATGCACTTGCATAAAAGAGGCAGCCAAGGTCCCTAACGCTTAGGAATGATTCACTTGTGTAAGTGACATCTGGAATATCACCGCTCCAGCAGCAGCAAAGTCCATGGCTCCTCACTTATTTGCCAACAGGAGTTCTGTATTCAAAGTTCTCCAAATTAAGGTTCCCAAAAGCTATTTGCTAGAAATTTCTTTATCCAAAACCAATGGTTTCTGAAATTCTGATTATTTATCACACTCCAGATATGAGGGCATTGGGCTTTTTTACCTCTCTGCTTTGCCCATATCCCCTCTATCTGCCCCAAATACTCTTCCCCAACCTCTGAGTTTCTCAGTTGAAATTATTCTCTTCCTTCAAGGTTCAGCCCACACACTGGCCTTGCACAAAGTGTTCTCGGTCACTGAAGCTGGAAGTGAAGCGGCCTCTCCTCTTAACCACACGCTGCCTCGTATTACAGTTATTTTGTCTTACAACCTGACAGCGGGGGCCATCTGTCAGAGCCAGATCCTTCCAGCGCTGGAATATCCGTTATAAGTTATACATTAGAATCTCACACTCAGTACCCGAATTCGCTACAAAACACTCTGATGCAGAGCCATCCGTCTCTAGAGGGGGGGCATCACCAGGTCTGGAAGAGGCAATGCCATTTGTCTTGGGTCCTTGATAACATCTGGGAATGCTTTATGGATGGCTCACTACATAATTTCTTCTCAAGAAAAGATCTGTATATTACATGTATACACATACAAAAAAACGAAACCTAGGTAGGCCATGTTATTGCTAAAGTCTTTCAGAGCTAGTTTCCTCCTCTGTAAGACAGAAATACTGTATTTTCCTCATACCATTGCCATGACAGTAATGAAATAACGTGCAGCTCCGAACACACTGTGAACAGTGAGCGGCATTAAACACTCAGTGGTAAACAGTCTGCCCGCCATGCAGGGACCTGGGATTGATCCCTGGGTCAGGAAGATCCCCCGGAGAAGGGAACGGCAACCCACTCCAGTATTCTTGCCTGGAGAACCCCATGGAAAGAGGAGCCTGGAGGGCTACAGCCCATGGGGGTTGCAAAGAGTCAGACATGACTGAGCTACTAATATACACATTATATCAATTTAATACCTTTCTCAATAATCACTTTCCTCATTTGCTACTTAATTTAATCTGGCTTTCCCCTGGGTTTGGGTATAACTTTTTTTCTATGGCAAAACAACGCAATCCTCTAAATGGTTTCTGGAAAGTTTCAGGGACCCCAGGAGGCAGGAGAGATAAACACGATTGCATTAAATTCCTTAAACCAGCTGTGCTGAACATTTCTAAAGAAAGACACTCCAGAATTTTCCAGGGAAAAATGGTGGCTATCTTTAAATAAGCAACATGAAAGTCTGGGAAAGAGAGAAAGTAGTCTTGGGACAAAGAACACAGACCTTCCAGAGTGGATCGGGGGCCGACACTGCTGCCGAAGGTAGAAAACAGGACACTCAAGTGGGGCTTCTGTCCCTCCCCCCTCTCTCTTTCTCTTCCCTCTCTCTTTCCCTTCCCCTCTCTGTCCCTCCCCTTCCCTTTCCCTTCCCCTCTCTTTCCCTTCCCCTCTCTCTGTTCCTCCCTCCCTTCTTTCCTGCCTCCTCCACAGCCCTCACCTTTTCTCCCTTCTTCTTTTTTTGGATGAACAGTATATTATTAAAGAGGAAGAAAAGAAAGGTAATTTGAGGGGTGTGTGTTGAGGGGAACATTCTGCCAATCAAGTCTTAGATGAAAGACTGGGTGACAGGAAGGAGAAGGGAACAACAGTGTTGAAAGGAACGGGGTCCCCGAGGGACCGCCAGGAGGTGGACGTGAGCAGGAGGCTGGGCCGCATGTAACTGGACAGGCAGGCGCAGAGTCCTTGCTCAGGAAGTACTCGCCGAATAAAAGCAGGGAAGACTGAGTAAGTCGGTAAGTGGGGGAAAGGTCCTGAATTCTGGGATCCAATGCTGAAAAGAAATCTCAAGTGGAATACTGAGTACAACGTAACCAAGGTCGGCAAAGGTGATGCAGCTGAGAAGCCTTCCTGTTCAGGGCCTTGCTTGGGGGTGTCTCACTTCATCACAATGTCCCTGAATTTTCTCTTGACTCTGTGCCCCCAGCAGAAGTCCTTCCAGAGCATACGCAAAGCCTCAGAACTTAAGCGTCACCAGGATACCGCGGCGCCGTCTGCAACCCTTTCAGCTCCCCTAGAGAGAGCCTTCTCTATGTAGAAGGTTTTCTCTCAAACATGGACACAAGACTCACCATCTGCTGCCTCTTCTGACATAAACAAGAAGCCTCTGTGCCAGCCGTGCAGTTGGCAGTGTGTGCCCAGGGATGTGGCACCTGTTGGCACCCTGTCTGCCCCGCGACAGCCTCTCCTAGCAGAAAGCTGCCTCCTGCTTCATTCCTTGTGTCTCAGCGTTTTCTCTCCGAGGAAATGAGTCTGCTCTGTACCTTTAACAAAGGCCCCTGGCCCCAAATAGTTCTTTTCTGGCCAAAGACGCCCTAACTCTTGGCTCACTCCCTTCTAATCAGTATCTCTTTCTCCTGTAGATCCTAAATTTATATTATTCAAAAGTTTCCAACAATCACAAATATAGGATTAGACACAAAGCCACTTTTCCAAATAGGCTACCAGAATCACAAAGCAAGGACTTGGGGCAGTTCTCTCCAGGGAGACGCAGTGAAGGACAGTGGGGACACACAGCCCTGAGACCCGAGAGCTGCTCCTGACCTGCTCAGCTCTTGCCAGGCTCCGTGACGCGAGCGAGTCGGAGGCTCTCAGGGTCCTCGGGGTAAAAGGAGGCAGTGAGCACACCCTGCTGTGGAAACAACGTCTACGTCAGAGCGCTGAGATAAAGACCACGTGGACGAACACGCCGGGGGACCCTGTAAACACGGTGGTGGCACCAGCGTCGGCAGAGCTGTGACAGGGAGCCTGTGCCCGGTGTCCTGAGCCTCCCCCCAAGCGTGAGCCTTTTCCGGAGCACAGACGGAGCCCTCTCTGAGCTGCCTGTCTCTGAGCCCACAGCTCGAATACCCAACGGCTGGTGTGATTCTGCTGCAACACGCAGCCTGGTTCTGACTGGTCCAGACGGGTCACTACCCTGCTCTAGGAATGAGCTTGCTCCATTTGGGCCTGCGTGCTGGGCTCCAACTTGGACAGAGGCTTCCCTGGGGGCTCAGGTGGTAAAGAACCCGCCTGCAATGCGGGAGACTTGGGTTCAGTCCCTGGGTCGGGAAGATCCCTTGGAGGAGGAGTGGCTGCCCACACCAGCGTTCTTCCCTGGGAAATCCCGTGGAGAGAGGAGCCTGGTGGCTTAGAGTCCATGGGGTCTCAGAGAATCAGATGTGGCTGAGAGACTAACACTCTCACTTGTTCTTTCAGTCAGATCTTCGGACATTCATGCCTTCCACTAAGATATCATCCCTCACACTGCTCATGTGTGAAATGAAATGGCAACAAAATCTCAAAAGGAGGTTGGGTTTTCCCAGGTGGTTACCGCCCTCCTTCTCCTCCCCTGTCCAAGCAAGCTTGAGAGTGGTGGAGACTCTTCCCTTCGTTTTTATGAGTCATACACGCAGCACTGAAACAGCAAAATAAGCAGAAAGACCCACTGGAAAGCGACAGCCTCGCTCCTGCTCACTCACCTCCCAAGCAACTGCGCTAACCTCCTCCTGTTTTAGGCCTGCTGGTGCTTCACTCCCCCTCTTCACTTTCCTGCACTGGAGAAGGAAGTGGCCACCCACTCCAGCGTTCTTGCCTGGAGAGTCCCAGGGACGGGGGAGCCTGGTGGGCTGCAGTCCATGGGGTCTCAAAGAGTCGGACACGACTGAGCGGCTTCACTTTCACTTTCATGCACTGGAGAAGGGAATGGCAGCCCACTCCAGTGTTCTTGCCTGGAGAATCCCAGGGACGGGGGAGCCTGGTGGGCTGCCATCTATGGGGTCACACAGAGTCGGACACGGCTGACGCGACTTAGCAGCAGCAGCAGAGAGAGGGACTGATGCTGAAGCTGAAGCTCCAGGACTTTGGCCTCCTCATGCGTAGAGCTGACTCATTGGAAAAGACTCTGATGCCGGGAGGGGTTGGGGGCAGGAGGAGAAGGGGATGACAGAGGATGAGATGGCTGGATGGCATCACTGACTCGATGCACGTGAGTGTGAGTGAACTCCGGGAAGTGGTGATGGACAGGGAGGCCAGGTGTGCTGCGATTCATGGGGTCGCAAAGAGTCGGACATGACTGAGCAACTGAATTGAACTGAATTGAGGAGAGAGGGAGGATTTAGTTGACTTCTACCATACCCTACTCATGTCAATTCTAGGCAATTTAGTTCTGTTTTTCCTTATGAATCAACTTTGAGGTATAATTTATATACAAGAAAATCAAACCATTTAAGGTATCCAGTTAAATGGATACTGACACACGATTCACCCATGTATCCGGCAGCACGGTCAAGACACGGAACACTTCCATCACTCCAAAAGTTCCCAAGTACGCATTTAGTCATGCTCATCGTAACTCCCCAGAGAAGGCGATGGCACCCCACTCCAGTACCATTGCCTGGAAAATCCCATGGACGGAGGAGCCTGGTGGGCTGCAGTCCATGGGGTGTCGAAGAGTCGGACACGAGTGAGTGACTTCACTTTCACTTTTCACTTTCATGCATTGGAGAAGGACATGGCAACCCACTCCAGTTTCTTGCCTGGAGAATCCCAGGGACGGGGGAGCCTGGCAGGCTGCCGTCTGTGGGGTCGCACAGAGTCGGACACGACTGACACGACGCAGCAGCAGCAGCAGCTCCGTAATTCCCAGGCCCAGACGACCACCGACCGGCTTTCTCTGACTGTAGGCTAATTCCATCTGTCCTAGAATTTTACATAAATGGAAAAATGCAACGTGTACTTTCAAGGCACCAGGTTTCCTCCACTCATTATAAAATATCTGAAATTCATCCGTATAGTTGAGTTCATCAGTCATTCACTTCTTTTTATGAATAAGAGGCTTTTATTTTATGCATATAGCATAATTTGTTTACCATTCAAGTGCCGATAAACAGCTGGGCGGTTCCTAGATTTTGATTATTAATAAAGAAAGTATTAGCCACTCAGTCATGTCCAACTCTTTGCAACCCCATGAACTATGTGGCCCACCAAGCTTCTCTGTCCATGGGATTCTCCAGGCAATAATACTGGAGTTGGTTGCCATTCCCTTCTCTAGGGGATCTTCCTGACCCAGGGATCAAACTAGGGTCTCCTGCATTGCAGGCAGACTCTTTACCATCTGAGTCACAAAGCTACTATGAAAATTCCCATACAAGCCTTTCTGTGGACCTATTTTTCCCTTCTCTTGGGTAGATGGCTAGGAATAGAACTGCTGTACAATTCAAAATATCAGTCAGAGGGTGGCGTTTACTTAGGTTTTTAAGAAAGTCTTGTTTTCCTCTAAGTCTACCTCCCCAATAGGACAGTTGCCAGTAAGCTGTGGGTGTGTAATAAAAATCGCTAGGTCGTGTTTTGGGACAAGCAGGAGAGGGGCCTGTCTCCACCCTTTGGGCCGGGATGGAAGGGAGCTACAACTGCTTGAGTGGAGGCAGCTTTCCTAGAGTGAGAAGCACCTGCACACGGGGGTCGCCTCTGTCTCTTTACAGCTGTTTCCAGGTTTTCCCCGGGAGTGAAATCCTTTCTGCACGGGGATGGGGCAAGGAGAGGCGTGGGGAGACTGCCGGCTCCATCACTGGACACAGAGATGGTCAGGTCACCCCCGGCCCCCCTCCTCCTTCCTACGTGCCCCGTCACTGCCCAGCTGCATCTGAGCCATCAGGGTGCCTTGCCTTTGGCAGGACTGTGAGAGATTCTGGGCTGCTGCCGCCTCTCTCGGATTCTCCATCTTCCAGAAATCTGTTGAACCTGCATTTGCTGATGATCGTTTCTCTATTCTCTTTCACTTTGGCTGGGTTTGCTATTTTATTGAAGAGTTGGTAGAGGGGAGAAAAATGATTACCTCTGGCTTGTAGTCCACACCCAGACATCAATGAATTTGATTCAGTGCAGATACCAAGTATTAAATCTTAGCCCTGAACAGTCCCTGGCCAAGCTCATTGATGACTGCTGTTCAGCCCGACGCGTGTCTTCACGTCTTTCCCTACTCGCGCTCTCTGTAGCATCTCGGTGACCCTCTTTCCTGAATGTTCTTTGGATCCCACAGCTCTGCTCTCACCTGGTTCCTCCACCCTTAGGCTCCTCAACAACTCCAGAACGTGCTTCTCATCCCCAGCAATTCGCCTGGTGCCGCCTGATTGAACTGAGACCATGGATATCTAAAAATGCTTTGTGTTTTACGCTTGTTATTACTGATAATAACACTGAAATGTGTACTTTGAAGAAAAAAAAATTGCCATGTAAAGATAAACCTCAAGCTAATCAGAGAAACCCAGATCTTTAGTTTGTGTGACATAAATTCATGATGCTGTGAAGAAGTTAACGATGGCCGTCTTCACGTGAGAAGTAGGTCCTCTTCATTCTCTGGCACTCCCTAAGGGCCAAAACCAGTATAGGTCCCTCCAACCAAAAAAAGGGGGGTGGCTGCTGGGGCTGGTGGAGGTGGAGAAGTGAGTTGTTTGCAAGAGGAAACAGTTACGGAGGTGGACGTTAATGACAGCTGGATAACAGTGTGAAGGTACCTGGTGCTACTGGCGTCTACACTTAACAAGCGCTAAGATGGTAAACTTCATGTTACGCACGTGCGTGTTGTCGCTGAGTCGTGTCCGGCTCTTTGCGACCCCTTGGGCTGTAGCCCACCAGGCTCCTCCGTCCATGGGATTTCCCAGGCAAGAATAATGGAGTGGGCTGCCATTTCCTTCTCCAATATTATGTATATCTGGCTACAATTAAAAATAATATATAAAGTCTCACAAGTAAAAATGTTACCTTTTGTCAGGATCTTTTCCAAACAAAATTCTGATCTGTATCTAAACTTAAATCATGAAGAGAGTAAGGAGAGTTATGTCAAACACAAAAAACACTCTGAAAGATAAAGAAACAGAACCGCAGAGTGATATCAATAATAGCAGTTTCCACTTATCGGACCTACTTGATGCCAGGCACTGGGCTAAATGCTTTACATGGGTTAATTCATTCAAAACGACTACAAGAGACAGGAAGATTAGATGCGTCAAGCCAGTTGCTGACAGGCTCACAGCTGAAGAGTGGGAGAAACAGATCAACCCCAGGAGGTCTGGTTTAAAGCCCCTGCTCTGACCACTACCTGCCTGGCCAGTCTGGGGTCAGAGGGTGGTGAGGAGAACACATTCAGACTTCCCAAAGCTGCAGGTTTAAGAGACTCATGAGGCCAAACGAACGGCCTACGGCGCACCCTGTATGTGCCGAGCACGCCGGGAGGGAGAGACTCCTAGCGGCTGACTGCGGAGGGAGGCAGACCGTCCCTAGACACCAGGGCGGACACGCCCGAGCGCCTCAGAGGGAGGGACCGAGGGGAGGACCGGAGCTGGGGGCTCGTCCAGGCCACATGGTTCCTGCCTGAATAAGTACTGACTAAAGAAATACAATTCGCCTACAGAAACGTATTCTGTCTCTGACTGCATTTGAAAACAGACTGGCAAAACAATCAACCTCACTTTCTTCCCCTCAAAGAAAAGAAATTTAACAGACTGCGGCCATCCTTGATGTTCAAATCACAATAAGGAGACTGACTTTGTTCAGATTATACTTCAAGTAACGATGCTACAGGGATCCCGTGTTCAAATGTCCCCACACAGAAGAGTCCAGGAGGCGTATGATGACCTCCTGAAATGCAAACTGCAGTAGAAAATTCACACTGCAACCTGGAGAGCCTCACTGTTGTCCAGACAGACTGAGAGACGAGGAGAATGCAGCCCCCAGAGTGAGCCCCCTGAGAGCCCAGATTCAAGCAGCTTTCCTCGCACCTGCCTGCTGCCCTGCGTTGCTCTCAGACCCCGCCTGCCTTCACAGGACCCCAGGAGAGCATCTGGGAAGAACTGGAGGGACAGGTCTCACCTCTGCAGGCACTGCTGCCTGCCATGCTTGCCTGCTTCAAAAATCAAGTTACTTCTTGATTGAGGCTGAGATACAAGTTACTTCTTCTTTAACTACAGTCTTAAGAACTCCACACCATATATAGACATTCCATACTATACACAGTGAATGTATACTATACCTTGTTCCAATATCAAGCCAGCTGCCATAATCTTTGATCAAGAAGAAAAAATGCTGTAAAACAAAACCAGATAGGGCCCCATTAAAAACAAAGGCTATACAGAGCCAGGCTAAAAGCGTCGCTTTAGAATTGTGTCTTTCAGGTTTCCCTCAGAACTGCTATCTGACTGGAATCAATAAGAATTCACCTTTTATTGACATTTTTGCTTGGACTAAAATGAGCAATAGCCTAAAAGCCAGAAACAGCATCTCCATTTAATCACATAAACACAAAACTGACATCTGTGAATAACCAGAAAGAAAACCCAGCCAACGGTAATAAAATGACTAAATGATACCAAGGATCGCAGTGAACAGAAGCCATATTGTCTAATCATCAACAGACGTTTCCCAACAAGTTTATCCTGAAGACAAACTCTTTCAGGAGCTTTATAATCTAGTGCTGATTCAGTCAAATGATCGGGCGTGTGTGCTGGGTGTGTGTGTGTGTGAGATGAGTGTTGTCACTGGAAGTACAGGTGAGGACGGGAGCTCAGAGGAAGGGCGCAGACCCCACCTAGGGTGCAAGGGAAGGCTGTCCCAACAGGAACTCTCCATGTCTAAGCGACAAGTAAGAGGTGAAGGGTGGCCAGTGCTCCACCACGGGGCCCTGCTGGACTCTGGGGAGGCCCAAGGAGGAGCTGGTCTGACAGAGCGGGCAACTGCGTGAGCATCGGAGCCCACGGCCAGGCGGAGCCCAGGAAACAAGGGCAGGGGTGAGGCTCGGCGCCGGCACGAGCAGCGGCTGGCCCGCACGCGGCTCTCCACGCTAAGCTCAGCAGTCTGATTCTTCACCCAAAGTTAACCAGGGCATTTAAATCCCCTTCTGTTAACATGGCTTTGCCTTCCTGCCACTCTGTGAGTACACCTGAAAGCCCATTCGTCCTGGCGTTATCTGTGGCCCCGCCAGGAAGACCTCCAGGTCAATGCAGCATAAAGATGCTCTCCTCTGAACCAAGTGACTAGGGCTCCGATCGGGCAGCTGTCCTAACAGCCTCGCCACCTCCAGCACAGGAAGGTGACTAGTGAGGAGGGACTCTTCTCTCAAGAAAGGGCCGGCCTTGGCCATCAGCTACCACGGGCGTTAGCAGGTCCTGCCTGACAGGAGCCTTTGCCTCGGGGACCTCAGCCACCGGACCGTCTGATCCTGTCAATCATGTTCAGGGCTCTGGGTCGTGTGTTATCAGTTCCACCTCCTAAAGGGCTGGAGATTAGAGACAGCCGTGGGAAGGCGACTGAGCCCCAGCAAAAAGTCGCCGTCGCGGCTCTGCCGAGCGCTGTTGCTGTCGACGCGGGCTGTCGACGTGGGGGAGCCAGTGCTCCACCACCGGGCTGTCGACGCGGGGGAGCCCGGCTGTCCGTGCTCCCCGGGGCGGGCGGCCAGTGCTCCAGCACGGGGCCCTGTCGGACTCTGCCCTCAGCACACCTTCCCTGCGCTCATCCACAGCTGCTCCTTCCGCTCTAACGGCCTTCCCTGCTGGCTCAGACAGTAAAGAATCTGCCTGCAGCGCAGAAGACCCAGGTTCTAGCCCCGGGTCGGGAAGATCCCCTGGAGAAGGGAATGACTACCCACTCCAGTACTCTTGCCTGAAGAATTCCCATGGACAGAGAAGCCTGGTGGGCCACAGTCCATGGGGTTGCAAAAAGTCAGACACGACTGAGCGACTACCGCTTCTCCCTGTAACAAGTCACACTTGTGAATACTAAGTCTTCAGTGAATGCTCTGAGTCCATTCAGTGAATGATCAAACCTGAGGGTAGTGAGGGGACCCTCCTGATTGTAAACAGGGTCTCTC
This sequence comes from Ovis aries, assembly GCF_016772045.2. Classification (NCBI taxonomy): domain Eukaryota; kingdom Metazoa; phylum Chordata; class Mammalia; order Artiodactyla; family Bovidae; genus Ovis; species Ovis aries. Next base: position 60,839,662 of record NC_056076.1, read on the forward strand.
TGTCCACACACTACATATAAGAGGCCCAGCTACCTGTCCCTCTCTAGAACCCATTATTGGAGCTGTGGTCTTGATAACATTATCCTATTTCCTTTGTCCTGTTTCCCTTCCTTCTCCCCACTCTTTTTTCCTTTCTTTTTCAATCTGACTAAAACGTTAAAAATCAACATTTCAAGTAGGGAAATGATGTGTCACCTGAATCTAAAGATAGCTCTTTATGTTATCTTCCTATGGAAGTTAATACAATGCACCATAGAAGACTATGTATAAAATACAGGTTCTAATAAATCAAGTTAGAGGATTTTTGACACCCTAAGAAGAGCATTTTTACTGCATTGAAAGTCAAAATAAAAAAAGAAGAAAGTAATCTTTGTTTAGCTTCTCAATCTTATTTATATTGAATATCCAGTAATCTCTTACCAAAGCCATGATGTCTGATATGTTGATAACCATGAGGAAAAGGCTGGAAAAATTAAAAAAGACATGTAACACAGCGGGCACATTCTAAAAGCATATTAAAATCAAAATCAGAATAATCAAACGACCCAACGTTCCGGTCTTAGCATTTCTGCTTCTGAAAATACACTTGACAAAAGCTCTTGGTTCACATTACCATGGACTCCTGTCCCACAGTGATGGGCTGGACTTCAAAAATGTTACTTAACATTTTGAATATTTATTTTAAGTATATGAAAGGGACACGAATTATGCTTTTTTAATTAGGCTTTTTATTTTAGATTATTACAGATATACATGTAACTGAAGAAATGATATAGACGAAGCCCATGTACCCTCTTCTTCTCCAACACTCTTGAGAGTCCCTTGGACTGCAAGGAGATCCAACCAGTCCATCCTAAAGGAGATCAGTCCTGAATATTCATTGCAAGGACTGATGCTGAAGCTGAAATCCCAGTACTTTGGCCACCTGATAGGAATGGCTGACTCATTTGAAAAGGCCCTGCTGCTGAGAAAGATTGAGGGTGGGAGTAGAAGGGGACGACAGAGGATGAGATGGCTGGCTGGCATCACCGCCTCCATGGACATGGGGTGGGTGGACTCCGGGAGTTGGTGATGGACAGGGAGGCCTGGCGTGCTGCGGTTCATGGGGCTGCAAAGTCGGACACGACTGAGCGATTGAACTGAACTGAGCTGATGCACTCTCTGCCTGGTTTCCCTACTGGTGAGTCCTTCAAAGCTCCGGGACAGCTTCACAACCCGGACACTGCCACCGATGCTGGCAACACACACAGTCTTTCCATCGTTACAAGGAGCCCTTATGATCCTTGCGTTACAGAGTTTACTCTGGGCGGTTTTAGCTTTTTACAGTGTTATCTGGTGTTCTTTCTAGCAAGTTTAATTTTTCCTGGGCCACCTTTTTTTAGTGCTCGAGGGAATGGGAAGGTTGAAGACCTTAAGTCAGCCTTGTGTCTAAAAGAAATGTTACAATGTGCAAGTAGTAGCCATTTCCAATTTTATCTTATGCTAGTAACTTCTACCACTAATTTAGCAGATAAGTTTTCAGTTTCTGTGGCATGCCAGTCACGGCGCTTACTGCTGGTTATACATCAGGTGACCAGAGCTTACCATCTAACTCAGGGAGACAATACATAGAATGTTTGCAATAACAATACAAGGTCCGGTGGTGGTAGCTGTTAGGAAGAAAAGTAGACTGACCGGGCGAATATCTGTGAGGAGGAGACATTTAAGCGGAGACCCGGACAAGCGGAGCGGACCATGAAACCAAAACAGCGGGAGCACAGCAGGCAGAACCGGGCGTCGACCTACAAAGGGCTTGCGGAGGAACCGGGCGTGGGCCCACAGAGGGCGTGCCGCGGCACCGGGCGTGGGCCTACAGAGGGCGTGCCGCGGCACCGGGGGTGGGCCTACAAAGGGCCTGCCGTGGCACCGGGCGTGGACCTACAGAGGGCGTGCCGCGGCACCGGGGGTGGGCCTACAAAGGGCCTGCCGTGGCACCGGGCGTGGACCTGCAAAGGGCGTGCGGAGGAACCGTGCGTGGTGCCGGAGGAAGAGTGAGCGCACCGCTGGAAGCAGAGTGCGCGCAGGGGGCTGCAGGAAACAAGGACGAGAGGTGCAGGGCGGACCACAGGGTCGCCTGGGCCACAGTCAGGGCTGCAGAACTGGTCCTCGCTGGGACAAGAAGCCCCTGGAAGATCTAAAGGCTGCACTATCTGTTGCGTAGATAACAATTCTCGGAGAACAGGAGTCAGCTAAGCGAGGTCAGCTAAGGGACCACTGAAGACGAATGATAACAGTGGGCTCTGGCGGTGATTGAAACGTGGACAGGACGATGACACCGGTGACATTAGGCAAGTGGAAACAGCAGTGAGGGACGGGCGGACTAGAGCTTCTGCAACGGGTTAGACAAAAAAACGGACGGGGAGCAGCTAGAGGTCACCAGGAGGAAAGGGACTTGCTGAGTTCAATGGACGCAAATTAAGTCTGAGTGGGTCAGTATAATATTACAGGGAGATGTCAGTGACTTATAAAGGTCTAAGGTCAAAAGAGAAGACACTTATAAGGTCGCACTTTGCCTTCTTTGCCTCAGTTCTCTCCCTCTGTATTTGCTTGTATTAAATACTTAAACCCTAAACCTGTGTGTTTAGTTTTCCACTGTAATAAACAGATTTAAGGGACTAGATCTGATAGACAGACTGCCTAAAGAATTATGGACGGAGGTTCATGACATTGTACAGGAAACGGAGCAAGACCATCTACCAAAAAAAAAGACAAGTAAAAAAGCAAAATGGCTGTCTGGGGAAGCCTTACAAATAACCGTGAAAAGAAGAGAAGCGAAAAGCAAAGGAGAAAAGGAAAGATATAAGCATCTGAATGCAGAGTTCTAAAGAATAGCAAGAAGAGATAAGAAAGCCTTCCTCAGTGATAAATGCAAATAAATAGAGGAAAACAATAGAATGGGAAAGACTAGAGATCTCTTCATGAAAATTAGAGATACCAAGGGAACATTTCATGCAAAGATGGGCTCAATAAAGGATAGAAATGGTATGGACCTAACAGAAGCAGAAGATATTAAGAAGAGGTGGCAAGAATACACAGAACTGTACAAAAAAGATCTTCACGACCCAGATGATCATGATGGTGTGATTACTCACCTAGAGCCAGACATCCTGGAATGTGAAGTCAAGTGGGCCTTCGAAAGAATCACTATGAACAAAGCTAGTGGAGGTGATGGAATTCCAGCTGAGCTATTTCAAATCCTGAAAGATGATGCTATGAAAGTGCTGCACTCAAAATGTCAGCAAATTTGGAAAACTCAGCAGTGGCCACAGGACTGGAAAGGTCAGTTTTCATTCCAATCCCAAAGAAAGGCAATGCCAAAGAATGCTCAAACTACTGCACAATTGCACTCATCTCACACGCTAGTAGAGTAACACACACAATTCTCCAAGCCAGGTTTCAGCAATATGTGAACCGTGAACTTCCTGATGTTCAAGCTGGCTTTAGAAAAGGCAGAGGAACCAGAGATCAAATTGCCAACATCCTCTGGATCAAGGAAAAAGCAAGAGAGTTCCAGAAAAACATTTACTTCTGCTTTATTGACTATGCTAAAGCCTCTGACTCTGTGGATCACAATAAACTATGGAAAATTCTGAAAGAGATGGGAATACCAGACCACCTGACCTGCCTCTTGAGAAACCTGTATGCAGGTCAGGAAGCAACAGTTAGAACTGGACATGGAACAACATGGTTCCAAATAGGAAAAGGAGTACGTCAAGGCTGTATATTGTCACCCTGCTTATTTAACTTATATGCAGAGTACATCATGAGAAATGCAAGCTGGAATCAAGATTGCCAGGAGAAATATCAATAACCTCAGATATGCAGATGACACCACCCTTATGGCAGAAAGGGAAGAAGAACTAAAGAGCCTCTTGATGAAAGTGAAAGAGGAGCGTGAAAAAGTTGGCTTAAAACTCAACATTCAGAAAACTAAGATCATGGCATCCGGTCCCATCACTTCATGGGAAATAGATGGGAAACAGTGGAAACAGTGTCAGACTTTATTTTTTGGGCTCCAAAATCACTGCAGATGGTGATTGCAGCCATGAAATTAAGATGCTTACTCCTTGGATTGAAAGTTTTGACCAACCTACCAAGCATATTCAAAAGTAGAGACGTTACTTTGTCAACAAAGGTCCATCTAGTCAAGGCTATGGTTTTTCCAATAGTCATGTATGCATGTGAGAGTTGGACTATAAAGAAAGCTGAGCACTGAAAAATTGATGCTTTTGAACTGTGGTGTTGGAGAAGACTCTTGAGAGTCCCTTGGACTGCAAGGAGATCCACTAGTCCATCCTAAAGGAGATCAATCCTGGGTGTTCATTGGAAGGACTGATGCTAAAGCTGAAACTCCAGTACTTTGTCACCTGATTCGAAGAGCTGACTCATTTGAAAAGACCCTGATGCTGGGAAAGATTGAAGGAGGGAGGAGAAAGGGATGACAGAGGATGAGATGATTGGATGGCATCACTGACTCAATAGACATGAGTCTGGGTAAATTCCAGGAGTTGGTGATGGACAGGGAGGCCTGGCGTGCTGCAGTTCATGGGGTTGCAAAGAGTCAGACACGATTGAGTGACTGAACTGAACTGAGTCTCAAGTTAAAATTACTACACACACACACACACACGAACACACACATTTTGATGAGTCTTCTATTTCTTGTCCCACATGTGCCGAGCACTTCTTGAAAGAAAGTGAAAGTGAAGTCACTCAGTTGTGTCTCTTTTCAACCCCATGGACTGTAGCCTACCAGACTCCTCCATCCACAGGATTTTCCAGGCAAGAATACTGGAGTGGTTGCCATTTCCTTCTCCACAAGCTCTTCTTATTTAGACTTTAATTAAGTCCTTCTTAAAAAATTGCATTCACTAACAGAGATGCAGGAAAGCACATGTCTGTCACTTTACTAGTTTTTTTTTTTTTTAACTGCATATAAGTCACTATTTTCTATGTGGTATTGACAAGGTATAAGTGCTTTTAATGTTAAATTCAAGTAAAAATCCTGCAAAAATATACTAAATTAGACTAGAAATAAGATTTCTACTATTTTTAAGCCATGGAAGAAAACCTTTTAAAAAAAATTATTATGGCATACACATAATAATATGCTATACTCAGTTCTAGCCTAAATTATCAAGAAGAACATGCAAATTTATTCTAATATTCATTATTTCTTTCAGTATTGAATATTCCAGTTTGATTAAAGAATAATAAAACTGCTAGGAAACTACATATTTATCTCAAGTGTCTTTCAGAAAGGCTGATCAGTCCTGTGCAGATGAAACAATCTGATTGTTTCAAAAGAGCAAACAGTTGGGTTGACAGCTTCTCTTCCAGTCTTTGATTACTTAACACATTGACTATTCCACAAATTCCTAGAAACTCAGAAACAATACTTCCTATTCCATTTGTCAAAAGTGTAGTAATCAAGACTGAGAAACCACATAAATTAGGGATATCTAGAAGCTAATTTCAACCCATATAAAATGACATAATGTGATAATACAGGCATCTAATACACATTTATGAGAGAACCCAGAGGAAAACAGGGGGGTCATCCGGAGTCGCAGGCACAGCTCTATCTACAGTGAGCAAGTTACTAACCACAAGAATTCGACATTTACATTTTACAGTTTTCTAGACGAGGTTACTCTCTAGCTGGGACAGCTTTCCAGTAATATTTTATAGTTGAAAAAGCATATTTTTATGTTATAGGCTCTAATCAACTATTTCCTCTAATGACTACAAAATTCTGGCTAAAAGGGCAGAACATTTTTTCCCTCATTTTTATAATAAACAATCTATGTTACAGTATCTTAATAGCAAGCACAGAAAATACCATCAAATGTTTGCTTTCGTTTCCTGAAAATGAACAAATCCAAAGCATTCACCTTACCTTTTCGAAGATAGCTGAGTAGTTAACTGAACAGCTTCAAAAGCACACATCACAAGAACAAAGGGGATTAAAATCTGTTTGAAAGAAAAACAGATGATGCCATGGGTGCCTGCAGCATTTGAAGAAATATTTCAATTTCTCAAAATTTATCTGTATTAGTGGAAAGCAAATGCTGAAATAAAGTCATGATACCAGTGACACACAGAATAGTGACCAGATGGATTCAGGAGTCCACATCAACAGCGCCGGCAGTGAGAAGAGAGTGACACATACTTCAGATGGAGCCTACTCCCAAGTTTCGTTCTCCTGAACTCGTTGTAATAATTAATGACCATGTTCAAGTGATCCCAAGAGGGTGTGAAAGGCACACAAGGCCCAAATCAAATTAATTATGAAGCCTGAAGACCTGACTCACAGATCCTTGAACTCATCTGGTTATTTGTCACTACAATTCTGTTAACATGATTTAGCTGCCTAACCGTTGCTTTCTGTGGTTTTATTTCAATACTAATTTATTCCTGATTATAAAATTCATACTCTGTAAGAAAAAAATGGAGAAAGGTATAATAAAATTTTATTTGTTGAAAAAAATCTATAAGCCAGAAATAACACCATTAATATTTTGAGATACTGTTTTCCAATGACCAGTTAAAATACACACACACAGTGCTTAAACAAAGAGAGGAGGCAGAAGATATGGAAAAGAGATGACGTTCACGACTACACAAGACTCCTGTCCAAGTGAAGGCTGCATGAGTGAGGCAGAGCTCCAAGAGGACTTTCACCTACAGGGACAGCAGTCAAGAAAAATGACCAACTACATTTCGTCAGTGAAGCTTACTGGATTAAGCTGGAGATTACAGATCGAGCATTTAATGTAAACTTTAGTTTTCCTTTCTTTTTTTCTTGTTTTTAATTAAAGGCTCATGATCTTTAACATACTGAGAAAAGAACTACCACCATCAAGAAAAATGTACATAAAGACTAAAGAAACTATCAATACACATTTCAAAATAACAGAGAATGTGATGTGAGAAAACGAACATCTTTTTAACATTTCTTAAAATCACTTTTGCATTTGTGCAGTAACAAAACAGGATGTTGATCCTATTAAGACACACATACCTCCAACAATTATTACTTATGTGATCTGAATAAGAAGAAATCAGATGTTAGGCAGATATTAGTTCTTGTATTTAAACAAGTCCATACTAAGTACACAGAACGTGCCAGGCACTACGGTAGAGGGAATGAGACAAGCTTAATGACCCTAGAGAGAAAGGGGAAGAAAGTGAATCACACTCCACTGGCGAGTCCGAACCCCTGGAAAGCTGATAATTTGTCATTATCTTAGAATCCTCAAGACCCAGCTGGTGCTGATAAGCCTTCAATGTCATATTTATTGAATGAATAAATCAATTCTAGGAACAAGGATTATGAGAAAAGATGGTAACGTGTTGGCAGTCTCGTGGGTGGGGAACACGGCTGTGGGGAGCCTTTGATCTTGAGGAGCAAGGCAGTTTTGATCCACCCTTCACTTCCCAGGCTTTAATCACCTTTGACAGGACTTCCTGGGACTAACAGAGATTCTCTACTTTTTTGAAGTTAAATGGGCTTAAGACTAAACCAAGAAGATTAACTCTATTTTGGAGCAAAGGCTAAAGCGTCCCCCACTCCCATTCAGCAGTGTCTGAGAAGGCATCTACTTTCCAGCCACTTAACTCTGCCACTTCACAATCTTCATGTCACATGATTTCATGGGACAATGAGTTCATAGCCTTAACTAATCAGTATCTTAAGAAGAGAAGAAAACCAACCTTCCACATTATCAGGGCTCCCATCTTGAAAGGACTGAACACGGTCAGGAAGCAGTAGACGGAGGAAGGGTCAAAGCTGAGGGATCAACAAGAAAAGGGACTTTAGAATTCACATTATTGCAACTTGAATGTTCTCCTGAAAAGGATGTTTGAGCTAATTTTCTGAAAGCTACTCTTACTATAACACGAGTCTACAGTGCATCAAGAATCATCGTGGGGGCTTTGCTGGCGGCTCAGTGGCGAGGAATCCACTGCCAGTGCAGGAGACACAGGCTTGACCCCTGGTCTGAAAGGTCCCACCGGTGCGGAGCAACTGCGTGCGCGGTGGGGCCTGGGAGCAGCGCTGCGCCCACGAGCCGCACCTCCCAGAGAGGAGCCCCCACTCTTCGCAACCTGAGAAAGCCCGCATGCAGCGACAGAGACGCAGCGCAGCCCAAAATAAAAGAGAGTGAATATTGTCGTAAAAGAATGATCACAAAGTCAGTAAAATGAATGAGATAGACTCGTTTGTGCCAATATGCACCAATTTCCAAAGCACATCCTTCAGGATAAAAAGCAAGAACAAAATCCCTAATTTGTATATTTTCTGGTTTTATATATATATAGATATACAGTTTTTATTTAAAATTACCTGTTAACAGAAGCTATATTTCCAGTTCCAAAAAAGGCTGTCACTAAGAAGAAAACCTAAATAGAGTTAAAGGAAATGCCAAACAAGTCAGAATCCATAAAAGTTCCTTTTCATTTAGAGAAGATATATACATTCTACCATGAGGGTAATTTGCTTTCTCTACTTGTACATTTGGTGGTAAATTGCTGAAAATGAGTGTTCCACCATATTTCGTCATGAATGCATTTGGAGAGAACCAGGCTGAACAAGCAACGTACGAAGGACAGCAAGGCCTGAGAGTCACTCTCACTTGTCACCGTCACCTCGGGAAGGTTGCTGTTTCCTCCCCGCTCACATAAGCACTGGATTGGGGTTATCTGAAAGTGAAAGTGAACTCGCTCAGTTGTGTCCGACTCTTTGCGACCCCGTGGACTGTAACCCACCAGGCTCCTCCATCCATGGGATTCTCCAGGCAAGAGTACTGGAGTGGGGTGCCATTTCCTTCTCCAGGGGATCTTCCTGACCCAGGGATCGAACCCGGGTCTCCCACGTTCCAGGCAGACGCTTTACCCTCTGAGCCACCAGGGAAGCCCCAGTGTTATCTGAGGCTGGCAGCTAAAGATTAAAGAAAGAAGTGATAGACGTTTCCAGCTGAAACAGTTTCAGTTCACATATGCTCGCTGGGCCCACTATGCACGAAATGTGCCAGGTTCTTCGGGAGGCTCAGGAAGAAATAAGATGCCATGTTTTAAAAGAATTCAATTAGAAGATGATAAAGTGTTAAACATCTTTTTGATATTTCTTCAACTTATATTTGTAATAGTGCAGTAATAAAAAGTAGATATTAGTTTTATCAGTGTCTAACAACTTACTGCTAGTAAAGCATTTAAAATAGTGAAAGTGCTCGATAAATGTTAGTTACTTTATTATTATAGACACATACACAAAAGTGGTATAGAAACAGTGAAGAGGAAGTATGAATCACGACAAATTTCACTGAAGAAGTGGTATTTGAGCTGGTGACTTGAGCCTTAAACTTATTCATGGTTCAATGCATTCAACCAATTAACTAACCAACCAGTATTTATCACCTAGTATGTCAGAGGCAGAGCCAGGCCCTAAGAATATAATTATAAATAAAACAGTATAATGTGCTCATATGGTAACTAAAATGTTGATGATAGGTCGAAGTAGGTAAGATTCATTAAAGGTAAACAATGGGAAAATAAGGACATTAATGAGGTACAGAGAGATGAAGCAAGAAATACAGATTGGTGGCCTATTAATAAAAAGCCTTGAGCCTTATCTTGTGGAGACGCTGAAGAGTTAGCAAGCATTTTCAGTGAGTGATACAAACAAGAAATATCACCAACAGTGAGATATTTGATCAGGGAGACTAATAATTAGAGGCAGGAAATTCAGTTCTGAAGCTCTTTTAATAGTGCATATGTTGGGGACCAGGAAAGTCTGAACTGGTGTGGTCAGAGAGGAAATGGAGGAGAGAGACCGTGGGAGCTCGGTCGGGAGCTAGTTAAATACGGCAACAAGTTTGACGGCCTGGGAGGCTGGGAGCGCAGCAGCGACATTAACGAGATGAGGTCAGGCAGAGACTGACTTGGAGAAGGGTGGGCAGTCGTCAGTCAGTGTGGACGTGGATTTGGTGACGCCCAGCAGGATGTGGTGGAGCTGGTGGTAAAGAACCGCCTGCCAGTGCCGGAGACATAAGAGACGTGGGTTCGATTCCTGGGGCAGTAAGACAGCATGGCAACCCAGTCCAGTGTTCCTGCCTGGAGGATGCCCTGGACAGAGGAGCCTGGTGGGCTACAGACCACGCGGTCGCTAGGAGCGGGACATGACTGAAGCGACTTGGCAGGCACGCAGGCGGCGGGCACGGCAGTCACGTGACTCTAGAGGTCGGGGCTGGAGAGGTAGGTCTCAGAGGTGCCTGTAGAGAGGTGTCAGCCAGAGCTGTAGGAGAGGGTGACGCCACCCAGGCACGTTTAGAGGAGAAGGTTAATGGCAGAGCTCAGAGGAAAAGCATGCATCGTTCAGGAGCAAAGGAAGAGCGAGTTTTCGTGAAGGAGAGCAGAGGTGGTGTAGAATCCGAGAAGAGAGCCTGGATCGTGTTCCAGAGGACAAAGGAAAGTGAAGAAACCAGTTGAGGTGAGCACTGTGAGAGCGGTCCAGTGGAACCGGACCGCGAGGCTGTGCGGCGCCCTCTCCTGTCTGCAGGCCACACACACGAGGCTGTGCAGGCCAGGAGAGGACGCCAGCACAGCAAGGACAAGGGTTCAAAGGCACCCATCTAGGCTGAGGAGATGGCACACAAACGGGGAGGAAACGGTAGCAGCAGGGAGCTAGGCTGTAAACACAAGGGACAGATGAAGGATAACTGAGGAGGAGGCAGGGCTCAGGGGAAGAAGCATCTTATTAACACAGGCTGAGTGGAAGGTGTCGGCAAAGACAGAAAGCCAAATTGAGAGTGAAGGCAAGAGGCAGAGGAGAGAGGAGCAGCACTGACCTCCTGGGCCTCGATGGTCCAGACTCCACTATGTCCATTCAAAGGAGATACTTCCCGATGGACACCTTGAAGCCGGCGAGCTCGCCTTTCCAAAGCCAGACGGTATCCCGTTACATCATCTTTCAAACTTCTAATGCTAACAGCTGTCACACAAGGTGATCCAGCAACCTCGTGAGACATATTATCTGAGCACCGTATAAAGTACACATAAAAACACACAAACCTAACACATTGGTCTGTTGTATCATTCTTTATGCTTTTCTACAGTTTCATAAGTGTTTTGAAGTGCAATCTGTATCAGAAAACCATGTTTGGGAGGGCGGTGAAACAGCCTCCAAGGCTGAGTCCACTACCAAGCGACGGGTGGAAACCGTACCCCCGCTCCCCGGCACCTCTCTTGTTCCATCAAACGGGAGGCTGCGGCGCCTTAAGACAGAACCCCACAGAAAGGATACAAGGAAAAAGGCCCTGCGGATGTCATCCAGGTAGAGGTCTCGACACTGGGTCATGTCAGTGTTACAGGCAAACTGGATGGTGGAGACCTGTGGGATGAGAAGAGAGAGAACGCACAATCGCAGGCGGCTTCCCTCCACCCGCCAGGGCAAGCTCACCGCCTCAGTTCCAGCAGCCAGGAAGACAGCTTGCACTGACACACAGACAATAAGAAACGTTTTCCTACAGCTGAATTTCACTCAGTAAAATCTGCCAAGGTAAAACACACTGTTAAAGGGAGACTTTCCCTATCTCCCACTTCCCATGTAATTTCCTACTAAGTTCGGAAGATGCTTTAATCCTCTTCTTTAGAAAAAGACATATCTTTAAGTTAAAATATAGAATTTAAAACATAACACAATGAGCCTCATGTTTAATTTAATAATATTTAGTTATTAAACATTGAATATTTAATACTAAAGACAGTCTGATCATTTACTTGAATCTAATCAAAATTACTTTTTATGTATTGTTTTAATATTCCAGGCTGAAAGTTTAAAACCAGTAATTACTCAGTAATATTTCAATAAAGTTTCTTTACTGAAATTATTTATCCTAAATCCTCAAGCACTCTTTGTGAACTCAAGCAGAGCCAGCTAAGGTGAATCAGTGGCTCAACTGTGAAGGCATTTTCCTGCCGCGTTCACTTCATCTGGCCTCAGTAAAACTGTAAATATTCTATCATCAGTTTCTTATAATTATCTTCAGTTTTGAAATAAGGGCAAGGGATATCAATCAACTCTCCAGCTCAGCATGATAAAGGTACCCTTAATATTTGGTTGGCTTTTAGCCAATTCAAAGGACATTATGTTGAATAAACAGTCTAAGATTTGGACTGAGGCCGAATCACTAAGGTGATAGAATAAGCATTTTGGATTAGAATAACCAGAAAGAGAAAAATAACCCTGGGAACGCATATCTCACTTCATGATCAGACTCATAAACTGATGTATGGCAACATGAATATTCTTCCAACAAAAATAAATTGAAGGAAATAAAGACTAAATGTGAAAACAAAGGGAAACAAGATAAATAACATTCTTTGCCCTCTATTCTTTCACTTATATTAATGGCTTTTTACATCAGAGAGTCACAAACAATCTTTAAGTAAAGCCCAACCCATATGTTCATAAAACAATAAAATCATGCTTTTCTAAATGAAACTTTCCTTACAAACTGCTTGACTTAATTATTAACTTAATTATTAACATGTGAAGTAGTACACATTTTTAAGTAGAATTTTCTGTCCTGGCTGTGCTGTGTGGCGTGTGGAAATCTTAGCTCCCCACCCAGGGACCCGACCCACGGCCTGCGCTGGAAGTGCAGCCTGGCCACTGGGCAGCCACGGCAGCCTCAGGCAGAACTGCTGACAAGCAACACGGCAGCCTCCTCGTGGGGTTAGAATAGGGAGCACCTTAGCATTTTCACATGCAAGAACGGTTTTGACAAAAGCTACCTTCTGTTTACAGGAAACAGCAGATTGCTGCAGGGTTTCTTGTTCCAGGTGTATCCAGACAAACATCAGACACGACAATACTAACGGAAAGAGAGCTTCGCACCTAAGGGGTTGGGGGTGGGGGCGGAAGTGAGAGGGAGGGAATGAAAAGAAAAAATTAAATACAAAAGCGAGTTAAAACAATTTTGATAATACTTCTAAGTTACATTATCACAAAATTTAATTTTTTTAGGTTTTCCAGAGGAAGAAATAAGAAAAGAAAGCTACATTTAAATATCAACTCCAACAACATCTTTTTTTGAAATTTATCAAAACTTGAGACCATTACATGTTTAAAATAGGAGAGATATTTAAGTCATTCATAAGGTAAATGACAGAAGTACACAAAACAAGAAAACATAAGACAAAGGTAAAAATCATTAGTATCAAGAGAACAGCAAGATGAACATTTCAATTTTTTTTTAAAAATGGGCATAATACAGGAATACAAACCTCTCAAAAGAAAAAAAGAGCCTATAAATACATTAAAATACGTTTGACTTTACTGATAACTGATACAGAAATTAAAAAATAGATGCCACCGCCACTTAAAATATTTACTCATGTTAAAAAAATAATCCAGATAAAAGTATAATCAAAGAATAATTATAAAAGTATAATAAATACTTCCTGTAAGGCAATCTAGTGCTATGCATCAAGAACCTCAAAGCTATTCACATAGTGTAATCTAATAATGTTCCTTCTAGGAGTTTACCCTGAGAAAATAATCAGACATATGCACCATGATTTCCATATGAAGACATTTGTTGTAATATGTTTACGGGGAAAAAAAAAAAACAAGCTAATAGTCACAGGGGAGTTTGATTAAATAATGTACAGTACTTCTCGAAGCTGGTGTACAATGTGGCAACTATAATGTGGACAAAGGAGGGATGGTCATGAGATAACACAGCGTCAGACTCCTTTTCTCGTCCTTTTCTGCCCTAGTTTAAGGCGTCTTTCATTTCTGTAATCCCCCAGATACTCTACACCTGACGGCAGTTATCATACTGCTCTGATACATCTGACACACAGCCGCTCATACATCTCACGCTTACTAACGCCTTCCCCACCGGCCTGCAAAGTCTCTGCCTGCGCCAGTCTTCTCACCATACAGGTCCAGCTCAGAAGCACTTGTGGATGAGCTGCTTAACTGGCAAACTAAGCAAACCAAACAGAAACAAAACAACAACCTGTATTTCTCATTCAACTTTTTCAGCTACCGAACTCTAATCCATACGGTACTATCTCCTAAACAAGGGAAAGCAAGAGAACCAAAACCCTTTAAATTTGACCACCAATCGTAAAACAAAACCCTGAAAACTGGGCAGATGAAAACATTCAGCTTTGAGAAAGCATATATAAATCACTCGGTATATAAGGTTTAGAACATCCAAGGATACGAGCAGACAGTACGCATGTGAGAAAACACTTCTGGTAAAACAGGCGCAGAGAACACGCAGAGCTGTACGGTTTCGCCTGCTAAAACAGCTTATGACATTCTTGCTGCTGCTGCTGCTGAGTCCCTTCAGTCGTGCCCGACTCTGTGCGACCCCATAGACGGCAGCCCACCAGGCTCCCCCGTCCCTGGGATTCTCCAGGCAAGAACACTGGAGTGGGTTGCCATTTCCGTCTCCAATGCATGAAAGTGAAAAGTGAAAGTGAAGTCGCTCAGTCGTATCCGACTCTTAGCGACCCCATGGACTGCAGCCCATCAGGCTCCTCCGTCCATGGGATTTTCCAGGCAAGAGTACTGGAGTGGGGTGCCACTGCCTTCTCCAATATTCTTATTTACAAATTAAAGTAGAAATACTGTGACAGATATGATGAAGTGCGTCCCCTCACAGGTTGTTGGTAATATTATAAACTGGTGCTGTTCTTAAGACAAAAGTAACAAAAAAAAGTTCATATTCTATGGCCCACTTATAATACAGCTGAGAAGTGAGCAAAGAAAATAATCTATTAATAACTATATAAAAAGCTTATGAAAAATATATAACTCAAAATATTATTTATGATACTAAAAATTAGAAATAAAGTGACCAAAAATAGGGGAATAATAAAAGCATCAAGGAATAGCCATATTACCTAATATTAAAAATCTATTAAAATGATTCTTAGGAAGCCTGTGAACTACCTGGGAAAATGCTTCTAAAATTAAGTAGAAAATAAAGATACTAAATAGTACATTGACTATCATTAATACTGTATTAAAAAGGTAAGTACAGAGCTAAGACTGGCGGAAATAAGCCAGAACATCGAGAGGAGGGGTAGGGTGAGTATATGATTTTCCTTCTTATCTCTACTTTGCAAAATGTGATTGTACGATGTTTACAGCGACTAAAAAAAAAAATTGAAAAGGAAAGATTTAGAATGCCTGCATCCTAGCCATTCTTGAATATATAGTTCAATTTTCACCAAAGTCCCTGACGGCACAATTCAATCCCCTTCTCTAGTCATTCTTTGTATCATATTATTCACAATAAACTTATGATAATTTAATTGCAGAGTACAGCATGAGAAATGCTGGGCTGGACGAAGCACAAGCTGGAATCAAGATTGCCAGGAGAAATATCCATAACCTCAGATATACAGATGACACCACCCTTATGGCAGAAAGTGAAGAGGAGCTAAAAAGCCTCTTGATGAAAGTGAAAGAGGAGAGACTAAGATCATGGCCTCCAGTCCCATCACTTCATGGGAAATAGATGGGGAAACAGTGAAAATAGTGTCAGACTTTATTTCGGGGGGCTCCAAAATCACTGCAGATGGTGAGTGCAGCCATGAAATTAAAAGATACTTACTACTTGGAAGAAAAGTTATGACCAACCTAGGTAGCATATTCAAAAGCAGAGACATTACTTTGTCGACTAAGGTCCGTCTAGTCAAGGCTATGGTTTTTCCAGTGGTCATGTATTGATATGAGAGTTGGACTGTGAAGAAGGCTGAGCGCCGAAGAATTGATGCTTTTGAACTGTGGTGTTGGAGAAGACTCTTGAGAGTCCCTTGGACTGCAAGGAGATCCAACCAGGCCATCCTAAAGGATATCAGTCCTGAATGTTCATTGGAAGGACTGATGTTTAAGCTAAAACTCCAATACTTTGGGCCACCTGATGCGAAGGGCTGACTCACTTGAAAAGACCCTGATGCTGGGAAAGATTGAAGGTGGGAGGAGAAGGGGACAACAGAGGATGAGATGGTTGGATGGCATCACTGACTCAATGAACATGAGTTTGAGTAAACTCAGGGAGTTGGTGATGGACAGGGAAGCCTGACATGCTGCGATTCATGGGGTTGCAAAGAGTTGGACACGCCTGAATGACTGAACTGAACTGAATTGCTGCATTTTATAATTGCCTAACATTGTAAAATAGAGTCCACATTTTACAGAACTTTACAACTGTTACAGACCTGGGGTATTCTAATTACTCTATCCGTACGTCTGTCTAGTGTTCAGGATACTAGAAATGTGAAGAAAAACAGCTGCTGACTAATTGAATCAAGGTGTAGTTTGAGGATAAAAAAAACATGATCTTAAAAAATATTTGTACTTATATGCGAAATTACTCTTTCCTTTCAGCAATACGTGAACTGTGAACTCCCTGATGTTTAAGCTGGTTTTAGAAAAGGCAGAGGAACCAGAAATCAAATTGCCAACATCCACTGGATCATGGAAAAAGCAAGAGAGTTCCAGAAAAACATCTATTTCTGCTTTATTGACTATGCCAAAGCTTTTGACTGTGTGGATCACAATAAACTGTGGAAAATTCTGAGATGGGAATACCAGACCACCTGACCTGCCTCTTGAGAAATCTGCATGCAGATCAGGAAGCAACAGTTAGAACTGGACATGGAACAACAGACTGGTTCCAAATAGGAAAAGGAGTCTGTCAAGGCTGTATATTGTCACGTTGCTTATTTAACTTCTATGCAGAGTACATCATGAGAAACGCTGGACTGGAAGAAACACAAGCTGGAATCAAGATTGCCAGGAGAAATATCAATAACCTCAGATATGCAGATGACACCACCCTTATGGCAGAAAGTGAAGAGGAACTAAAAATCCTCTTGATGAAAGTGAAAGAGGAGAGCAAAAAAGTTGGCTTAAAGCTCAACATTCAGAAAACGAAGATCATGGCATCTGGTCCCATCACTTCACGGGAAATAGATGGGGAAACAGTGGAAACAGTGTCAGACTTTATTTTTTGGGGCTCCAAAATCACTGCAGATGGTGACTGCAGCCATGAAATTAAAACACACTTACTCCTTGGAAGAAAAGCTATGACCAACCTAGACAGCATATTCAAAAGCAGAGACATTACTTTGTTGACTAAGGTCTGTCTAGTCAAGGCTATGGTTTTTCCAGTGGTCATGTATGGATGTGAGAGTTGGACTGTGAAGAAGGCTGAGCGCCGAAGAATTGATGCTTTTGAACTGTGGTGTTGGAGAAGACTCTTGAGAGTCCCTTGGACTGCAAGGAGATCCAACCAGCCCATTCTGAAGGAGATCAGCCCTGGGATTTCTTTGGAAGGAATGATGCTAAAGCTGAAACTCCAGTACTTTGGCCACCTCATGAGAAGAGTTGACTCACTGGAAAAGACCCTGATGCTGGGAGGGATTGGGGGCAGCAGGAGAAGGGGACGACAGAGGATGAGATGGCCGGATGGCATCACGGACTCGATGGACATGAGTCTGCGTGAACTCCGGGAGTTGGTGATGGACAGGGAGGCCTGGCGTGCTGCGATTCATGGGGTCGCAAAGAGTCGGACACGACTGAGTGACTGAACTGAACTGAACTGAATACATAAAAACAGAAATTCCATAGTTCAACAAATAGCGCTACAGATTTACTTCTTTTTACAACTATTAAATACAATTTTTAAAATGTAGGTGAATAAATCTGATAAAGACAATCTTCTTATGAGAGTATATTTCTTTAGAAATAATTTCTTCAGAAAGCCAATATCGCATTAAAGTCTCTATATCTGAATTAACAAACTGAAATACCAAGAAAATGTCATTATGGGCTCATAGTGTACTTACTAAGTTAGACTAAGTTAGGATCTGTTTAGTTTGGGCTCTGTGACAACTGAACAGGGCTGAAAAGACATTCAGTTTATATTATACTTTGTTAAGCAAAGGGATAATCAAAATTTTAGAACATGTTTAACCAACTTAAGAAAACTATTTTCAAGTATTACAATAGCTTCCATTTGCATAAAAATAATCAAATGCTGATTAAAAATGAATCTTCTTTATTCACTTAATCAAGGATGCATTGTTAGAATTTAGAATTTCTATTACTATACTTTTGTAAAGTAATAAAACTGCATTTCTTTTAAATATCCTATAATTCTGACTATTCACACTATTTACATAGAGAACCCTCTGCTGCTGCTGCTTAGTCACGTCTGTCGTGTCCGACTCTGTGCGACCCCATAGACGGCAGCCCATCAGGCTCCCCTGGGATTCTCCAGGCAAGGACACTGAAGTGGGTACAGAACCCTCTAGCTTGTCCAAAACAGTGATGGGAACAGTAACAGGTGGACTATGTTTTGCAAAACTGACTTGCCATTGAAAAATGTACTAACTGAAATTATTAGACTCCTGTTTCAGCTATCTCTGTTTTAATTTTTTTTGCAAAGGTAAATACTTTCTGATGTTGCAAAATATATTTCTTAATACATTCATTAATAAGGTCATACATCATTAGTATTCTGATTTCAGATGTGATTTTTCACTTTTTAGATTTTTTTAAATTAAACATGCCTATGATAATCTGCTTTGGTATCTTTTGACAATGAAACTGATGATAATTTAAAATACTCTAATACTAAAAATTTTTTAAATAGAAGATAAAACACTAATATTTTCCTTAATATAAGTCGTATGATTAGCTCAGTCTACACTGTGAAATATTTTTGACTTAAAATTCAACTTTAATTACTCTTCCTTCCTTCATTTCTAATCCAGGAAACTAAATCTATTTCTAGATTTGTTTGTATTTTTGAGTCTATAATACATTTCTTTAAATATTTAGATTAAAAGATTTACATTGCTTTAGAATTTAAAGGCTCAAAAAAGAAAAGGGCTTATTGATCTTTAAGTGACTATGTAGGGGCTGGCACATATACTGAACACTCAAACATCCACCTCCTAAAGACAACCTCCGGGGGTGTGATCGTAATGAAACTTGTGTGTTGTCCCAAAAGGAGGGTTAGAAATGATCTTATCTTCTACTTTTTTAATCTAGACTAAAACCTGTGCATATTCTAATTCATATGCACTTTAATGGATTCTGATTATAATTGAACTGTTTATCCTGAAATTTCACCAATAAAGGAGAAAAGAGTCAACAGCATTAAGTCTCATTATGTTTATATGCTGATAGACTTCAAGTTTTCTTTGACAATTGAAAATTCTAAGCCTCAAGTCAAGGTGACTGGTGAACATGTCCATGTTGTTCATATAACATCTTCACAGATACACCCCAGATCAGGTTCTGGGGGAGAAATGAAGAAACAGGTGTGGGAACCTTGTTAAGAGAAGGAGGTTACAAGAACTCCTGGGTTCCAGATCACTTAGGACGTTAGGGTCTACTAGGAAAAGATGTTGAGGACACCCTTCTAACCCTAAAACAGGAGATACTAGGCTTCCCACAAAATGGACCCAAGTCTTGGACACATAATGGCTTTACAAAATCCTATATAAATTATCGATAGATGATAATCTGTTGATAGCACAATGGTGAATCCCTAGGTTTATTCTAATTGAGACCAAGATCCTATATTTGGACTGAATTTTGAAACTGAGTAATGTGCATATTTTTTGCACCCATAAGGATTTAAGTAAAGATGAAATAAAATTTGAAAGCAAATGAAGAACTCTTTTCTTCAAAGCAGACACGGAGAGAATCATTGTTCTCACTGATTTCTAGAGAATGCTTCAGACTCACCCAAATCAAGCTGTTCTTTTTTGGTTTTATAAGAAAACTTCAATCTTCAATGAAAATGTATTCCCTAACTTTTAAGAAAATATTCTAAAAGGTTTCTGAATCAAAAGGAATATTTGGGCTATGACATATTTAAGGGTAAATATAGAAGAAAATGTATTTAAAAAAGAATGAACAAATCAAAACATAATTTACAGTGCATGAAAGGAAAGCAACAAAAACTTGAATTTTTATAAGTCATTGAGATTTTAAATTCCTCTACAATCTATCAGAACTTTCTAACACTGGATGTAAGCAACATTTTAGCAACTTCAGGAAATAAACAGAAACACAAGACAACAGGTAATACTCTGAAAACGGCACGACACGGAAAGCTGCAGAGAACACATAAAGGCACAGACAGTTCTTCCAGAGTAAAAATGCCTGCAATGTATTCCTCAGGATTCACATGTTTTTCATTTCCAGAGGTCAAATACTTAGAGAACGGTCAGTATATCATTTAAAACTTGCTACTAAAAATTAAAATCTTAAAACACTTTATACCCAGTACTTAGAAGTAGGTAGGTCGACATCGAGGCAAGAAGAATGCTGAACAGTCGATCGAAGAGGACGGGAGGGCTCAGGAGAGGCGTGACGAAGGAGGAGGCTGCAATGAGAGAGATTTGGGTGGAGTCAGGACGAGGGTCACAGTGCAGAGTCTAAAGCACCAAATAATCTGTTACCACTTCCAGCATTTATTGCTTGTGTGACATTTAAAAGGAAACTACATTTGCCCTACTCATTTTTGTAAGACACTTAAAACTCCATATGTTTAACGACATTCCCTCACTTTAACCGTATTTTAGTTCAGATTTTTTCAGTGTATATCCTCGCTCTTGCTCACTGTAATAACTCCTAAGAGAATAATGTAAATAATAAAAATAAAAAATATTACTCAAGATTCAGCAACTTTTCTCTTAATTAGACATTTAATTCTAAGATAGAAGCTGATTTTCCCTAAACCCGGCCCCCCTGCTCTTCTCCAAGTTTTCCCCTGCAAAGCACTGCACTGAAGAGTTGTAGCATGCCAGTTAGAACAGGAGACAGGAGGAGGAGCCCGCCACACAAGAGGCCGTGACGGGAGCAAGGGAGGCCCTCTTCCCTCGCAGGCCAGGAAGCAGTCACGCCACTCGGGGGAGCAAACGAACTGGGGCAGGGGCAGCTAGTAAAGAATCCACCTGCGGGGCAGGAGACACTGGCTTGACTTCTGGGTCAGGAAGATCCCCTGAAGAAGGGATGGGCTACCCACTCCAGTATTCTTGGGCTTCCCTGTGGGTCAGACGGTAAAGCACCCGCCTGCAATGTGGGAGACCTGGGTTCGATTCTCGGGTTAGGAAGATCTCCTGGAGGAGGGCATGGTAACTCACTCCAGAATTCTTGCTTGGAGAATCCCATGGATTCTGCCGGGCTACAGTCCATGGGGTAGCAGAGTCGGACATGACTGAGCAGCTGAGCACAACTAACCATAAACTTCCCAATCTTTATTCTGGAAGGAAAATGTGCACGATTTCCTAACCCTCCTGGTTAAGATGGCAATATGTGCCACGCTCTGCTAAGCTGCATCGACTCTCCGCAACCCTAAGGGCTATAACACACCAGGCTCCTCTGTCCACTCAATTCTCCAGGCCAGAATACTGAAGTGGGTTTCCAGGCCCTCTTCCAGGGAATCTTCCCGCCCCAGGGATCAAACCTGCCTCTCTTCCAGCTCCTGCAATGGCAGGCAGATTCTTCACCATTAGTGCCACCTTTAGAATTAAATGTTTCAGAGAATGAAGACAGATCCCTCGGGAGGGCATCCTGGATGAAAGGCTTATAACTGTTTAACCATGGGGCAAGTCTGTTAATCCATTTAAGCAATCTTTTATTTTTCTCAGGGAACAGAATAGCACCAGAACATGGTACGATCTGAACACATTTTTTAAAAAAAAAATGAAAGAGAAGTCTCTCTATTGTCATGCACAATAAATTTAAATAGTAACTCTAGTAATCAAGATAATTTAAAAGGAACAGTCTACATAAAGCCCATAATGAAATAAAGCTCATACAGTGAAAACAGAGTTACGTTTACAAGAGATACTTCTTGTCCAGCTCCACTTACACAATAACCATGGTGTTTGGAAAAGGTGCAAATCAAAACTTTGAGAGACACATGTCAGCTTCCTGTTGTATTGTTACACGTCTGCTTGGAGTTTAAGGGTAATCCAAGGTAAAACACTCCTATCCCTTAATGCTCTTTGTCAGGCAAAGTTCCACCCAACGATCTTTTTTATTAAAATGATGAACAAAAAGCGTTTTTAAACAAATAAAGGTTAAACTGCACATCACATCATCCATAGGCATTACAAACTGTCGTCTTCTCCTTTTTTTTTTTCATGAAAAATATGGACTTCCAGTTTGCTTCTGCCTGGAAGGCAAAGGCTGCCTTTAAATGGCATGTTTGCTCCTCAAGCACATTCTACAGAGAGCTACAGAGGAGAACGCTTTGAAACACACAACTGGCTTTATAAATGTGTGATGTGTTGGGAGATGACTAAGCAATGTTATTTTCAGCAAGGGAAACACAGATAAAATTTAACTGCTTCCTAGTCCCTGTTCCCTGTGTAAGAACTGGGAATTTATGGACTGACGTGAAACTTCAGCATAGGAGTCTCTTCACAGAGCCTTCCTCCTCCTGGAATCACTTTTTATCAGGTGTGAATGAATATGCAGCCTTATTATCAAGTCATAAATGTTCTCTCAGGAATTCTTATTAACACATGAATGCTCACAAGAGTTCTAATTTTCTTTATCAAATTCTAGCAAGAGACAGAAATAATAGGTACTTGTTATTATTTTCTCACAACAAACTTGTTTCAGTAACAATAATGCAGATGTCAATGGATGATTTTAAGATGCACCCTGATGGGAAGTCACCTCACTCGACTTGACTGCCCTCTTACCTAATATTGTCCAGCTAACAATCTGATTGAGAAGCGGCAGTCCCTGTTTCTCGAGCAGACTCTTATGGGTCCCATACACAACGCACACGGAAAGCACGATGCTCAGCATCTGAAAACAGACCCAGGAGACGTGAGAAGAGGTGGTGGTGAGTGGCCAGGTCTGTATCAGAAAGATCCTTAGAAAACCGCTTCAACAGCTGGGATCTGGCCCAAACGCTACTGAAACTGGACCCGCTCACCTTCCTGTGGCCAAGACCAAGAGTCGGGATTCCTGTACTGAGCGAAGGGCCTTCCTTTACAAGCACAAACGAGGCGTTCTACACTTTCAAGAGTACTGTGGCACGCGTCACCACGCCGTGCCTGCTTAGGAAGATGTTCTCAGTCCTGAAGGTTTCCTAAGCCATGGGCATGCAGAGGATGGATGCACACAGCCTGGTGCGTGTGCCTGAATGTCTCCCCCCTCTGGCCTCACTCACGGCAGGTCTGTTCACACACTCAGTCCGTGGCTGTGGCCTGAGGGGTCGCTGGTGCTGAGAATACAAGGAGTGTAGAATTCTTCAGAGAGCACACATAAACTGGTGGAGCTGGTAAACTATGGCTTGTGGGCTGCTGCTTGCTTTTCGAAATGCTGCTTTATTGAAATGCTGTTTTCTTCACTGTTGAATAGTCACTCCCATTCATTTACCTATTGTCGATAGCTCCCTTTGCCCTACAACGGCAGAGCTGAAAACTGACAACAGGCTCCATACGGCCCACAAGCCTAAAATATGTACAATCTAGCTCTTCAGAGATATGTGTGCTGACCCCTGAATTAGTAGATTAACAGCCAGTTTAAAAAATGAGCTAAACTATGGTTGTGAATCAAGCAAACTCTCTTAAAGTTCAGATTAGCAACCTGATCACCAAATCCTAGAGACACATTTAATTTACTCCTGTTTTCAGTGAATTAAGGAGAAATGCTGTCAATATATCTAGGACACAGTCCTAGGATCCTTTCAATTATAAGCCACATTCTCATTTCAGATACGTTAAAATGTGAAAAGACACAAATCTTCAAATCAAACATATACATATACATATACACATATATATACACATATATAAACACGGCACACAAGAGAGGAGGGAGTGCGCATTAGCAAGGTTAAGGTGAGAGGGAATTTTTTTTAAAAAATCAGATTTACCTTATATTTAGGAGCATTTCTAACAAAGTCCATAAGAATTTTAACATGGCATTTGTTCCTAAGAGTGAGATGCATGAACACTCACCTTTGTCAAAATACTCATTATTACAGGTGAGTTTTGTCAAAGCTACTATGGGTTAGTGTAAAGCCAATCAGAGACCAAATAAAATGAAAAGATATGTTTCAATGGCTTGATAGGATCTTCAATGAAAATATCTCTCTTTTTCATATGTTCTCTGTTTTCTCCAAGAATGAGTTAACATCTTTCATGTCTTGTATACTTTAAGTTTTGAGTGTTCTTGGAACTACTATTATCCCAGCTTGACTCTGAGTAAATTTTTTGAGAAGACTCAGATATGTTTTCTTTTTAATCAATGTTCTAGATGTGGCTTATTTTTTATTGTTTAAAAGGAAAAAAAAAGTGACTTCCACTCATCTACAGTAAAGCTATCATTTTACAGAATATGACATCATATAACCTCTTACCACCCTACTGAATATTGTCTCTACTGATTAAAAATAAACAGACTGAAGCTTTATTATTGAAAATCACACATATAGTACAAAGAGTAGCTGGGAATTAACTCAATTTGGAAACATCAAGTTCAAAGTTCTTTTCACCACTCCAAAGCCACCAACCAAGGTGAAGTTTATTTTCTCCTAGCATGTCATCTGCAGTCGTAATGTGGCTAATCTTTACATAAACATACTCAGCAGGTGCTTTCCCTTCAAATAACTTATTCTTTCCTGACCCCAAAGAGGACAACACAGAATCTCAGACCAGAATAAGCCCTTTTCAGTTTAACCTCTTGATCAATACCTCTTCAGTTCAGTTCAGTTCAGTTACTCAGTCGTGTCCAACTCTTTGCGACCCCATGGACCGCAGCACACCAGGCCTCCCTGTCCATCACCAACTTCCAGAGTTTACCCAAACCCATGTCCATTGAGTCGGTGATACCATCCAACCATCTCATCCTCTGTCATCCCCTTCTCCTTCAGCCCTCAATCTTTCCCAGCACCAGGGTCTTTTCCAGTGAGTCAGCTTTTCACATCAGGTGGCCAAAGTAGACTTATACCTCCTTAATCTCTGCCCTCGGGGTAGGGGCAGGGGGTGGCTCCTGTTGACCTTGTAGCTATTTTAGAGAATGTATTTCCTTTATTCCTTCTAGAGAATGTATTTCCATTTAATATCTTAAACAGAAAACTCTCTTCTCAGCTCTTCTTATTGAGTAATAAAAGCATGATGGCATCTTAAGAATGAAATAATTAAATACAACCATAACGTCCATTTTAGCATATCACATATATAGCATACTATTGAAAATCTGTAACCCACCTGTAATAGATGTAACACCAGCTCTTCATTTATAAAACTATCGTTTCTTTTTATGACAGATGTTACAACAAACAGGGATAGCAGAAGAACCAGCAAGCCTGCACCTACTCTGTTTAAAACACAATTCACAACAGAATAGGTGAGTGGCAAATCTATATGGAGACTGTTTATATAATCTCATTTCCTCTTAGCCTAAGTCCTGTTCAACTGTGTCGACAGTACTTGAACAGGACAGACAGGGAGAGACTAGTGAAAGGAGGGGAGGGTCTTCACAGAGATAAGAGCATCAGAGCAATGGGAAGTAACAAATGAAGCAGAATGTCTGAGTTCGTCTCTGCACATGCTGTCTACAGTTCGAAACAACTGCAAAGTGTTTCCACTTAGTAACCAGTAAGGTATGGCTAACAGAGAATAGTCCTAGAATTCAATACTATTTTTTGAGCTCTGCAAATAAATTGACTCACAGAATAATTTCTAATCTAGTCCATAATTATTATTCTCACAGAAATGAGAATAAATGTATTAATTTATAGATAACACATACTTTAAAATTAACATATACTTTTAAAATGTTGTGGTTTCTTTCAGTTAAAAAGAATACCCTCATCTATTAAAGACTGAGTTAGACTGCTAAAAAATTTCCTTACACAGAGTCCAAAAGAAAGTAATGAAGATGATTACATGATTAGAAAATAAGAGAGTAAAAGGTTAAATGAAATAATGATCATTTAGCTTCCCAAGCACATACACACACAGCCAATAGATTATATGATAATAATTTAAAATTAAAAACACAGGTAACCAGTTATTTTACAGATTTGTTGGGATACATCAAGGGGAAATAAGCATAAGAGCAGCAAGGAGAATTCAAGTAAGGCATAAAGAATTTTCTAACAGCGTACGTGATTAAAGCTGTCAAGGTGCACAGAGACTCCCCCCTCCCCAGTGGATATATTTATGTTCAAAGTAGAAGAGAATTTCGTCTTTCTACGACATTAAAAGTGTGGACTTGCTCAAAGGCGAAGACAGAGATGATATTAGTCATCAGCAGCTTCTTGGACCTGTTAATTTCAGCAACCGAACATGCTTTTCATGTCAAATCATGCACTGATTCCCCCAAAATACAAGAGCTTCCAGACATTTTTTAAATTGTTGGAAATTTAAGTTACCACTGGCACAATTTCATTTTTTATGAAGGCTCAGAAGCATCTTCAGGGAGTTTCAATGCCTCTCAGAGCCGGGCCAAAACAATGACTCATGGTTTAATATTAATATTTTAACTTCCAGGTTGTTCACATGATTTTAAACTCATGGCCAAGATGTGGTTCATATAGTGTTGACTGAGAAAAACAACTGTATTCAAACGAAAGTAAGGTAAAGTAGTGTCCATACACTAGGAAGATGTCTGGCTCTCGTCCTACGACAGGCAAAAGCGGGAACACGGCCAGCAGGAAACAGAAGAGAATCCAACTCAGCGAGGTGCGCTAGAAGAAAGAGGAAAGTCACCTTTAGGCACTGCGGCGCAAGCAGCCGTCCTCATCATTTTGCAGACTACACAGTTAGTGAAACTAAAAGGAAAATTCAAAGCCTTACATTTGTTTACTCTGAAAGTAATACAGCTGCTATCTGTGAAGGATCTGTTACGTTCGAGGCACTCTGTTAAGTATGATTTAGGTATTATCTCCTTTAATTCTCACAATAATCTCAAGAGGTAGGCTATATTATTCACAGCATTTCAGATCATGATACTGAGCTCAGAGACGTCGAAGCGTGTAGCATCAGATCTAAGACTAGTAAATCAAAGAGCCAGGACTTAAACCTGGCCTTGAACTCTTTCAAAGCAAGCCCTTCATTCAGTCCTTTGTGCATGCTCGGTCGTGTCTGACTCTCTGGGACCCCATACTATAGCCCACCAGGCTCCTCCGTCCATGGGATTATCCCAACAAAGAATACTGGAGTGGGTTGCCCTTTCCTCCTCCAGGGGATCTTCCCGACCCAGGGATCAAACTCACGTCTCCTGGGGCCCCTGCACTGGCGGGCAGATTCGCTACCAACTGGGAAGCCTCATTCAATTTATGGCCCAACATACGCTGGTGACGGCTTCGAGAGAGCTGGCCTACTATTAAATGATTGTGCCCAGGAGGGATAAAAGTAAAACCATTTTTGTAGTTAGATTAAGACAGAAAAATTAATTCCACTAACTGGAACATCTTGTAGGTTCTCATAGAACAGAAAGAAGAAATGTCTATCCTCGTGCTACCTCCACCAAAAAGCATCAAAGTGGAAACAGGAGAATATTTTTTGTAGCACATTGTAATTACCTATGTAGTTAAAGGCAGAAAATCAGGAGTAATTACAATAATAATTCAGTAAAAAAAAAAAAAAGTTGTGAAATACGAAGTATAGGATGATTCCTTTCTTCCTCTTTAAGAATGAATGTATAGGAAAAAAATCCAGAAGGGTTAACAACATGCAGTGTCTGGGTGATGGGATTGGGGGTGTTTTTTTCCCTAAATCTTTGCTTATTTGCGTATTCTAATTTGTCTTCAGGGATACATGCAATGCATAAAAAATAAGCTCTGCAAACCATACACAAAACAAACAACAACAACAACAAAAAACAAAAATCAGGAGTAATTCTATTTTAAAATCATCTATCATGAACACATACTTCTCCAGAGAAAGCACGATGGGGCCCTGGACCAGGGGAGGTGACCCCTCGGATCTGAGCCCAGAACGTGGCCCCTCCTGCCAGCGCTCTGCTCTGGGCAGCTCCTCGGTGGCACAGACATTTGAGGCTAAAGGAACCTAGGAACCCTTTCAGAGAAGGATGTATCAGCTGCACTTCTTGAGTATTTCAATCACCAGAAGAGGAGTTCACTTTGATATGAAAATCTACACGAATCACTGACACCTTTAAGTCAACCTCAGTCCTCCTGTCAAAAGGATCAGGATCTTTATGTAAGGACACATTCTCTGCGTCTCTTAAGAAAAGGACAATTCCCAGAGTTAAAACACATAAACGAAAAAGTCACTATGAATCCGCCCAGAGTTGAAGTGAGTAGCACTTATACCTTTGCTCGAGTCCACAGCGGCGTGATCAACGGCCAAGCGGCGAATGCGACGAGTCCCGCTGTGAGCGTGCAGCGGTAGAAAAAGCTGAGCACCTGGGAACGCAATGCAGGGAAGACAGGGGAGAGGCGGCCACTGCGAGCGCGGTGCGCACGTGTATGGAAGAGACCCGAGACCGGGTAAGGGGCAAATCACTTACCAATACTTCAACTCCCAGGATAAAGAGCAAGAGGTATCCAAGGAAGCACCACGGACGGAAGGCCAACAGTACGGTGACAAAGCCTTGAATAACTGGGATTCTGTGTAACAGGATTATTTATAAAAAGATTATTTATAACCTGTGTTGAGTATAAAAAGTTAGTTCTCACATGGCAAAACATTAAAATCTTGTGCACAGAAATCAGGAAGTTTTTGATTCATAGATCTTTTAAAAACTAAGATAATTTCTAAGATTTGTTTCAATGCCTTAACTTACCTACACCTTTTTTGAAATCTGGAAATATATTAGGAAAAATGCAACTTCTGAATTAACTTGATAAGGATCACAATAATTTGCTTGGCTTTTTATCAACATTAATGACAATAAATGAGTCTTACTTGACCTGAGTTTAAACATTTTGTTGCTTAGCCGCTAAGCTGTGTCCAACTTTCTGCGCCCCCATGGACTGCAGCCTGTCAGGCTCCCCTGCCCATGATTTCCCAGGCAGGAATACTGGAGTGGGCTGCCATTTCCTTCTCTAGAGTTTAAACATGGGCACATGCAGTTACAGACACAACATCAGAAATAAAATAAATGAACCCAAATGAATAAAAACTGAGAACATTTTAAAAATTCAGTAAAATTAATTTTATATTGAAATCTCAACTGTCTTCAACTTAATCTAGGTAGAGAAAATCTTAATTGCACTTTTTCACTGGGCGAAATAACCTTTTCCAAACTCAATTTAAGATGTCACTAATCGTACACTAATTATAATTAAATGTGACTTCACAACCATTTAACATGCATTACATACTTGAGTATGTTTTACATTTTATCACAAGAAAAATTTCTTTAGCATTTGTAGTGCATTCTTAAGTAGGAAATTATAAACTGTCAGTATGATTTGGTTTATAACCTTTTTCTAATTAAGAACAATGGTTACACATTGTCATCAAAACAATTAAAGTACCATGCAGGGAAGAAAAGCTAACACCAGTCAAAAGGAGAATGTTTCTTTTGTTCTCAGCAGTGATGATTCAATAAAGTCACTGAGTTTTTTTCTAGAAGAAAAGTGAAATTTCATGTTTTATTTTATCTAATCTATCAAAAAGATAAATACAGAAAACAACATATTTTCAAAATCACAGTGTCCCTTAAAATTTAAGCATGCATGTGCTTAATAATTTAGGAGAGAATTTTAGATAAAACTTCTCATTCTAAGAAGCTTTAAATCAGAAAAAATGACATTAGAAAAAATTCTGATTTAAATATGTGTATCCAGCAACTATACTCCTTTCAAATGGAAAAGTAACAGTCTGTTCTTTTGTCAGTGTCTTTTCACCTTGCATTTGAAAAAGTTAACATTTAAAATATTTTAATATTAATTTTTACTTTGATATTAAGAGGGGATCAAAGCTGGAGTTGGCAGAAATCAGAATAGAAACAACACTGTGTCTTTTCGAGCGTGCTTGCCAAGCCCGACAGCACCCTTATTCTGCACCGCCACTCCCGGGTCTGGCTTGCCCAAAGGGTGCCCAAGATTAAGTTTACATTCCAGACGACCGGTGCAGATGCAGAGAGTAACACAGTCCCCACCACGATCCTCACTGCCTGTGAACATGAACCAGCCCAGTGTTACAGCAATTTTGTTTTAAGAGCATGAGAGCTCAGCCTTCATGTTTTCTATGATGATAAGAGTTCATTTCAAGTTCAACCTGTGAGGAAGTTCTTAAAGATGGAACCACAGCATACGGGAATAATCTCCCCTAATCCTCACAGGTACACATTACTAGACTGAATTTAATTACAAGCTTTCATTCATCTAGGTTTACATGATAGCTGGGAAAAGGGCCAAAAATGTCTGGAACAACAGCACGCAAACTGCCTCGTGAAAGATAAAGATACACTGGAAACTGGGACGATGAGATTTCAAAGTGTAAGCCACTCCTGACATAGAAAGGAAGACCCTGCAAGCTGTGAGGGGCAGCCAAGGAAAAAAAAGAGGATGGTTATATGCACCATTTATGCTATTATCCGTGAAATCAGAGGGCTGGGAGATCTGACAGTACTGTCAGTCTCTTTCATGACATGCTACAGAAATCCACTTATGCTAGCTTAATGCCTTATAATTACAGATTTAACTGTCAGTGAAGTGGAAAACAAGACCACGAGACGTGTTACTCACTCTCTGAGAACCGCGTACCATATTGGCAACGGCAACAAACAGTAGACGTAGTAAGTCCAGGGACAGGCTTGAATCAGCAGTAGAAGCGCGACGAAAAGGCCAATGGCTACAAAAGTGTATGGCAGGAGACGGCTTGGGTTCTGAAAGTCAAAGAGAACATTGAAAACAGTCCAAACTCATGCTCACTGACAGATTCTTAAAAGACATTTTTGAAGTAAAGGAAATACATTACTTTCTTTCAGTGATTCCACAACTAGACGATCGATCTAAGAACTGCGTTTTAAAAGAAACTTGTCACTGGATAAGAGCAGGAAGCCTGGGGCTGCAGCCGTTAGGCAAGTCTCCATTTAAGACTACGCTGCTACAGTTTGCTGTCAAATGACGCGTCTGGACCTCTGAGCATAGTTCTCCTTAGTGACAATTTCATAGATGTTGGCTAAGCTCACTGCCTAGCGCACAAAACTGGATCTACAGGAAGCGTGGGCCTTCATCTCCATCGGGAGCAACGCCGCTATCTGCTCCAGCTTCACCTTGACCGGCCGCGCACGCCACTCTCCCACCAGTTGACCACAGGAGGATCGCTCGGGCGCATCTCCGCTCCCG
Organism: Ovis aries; assembly: GCF_016772045.2. Lineage (NCBI taxonomy): Eukaryota > Metazoa > Chordata > Mammalia > Artiodactyla > Bovidae > Ovis > Ovis aries. The sequence goes on from NC_056076.1 coordinate 60,871,047, forward strand.
CCGCCCGCCAAGCAGGAGGGGAGCCGCTCAGTGGCGGCGCGTGGATGGGGAGCCTGCGGGCGCTCTGGGCCGGGAGCAATGAGGCCCACGTCGGGGGCAGTAAGGCCAGCGATGAGGACAAGACGCGCTGACTGACGGAAGCCGCGCTAAGAACAGCGCGGGGGAGGAGCAGGACTGCACGGCCTGGCGGCGCCCTCTTGCCTCTGCTCCTTGTTTGCTCTTTCTGTTCCCCCTTGCCTTGCTGCCCAAGCTGAGTAAGGGGAGAATCACGAATTACCTTCTGGAGCAGGTGAGGTTAGGGAGGAAAAGCAAGTGTTTTTCTCCCCTTTATAATTCCTCCCTTCTGCTCTAAAATGTCACCAGAAAGGGAGCAAGGAAGCCAGGATAAACTAGAGCAGGGCTGTAAAAAGGAAGGTGAAGCATAGCACTGTGATCAAGAGCTTGGAGCTACACAGATCAGGATTCAAATCCTGCTTCTGTCAATGGCTCACTGTATGACCATGAGCTGGAGGAAAAAAAAAAAAACAAAAGAAACTAAGATTCTGAGACTTAATTTCACCCCATCTATAAAATGGGAATAATAATATCCATATTTATTTATCAAGGCTAGTCATGCTTTAATGAGGTTATGAAAAGAGCTTACCAAAATGCCCAGAATATTACTGCTGCTTAAGAAATAACGGTTCCTATCACTGCCTCTATTTTCCTTGTCTCCTCCTCTCCTTCTCTGCATTAGTCCCAGCAGTCAGTGGAGACGCCTACCCAGTGACTAGCCCTGGAAACGGAGATGCAGGCCAGACAGGATGGAGGACCCCAAACAAGGGGGCAGGAGGAGAAGGGGCAGAACTCAGAGATGGACAGGGAGGGCCTCTAACACGGAAGGTGCCCAAGGCAGGCAAGCACTGTAGGGATTGAGACTGGTTTCACATCACTCTGAGAAGAGTAAAATCATAAGAAAATAAATGTAAACAAGTATGTAAAAAGATCCTCAAGGGACCTTCCAGGGTCAGCACAGTATCGTATAATTATCTGAACCTTTCATACATAAAGTAACAGACATCACAAACAGACATCTACTTGTAGGAAACCAAATCAAAGAGAAGTGGGTTCCGCTAAAGTAAAAATGGGAAGAACTTTAAATACAGGAATGGGAGACGGTTTCTCCCTCACAATTAACTCCGCGCCTTCCCAGATCCTCCAAAAAGCACCTAACTGAGGCTACCCCTCCAGCCAACAGTTCTTAAGTCACACCTCTATGCCACGCTCTGGACAAGGTGCTGACCAAGAAGGAATTCAATCCACACAGAGGTGGAAACACGGGGCTGGTTTAAGGGGTTAACCTTTTGAGATTTCCCCAAGTAACGAGAGAACAGGAAAGCATGAAGATAAATAAGGATATTTACTTCTAAAGCAAAAGACGTCTGAACTAGCAAGCAGAGAACAGAGGCAAGTCCAATGCAGAGCTCATCTGGAGGAGCTGTGGCAGATTAGCTCTAAAGACAATGCTCGCTGCAGACCTGTCTGTAACGGAGACACATCAGAAACAACCTGTATCGTCTGAGGGACGCTGTCAGGCAGACGCGACATCGCCTCTGGAGGTTGTTGTTCCGTCGCTCAGTCGTGTCCCCACGTGCGACCCCATGGACTGCAGCACGCCAGGCTCCCTGCCCTTCACCATCTCCCGGAGTTTAACTCCCAGAGTTTGCTCGACTGAGTCGGGGATGCCATCCGACCACCTCATCCTCTGGCTCTCGATTTTCCCAGGCATCACTGGAGTCAGACCAAAAGGTAATTTCAGCGCTTCTGTTCTATTTGCTGTCCCTTTGGCTAAGCCACCGACTCACTTTCACTCTCTCACCGGCTAAACCACTTAGCTTGCCTCACATCTGCCCCCATGTCTGGAGAGGAGGGCAGTGTTTGCTGCGAGCCACTCTTTCCCCCTCCCAGCCGTCGACCAGCCCCCTTCTCGGTGGCATGCAGCCATTCCAGGAGGCAGGGTGCCGGGCGCTGCTGGGGCCTCCACGCTCCCCAACCGCAGGCGCCAGGCTCTGCGGCTGCAGCCCCTCACCCCCAACTGCTCTCCATGCCCCCCTTTCGTCAGTGCTTCCGGCTTCTGGCAACGCATTCTTCCTCCCAAACTGCTTACATGCTGTCAGGTCACTAGATTACAAACTCTCACTGAAGAAGAATCAGAATGCTTTTGCAAACAGAACCAAAGGGTTCAGAATATTTCTAATGAACTCAACTGTAGTGGTCAGTTTGGGGCGATTTTTAAAATACTGTTTATTTTATATTGGAGAATAGACAATTAACAACGCTGTGATAGATTCGAGTGGACAGCAAAGGCACGTGGCATTACTACTCAGCACTCAAACCTCCCTTCCTCCCCGTCTTAGCTGAGCGGCCCTGTGCAAGCCCCTTAAACAGCTCCAGTCTCCTCCTTTTTGTACAGCCTGCTTCAGCAGTCACAAGCTCAAAGGGGCAAAATGAGCTTCCAAGAGCCAGCTGAGTGCCTAGATATAGCCTTCACTAAGACATCTTTGTCTCTTTTCCTGTCATGTAAGAAATTATTTTTATTTTAGCCCATTCCACATACATTCAAATAATGAAAATTACTTGGGTTAAATTATTTAAGATGCATTAAAGCACTGTAAAAATGGAATAAACACTACTGTTCTTCCTTCCATTATAGAAAAATAAAATATGAAGTTGAAAAACCTTACTGTTGGAAATGTGTACCGGCTATTCTTATCAATAATACAGCATCTGGATATATTACTTTTTAGAGGATTTGGACAAGGTAATAATCACTAGAGAGTGAAGTAAAGAAAGCGCAAGCGGCATGCTGTCCCTGGAGAGTGACAGAGACGCACTTCAAGAGAGTGAAGTGTTTTACTATGAACCATATATGTACTGTTATATTTTCTCAGTTGTATAAAGTATTACTAAAGAACAGGGTTTTTTTGTCTGGTGTTGAAAGTACAATAAATGAGAGCTAACTCTTAAAATGAGGATATAGAGGAAGTTTGAAATTCATGTTTAAGAATTTTGGAAAGATGAAAAAGGGAAGAACAGTTCCAAAAAATATATATCTTGTTTTAAAAGGAACATTTTGAATAAGTGATTTTATCTCTTTCCAGCTCCTAAACTTAGTAACAGATGAGGTTAAATATATCGCTCTGAAATTGTTCTCTGATTGCCTATACTGTAGAAAGATATGGAATACTTATAACACACTAAATAAATATGAAAATAAACAGAAAGTCCACGCAGTTAACGCCACAGGTGAATGTAAACTGCACAGCTGTCTTTATAGCCCTCTTCTGTTACAGGACTATTATTACTGATATGCTCTTTTCCCCACTAAAGAAATAGAGATTTCTGAGAAAAGGCACCTCGACAAAGGCGGAAGACAGAGCTGGCTTAGAGCGACGGGGGCCCTGTGCGGGCGCCCTACAGTCAATCAGACTCCATTTCCTTCCTCAGCCCTTTGGTCTGGCAGCATCGTCTGAATCCAGTTTTTCTGAACATACCTTGGCCTCTGTGCTAACGCCTCTCGTAAGGTTGCAGTGAGACTTGATGATCAACAGAGACGCGTAAGAGATCCAGCCCACAAAGCCGAGGACGACGTTGGAGGCCAGGAAGAGCCTGTCGTAGGTGTGGTAGTAGGCCAGGCCTCTCAGGGCGAGGTCGATCAGCTCCCGACAGAGCGAGACCTGGGGAGAGCGGGACACACGGCCACGCAGACAGAGGAGGGGGACCACGCGTCAGGGGGAGGGGAGTCCTCACAATCAACGTGGCTGCAGACCGTGCAGCAGAAACAGATTCTGGTTGGTCAAGGATCTTCTTGCAAGGGGTAAATAAGAAAAAAATCCCGACTAAAAGAAATTTTAAAATCTTGATAAGAAAGGATATTTTTAAGTGCAAACTATCGATGCGATGTGTAGTGACTTTAGAGGACTCATTTTGTGGAAATTACCCTCAGAGGACGTGAGAGAAATGTCTCTTTAACTCACAGACTGAGAGGGTGAGCGTGCGGTTGCTGGGGGAGGAGGGAGGGGCCGTCAGGGAGCCTGGGTGGACCGTACACACTGCTGTGCTTAAGATGGACAACCAGCAAGGGCCTCCGGTACGGCCCAGGAAGCTCCGCCCGGCGCCACGCGGCCGCCTGGCTGGGAAGCGCGGCTGGGGGAGAAGGGGCCCATGTACATGTGCGGCTGGGTCGCCTCACTGTTCACCTGACACCATCCCAACAGCGTTCCTCGGCTACACCCTAATACACAATAAAAATACATTTTTTAAAATGGCTCTATATGTCCCTGATAGAAAGGCTCATATTCACATGTTTTACTTTCTTTTTATTAGATTACCCAAATCAGCTATAAAGTGGAAATGAAAGTCACTCAGTCGTGTCCAACTCTTTGTGACCCCATGGAACTCTCCAGGGCAGAATACTGGAGTGGGTAGCCTTTCCCTTCACCAGGGGATCTTCCCAATCCAATCAGTTATAAAACATTATTAAAATAGCTTAATATTTTAGAGGAGTGTAGCTTGCCATTGTGAAACTATAATAAAAATAAGCATTAGAAATGCCATCATACTACTTAGGCAATTTTAGAAATGAAAATAGAATTCTCTTTTACTTTAAACTTATACGACCATTTAACAAAGAGGAAAATTTATGGAAAAGACAATGGGGCAGGGATTGGGAAAAGTCAAAGCTTCAGAATAAACTAGTAAATTTATAATAGCGTGAAGCTAATTCTAAATGTACAAATGTGCCACGCTCTAAAATAGTATGCAAAGGCAGGATGACAGGAGCTTGGAAGATCCTTTCTCACGACAGAAAACAGCAACTGTTCATCAACAACACTAACCTAAGAAAGCTCACCTGTGACATTATCTGAAATTAGAGAAGTCTATCCATGGGGTCAAAGCAGCTGCTTCGGAAATTCAGCCCTTGCACGCAGGGTGAGGACAGCTCCCTGGCTGGCTCATTGTGCTCCCACCATATCTGCCCCTTTCCATACCTGAACGGTCAGCTATTTATACACACAAGGCCTGTGTACTTACTGCTTCATCATACTTCTTCTGTTTTATATAGTATCTTGCTTTTCTTAAAATGTTGGCCTGTTTAGTATCAGATAGCGACCTATAAAAGAAAATAAAAAGGCTTAGGTTTAAAATGTTTTCTCATTTCAATTATATTTTTGCTTTTTTTTTTTTTTTTCGCTTGATTGAAAATAAAATAGAATAGTGAAAATTGAGAAAAGGGAAAGAAACAAACTCTGAGCCAAACTGTATGTTGGTTATCTGAACTCTCCCAAGAAATAGTTTATAGTTAAATTTGGTTTTCTTGACTCAAAGTTGCAACTGCCAAACTCCACTGAAAACAGTCACACAATACGTCACTGGAAGAAATGGAATGCTCTGGCTAACAAAGAAAAGTATGATTAGATCAACAGAATTAGTGAAACAGCAAATGAGTGATGAGCATTACAACACTCAGCCCTCTCACGCTCGTGGCAGATGCAACAGACAGGACGGACTTATTACCCTGTCTTGTGTCCCTGGGGGTTTCCCGGTGGCTCAGCTGGGAAAGAACCCACCTGCAGTGCAGGAGACCCCAGCTCGATTCCTGGGTCGGGAAGACCTTCTAGAGAAGGGATGAGCTACCCTCTCCAGAATTCTTGGGCTTCCCTTGTGGCTCAGCTGGTAAAGAATCTGCCTGCAACGTAGGAGGCCTGGGTTCGGTTGTCCCTGAGCCAGACAGGGCCTGACAGTTTTCATTATCAAAGAGAGCCGGGCAGAGCTTAACCAGCAAGTAGTCAGTCAAAAATCGGAATCGATTTGCAATTTTGGTATTAGACCATATACTTTTTTGGTTTCCCTATCTTTCATTTCTCTTTCTACCAATCTCTTTCTACCACTTCCTTACCCTTGTTTTACCACAGTAAAAACCTTAAAGACACAGGAACAATACTCCTTACTGCATAAGTATAGTTAACACGAAATTGGAACACAAACTGTTTAACTAGAATCTACATTCCTAAAGTGCATACCTTTACATTATCAAAGTGTAAAAACGTTATTGAAGAATATATTGGGTCAGATCATATGACACTGATGTTTCTGTAGGTCAATAACTACTAAAAATTTTTTTTTACAATTTCATATAGCTCAACATATAATCACTTGTCTTTTTTCTACTTGGTTTCAGAAAGTCATCTTTAAGCATTGTTATTAATTTGGGTGGGTCACAGACATCTTTTAGGATCTGAAACTCACTCCAGAGTTTTCAAAATAAACATAATTCAAACTCTTACGTAAGATTTTAAGAAAGTTCAAGACCCATAGAAACTCATCTGTGAGCTCCCTCGAGTTCTGTAGAGACCCTGACTAAGAAGAATCCGGGCCCACTCCGAGGAGTCCCAGGTCCTCCCACTCGTGGGAACCGGCACACTCCGTCAGGACTTCCCTGTAGCTCCTACGGTAATGAAGCTGCCTGCCGTGCAGGAGGCCCGGGTTCGACCCCTGGGTCAGGAAGATCCTCTGGAGAAGGGGATGGCAACCCACCCCAGTAATCTTGCCTGGAGAACCCGTGGACAGAGGAGCCTGGGGGCTACAGTCCGTGGGGTAGCAGAGTCGGACACGACTGAAGGACTAATACTACCCCTAAACACTGTGTCAGACTGGAGGGGATCCCCTGGACTCACTGGGACGTGGAGGAAAAAGGTACCAGGAAGCAGGAGTTCATGACTAAAACTGAGTTCCTTTGAAATGTTGCCATGATCCAGTTCAGTTCTCTGTCTTTCAGACACCTCACAGTTTGGAATATCTTCCTAGAAGTCTTTGAAATGGAATTACTCGGCCAAAGGACACAGGCGCTCATTAAAGGCTACATCTAAGAGGAAATTCCAAAGTTCTATAGAAACCTCCTAAGACGATCTCCCTTCTCCTTGCTCTAATCCACTCCACATCCTAAAATCTTCTAATGTACTTGAAATTGAGATGGGCATCTTATTGTCTACTTCATCAGTTCTAAACTTCCTGGACTTCTGATGACCATCTCCTTCTCTTCTATTTAATTTCCCATTACCCCAAATATAAACTCTCAGCTTTATAAAATGGTTAAGCTTTTCGTCGTTACCTATCTCGCATTCATGTCTGCGTTATTATTCATAAAGATCCTCTTGTCTCTGCTTTCCAAAATCAAATCTGCATCACCCTTTATGATCCACTCCAAATCTCACCGCACACCATTAGCACTTTAGTGTGGTCTGATCACCAATTCATTTCTCTCCAACTAAATTTTAACCTCCATGCGGGCCATTAATTATTTTCATTAATATCAATAATGCTCAGGAAAGTGCAAAGCACATCAAGCAATATATCTTAATTGATTAAAGTGCTATCAAAATATTGCAGACCTAAAAAGGAAGAAAAACGGAAGCGTATACATTGCTATTCCGAAAGCACCTCACAATTTGCTAAAAAGAGGGAAAAAAGCTTGTCCAGAAACTAATTCCTGGACATCAAAATGTTCATTAAAATGCTCTAAACAAACCTCACTGGGGCATTATGACATTAAAGACTCTTATTCCCCATGTAATTTTTTTTTTCAGTTCTCTGTAAGTTGAGAAGGGTACAAAATAGTCTTAGTATCACATATTTTAAATATAAAGAAACTTTATGAAAAATGGAAAGTCCAGAATGAAGGGACCATATTTTAACGTCCTGGAGAAAAGACAAAACAAATAACAACAAACTACGTGGGGGGTTGGCAAGAAGGAGTCAAAGGGGCACCACGAATGCCCTGGAGCGAAGAAGGGGCCCGTGCGCCTCAGTACGGGTGGATCTTGAAAATCAAGCTGAACAGGGAAAGGAGAACTGTAAAAAAAATGAACAGACTTTAAAAATGGGGATTCGATGATATTACACCATTTTATTTCTTAAGAGAAAGAAGATCTAAAGAAATACGGTAAAATGTTGACATTTCTAAAGCCTGGATTGTAGGTACAAAGATTTTTACTACAGTCTTTATTCTTCTCAGTGTGAACAGTTTCATAATTAAAATCGAAAATATGCTAGCAAAAGGGATATGTACATAGACATACATGTGTACTCAAGATACAGCTACACAGATACAGGAGAAACTGCAACTTTGCCTACAGGAGCAAAGACTGCCAAGGATGAACACAGGCATGGGAACTTTTCATTATCACCTGTGTGGTTTTTTATTGTGAAGATGCATTACTTTTCATTCATATTTGACGAGCCAGATTTTGTAAATAAAATAATTAAAACATTAAAATTTAACCACAGCTTGATGGAAAAACTTGGGCATGCCAATGCTCCCACCAGGAACAATCAGAAAGCCTGACAAAACAAAAGAGGGTGGGGCCCGTGGAGAGAGCAGATGGCAACGTATATACCGCGTGGAAGTTAGACAGCCAGTGGGGATTTGCCGTCTGAGGCCCGGAGCTCGAATCCGGGGCCCTGTGACAACCTAGAGGGATGGGATGGGGGGGGACGCGGGAGGAAGGTTCCACAGGAAGGGGACATCCGTGCAGCTACGGCTGACTCATGCCGATGCACGGCAGAAACCAACACAGTATTGTAACTATCCTCCGATTGCGTGCTTTAAATAAAATTTTTTAAAATAAATTTAAAGGCGCTGGAGAGCTAGCAGACCACCAAGAATTGAAGAGTTGGGAGCCTCGGGAGAAGAAAACCACACAGAAGCAAACCAACATCCTACAGAGCCTGTGACCTTTTGAGTATCCGGCTCTACACTAGGGAACGGAGCAGGCGACGGCACCCCACTCCAGCGTCCTTGCCTGGAGAATCCCGGGGACGGGGGAGCCTGGTGGGCTGCCGTCCATGGGGTCGCACAGAGGCGGACACGCCTGAGCGACTTCGCAGCAGCAGCCGAGGAGCAATGCGGACAGGAGCGACTGAAGCCTCGGTACTGAAATGCCCGAAGGTGAACAGCTGTCCCTTACGATCCTTACAATTTTTTTCAACTAAACTGAGGTGCTTCTGAGAGCAGCATGAACATGACTAAAGGGAATGGCATCTGAAGTGAAGGAAGCCCCGATCACTGGCCGCAGCTCGCCGAGCCGGGCAGAAAGAAAGGTGTCCTCCCGGCCCAGCGAGAGCGCGCTGCCGCCCCGCAGCCAAGGAGGCGCCCGCAGCGCTCCCCGAGCCCTCCCTCCCAGTTAAGGCCCGCCCTCGCCTCCGCTCTACAGGAGCGCCTCTGGTTCACCAGTGTCTGCTTGTCCCAAATTGCAATTCTCTGCTATTCCAAGATAAACTCCTTTTGCTGGTTAAAAAAAAAAAAAAAAATGGTCTAAGGGAGGACCTTTAATTTGTATCAGACTGAAAGAAATGTAAAAAAAAAAAAGTATCTTATCATTTTAGTAGAAAAACACATTGAACTGTTTTGTTAACATTTATTTCAGCTCCCTGAATTTATATGGTGATTTTTAAGTAAAATATATAACAAAATGTTTTGGCTTCAAATGGCAAGATATTAATATACTATCCCAGGTGGATAACCCACCTGCCAATGCAGGAGACTTAGAGAGACCTGGGTTCAATTCCTGGGGTGGGAAGATCCCCCAGGAGGTGGGCGTGGCCACCGCCTATAGCATCCCATGGACAGAGGAGCCTGGCGGGCTGCAGCCCGTGGGGTCGCAGAGACAGAAGCGACAAACGCACACAGCGCAACATAATGTCTCCTCCCACCTTCATGTTTCCTAAACTCTCTCTCAAGAGACCTTTCTGATTTCATGCAATTAAAAAAACATTTTTTAAAAAAATTTTACTCTGGCCTCTACAGTACACAATTTTCAAATAGGGTATGTTTTTCCTCCCTTTTAAGTCACCTTCGCAGGCAGCCAAACTACTTTTTCTAGTCATGCAGCCCCACCTGCTGGTCACTTCTAGGCATAGCCTCAGGGTCCATTAGACCCAATTTTACTTCTGAGGGGTTTTTTTTTGAGCAGTTCTATCCATGATTTTTATTCTTCCTTGGAGGTCTTTAAAATATCAAAAAATAAAATTTACTTACTTTTAAATAACAGAATAAAATGCTGGTTAGTCGCTTCAGTCATGTCCGACTCTGTGCGACCCTATGGACTGCAGCCCTCCAGGCTCCTCTGTCCATGGGATTCTCCAGATGAGAGAAGACTGGAGTAGGTTGCTATTCCCTCCTCCAGCGGATCTTCCCTGCCCAGGGATCAAACCCGGGTCTCCTGCACTGCAGGCAGAGTCTTTACCACTCAGCCACCAGGGAGCATATGGACCCACTGGACCCTTTAACAAGTTTCAGATGTAAGAGTCTAGCAATCTTGTTTTTCTGTATCTTGATGACACATTTACTATTCCATCACCCTAAGAACTATGACATTATTCATCCATTATTCATGCTAAAAAAAGACTAAATAAGACAGTGGAAGAATGATAAAGAGACATCAGTAAACCAAAACCTAGTGATGCTGGTGCAATTGATCACCTGGGCAAAATCTCAAGACTGAATTTTCAGTTCTCAACACCTCAGAGATAAACTTCCTCACACTCACCAATGAGTGAACAATATATTTATAAGAAGAAAAAAATACAGTACTTATTCAAGAAGGAAGGATTTCATTGAACAATTACTTGTAACAAGAACCTGAGTGAGTGATAGTCAGTCTGTCTGACTCTTTGAGACCCCATGGACTATAGCCTATCAGGCTCCTCCATCCATGGAATTCTCCAGGCAAGAGTGCTGGAGTAGGTTGCTATTTCCTTCTCCAGGGGATCTTCCCAATCCAGGGACTGAACCCGGGTCTCCTACATTGCAGGGAGTCACCAAGGAAGCTCTGTTGTACAAAAAGAATATGTAACCATAGTATATTTTCATCTTTTATAATGTCTATGTGCCAATAATTATACTGTAGTTTCAAAGCGGACAATGTTGACATTAGGTGAATATATAAAGGTGACTGAAAGAGATGTGTAGAAATGAAAAAAACTCATTGGAATAGAGAAAATTAAAGAACCCATTGTACTCAAATGATAAATGATGATAACTGTTTTTCCTGGTATACCAAGCATCTGTGATAGGAAAAATAGGATACTACTCATAATATTTAGAAATACAATATCTAGGAATAAAATAATGAGAAATGTATATTGGGTGAAGAATGATAAAATTTTACTTAGGGATATAACAGAAGATATAAATAAATAATATTCAATACTGTAAAAAATGTCAATTCTCTCCAACTGCTTCCTAAATATATTAAAATAACTAAAGAATTTTATATATAACTCAACATGATGATTCTAAAATTTATATGAAAGAATAAATTTCTTTTTTATCTGTGCCCACAGACTGCATGATTTTATGAGTCATGCCAATGATTAAAATATCTGTCTTTTAAATTATTTTAATATTTAAATTTTTTATTTTATATTTATTTTTTGCTGCATTGCACAGCTTGTACACTTTTAGTTCCCCAACCAGGGATGGAACCTGGGCCCACATCAGTGAAAGCATCAGGTCCCAACCACTGTACCACCAGGGAATTTTCTATTTTTTATTTCTTTTTAAACTATATTTTATAAAAGCTATACATATTAATACATATTACTATATATTTGGGCTTCCCAGGTGGCATTAGTGGTAAAGAAGCCAACAGTCAATGCGGAAGACATAAGAGACACGGGCTCAGTCCCTGGGTTGGGAAGATCCTTTGGAGAAGGAAATGGCTACCCACTCCAGTATTCTTGCCTGGAGAACCCGATGGACAGAGGAGCCTGGCGGGCTGCAGTCCACAGGGCGGCAAAGAGCTGAACAGGACTAAAGAAAATTCTGAAAGAGACGGAACACCAGGCTAGCTGATCTGCTTCCTGAGAAATCTGGATGCAGGTCAAGAGGCAACAGTTGGAACTGGACGCGGAACATCAGACTAGTTACACATCCGGAAAGGAGTTCGTCAAGGTTACATATGGGTCATGCTGCTTATTTAACTTATATGCAGAGCACAGCATGAGAAATGCCAGGCTGGATGAAGCACAAGCTGGAATCAACATTACCAGGAGAAATATCAATAACCTCAGATATGCAGATGACACCACCCTCATGGCAGAAAGGGAAGAACTAAAGAGCCTCTTGATGAAAGGGAAAGAGGAAAGTGAAAAAGTTGGCTTAAAACTCAACATACCGAAAACTAAGATCATGGCATCTGGTCCCATCACTTCATGGCAAATAGATGGGGAAACAATGGAAACAGTGACAGACTTTATTTTGGGGGGGCTCCAAAATCACTGCAGATGGTGACTGCGGTCATGAAATTAAATTACACTTGCTCCTTGGAAGAAAAGCTACGACAAATCTAGACAGCATATTAAAAAGCAGAGATATCACTTTACCAACCAACATCCATCTAGTCAAAGCTATGGTTTTTCCAGTAGCCATGTATGGATGTGAGAGTTGGACTATAAAGAAAGCTGAGCACCGAAGAATTGATGCTTTTGAACTGTGGTGTTGGAGAAGACTCTTGAGAGTCCTTGGACTGCAAGGAGATCCAACCAGTCCATCCTAAAGGAGATCAGTCCTGAATATTCATTGGAAGAACGGATCCTGAAGCTGAAACTGCAATACTTTGGCCACCTGATGCAAAGAACTGACTCATTTGAAAAGACCCCAATGCTGGGAAAGATTGAGGGCAGGAGGAGAAGGGGAAGACAGAGGATGAGATGGTTGGATGGCATCACCGACTCAATGGACATGAGTCTGAGCAAGCTCCGGGAGTTGGTGATCGACAGGGAGGCCTGGTGCGCTGCAGTCCATGGGGTCACAAAGAATCAGACATGACTGACAGACTGAACTGAAAGCGCCTACACACACACACACACACACACACACACACACACAGATGTGATTTTTAATAATAAAAAACAGTACCGAGGGGCATAATGACAACCAATCAATCTCTGCCCCATCATTCTCAACTCTCAGCTTCCCAGTACAGAAATGCACCCCTTCCTATGTCTGCTTGGACCAAGCCGTCTCCCTCAGCTGTTCCAAACCACATCACGTCTTCGGTTGCTGCACACTGCAAGCGTGCTTTCTTGTACAGTTTGAAATGTTTCCTTTTCCTAAAGTTTCCACCGCAAGAGGGATGAAGAAATGATGACTTCTAGTGTTTCCTCTAGCTCCTCATCAGTCCACAAATTACTGAAAATCCATCTCACTTCAGTTGAGGTCTACTTGCTGTTCTAATCTGGAGGACTGGCCTCCCCTTTGGCTCATTCCTGTACAGTTTATCTTTCCATGAGGTTTTAGACACATTTCCCATTTTTAAACAATGCACCCTGTACTCCTCCTTTTGTAAAGTTTGCGCCACTTTTTGTCTTATGGATAAAACAGCTTCTCAGATACTTATGAGGATTTCAAGATTTTAATATTTTTGGTCTTTTGCTATTCCTTCAACTATCCATTTCCTCATAAGTTAATTTTTTATTTTATCTTGGGCTTTTTTGGTCATACTGCAGGCTTTCGACAAATGGTGCTTTTCAGCCAGACAAGTTTGCAGGCAGGATGAGTGAGCCAACGGACGAAAATCAGCCCTTCTGTCAGGCCCCCAGCTGACACAAAGCTAGCAGCAGCTGCCAGGCAGGTGCTGAGCTTCAGAGCAGGGCAAAGGTCACGGTCAGCTTCCGGGCCGAGGGGAAGACGACAGGCAACATGCACTTGAACCTCCCGCAGAAGAGCATCACCCTGATAAGTCTTCCTAAGGTTGCTGATCTAAGGTAACTGTGATTTCCAACGTCCTGTGTATTTTCTTCATACCAAGAATTGATAGAATATTTATTTAGTTATTTTGTTATGGTCTGACTATACTACTATGTTATCAATAAACAGATGCATATGATATCTATATGATATACTATAGGATACATTCTAATTGGAGGATTAGAATTCTAACTCTAATTCTAATTGATAAAGACTTGGCTTATAGTCTTTATAAGCATATGTGATGACCTTACAACTAGGGACACTCTTCAAATGATAATTCTACCTTTGACATATATAATTAATATAATATTTCACTAACATTATTATATATATCATTATATTATATAATCAATTTTGACTTGCAAAATCCTAATTTTACTTGGTATTTGCTCTCCTACACACACACACAGAAGCAAGCTGCCATACTGACTCATATTACATGATCCAGAGGGTATAAGCTTCTAGTCTGTGAACATTACACCAGGGCTATCCTCTTGTTGTTCAGTCACTAAGTCGTGTCTGACTCTTTATAGCCCCTTGAACTATATACGCCAGGCTTCTCTGTCCTTCACTATCTCCCTGGGTTTGTTCAAATTCATGTTCATTGAGTCAGTGATGCCATCCAACCATCTCATTCGTACTGTCCGCTTCCCCTCCTGACCTGATCTTTCCAAGCATCAGGGTCTTTTCCAATGAGTCAGCTCTTCGCATCATGTGGCCAAAGTACTGGAGTTTCAGTTTTAGCACCAGTCTTTCCAATGAATATTCAGGGTTGACTTCCTTTAGGATTAATCACCCGTGCTATATGGAGAAGGAAATGGCAACCTACTCCAGTATTTTTGCCTGAAGAATCCCATGGACAGAAGAGCCTGGCAGGTTAAAGTCCACGGGTTGCAGAGTTGGACACGACTGAAGCGACCAAGCGCACACTAGTGCTATGTAAGATCGGCTTCCCAGGTGGTGCTGGTGGGAAAGACCCTGCCTGCTGATGCGGGAGATGCAGGAGGCATGGGCTCGATCCCTGGGTTGGGAAGATCTCCTGGAGGAGGACATGGCAACCCACTGCAGTATTGCTGCCTGGAGAATCCCATGGACAGAGGAGCCTGGTGGGCCACAGTCCATGGGGTCACAAAGAGTCGGACACGCCTGAAGCAACTTAGCACGCTATAAGTTGTCAAAAACAACTCCAGTGAAGTCACTCAATCACATCCCTACTACCCATATTTCAAACAAATTTTATTTATTTTGGTCAAGAGAAAAATCCTTCCTGAAAATGGGAATTCTTGCTAACTGCACATGATGTCCCAGGAGGCACCCACCCGAGTCAGTCAGCCAGGTTTTGTCTCAAATAACCCCGTTCCCAATTCAAGGAAAGCACATCTTTCTGGGATGGGACAAAATCTGCTGCCCACCAAAACCTGCTCTTCTCTTTGCCAAGCAGCTGTCCGTGTTTCCCAGAAGCAGACCACCGGCCTTGTCACTTCATGCAGCCACCCGAGAGCCTCCTGCGCGCGCGAGGCTTTCCGCCACCATCTTTATGCTGGCGGCGCCGATATCCTCCTAACCAACTCTCACCTCTACCTTGAGATCCCAATCCCTATTTCTAACTAATTCATGCATCTTCAAACGCCAAGTTGAGCTCAGCAGCCTTCAGCCTCACCTCTCACGCCAGCTCTCCTCTCTTTCTATAAGCCAGAACAGCATGAGCATCTCCTCCTCGGCCAGGCTAAGAGCCACACCCCTCCCCAGCCAAGCCCTGTCTTTCTACACCCCTGTATCCCCTCTACGAGCCACTCAAAGGCACACAGCACCTGGTTCATTACTTGTAAAACAACAGAAGAGGCTTTCATTTGGTGAACGACACTAATGTACACAAAAAAGACAGCTTTTCTAAGAACCTAATCTACTGTCAAGCATTCAAACTCAATGAAAACTTCTTTCCTACAAGTTAATAAAAAACATAAGAGACTTACTTAAATGGTGTAAACAAAAACGACAAAGTAGCTTCTTTTTTCTGAGTCATTTTTACCTGGGAACCAAGCGTGAAAATATTTTATATTAGATAAGAGAAAAAAATGAACTGATTTCATTTTGAAATACAAATATCCATTAAAATGGTTCTTCAGCAATAGAAATAAATGGAATTTTGTGTTACTATCCTACTTCATAAATATTTAAAGAAAATGTTAATGCTATATAGTACCATTACAACAAGCTGAGAATGAAGTATATCAGGCCTGCAAAATGTCATATAATTAAGCTATACTTTTTAACCCTTACGAAACACAATAAGCCATGCTGCATTAACACTATTATGAATAACAGAAAGTTTCAGTTAAACGGTCATTTCTTTAAGTTGTTAATGCAAATAATAATATACCCAGAGCACCATGCAATGCTGCACAAGGCAAATCCCACTGACAGAGACTTGGTCTGTAGTCTTTATAAGCGTCTGTGGTGCTCTAACAATTCGGGACGCTCCTCAGAGCTAATTCTACACCCTCAAACTGATTCAAGGAAAGTGCATCTCAGAAATATGAAACTTAGGACACTAGTCAAACACAAACAATTTAAAGATAATAAATTATGAAAATCATTTCTTAAAATGCAAAATCAAATATTTTCACAAGATATATTCAGTTTTAAAATTGGAATCATGTCCGTATTTGTGTGTGGTCTCGTTTTACCTTGAACTGTTCAAGAATCTGTACTGCATTTGTAAACATGCTCTCTGCTTTGAAGAGATCAGAGGTATTAAGCATATCCACAGGAATGATTCCCTGTAAATAATACACACTGGTTTAATATTAGCACTAACAAAGCTCAGGTTATTCTGATAAAACAGAACAGACTTACAAGGAAGCAAGAGAGATAAGACATATGGACAAATAAATTCTTGGAATAATTAAAAACATTTTTTTTAATCGTAACTGAAAAATGTTCTATTACTTTTCTCACAAAATAGGTATAATAAAATAAAGAAAGCAAAAGAGATGAGTCAAGTTCAATCAAACCTAACATTTCTCAAAAGATCGCTATATGGCAGGCAGTGAGCCAGATGCTCTGCACACACAAAAAGCTCCTATGGTGGGCCACAGCCAGCACACCCAAAAAAAGACAGAAGGAAAATAGGAGTTTGCTATTAGGGTTTAGTTGCTAAAGCTGCCCAACTCTCGTGACCCCATGGACTGTAGCCCACCAGGCTCCTCTGTCCATGGGATTTTCCAGGCAATACTGAAGTGGCTTGCCATCTCCTTCTCCAGGAGATCTTCTCGACCCAGGGATGGAACCCGGTTCTCCGGCACCGCAGGCAGGTCCCTCACCGAGGGAGTGACCAGGGAAGCTCCACACGGTCACACTACACGGAAAGTTTCGTTTCCGAGACTCTGGTTTCAGTCATAGACATACCACACGTTTATGACTACAGGGGGCAAATGACGCAGAGCTCTGAGGCAGAGGATATTATTTTTTTTAACTTTGAGTTGAAGGGCTAGAAAGAATGGCTGATGGGAATGGATTCTGTCTTTTAGTTTTTCAGCATCCAGTTCCCATCTTAAACACATTTCCATTGGAAGCTGAGAAATTAGATGGAGCACAGTGGGTCTAATGAGGTCCCCTGCCTTCCCACACTGAAGGTAGACAAGTATTCCCGGCTGGACCACTCAAATGCTAACAAACACTGGAATTTGCTGCTTTAGGGTCACGGAACAGACGGTGCAACAGGCACGGTGAGGCCTGGTGACCCTGCAAACAGGCTCTGCCACGGAACTGCAGGGAGTTTCTTCGTCCCGAGTCTCTGGGGCACTGACCTAGCAAACCAGCAATATCTGTGTAATAAACTTTCCTTAAATGGATTCAGAAACACGTAAAAGGTAAACTTTACTGTACGATAATTTTTCTGTTATTCTGAGAGTTGATAAGAAAATCGTACTCTTTACCACTGAGTTAAGAGGGAAGGGAACTCCAATCAGAGCTGCCATCAACGGTGCGACATCAGCCTGCAAACAGAGGGAGTTAGATCTGAGACGGCGACAGACCAACAAGGACATCGAGTAAGTCAACTGCTGTGCCTGTATCTTGAAAGATGACCATGATATCCATTTTAATCCACTCTCATCAAATACTTATTCCATACACGGTAGATACTGATCTCTAAAAAAATGTCACTTGCTAGAGGTACATGAACGTACGAAAACCTAAATCTGAAATCACTAGGAGCCCCCAAAGTAAAATATATAAAACAAAAAAGTTACTTATTCTACAAGCTAAAAGCTTGACCATCTAATCTAACAGTTTTGGGGTATTACGACAAGGATGCTTACTAGATAGGAAATAGCCAGCAAAAGTAGACTTCAACTGCTGCTGCTGCTGAGCCGCTTCAGCCGTGTCTGACTCTGTGTGACCCCCCGACAGCAGCAGTGTATATACAAATATATATACACATATATTATATATTAATTAAAGAAAGAGTACAGCAGAAGGAGGCCGGCTGGCCAGCCAGTGACTCTCGAAGAAGGCATCAAGCAGGATAAGAGCCTCTTTAGACACAAGTCCTCGAGCACGGCTTTGGAGGGCCCCTCCAGGTCCAAGTGTCCGGAGGAGCGGTCCACGCTTCCAGTCTGCACGGCCTCACCTCCCCATCCGTCCTCGGGCTGCTCGAACTTGTTTTCACTCTTCATCATCCTCTAGACTGCACTCACCACAGAACTCATAGCCCCCATTTTCTACATCTAACTGACTGCTTTGGTATTAGTACCGATAATGTTTCAGGCAGTCAAGTGCTTGGCTGTCAGAATGCCCAATTCCAAACACTTCGCTTGTGATCTCTGAGACCTTGGGCAGGTTATTTCAACTCTCCAATGCTTCAGGTTTCCCTGTCAGTTAGAAAATAAATGAAAGTTTCTCCCTTATAGAATTATGGCACGATCCAATGAGACAATTTATAAAGTACTGGTGTGTAATAATCCCACACTAACCAGCGGCTGCAGATGCTGCTGTGATTATAATGATGCGACCACACGGCACTGTGCAGACCACCCTCTCTGGGTCTCTGTGACCCCACCATTAGAGTCTCCAGTCTCTACTTTCTCAGTTCAGTTCATTCAGTAGCTCAGTCGTGTCCAACTCTTTGTGACCCCATGAACTGCAGCACACCAGGCTCCCTGTCCATCACCAATTCCGAGTCCACCCAACCTCATGTCCTTTGAGTCGATGATGCCATCCAACCATCTCATCCTCTGTTGTCCCCTTCTCCTGCCCTCAATCTTTCCCAGCATCAGGGTCTTTTCCAATGACTCAGCTCTTCGCTTCAGGTGGCCAAAGTATTGGAGGTTCAGCTTCAGCATCAGTCCTTCCAATGAACATTCTCAAGCCCTCATTTAAAGTTGGAGTTTCGTCCTAGGCTCTCAGTCTGTCTCACTTTCACGATCTATGTCCTCTTTACCAAGCCCCATCTCACAGAAAACCGACAACACCCCTGGTCGCCTGATTGCACCCTCTTCCTTCCCCAGCCTCCACTGCTGGCCTCTGAATTGTCCTCCAACAGAGAGACGACCCTGCAGTAAAACCTCAGATCACGCCCCTCCCCAGGCTGCAAACACTAGGAGGGCTTCCCCCAACTTAAGGATGAATTCCAGAGGCCCACGAGGCCCTGCACGGCCCAGTGTCTGCCTTCCGCCTCCCACTGAACCACAGCGCTATGCTCTGTACACCACCGTCTTCAGGGTCCTTTGAGATGCCATGTGCCCCCTCCCAGACCTCTGGGCACACGCTGCCCCTTGGCCTGAGAAGCTCCCGCCTCCTGCACTGGCTCAGTCTCGGCTCAGGCCGCAGTTTCTCAGGAAGCCTTTGCTGACCACACAGCCCACCAGACAGATCTGCTCTGTGCCTTCATCGCTTCCCAGACCTCTTCTGCTGTACTCATCACCGCATTTATTTGTATGATAAGTAAAGATAAATGTAAAATTTATCTTATTCCTAGACTATAAGCTTCCTAGGAGAGGGACTGTGTCTTCTTTTATTCACCATGATAGCTGTCACACGAAGTTTAAAGTTAATACTTCAATGCTGAGTGTTAACGTTTGCACAGTGCTTAAACATGCTGCAGACACACAACGACAGAGGCAGAAGGGATGAGCACAGACCCTCATCTAACGCAGGTCTGAAGCAGTGTTCAGAGAGTAAGAGCATTCAGCTTTTGATGATGATCCAGTCTGGCTATAAATAATACATGCTCTTATTTTATGAACTTCAAGATATTCCTATCCCTCTGACAGTTGTTTTTATTGCAAATTAATAGACTGCTATCCAGTTCTATACATTTTCATTTGCTTGGGTAATAAGCATTCATCTGGAGAGATAAGACCATTGTTAATATGCTGAGAAAGAAAAGGCTTCTGTAAGCACACAGCTGAAAATGAGACCCCAGGCCTTGGTTTATCTTCCACAGTAAGGAAAGCCAGCTTCTGAGGTGAACGTGTGAGGTGATCTGGAGGAGGTGTAAGATATTCCTGCCATTCTGGAGGACACACACCGACGATACCATGCCTTTCACTTGCAGACAGCTATCTGCATAGCATGTCCTCAACAAGAAAATTCGGTGCTTCCTATCTACAGGTGACGCTGCCGGTCTAACCATTAGATTGGCCGGCACTTGCCTGTGATGTACGGTCCCCTACAGTGTAAGGATCCCTGTAAGGTCAGGTTTCTAATCTGTATGCTCCTGTCACTTTTTTCCCACGCATCTGTAAAAATTTGGGGGTAGAATTAAAGAGAAGACTTGTGTTAATAAAAAGGAAACAGCAACTGGCACAGGAAGAGGGAAGAAGCGCACCACGGGCTCCACCAGGCCTGTGCCGGAAGCAACGGAGCAAGGCAGCTGTGACACAGGAGCCACACAGAAGCCACACAGGTGTGACAGGCACGCACACTCCAGTCTGCATGATAATCCTGTGATTAGCCAGTGTTATTTGGAGGAAGTCTTCGCCTTTCAGTTTTATCTGAGGCTGCTTTATTTTGCCCAAAGAAACACTCTTTGCGATCCCATGAACTGTAGTCTACCAGGCTTCCCTGTCCACGGGATTCTCCAGGCAAGAGTACTGGAGTGGGCTACCATTTCCTTCTCCAGGGGAGCTTCCTGACCCAGGGACTGAACCCAGGTCTCCTGCATTGCAGGCAGACGCTTCACCCTCTGCGCCACCAGGGAAGCCCAAAATAAGATTACTCGGGATGAAAATATTCACACTAGCAGGAGTTCTCTTAGTAACTGAAATGTTTTAGAAAAATCTTTTATCATCTTTAATACAATTTTGTTTCCCAGATTTTTTTGTTCTAAACTTCTTATAGACAGAAAATTAAATTTGAACATGATTAAATATAATGAATACCTGATTAATATCTTGTCTCTTCCAGTTCTCCAACTTCCATTCTGAAAGATACAAATAAACATAAGTGCTGATGTTAAAAATTAAAAAAAAAAAAAAGAGAAGTTATTTCATTATTACAGGTGGTTAATGGAAAAAGAAAGTATTGGGACAGTCGATTTTAAGCCAAGTATGAACCACAAGGGTACTCAAAAGGCAGAGCTGCAAACTTTTTTAAACTAGAATTTTAAAAGAGTAACTCAATAAAATTTATTTGATATTTTCTGTAATAGTTTATTAAACTTCCAAAATGCTCACTAGGCCATAACTGCTTCAAAACATCAAAAGGCTAAGGAAGGAAGATGGAAGCAAGAGGCACAACGATGACGCCTGTCACACGGCCGCAGCGACAGTCTCGCTCCAGGTTACCAGGCAGCCCGCCGGCCGGTAGCCAATCGCAGCTGCTCTCTTTTTCTGTAATGGCAGCTGCTTGCAAAATACATGGAACTTTTTAGCTCTGGTGCTCCTGCCACCACTGATTCCAACTGTGAATGTGCTTAGCAGCTCAGCTCTGTCCGCCTCTTTGTGACCCCATGGACTGCAGTCCGCCAGGGTTCTCTGTCCATGGGGATTCTCCAGGCAAGAATACTGGAGTGGGTTGAAATCAACTGCCAAAATAAAGTTCTGTTTCCTAAGTACAAACATACTGTTTAACCTAGCTTCTAGTTGGACCCAGTCTAATCCATTTAAAAGGCTTCCCAGGTGGCTCAGTGGCAGAGAATCTGCCTGCCAAGCAGGAGATGCGGGTTTGACACCTGGGTCACGAAGATCCCCTGGAGAAGGAAATGGCAACCCACTCCAATATTCTTGTCTGGGAAATCCCATGGACAGAGGAGTCTGGCGGGCTACAGTCCACGGGGTCACAAAAGAGGCACGCCTGGGCGACTAAACAACAGAAACAGCCTATTTAGCACAGAGTGTAGGAACAGAGAATGCCGCAGCTGCCTAGGAAACCAGCTTGGCAGTTTGCAAAAAATAGAACATAAGGCACACATGAGCTGCTACTACTCACCTAGGAACCCATCCAAGAGGAATAAAAGGACACACCCATATAGAAAGGTTCGCTGCGCCACTGTAAAATAGCCCAGATGTGGAAACTACCCGAACGCCCAGAAGCTGACTGAACAGAATACGGTTTATACACATACGAGGGAGAGGGGAGGGGGGAGCGACCGCTAATTGACAAGGGTTTTTTGTGGGGGGGGGAGAGCAATGAAATTGCATAGCAGAGGCAAAACTCTGTGAAAATGCTAAAAAAAAATTCAATCGCACACTTTTAAAACATGAATTTTATAGTATGAGAATTATATCTCCAAAAATTTCCAAAAAAGACAGAACATGTAACAAAACTTTATTATACAAACCCAAAAGTCTTCTAGTAGAAATACCTAATACAGCTGTGAGTTCACATCACTGGAGAAGGTTTTAAAAAGAAAATTTCCAGGCCTCACCCAGACTCATGGAATCGAAATATCTAATGACAAGGTCTAGAAATCTGTAAATTTTAAAAAGTCTGTATTCTTAACAAGTACTTTGAATGAGTTGACACAACTAATCCAGAGAAGGACATTTGGGAGGAATTTATTTTGTCCAATTAGTAAAAGCTCTCAAATTCTAAAAAGACCCTTACCTTACAAGATAACCAGAACTCCAAGGAAAAAGAAATTCCTTTTTATCATGGATTGAGAAACAAGGAGGCTTGCGTAAGAGAAGGCCTTCAAAAATACTAGAGACAGGGCAAAGTCTGCCCAGTTCTGAAACATAAATTGTGACATATGTGTGGCTTATCTGACTGATAGTCTTTGTAGGTAAGATCTAAGCCAAGGGTTTAATCTGAGTCCTAGAGTAATAAGGTTTGTGAAAAAAGAATAGTACACTTGAACTTTCATAAGGCAAATAATAATGTGTATTTTAAGCTGAATATCATAAATGAAATAATATGAACTATACAAAAGTAATACACAGAAATAGCAATGTCACAAATAACAAAATGAAAGCTATAATTTGAAGTCATTTTTAAAAATTAAACTTTGATTTTAAAATGTCACATTCATAAAAACAATAAAGGTAAGCAAATTTCCTACCTTGCAAATATGAGTCATCAAAGTTCTGAGCTGACACTTTTTGGGGAAGCCTGATTCCAGCTCCCCAAGCGATAAAAGGAGTACAAGTCTCTAAAGGATGACCGGCTCCATGGGAGCCTACAAGTAAGACACAATGAGCAATGTGAGTAACCAAGACGAACTTATACCTGAGTAACCTATCCCTGAAAATCTTTTAATATTTCGTTGTAAAGAGTTGACCCATAAAGAGCTAATTTCTACCACCACACTCCCAAAAGTTTGCATCTCTATTTAACAATTAGTTTTAAAATACTCTCCAGGCAAATCAGAGCATCAACAACAAACAGGCAGAAAGAAAAACCAGAACATCCGTGGAGTGGCTCTGGTTGAAAGAAGATGAAGGATAACAACGACTAAGGCTATGAGGAGACGCCACCAGAGTGGCCGCGAAGGCAGCAACCGCAGGCGAGGCTCCTCTGGGGAGGAAGCGCTCAGGTTTGGGGTGGGCGGTCGAGGCCAGGTCTGCTCTGAAGAGGGCAGCAGTCTTGGTCTGCTTTTCCTCCCGGCCACCCTGGCTGGTGTAGCCCAAACCCCCTTATAAAGTGGGACCCGCTCATCAGAACTCTACACTGTGATTCGGGGACTCAAGTCTCCGCTTTGCCTTGACTTGCTCTCTGGGCACACTGTCTGCCTTGGGAGTCTGGCAGAGTGGACAGTCTCCTCTAGTGGACAAGGTCAGTAGCCCTAGGTCCCCCAGCAACACCACCTTGCACTCAGCCCTACGCCATCACACAGTTGCGTGTAGGGAGGTAACCGTGAGTTGGGGGGGGTTCCTCTGTGTGTGTGTGTGCACGCGTGCGCACACTCAGTTGTGCCCCACTCTGCAGCCCTGTGGGCCGTAGCCCGCCAGGCTCTGCCCATGGATCTTCTCTGGCAAGTATGCTGGAGTGGGTTGCCACTTCCTGCCCCAGGGGATCTTCTCAACCCAGGGATCGAACCCGTGTCTCCTGTCTCCTGCACCGGCAGGGGGATTCTTTATCAACTGCACCACCTGGGAAGTCAGATGAGAATATGTGCCTTTCACAGTTAAAAGAAAGACTGCATAAGATTAGTCTTTTTCACACTGCCATGTTATGCACACTCTCATATGCCAGACACTTTGTATACACTAGACATCTAATCCTCTGCAATGCCCTAAAATGTCTGCAAGCTACACCCGCCGCGACTCCAGTCATAAAGCATATGCATCACTCAGAGACAGACTGACCCCAGTCGGTCATCCCATGGTCTGCGGTGAAGACAAATGCTGTTTTCCCGTCATTTCCATAAAAGTCTTTGACAGTAGCCTCAATTTCTTTCAATTCTTTATCAACTAATTTAATATTGTCTGAATATTCCCTGTTTAAAAAGAAGAGCAAATTATATTAATTACATTAATTTGGCAAAATCAAATTTATTTTGATTCAACACGAATTTATGATAAAGTCAGTAACTGCTAAAATACTTCTAGATTTCAACCTTAATGTTTTTTAATCAGAGCTCTGTAGATTGTTAAAAAACACTTTTTCCTCTCTTAAAGAAGTAAAACAATCTGAAATCATTTTCAGAAATTTTTTTTTAAAGCATCGATTAGCAAATAGGTCTCTATGAGCGCTTTCTAAGCCTCAAATGCAACAATGATGACTTTTAAACTCATGTCTCTAATAATGTCTATGTTGCTTTTGACACATTTATCAAACAGGTTAAGTATCACTGTTTCAACTATAGAATTTCATTCTTTAGTGTGTTTATGATACGATATAACACATTTTGGACAAACTATATTTAAGCTTTCCATACAGTTGCACAAGGGGTGGTTTAGTATGTTTTATTACTTAAGACAATGCATTGTGTTACAGATGAGAAGCATGAGGTATTCATTACTGGAAGTTAAGAGTAATCTAAATCTAATCCAAAATGAAAAATAAAAGCATAATATGAATTCTTCCTATCTTATGCTCTGCCAAAGTGAGAAAGACAGTTGTTGTTTTCTATAAGGAGTGCTGCTGAAATACGGTGCACAAAACTTCATACTGTTATCTGCTCGATGTAGCACTGATTAAATGGAACGTAAGGAACAGCTAGTTACATCTTTTTGTGATACAAACATTAACATAATAAAAATGCTTTTTGTTTTAAAATTTATTAAAATCCTTCTCAAATATAATCTTTTTCTCTCTGCTTTGATAAGTGAGTAATATGGAACACACGTACAGAACATATTTTACTTATATTAATGTGTAGTGTGGTCACAGCACATGTGATTTTAGCCACAATATCATACTACATATCATATAAATTAGAATATATTCTACTTTAGAGTTATTTAAAATATAAGTTCTGTTGTGATCATTACAAAGAAAGTACATTATAGTACTTTAAAAGTTCAAACGGAACAGGTATTTCCCTCAAAACCATGAAATTAAACCCGGCATTAAAATTACCTTGATGTTGGTCGATGAGCATGTCCATTTGTGTCTATCCCTAATAAATGCAAGAAGAAGACTATTCTGTCTCCGTTTAGTTTAGAAAGCAAAGATTGGTTGTTTCTGGCAGCGTGAAAGAACTCCTATATGTAACAAATCAGTTAAAAATTTTTAGTTCATTAATTTTATTAAAAAATTAATTTTATTAATTAATTAAAAATTTTATTAATTTTATTTAAAAAGTAATTCTGATGAAAACATTTAATTAAACTTATACAGAACTAAAAAATCAAATTGTCCTATTTTATTTAAATTTGTCCTCAGGACCTACCAACACAAAGTACTTGTCAGTTCAGACATCTACATTCAAAACACAAGTGAGCTATTTTCCGTGTTATAATTAGGCTGAAAAAAGATTATAGAAAGGGGATCTCAGTTTCATGAAGTTCTAATAATACTGGAGAACTATTTTGACATGAGCCAACAATAAAACAGCACTCATGGCAGCAATTTAGGAACGCGTTATGAGTGTTAAAACGTTTTCCTGCTTCTTGTCCTGTGTTGGCGCCCTAGTTCAACCATAATCTCACTTGGAACATTGCAAATAGCTTATTTCTACTGTCCCAAGACTCGAATCTGTGCTTCACAAGGTATGATGGAAAAATGGCCACATAATGAATGGAAATACAGTTCAAAAATGATTAATTTCACAATGATAAACTGGATTTATAAAGCCCTCTAAGAAAAGGGTTCATCCTGAATTTACATACACATGAATGTGTAAGCAAGTACCTACAGAAAGTACTTTTAAATTATTTTGAATAAGTCAACTGACTGCCAAGATATATAATTATTATTCACATAAATGTCTTTAACTATCAGTTCAGTTCAGTCGCTCAGTCGTGTCTGACTCTTTGCGACCCCATGAAAGACCCCATAGTCTTTAACTATATAAGATGTTAATTTTAACAAGGTATTTAACTTTCCAATAAAAGCCTGAAGTATTCCTTCAACCAACTCTTCATTATTACAAACATTAAAAAATATAAATGGTGCCATTAGAGAAACTACCTATTTCCAAATAAGAAGAAAAAAAGGAATACAAATGAAATTAAACATAAATAAAAATAAATATAAATAAACATAATCATCCTTAAAAGCATAAAATGGCCCCCTAGCTTTCATATACATTCTAATTAGCCCCTAAGAAACTTTAAATCTATATGGAAACAGGAAGTTTTTCAAGAGAAAGGACTTATATTCTAAAGATGTAATTGAAAAGCTGACGAGAAACAACAAAACTTAGCAATCGAATTGGAGTCGAATTTACAATCTGTTTCATGACTGATATTATTCAGCTTTGTAAAAAGTGCGGTTCATTCAAAAGTGGACATACGATCTGGGAAACCATGAAATACTAATCTTGCAGAGCTCAAACTGATAGATTCCCATTGCCTTTTAAAAAATTGGTCTTTTGCACACAAGATGTGAAATACACTCTTAACTTCTTCCCCACTCCCAATATTTAGTATAATTATGCCCACCAACTCCATTTTGTTCTTAGCTCAAAGGCACTTGTTCCTTTTTGTATTTAAATATTTATTATGCACTGGGGGAGAGTGCATGCATTCTCCCTTTCCCTCTAAGTAAAGCTTCTGATTTTATGGGACCATGTTAGTGCGCCAAACTTAAAACCTACATGTTTCTTATTCTCTCCCACGGTACCTGTTTGGTTATGGCCAATGAGACAGAAATCAAACACTTCAGTCAAAAGACAATGTGTCTTTTGAAATAAATTTAACTATTTATTAAGGTCTTTTCGAAATAAATTTAGTTTAGAAGAAGACAGAGTCCTTTTCAATTCCGTGTATTGTTGACCTAAAACACTGAAATAATGGCTGGAACTCCAGCATCTCCTGTCGTAAGACGACTCAGAAGCTAAGGCCACACTCTGAGGACAGAAGAGACACTTCAGAGGCCGGGTCTTAATGGCACTGGGGAGCCACCATGCCAATCCTGGGCTACCTCAATCCTGGGCTGCCTCAGTCCTGGGCTGCCTACTGGCGTTATCATTCACTGAGAGACAAGCTAGCTTTAAAGCAGTATTTTCACTCTATTACAGAGTTCCTTTGGAGCCCAAGTTATCATTATGCTGTTGGCCTGAGACACTCTGCTCTATGTGCAATCCAGGCCCAACCATTTCTATGTTTCCTAGGCTTTTCCAGGAAAGTCTTCCTCTAACTGTTCAGCTCAGATTGGACTTTTCTAAAGATATCTTCTTAGTCCCTATATGTTTCCTTCACACCACTCTTTACTGCGGATGATTTTATATTTTTGTTGTTACCTGATTAATGTACATATACCTCTATCACATCTTATGAAATTATAGGGAATTCTTTTTTTCTGGTCAATAGCAGTGTTGAAATAAGGTTAAAAAAAGGCATAGAATCAAGCCAGCCCCTAACTGTATCTGCCTAGTTATACAAAGTGATAACCACTAACTATATCTGCCTAGTTATACAAAGCGATAACCACTAACTATATCTGCCTAGTCATACAAAGCGATAACCACTAACTATATCTGCCTAGTCATACAAAGCTGTAACTACCTAACTACATCTGCCTAATTATACAAAGCTGTAACTGCCTAACTATATCTGCCTAGTCATACAAAGCGATAACCACTAACCATATCTGCCTAGTTATACAAAGCGATAACCACTAACCATATCTGCCTAGTTATACAAAGCTGTAACTGCCTAACTACATCTGCCTAATTATACAAAGCTGTAACTGCCTAACTATATCTGCCTAGTTATACAAAGCTATAGCCACTAACCATATCTGCCTAGTTATACAAAGCTATAGCCACTAACCATATCTGCCTAGTTATACAAAGCTAAAGCCACTAACTACATCTGCCTAATTATACAAAGCTATAGCCACTAACCATATCTGCCTAGTTGTACAAAGCTATAGCCACTAACCATATCTGCCTAGTTATACAAAGCTATAGCCACTAACTATATCTGCCTGTCCACAAGGAATCAAACCCACGATGCTGGACATCTTTGGCTATGTTTATGAAGTCAGAAGCCAAGGGCGTTGAAACAAATACTAACGTAAATTGATTATATTAAGAAGTGATACTTAGCAAAATCATTTGCTATTTTTGTAAAGAGATTTTATTTAACTTGAAGATTTTCACTTTCACTTTAAGTAAGAAAAGAAAATCTTAAGGGAACAAATTCCAAGGAAAGAAATATGGTTTATCAAAGAACATATTGAGCACTTAATTCCTGATAAATATGCAGACAGCTACTGACTGTTTACAAACAAGCAATAAAAAATGACTGTGTTATGGAGAAGCCCACAGTGTCAGTCCAGAGACACTGCTGGTAAAAATAAGAATCACTAAAGGTCAGTCAGTGAATGCCTCCTACAATAGATGAATTATGAGCTCCAATTTGGAGATGAGAAAGAAGAGAATGATAGATAGGAGTCAGCCAATATCCAGAGTTTAGATTTTCTCACAATTTTTGAAAACATAAATTCTACTGGATTCCTGGTGAAACTCTGAGGATTGTCACTAAAAAATAGTCCAAAAACCCCTCTACTTCTTAAAGAGACTCAAATGTTTTACTAGGATTAACTTATGAACTTGGTTTTTGCTTATCTAATTTTTCTTTGCAAATATTTGAAACATCTACTGTATTCTATAAGAAATGCCTTAGATTTGAAACTTCAAAAGACTTCCACATACATCACTGCTTGTCAGAGACTGACTCTGTGGTCAACAAAAGACCAGCAAGGTTATTCTGGGGTGATTCAGCAAATGAGGAAGGAAATGTGGGGTTCCTGAATCACATCCAGGGCCCACTTCACTGCAGAAGCATGGAATTGAAAAGGGTTTACTTTTTCAAATTATTTTTTAAAAATCTGTATGGTTATTGTAGAATGTGCAATTCCTTAGAATCCAGTCTTTTCAAAATTGTATGCTACAATAAGGAACTTTCAAATTCATCCAAGCAAAAAAAACTATAGATGCATGTATTAACAAATCAGTTTCCAGCACATTAGGTATAGCTACTAGACAACTGCATGAGGCAAATACCTACATCTAGTGTGTGGCAGGCCAGCCACCAACAGCACATACCTTCACATGATCAAAAACCCACGTGTCCAGTTTTGTTACATCGTGGGCACCAAAATCCTCACTGGATGCATCATAACTGTCTGTAAAAATATGGTTTCCAGAGTCACCTGAAGAGGAAATTTTAGGGAAAAATTTTAATGATCTGCCATGGACCATGGTGTACGCTTGAACGTATGCTGTTGCTTCTGTTCTCCCAATAACATTTTCCAGTTTTATAGATACAGGTCAGTTCAGTTCAGTCGCTCAGTCGTGTCCGACTCTTTGCAACCCCATGAATCGCAGCACGCCAGGCCTCCCTGGCCATCACCAACTCCCAGAATTTACTCAAACTCATGTCCATCGAGTCGGTGATGCCATCCAGCCATCTCATCCTCGGTCCTCCCCTTCTCCTCCTGCCCCAATCCCTCCCAGCATCAGGGTCTTTTCCAATGAGTCAACTCTTCGTATGAGGTGGCCAAAGTATTGGAGTTTCAGCTTTAGCATCAGTCCTTCCAAAGAACACTCAGGACTGATGTCCTTTAGAATGGACTGGTTGATCTCTTTGCAGTCCAAGGGACTCTCAAGAGTCTTATCCAGTAACAGTTCAAAAGCATCAATTCTTCGGCGCTCAGTTTTCTTCACAGTCCAACTCTCACATCCATACATGACCACTAGAAAAACCACAGCATTGACTAGACAGACCTTTGTTGGCAGATACAAGTGAGCTGTAATTTAAAATGCTAAGAAAAAAATCACAACACTAGTTAGTATACAATAGCATAAAAGTAAACAACGGAGTTTGCCTTCAAGTAAGGATGAAACTACTCAAAGAATTTGGGCATCTAGGGATGGTACAATCAGATTAAATCACCTGTTTTACAAAATTCCCTAACCAAGAAGAAAATTCAAATATTTCAATTCTTTCGTTCATAAAATACATGCATTCTTCTCAATGTATGAGAAAAAATATTGATAATTGCCAAATAGTTTGAAAGGGTCAACAAATACATTAATCACTTGTAAGATTTTATTAAGGATCTAATCAACTTAGTGAATTTCTGAGTTAGATAGCCTCTTAAAGGTCATAAGGAAGAGAGATAACAAAATAATGACAATCTCTTATAATAATGACAAGCTAAGCTCCAATGATACTGGTTCCACCCCTCAACCATCCTATTCTTCAAATCCCAAGTAAAGATCTGAGTGGGACTGTAAATTACTGTAAGAAATGGAACAGTCCCATTGGATTGTCTCCAGTTAAGGCACTGATCCTGTCCTATGAACTGAAGTCAGAAGCAGGGAGGTGAGTTTGGTAAATCATAGCAACTTCATCCTCACCACTACCAGTCCCCAAAAAAGCTTAACTCCTTGCTCCTTGGAAGAAAAGCTATGACCAACCTAGACAGCATATTAAAAAGCAGAGACATTACTTTGCTAACTAAGCTCAATCTAGCCAAAGCTATGTTTTTTCCAGGAGTCATGTGTGGATATGAGAGTTGGACTATAAAGAAAACTGAGCACCGAAGAACTGATGCTTTTGAACTGTGGTGTTGGAGAAGATTCTTAAGAGTCCCTTGGACTGCAAGGAGATCCAATCAGTCCATCTTAAAGGAAATCAGTCCTGAATATTCACTGGAAGGACTGATGCTGAAGCTGAAGCACCAGTACTTTGGCCACCTGATGCAAAGAACTGGCTCATTAGAAAAGACCCTGATGCTCGGAAAGACTGAAGGTGGGAGGAGAAGGGGATGACAGAGGATAATATGATTCGATGGCATCACCGACTCAACAGACATGAGTTTGAGCAAACTCCGGAAATTGGTGATAGACAGGGAGGCCTGGCGTACTGCAGTCCATGGGGTTGCAAAGAGTCAGACACAACTGAGCGACTGAACTGAACTTCAAGCAGTATGAGTTTGTGGACCTGCTCTACATAATAATGTTCTGTGACTATCACACAGAAAATTCTGAATATCTGATTTGCTTTTGAGATATAGAATAATCTTTAATAATTCCAACTGTTATAATTTATAGTATAATTATACCCATGACTAAAGGTCCAAATCTTTTCATTGGGTGAAATGACCTCAATGTTCCCACTAAAAAGCACTTAATAGCATAAAATTTAAGTGGAATCTAGCTGATTCTAGAAAATGATGCAAATGAACTTCCTCATTAAGAGATGTTCTCACACTTGCAGATTCAGGCACAGAAACACAACAAATACAACAAATCTCGTTGGCATGATCTTGAACACATGAAAACAGAAGCTATAAATATAAATTTTGCCATTTAAATCTTTATGTGATTAGGTACTAACTTCTTAATAGTCAAAGTAAGTGACCATCAACAACATAATGAGATCACTGTAATAAGCCTTTTGGTCAATATTTCACATGAATTAATTTTTTTAACACCCAAAACAAACCTATAAGATAGAAATTATTATTATCACATTTTACAAAAAGGAAAACTAAAATTTAGAGAAGTTATCTAACTTACCCAAGATTAAAAAGCTGTTAGATGTTAGAATCATATACCATTTCACTGAATCCAAGGTATTTAAACTGTATAATCCAACATTTTAAGTACAACTAAGATGAAAAAAAATCAAACCCACACATCTATTATAATATACACTCATTTCAGAGATGTTAAATATGTCAAAACATGTATCTCATTAATCAGTAAAATGTAGTATATCTTTTAAATTACCAGATTGATTCATTGCCTACTTAGTATTTGGGGAAATATAATCAGCGACTCCTACCTTTGGCAAACATAGCCAGGATGTCTGGGCTTCCCCAGGACCATGTGTACCTGGTTTCATTAAGAAGAGAATCAAATTCTACAGGATTTTCCTTCCATCCTTCAGGTAGTTGAGAAAAAAAACAATGACAATAGTAATATTTAGATGGTGATGCATTGGTGTGGCTCCTGAAGAAGTTTTTTTTCAAACAATAACAAAGAGGATTAACCGCAGAACAAATGCAAAACTAACGGCAGCTTTTGTCACCTGCGTCTTCTACTGCAAGCCTCGTTAAAAAGCTCGCCAGCTAACCGACTTCTACTGCAAGCCTCGTTAAAAGGCTCGCCAGCTGACCGACTTCTTACTAAAATACAGAATCACTTCCGAACTTTTGAGAGTTAACATCTAGGAAAACCAGCAATCCATCCAATCATATTCTATCAACAGGACATGATGATACAAGATTAAAGGTGTACCCCTGAGTCAGTCCCAGTGTGTGTGTGAGTGAGTGAGGCTAAGCGACTTGTCAAAAGGATCTCAGAACATCCTTCGCTTTGTGTCACGGTGCAGTATTAAAGAAGCAATATTTGTGCAAGCGGTCTCTTCGTGTGATAAAATCATCTAAAGAGACAGTACCTTTGGCAACTGCGCTGACATCTTCATAGAACCCTGCAATAATGGCCACGTGCCCGGGCCGAGACTCGGTCGGCACATGCGTGTGAGAGATCCCCCAGCTGCCTTCGTTCATTATGACATTCCTGAAAGGTGTCACAGACAGAGAGTCAGCATGCACTACAGTCACGGGCTCTGCGGAGGTTTTAGAAAAACAAGATCACCACAGAAGAAGTCCAATCAAGAGAAGGAGTCAAAATTTAAGAAGGAATCTTTCTGATCCCAACTGGGCTCGGTCCAGTTCCTCCCACCAGACGGATTCCACCAGACGGATTCCATAGCATAAGAAAGCCCAGGTAAGACAAGGAACCTCCCAAGCATCATACAGAATCACAAAACGAAATACACGCTAGAGCTCTAAGTCACAAAGTATCAAAATGCTGTGTTACATAAGAAATCACTGATACACAAAGTATTACTTTGTCAATGCTAAATTTTATTAGGTGTGATGATGGTGGTGTGATCATATTGAAGTCCTTGTTCTTAGGAGATACACACTGAAGTGTTTAGGGGTAAAGTGTGAAAATATTTTGCTTTCAAATTATTCAGGAAAAAAAATAAAGTTTCAGCGTGTATGTGTGTGTGTGTGTGTGTACTGAGACAGAGAATGCAAATATGAAAAATGTTTAAAATGGTCATATCTAGATTAAGGATATACAGATGAATATTCATGATATAATCCTTTCAACATTTCTGTAGTTAAAAGTTTTTCAAAATAAAAAATTAAGAGGAAACAGCTATACTCTCAATTAGGAGTTAAATTATCTTTCTAAATTTGAGATTAAAACAAGTCAAAAGTTTCTTTTGCTAAATGTATCACCATTCTTTAAGCTGTCTAAGGGTGATTTGCAAAATCTGGAGAAAAATGCAAAACGAACAGTAATGCCAACAGGTAAAAGGCCAGCAGAGCAACAAGTTATGAAACACAAATTCATTTGTAACAGTTTTCAAGCTAAACTCTCAACTCTCAAAATGTTCTGGAGAGAAGTACCTAAAAGTGCTGATTTAGATACTTTTAATTGACTTATAACCAAATAGACTTTGGTAAAATACATATATAAAAAGTAAAAGGCTTGAAAAACCATTAAACCACATGCTAAGGGAGAAATGTTTTTTAACTTCTTCAGTTCTATAATGGAAACTGAACTCAAGCAAAAACAGGGAGGTATAAAGCAATGTGGATACCTCTCATGAGAAACATTTTGATCAGATCGTATTTTTAAAAAAACGAAGTGAGAAACAAAGAAAACCTGTCAAAAAGGCTTCAGAAGCAGCTGGAAAGGCAGGCAGCACGCAGCACAGCCCCTGGGAGCCCCTGGCCCCCACCGAACACCCCAGGGAGAAGCAGGCACTGTCGGAAAAGCTCATCTTCGTCTCAACAACCAGTAGAGTTTACAGTCATTAACTTTGCAATGAACTACATTTCTCTCCTCTCTATGACAACTAAGAAATTCAAGCAAGTATATCACCCCAATTTTTAAACCAGTCATAGGAATTCATGTTACATATTTCTGTGTACTGAACCTAACCCTGACAATCTTATTTTCCTACTTGTATTTTCCTATTGCCCTGAGTTGCTTGTTTCTTTGTATCCTTTAATATATTATGCATTTCTTTGATGCACCATAAATTTATTCCTGGAAATCTGACAGAGAATTCAGGTTCATTCATTCTTCTAGCAGTCAACAAATATTTATTAACTGCCTACTATGGTATCTGGTCCCATCACTTTATGGGAAATAGATGGGAAACAGTGGAAACAGTGTCAGGCTTTATTTTTTTTTGGGGGGGGGTCCAAAATCACTGCATATGGTGATTGCAGCCATGAAATTAAAAGACATTTACTTCTTGGAAGGAAAGTTATGACCAACCTAGACAGTATATTAAAAAGCAAAGATACTGCTTTGCCAACAAAGGTCAGTCTAGTCAAGGCTATAGTTTTTCCAGTGGTCATATATGGATGTGAGAGTTGGACTGTGCAGAAAGCTGAGCACCGAAGAATTAATGCTCCAACTGTGGTGTTGGAGAAGACTCTTGAGAGTCTCTTGGACTGCAAGGAGATCCAACCAGTCCATTCTGAAGGAGATCAGCCCTGGGTGTTCACTGGAAGGACTGATGCTGAAGCTGAAACTGCAATACTTTGGCCACCTCATGCAAAGAGTTGACTCACTGGAAAAGACCCTGATGCTGGGAGGGATTGGGGGCAGGAGGAGAAGGGGACGACAGAGGATGAGATGGCTGGATGGCATCACCGACTCGATAGACATGAGTTTGAGTCAACTCCGGGAGTTGGTGATGGACAGCGAAGCCTGGCGTGCTGCGATTCATGTAATTGTAAAAAGTTGGACACGACTGAGTGACTGAACTGAACTGAACTATGTTTTAGGAACCAGAAATAACGTCGTGTATAAAACCAAGTCCCTGCCTTAGTGGAAGCTGTACATGCTGAGTGGTACTATAAAGAAAATCACAGGATAGAGGAATAAGAAGCAATGATGACAGGTAGGGACAGGGGAAAGAGACAATTTTAGACAAATTTCCCTTGAATTTGAGTTTTAATCTCTCCACATTAGCATTAGGAAGGGCTTTTGAGGGGCTTGCTATGAATGAAAAAAAAAAAAAAGAATAGTTGATTGCAAGAACCCCACAGGTCCAAAAAATTAAATATTTCTTTTCAAAGCCGCTTCAGTTCATTTCAGTCACTCAGTCATGTCCCACTCTTTGCGACCCCATGAATCGCAGCACGCCAGGCCTCCCGTCCATCACCAACTCCCGGAGTTCACTCAGACTCACGTCCATCAAGTCAGTGATGCCATCCAGCCGTCTCATCCTCTGTCGTCCCCTTCTCCTCCTGCCCTCAATCCCTCCCAGCATCAGAGTATTTTCCAATGGGTCAACTCTTCGCATGAGGTGGCCAAAGTACTGGAATTTCAGCTTTAGCATCATTCCTTCCAAAGAAATCCCAGGGCTGATCTCCTTCGGAACGGACAGAATCCAAAATTATCATATTACATAGTGATATAAATTTGGAAGGCTTTATTTTATAGAAAACATATTTTGAATTAAAATTTATATTTTTTAGATAAATACCTTTGTAATTGGCAATTCACTGAAATTTATGCTTGTCCTTACTTGAAAATTGAACAGTCTTACTTTACAAAAAAAGAAAAAAAGATAATATACTGAGTTGTAAGCCAGCATTCAGAATTAGGACAAGCGAGGCCAGGCAGCTAAGGCCATGCATTTTGACCACCTGCTATCAACCTCCACAATAACAGAAGTAACTGTGGAAGGAAGCACACTTGCTAATTTCTAAGACAAAGGCAGAGGCACACGTGCCCTACTCTCTTTCATCATCACCCCTCTACCCAGTGTGAGGGAAGCAGTCTCAGCCTAACAGTTCCAGAGATGTCCTTGTACCAGTTGACACGCTTACCTAAGAAATGGCGCCCTAGAATTCCCATCTTCATCTAATTCATAAAGCTTATCTGCTCGCAGGCCGTCAGCAACAAACAGCATCAGTCTTTTTGCCGGGGGAGGCAGGGGCGTAAACCGAGGAGTCATTCCATGAACCAAAGGAGAGGTGAAATAAATGTCGAAGATGGAGGCGAAGAACACGAGGTGCACGAGCAGCCCCAAGGCGACGTACAGCAGCATGTCCGGGGGGCCGTCTCCAGGGCAGCTGGGGAGAGGGCACGGGACCACATCCGGGTAAGCCTTAGAGCAAGCACGTATGTTCCACCTTACTTGATGACTAGAGCTGCCTGCACTGAGCAACTTCACTTTCACTCTTCACGTTCATGCACTAGAGACGGAAACGGCAGCCCACCCCAGTGTTCTGGCCTGGAGAATCCCAGGGACGCGGGAGCCTGGCGGGCTGCCGTCTCTGGGGTCACACAGAGTCGGACACGACTGAAGTGACTTAGCAGCAGCAGCAGCAGCAGCAGCCTCATTTTTCAGTCTCAAAAAACTTCTTAGTTTGGTGGACACTTTTTATTTCCTCCATCTTTCAATAAGCGTCATTGCTCTGCGGCTCCTTCCCTATCTACACTGGTAACTGTTTTCAAGTTGTGGTAAGAGGGCTTCCCTGGTGGCTCAAACGGTAAACAATTCGCTGGCAATGCGGGAGACCTGGGTTCGATCCCTGGGTTGGGAAGATCCCCTGGAGATGTGGGATGGCAACCCACTCCACCATTCTGGCCTGGAGAATTCTATGGACAGAGGAGCCTGGGGGGCTCTAGTGCACGGGGTCGTGAAGAGTTGGACACGACTGAGCAACTTAAAAGAAAAAGAGAGTTCTTAACATAAGATCTACCCTCTTAAATTTTTATGTGTAAAACTGTTATACATTAGATCTCGACAGCTTATTCACTTTGCATAAGTGAGATTTCACAGCCACTGAACAACCACTTTCTTTCAGCGCCCCCCCCCCCTCACCCGCCGTGAGTGTGACTCTCTTAGACTATCTCAGGCCAGCAGAACTGTGCACACCCGTCCTTCTGGGAGCGACCTGTTTCGCTGAGCCTTGTGTCCTCAGTGTGTACCCATGACACTGGCCAGGACTTGTACTGTGATCCGTTTGGTTTTGTCCCGTCTGTTACCTTACTGTGGTTCTAATTTATGTCTCCCTGGTGGTCAATGATGTTGAGCTACTGTACTTGCATGTAATGGACATTTTTAAATCCTCTTTCATCCCCTTTTCATTTTTTTAACCGTGTTTTTCAAAGAGCAGTCAGTACTTATGAATTCTGAAAGTTCTGAATTAACTTTTCTTTTGGCGATTGTATTTTGTGTTCCACCTAGGGAATTTTTGTAGATGACAACACTTTCTTTAGTATAGACTTTTACTATTTTTATTTTAAAACAATTTCAAGTTCAGAGAAAAGCCACAATAATGGTACAAACACCCATACACCCCTTAGCCATATATCTCTAACGTTATCCTTTTTCTCTCGTCCTTGCCTCGTCTCTTTAACTTACCTCTCTCGTGTGTGTGTGGGGGGGTATAGTTCAGTGCTTATTTTCTGACAATAATGATACTCCCTTATGTACCTACGGTGGTTACCGACATCAGTAAACTCAACGTCAGTATTTTACCTAATGTACCATCTATACTTCAACTTTTTGAAGTGTCCCAGTAATATTCTTCACAGCATTTTTATAGCTTTATTGAGGTATAACTGGCCTATAATAAGCTGTGTACATATTTAAAGTGTATAATAATCACAGGAGAGAACATACTCATAACCCTCAAAACTTTCCTCATGCCCCTGTGGTTCATCCCTATATATTTCACTTTTTAATGTTATTGTAAACGGTATTTTCAATTTCAGTTTCCCCTCATTACTTTTTAAATCACTGCTGATCTTTATCATTCACCTTGTATTCTGAAACGCTAGAAGCCTGTTTGTTCTGGTAGATTCTCTGCAGGCACCTTTCGGCCTTCCCTGCACACTTTCTCGTGTCTCAACCTTGCGCGGTCTAGGACTAGCGTGACGCTGGGCACAACAGAGGCCCCGCCTTGTTTCCAGTCTTAGGGTGAAAGCTGTCAGGTTTTCAGGTTTTCTTCACAGATTCCTTTTGTTGCTTTAAAGAAGTTCTCTTTTACTCTCAATATGCAGTTTTAAAGTTGTGAATGAAAAATGCTGGATTTTGTCAAGCGCTTTTGACAAAAGCAAAAGTGAGAGGGGAGGATCACATGAGATCCTCTTGCTTGAGGGACCGAGACCATCTGGTTTTGCTCTTTTGGTTTCTCCCAGAGTGGGGTCTCCCCCGGTGTGGGGTCTCCCCTGGTGTAGGGTCTCTCCTGCTGTGGGGTCTCTCTCCCCTGGTGTAGGGTCTCCCCCAGTGTGGGGTCTCTCTCCCGGTGTGGTGTCTCTCTCTCCCGGTGTGGTGTCTCTCTCTCCTGGTGT
Organism: Ovis aries; assembly: GCF_016772045.2. Taxonomy (NCBI): domain Eukaryota; kingdom Metazoa; phylum Chordata; class Mammalia; order Artiodactyla; family Bovidae; genus Ovis; species Ovis aries. The sequence goes on from NC_056076.1 coordinate 60,910,256, forward strand.
GGGGTCTCCCCTGGTGTGGGGTCTCCCCCAGTGTAGGGTCTCTCTCCCCTGGTGTGGGGTCTCCCTTGCTGTGGGGTCTATCTCTCCTGGAGTGGGGTCTCTCCCAGTGTGGGGGTCTCTCTCCCCTGGTGTGGGGTCTCTCCCCTGCTGTGGGGTCTCCCCTGCTGTGGGGTCTATCTCTCCCAGAGTGGGGTCTCTCCCAGTGTGGGGTCTCCCCTGGTGTGGGGTCTCCCTCCCCTGCTGTGGGGTCTATCTCTCCCTGAGTGGGGTTTCTCCTAGTGTGGGGTCTCTCTCCCCTGGTGTGGGGTCTCTCCCCTGGTGTGGGGTCTCTCCCCTGGTGTGGGGTCTCTCCCCTGCTGTGGGGTCTCTCTCTCCCCTGGTGTGGGGTCTCCCTCCCCTGCTGTGGGGTCTATCTCTCCCAGAGTGGGGTTTCTCCTAGTGTGGGGTCTCTCTCCCCTGGTGTGGGGTCTCTCCCCTGCTGTGGGGTCTCTCTCTCCCGTGTGGGGTCTCCCTCCCCTGCTGTGGGGTCTCCCTCCCCTGCTGTGGGGTCTATCTCTCCCGGAGTGGGGTCTCTCCCGGTGTGGGGTCTCCCCTGCTGTGGGGTCTCTCTCTCCAGGTGTGGGGTCTCCCCCGGAGTGTGGGGTCTCCCCCGGAGTGTGGGGTCTCCCCTGGTGTGGTGTCTCTCTCTCCCGGTGTGGGGTCTCCCCTGCTGTGGGGTCTCTCTCTCCCGTGTGGGGTCTCCCTCCCCTGCTGTGGGGTCTCCCTCCCCTGCTGTGGGGTCTATCTCTCCCGGAGTGGGGTCTCTCCCGGTGTGGGGTCTCCCCTGGTGTGGGGTCTCCCTCCCCTGGTGTGGGGTCTCCCCTGCTGTGGGGTCTATCTCTCCCGGAGTGGGGTCTCCCCTGGTGTGGGGTCTCCCCCGGAGTGTGGGGTCTCTCCTGGTGTGGGGTCTCTCTCTCCAGGTGTGGGGTCTCCCCCGGAGTGTGGGGTCTCCCCTGGTATGGGGTCTCTCTCCCCTGGTGTGGGGTCTCCCTCCCCTGCTGTGGGGTCTATCTCTCCCGGTGTGGGGTCTCCCCTGGTGTGGGGTCTCCCCCAGAGTGTGGGGTCTCTCCTGGTGTGGGGTCTCTCTCTCCAGGTGTGGGGTCTCCCCCGGAGTGGGCTCTCCTAGTGTGGTGAACTACACTGATGGCGTTTCAAATGTTAAACCAAACTAGGGTTCCCAGAATAAACTGAACTTAATCATTAAGTATTATCCTTCCTATATACTCTTGGATTTTATTTGCTAAAATATTCAGCATTTTAAGTTAATATTTATTAGCGACATTAGACTATAATTTCTGTGTAATATCTTTCTCTGGTTCTGGAGTCAGACGATGCAATGGGACGTGTTACTACATTTTATGTTTTGGAAGAGTTTGTGTAGGATTAGTACTAGTTCTTCCTCTATTGTGTAACAGGATATCAATGGCTCAGAGTTTCCTTTGTTGGAAAGTTTTTAACTACAAATTCAATTTCTTCATATCCAGAGAGATACTAAGATTATTTACTACTTGCTGAGTAAGTTTTGGTAGTTGTATCTTTTGTCCATTTGTCCATTTCATCCACATTGTCAAATTTATTATCCCAAAACTGTCCCTAATATTCTGGTCTCTTGTTCTTTCTTCTGTGCTTTAGCTCAGAACTCTTCTATCAGGTATCATAGTTAGTTACGCAAAGTAACTCATTTTTCAACTCATTTTAATTCATTTCTGTAAGATCTTTAACTCTATTCACAACTGAAGTACATATGGCGTCTACCTAGATGCAGAGAAGCTCCCATTGACTGAAACGCTCCTCTCAACCATGGAACCTGAGTACTCTCCTTATCATGCTCACTAATAAGGAAACATCTCTATCGTTTCTCACTTTCTTTTGCATTTACAAACAACTCCCTGGACTTATGTTGTTACACAACTTTTCTGTAAAAAGTATCAAAGTGTCTGTGTTAAAGGATAATACAAATTCTCCCCTACCCTAAAGCTTACTGAAGTAGTAAAACAAACATTTTATTTGAGAACTTTGACCCTGAAGCTGTAATAGCTAACATAAAAACCTAGCTCTCTCGTATAGTAACAGTGGGATTTAGGTCCCTCCTGGGCACCTTCCAGCATCACTCCTTCATAGACCACTCAGTCCAGATCAGAAGCTAAGGCCTTTCCTTCCGTTTATAAGCGCACAGTACGACTCTGACTGTAGCAATGTCTGCCTCTATAACTTCATGCTAATTCCAGGACAGCAAGACAGGCTTTCTCCAGCACTCAGCCCAGTCCTGGGCTCTTACTACGACTGCTGCCAAGTCGCTTCAGTCGTGTCCGACTCTGTGCGACCCCATAGACGGCAGCCCACCAGGCTCCCCCGTCCCTGGGATTCTCCAGGCAAGAACACTGGGGTGGGGTGCCGTTTCCTTCTCCAATGCTTGAAAGTGAAAAGTGAAAGTGAAGTCGATCAGTCATGTCCGGCTCTTAGCAACCCCATGGACTGCGGCCCACCAGGCTCCTCTGTCCATGGGATTTTCCAGGCAAGAGTGCTGGAGTGGGGTGCCACTTCGGTCTATTAAATTACCTAGGATTATCCTTTCAATGGATGTGTAACACGCACTGTAGCCACTACAGGCTACCTTGCTTCTCTGTTTATTTCTCCAGATCAGAAACAAGAGCTGTGAAGACTGAGGATAAATACAACCACAGTAACTTTCATACTTGTCATTTACTATACACAAAATTTCAGTGACTCCAAAACATCACCCTTCACATACTACTTACTTTATTATACCTAAGTACATGAAATAAGCACTATTATCATTTAATCTCTTTTTTAAAATCACTTTTTATTCAGATTTAGTGCCTGGAGAATCCCAGGGACAGGGGAGCCTGGTGGGCTGCCATCTATGGGGTCGCCCAGAGTCGGACACAACTGAAGCAGCAGTAGCAGCAGCAGTAAAAAAGAAAACATTTTCATGGATGAATCATTTGGAAATCACCTAAACAAATGAATAGCTACTAAACTTTTTAAAATACACATAACCATGTATCAATAAAAGTCATTAAGCTTATACCTCTGGGATGTTTACCACACACTGAAAAACAATGTCAAAAATTAAAATATGTAAAAATGTATAAAAAATTAGATATTTATAAAAGTTTACATCAATGAAAAACTTGCACTGAAAATATTGCTTGTGGTTATTTTAAGAGTACTAAAACAAAAAAAATAATTTTTTAATCAAGAAAACAATTGAAGTGCTTGGAAAAGAGCAATCTTTTATATTTTTATCACTAACATACAAGCATCAATGACTATCCAGATTATTCAGTGAAACATTGGCTGTAAAGACCCAGATTAATGCAAATTTTGGTAAGTAGAAAGAAAATTCCTCAACAATGTTAATCGTAAATTGTTATTAAATAGAAATCAGCAATTGTTAATAATATCCTAGTATACACTGTTAATATTTCTTCAACATTTTTCATTGATAAGCAAATTTCTCTGCACTAGTGGAAGAGAAAAGTACTTACTGAGACGACTGGCCAGGTGATTTGCTAGGGGCTTGGAAGGTCACATTCCCAGGTCCATGATTACAGGATGTGAGGCAGAGCCAAGAGGTCACAGACGTGCCACAGGAAGCCGCTGGTCAAGAAAGAACTTCCACATCCAACTTCTTCCAGCTCTCTAAGGAAACACATTTCACACCTACTTTCAATTTCCATTTTAGAAATCAGACCCTGAAGATATTCCCTTTGGAGCCTACCACCTTTATTGCTTTTTCTGGCTAATGCTACTAAATGACTGACACCAGGTTTGTTTTGCTTTACTTTTAAAAATCTGTCAAATATTCTCAATATACACTACTACTACTACTAATTCGCTCAGTCGTGTCCAGCCCTTAGCGCCCCATGGACGACAGCCCGCCAGGCTCCCCCGCCCCGGGGACTCTCCAGGCGAGGACGCTGGCGTGGGCTGCCATTTCCTTCTCCACTAGGAGTACATTAACTGATAAATGATTATGACATTTGTTGTGTGCTAAGTACCAGGTACTGTGACAATCACATTCCTAATTCTGTGTACTTTAAGTATCTCCTTGTCAGAGGAGGCTGAGAGAAGTCAAGTAACTTTTTAAAAGTCTCATGGCAAATAATCGGCAGGACGGAGATATGAACCTAATAAGCACAATCCTTGACAGGAAGCCCCTAAATGTGGGGACCTAAGTACAACAGATGTGAAAAATTCCCATCACACAGGCAGAAACATTGCATGTAAATGACACATCTCTAAACATGCCCTTTCCATGCCACTCCCTAACCCTTCCCATTCTCCATGCCAGACATTGTTTCCATTTTCAATCTCTCTGGCAACTCAATTACAATAAAGATCAGCAATCCTTTAGCTAAGGACTATGAAACAACAAGAATACACAGAAGAACTGTACAAAAAAGACCTTCACGACCCAGATGATCATGATGGTGTGATCACTCACCTAGAGCCAGGCATCCTGGAATGCAAAGTCAAGTGGGCCATAGAAAGCATCACTATGAACAAAGCTAGTGGAGGTGATGGAATTCCAGCTGAGCTGTTTCAAATCCTGAAAGACGATGCTGTGAAAGCACTGCACTCAATATGCCAGCACATTTGGAAAACTCAGCAGTGGCCACAGGATTGGAAAAGGTCAGTTTTCATTCCAATCCCTAAGAAAGGCAATGCCAAAAAATGCTCAAACTACCACACAATTGCAGTCATCTCACATGCTAGTAAATTCATGCGCAAAATTCTTCAAACCACCTTCAGCAATACGTGAACCATGAACTTCCAGATGTTCAAGCTGATTTTAGAAAAGGCAGAGGAACCAGAGATCAAATTGCCAACATTCACTGGATCAAGGAAAAAGCAAGAGTTCCAGAAAAACATCTATTTCTGTTCTATTGACTATGCCAAAGCCTTTGACTGTGTGGATCACGATAAACTGTGGAAAATTCTGAAAGAGATTGGAATACCAGACCACCTGACCTGCCTCTTGAGAAACCTATATGCAGGTCAGGAAGCAACAGTTAGAACTGGACATGGAACAACAGACTGGTTCCAAATAGGAAAAGGAGTACGTCAAGGCTGTATATGGTCACCCTGTTTATTTAACTTATATGCAGAGTACATCATGAGAAACGCTGGGCTGGAAGAAGCACAAGCTGGAATCAAGCAAGATTGCCGGTAGAAATATCAATAACCTCTGATATGCAGATGACACCACCCTTATGGCAGAAAGTGAAGAGGAGCTAAAAAGCCTCTTGATGAAAGTAAAAGAAGAGAGTGAAAAAGTTGGCTTAAACCTCAACATTCAGAAAACTAAGATCATGGCATCTGGTCCCATCACTTCATGGGAAATAGATGGGGAAACAATGGAAACAGTGTCAGACTTTATTTTGGGGGGTCTCCAAAATCACTGCAGATGGTGATTGCAGCCATGAAATTAAAAGACACTCCTTGGAAGGAAAGTTATGACCAACCTAGATAGCATACTCAAAAGCCGAGATATTACTTTGCCAACAGAGGTCCATCTAGTCAAGGCTATGGTTTTTCCAGTGGTCATGTATGGATATGAGAGTTGGACTGTGAAGAAAGCTGAGCACCAAAGAATTGATGGTTTTGAACTGTGGTGTTGGAGAAGACTCTTGAGAGTCCCTTGGACTGCAAGGAGATCCAACCAGTCCATCCTAAAGGAGATCAGTCCTGGGTGTTCTTTGGAAGGACTGATGCTGAAGCTGAAACTCCAATACTTTGGCCACCTCATGCGAAGAGTTGACTCACTGGGAAAGACTCTGATGCTAGGAGGGATTGGGGGCAGGAGGAGAAGGGGACAACAGAGGATGAGATGGCTGGTTAGCATCACCAACTCGATGGACATGAGTCTGAGTGAACTCTGGGAGTTGGTGATGGACAGGGAGGCCTGGCGTGCTGTCACTCACGGGGTCGCAAAGAGTCGGATACGACTGAGCGACTGAACTGAACTGATGAAACAACACCGGTGGCTCTTTTGATACTATTTTCCTAAGATCTGGGATTTTTTTCCATGCTTTTCTTCAATACATGGCGTGCAGGCACATACACATAAATTTAGAATTAAATACCAGGAGCTAATGCTCTGTTAAAAAAAAAAAAAAAAAGCTTCCAATTCGTAGTATTAAAAGCATCAAAAAAACTTCTACCGAAAACAAAACAAAATCCCCAAGTTCAGTTCGTGTCTGACTGTTTGAGACACCATGGACTGCAGCATGCCAGGCTTCCCTGTCCATCACCAACTCCCGGAGCTTGTTCAAACTCATGTCCATTGAGTCGGTGATGCCATCCAACCATCTCATCCTCTGTCGTCCCCTTCTCCTCCCTCCTTCAATCTTTCTCAGCATCAGGGGCTTTTCCAATGAGTCAGTTCTTCGCATGAGGTGGCCAAAGTATTGGAGTTTCAGCTTCAGCATCAGTCCTTCCAATGAACACCCAGGACTGATTTCCTTTAGGATGGACTGGTTGGATCTCCTTTCTCTGCAAGGGACCCTCTGAGAGACAGCATTTGACGTTTTGAAGCGTCCCCATTGTGCAAGCTGTGTATTAAATCACAAGTGCTTGCTGCGCTCCTAATAGTTCGTTACCGAAGTCGAGACTATCGGGATATTCCCCGATTCAAGCAGATCCCAACGTCCCCGCTGCATTTTCCATTGGCTCTGTCTCTGTGCCGCACCCAGGCCCCCGGGGCCCGCCTGCACGAGGCGGGGACGGCGAGGAAGAGGAAGCAAGCCCCCTTCTGACCACCGGCCCTGCCTTGCACCGGCCACCGGCCACCCCTGCGGGGAAAACAGCAGCAGCCGGAAGGAAGAGGGGGCAGCGCACCCCGGCGAGCGCCAGTGTCGGGGCCCGGCCCATGTCCCCACTTCTCCCGGACTCTACCTGGGCTTGAGCAGGTCAGGCCTGACCTCGGGAACGAGCCCTCGTCAGCGCGAAGGCAGGGCCCGGCTGCGAGTCAGAGCGCCCCTCCGGCCCAGAAGAGAAGGTTCCTAAGCCACCGTCACAACCGCCCCCCAACTACGAAACGTCCCTGACACTTACCTGGCCAGAAGCTACTCTCGCGATAATTCCCGGGTTAGTCCTCCGTGACTCCAATCCCCGCCCCTACCTCCTGCGGCCAATCAAAAAGGAGTGGGGCGGGGCTTTGCCTTTGACTAGGGCGCGGGGCCCCTCAGTCTCTGGTCACAGGCGTTGGGGAGCAGGCGGGGCGGGGCGGGGCGGGGCGGGGCGGGGAGAGGAGAGGGGCGGGGCACGCGCCATTTCTCGCGAGACGGGGGACCAGGAAGACGCCCGCAGAGCCGGGCTGCTGGTGCAGCTGCGGCTGAGGCAGTGGCTGTTGCTGCCGCTGCAGCCTCCTGACGGTTCGCCTCCGAGCCTGCGCCTGGTCTCCGGGTGAGGAGGCGGGACGTGGCAAGGCCGGGGCTGCGGAAGCGAGCGGTGCCCGCTGAGGCTGAGCGGGGACGCAGGCCGCGGCCTGTCAGAGCCAGACAGGGAGGCGCCCACACGCCTGACAGTGTAAGATGGCGGCGATGGCGCCTGGAGGTGGCGGCGGCGGCGTGAACCCTTTCCTCAGCGATTCGGACGAGGACGAGGACGAGGTCTCGGCGACCGACGAGCGGCGGGCAGGACTTCGGCTGGGTGCCGGAGGCGGCCTAGACCCGGGCTCTGCGGACTCGCTGTCGCCCCAGGACCCCGTGGCCTTGGGGAGCAGTGCCCGAGCGGGGCTCCCCGGGGAGGCGGCGGCGGCGGCCCTGGGGGGCCCTGGGGAGACCCCGGCCCGCCTGTCAATTGATGCGATCGCGGCCCAGCTGCTGCGCGATCAGTACCTGCTCACCGCCTTGGAGCTGCACACCGAGCTGTTAGAGAGCGGCCGGGAGCTCCCTCGGCTGCGCGACTACTTCTCCAACCCTGGCAACTTCGAGAGGCAGAGCGGAACCCCGCCGGGGACGGGGGCGCCGGGGATCCCCGGGGCAGCCGGCCTTGGAGGCGCAGGAGGTCGGGACCCGAGTACAACGTCGGGTGGGGGACAGCTCAGTAAGTGAACGACGGCGCTGTCGCTCCGGCTGGGCTGTTGGGGTTGTGGGGGGTTACTGTGGGGAGGGAGTGCTTGTGGGCTGGTGCTGAGTACTGGGAGCGTTTCAGCTAGAGGGTTGGGGCTGGCGGGGCGGGGGGGGTAGTGCGGGGCTGGGGGTGGTGATCTCGTACGGTGGAGGCCAAAGTATCTGGCAGCGACTGTTCTCTCCCTGCTTGCCTCCAGCCCTTGGCTGGACTTACACCAGCTCCTGGTCCCACTATTGGTGTCGATATCTATTAAATATCCAGTTTCTAGTTCGCTGGCCACTACATGACTCCAGAAGACTCCCTTGCAACCTTGGTTTATCGCTTTAATCGTTTTTCCATTCTCTCCCATCTCCTGAATCGCCACTACCCGGAAACAGTGTTCCTTCTGTTGTTCGCAGTAATTATTTGACTCCAAGTCAAGAGAGAAAAGAATAGGAAATGGTGTTGCTCTCTCCCCGAAGCCAGATCCACTTGAACCTTTGTCTTTGGGTTGACTACTCAAAAGTTGCATCTTCTGCTGCATAAAATTTGTTCAGTTTAAATAAACTCAGTTTCATTCACTTTCGGTTCCTTAATTTCAGTGGGTGTCCAGAATTATAGAAAGTCTAAGGAGCAGAGCTATGGCTTTCCAGTGGTCATGTATGGATGTGAGAGTTGGACTATGAAGAAAGCTGAGCGCCAAAGAATTGATGCTTTTGAACTGTGGTGTTGGAGAAGACTCTTGAGAGTTCCTTGGACTGCAAGGAGATCCAACCAGTCCATCCTAAAGGAGATCAGTCCTGGGTGTTTTTTGAAAGGAATGATGCTAAAGCTGAAACTCCAGTACTTTGGCCACCTCATGTGAAGAGTTGACTCATTGGAGAAGACTCTGATGCTGGGAGGGATTGGGGGCAGGAGGAGAAGGGGACAACAGAGGATGAGATGGCTGGATGGCATCACCGACTCAGTGGTGAGTCTGAGTGAACTCTGGGAGTTGGTGATGGACAGGGAGGCCTGGCGTGCTGCAGTCCATGGGGTCGCAAAGAGCCGGACACGCCTGAGCGCCTGCACTGAACTGAACTGAGGAGCAGGCAGGCTCTCCCTGCGGTGTTGCCTCCTGGTCTCAGTACCTTGTAGGCTTTTTTCTTTTCAGAAGTTTAGGAATTATGTTTTCTGCCTCGTTGTAATCATTAACTGTATAGAGTGGTCATTTACCTCATTCATCATGTGTTTATAAGCATTTATGTCTTTAAAATGTTCTGCCGAGGATGCATATTGGAGTCCCAGTACCTATCTTTAAGAGGCATCTTAGATTTTCCCTTACTGGCGGTATGAGGTTTTCAATGTGTTATGTGAGGCCAACTGAAATTTGCTCACACATGTTAAAATACATTTAAAATTGTAGCCAAACTGATGGGTTTTTGTCAGTACTTTTAAGTAGTTCCAGAGACTGAGATCACCTAACTTCACTTCAGTTCAGTCTCTCAGTCATGTCTGATTCTTTGTGACCCCATGGATGGCAGCACGCCAGGCCTCCCTGTCCATCACCAACTCCCGGAGCTTGCTCAAACTCATGTCCATTGAGTTGGTGATGCCATCCAACCATGTCATCCCCTTCTCCTCCCGCCTTCAATCTTTCCCAGCATCAGGGGCTTTTCTGAGTCAGTTCTTCTCATCAGGTGGCCAAAGTATTGCAGTTTCAGCTTCAACATCAGTCCTTCCAGTGAATATTCAGCACTGATTTCCTTTAGGATGGACTGGTTGGACTGGTTGGATCTGGTTGAGATGGACTCTCGAGAATCTTCTCCAACACCACAGTTCCCTAACTTACACGTAACTTAGTTAGATGTAGTTAAACTGCAAAGAGTGCCTTTTTCCATCAAGGTAGATCCAAAGCAGTCTTCTCTCTTGAATATGGAATTTTCTCAGCAGTTGTAACTTCCTTGCTCAGTATTGTAGGATTATCTTCCTTTTCTCGGAACTGGTTTTTCTGTTGCTGACCTTTAAGACCATAAAATGTAACAAAAGAGCAGTGTAACAAAGTTGTTAGGCAGCTGGCTTTTGTTTGTTTTAAGATTTTTGAAGTGTCTAATAATGGTTTTCACCTGATAAGCTCTTACTGCTTCCTCAAGACCCAGCTCAACTGTCATCTTTGTAAATGCTTCCCAGACTACCAAGGCTTAGTTGTTTGATTCTTTTCATTGTACTACTTTCAAACCTCAACCATACCCTTTAACTCTTTTTATTTGGATTTATTAACAGTATCATTTCTCTCCATTAGATAGTCAGCTTCTTGAGGGACATGTTTTTATTACTCACAGTTTGTATAGTCCCTGGCCTGTTGTTGAACATAACTGAATTGCATCTGATATGTTTTTCTACTGTATCAGTTCAGTTCAGTTCAGTCGCTCAGTCGTGTCTGACTCTGCGACCCCATGAATCGCAGCATACATATAATGAAATGTTATTCCTTTATAACATTATTTAATTTAAAAGCATTTATTAATCTTTTTAGCCTACCTTATTGTGTGGAATCACTGTAGTGAAAATTTCTGTTAAAAACTTTTTTGTACAGAAAGTTATATTTATAATTTAGGCTCTAAATGTAGCTGTGTTTTAAAGTAAAAGTTGACTGGTAAATGCCTTTGCATTATACATTTTTATAGTTTCTTGAAATAACTTCAGTCCTGTGATCATAAATCGGGATTTAGCTATAATCAAATATTCATGTGCAGTTGTGCTCTTCCCTAGTTGATTTGGACCTGTTTTGGGTATAACTCAAAAGTACATTATTCCATAATATAATATAATATATTTTCAGGTGAATACCAAACAGATGAGCAGTAGGGGGAAAAAATCAGAGTTATCCATAATCCAACCAATAGTACTTGCCTTTTCCATTTTTTTCTGTGCATATATGTTTAAAAGCAAAAATTGGATTAAAGAGTCTTTGTAGCTTGATGTTACTGGATGGGCTGTAACTCTCGCCATCAACCTCGAGGGGAAACTGCACGCAATAAAACGTGCCCGTTTGAAGCGTGCCGCACATGGTGAATTTGGGAAAACAAACTACCACCGCAAATGAATGTCTGGGGACATTTTTATTGTCCCCAGAACGCCTTCATTTTCATTTGCATTCAGTATCTCAAGCCCATCACTGACCACAGTAGAAAACAGTTTTCCAACCTGGGCCTGGGCACTGTTGGAATTTTGGGCCTGATAATTCTTTGTTGTTAGTGTCCTGTGCATTCTAGACTGTTCAGCAGCACTGCTGGCCCCTTGTCCACTGCATCACAGAAGCAGCCACCCAGCCCCCATTCCTCAAGTTGTGACAGTCAAAAAATGTTGCCAGCACCGTCGGAGGAAGGGGAGGGCAAAATGCCCCAAGTGAGAACCACTTCCTTAGATGAGTTTTGCCTGTTTTAAAATTTCATACAAACGCAGTTGGGAGCATATAGTCTTTTCTGTATGGCTTTCTCTCCTCAGTATAATGGTTTTGAAATTCATCCAGATAATGTTTTTATGGGTCATGGTAGTTCATTCCTGTTTCGGTTTTACCATTCATCTGTTGTTAGACATTTGTCTTTTTCCCCATTTTTGGCCTGTATGAACAAAGCTACCATGAACATGCGTGTGTGAGTTTTGCAGAGACATATGTTTTCATTTCTTTTGGATAAAACCTAGGAATAGAATTGCTGGTTCATAGTTAGTATACATTTAACTTTGTAAGAAGCTGTCAAACAGGTTTTGCAAAGTGGTTGTATCATTTAAAATTTCCATCATCAGGGTATGAAAGTTTGTTTCTATACATCCCCGAAATCCTTGGTATTTTCAGGCTTTTACTTAACTCATTCTAGTGAGAGTACGGTGGTATATCATTGTGGTTTTAATTTTTATTTCTCGAGGACTAGCAATGCTGAGCTCCTGTGAGCTTTTGGCCATGGGGGGGGGGGGGTGTCGACTGCTATTACATATCTTTTGTGCGATGTCTGTTAACAGCTTTTTATTGAGTTGTAGTTCTTTTATATATTCTGAACCCAAGTCCTCCATCAAATATGTGTTTTCTAAGTTTTTTCTCCCAGCATGATTTGCCTTTTCATTTTTTAACAATGTGTCTTATGAACAAAAGATTTTCATTTCATCAAGTCCAGTTAATTGTGTTTTTCCTTAATGATTCATGGTCTTTGTTTCTTAAATAAATATTTGCGTATCCTAAAGTCACAAAAATTTTCCTGTGTATTTTCTTCTAGAAGTTTTATAGTTTTCTGTTTCTAAATTTAGGCCTATGATGGCATCATAAAAAGAAGAAATATTTCTGAAATATTCCTCCTATAATTATGCAGACACTTATAGCTCAAGCTTTAGTATAATTTAAATCCAAATGCATTGTGTATCAAAATATTAATATACTTAAATGTCTTAATACAGTCAGGAAGTAGATACATGCTAAAATAAGTCTGTAAATCTATGGTTAGTACCGTGTTTTGAAGATTTTGATTAAGATTTGGATCATACAAATTATATTTTAGAAACTCTGAGGATGAATCTTTCTTTAGGACCAGACTACTGCCGGTTATAAAGGTCCTCTGTATTCACTTCTACCATGTTAATTGCTGCTAGTTGGATTATTACTTTATAATGCTCAATGAGTACTTTTTGGTTGATTATGAACAGTATAAACATTGATAGTGTGGATTATCTAAAACATTAAATTATTTTTATTTGTTTTTATGTATTTTTGATTAATGTGTGTCAGATCTGAAAATTCATAAAACTTCAGAGTAATAAATGTATAATCAACAGTGGTTTTCTTTGTTTAAAGATTTCTAAAAGGCTTATCTGGTGGCTCAGATGGTAAAGAATCCACCTGCAATGTGGGAGACCTGGGTTCGATCCCTGGGTTAGGAAGATTCCTTGGAGGAGGGCATGGCAATCCACTCCAGTATTTTTACCTAGAGAATCCCCATGGACAGAGCAGCCTGGCGGGCTACAGTTCGTGGGGTCGCAGAGACAGGACTGAGCGACTAAGCAGACACAAAAGCAGTTTAATTTTGTAAGATTTACTAAATTGTTTGCCCAAAAGTCTGCTGACCTAGATAATAGTATAGTGGTAATTCTAAAATACTTTAAGAAGTCTTCATACTATCTTTTTTTCCTTGACTAAAAGAGTAAGTCAAATTTATAAAACATGTAAAAGAACTATAGCTTTTTAAATTTGATGTTTTCAGTGGAAGAATGTAAAATGCACTCTCATGGAGTCTCAGGGTTTGATTCCTTGTGACAGTCCTGCTAGGCCCACTTGATAAACTAATTTGATCTTTTGCATGTAATATTACTTGCTTGAATATAGACACACATTAATTATATATTGTCCCCTGTATTTTTGCCAGTTGAGCCAGTTTGGTTTCCAGTTAGATTGCAAGGTAAAACTTATGCCAATGCCTTTGGCACAACTTAATTACAAATTACAGTATTTTATCTAGAGGAATGCTGTTCTACTCTGAGCCTTCAAGGTTTAATCAAAATCAGAAAAATTGCCTAGAATGAGTCAGCTCTGTAGAGACAGTAAGTGGTCAAATAACATGCCTTTCAGTGATGAATTTCTTTTATTCTGTAGTTATGCTTCCAGATGTTCTTAAGGCAGCTTATCAGCTTATTTATGGCTGACTTTAATAATTTAACTTATGAGCCTGCAGACTTCTTGAGTCCCCTCTCTCCTTTTGAAGTGCTCTTTCACTGTCCTGCCTATCTTTTCTCAGAGCTCTGAAAGAGCGCTCACCTCACTGCTCTGTCCCCTTCTTCGTGTCCCCTGTGCTGTGACTCCCATCTTGGAAAAGTGCCCATCGCTTCCACTTAACAAAATAGTCCCTCCCCGCTAGGTTGGAGCTGGGTTTAGTGCTTCCTCTGGCTTCTAACCAAATATCGAGAGAATATTCCTAAAATATATTAAGCTCACTGCTTTTAGCTGAGGGAGACTTGCTATTGCTGTCTGGACCATATTCAGTTCTGTTCAGCTCAGTTGCTCAGACTTGTCCGCCTCTTTGCGACCCCATGAATTGCAGCACGCCAGGCCTCCCTATCCATCATCAACTCCTGGAGCTCACTCAGACTCATGTCTGTTGAGTCGGTGATGCCATCCAACCATCTCATCCTCTGTCGTCCGCTTTTCCTCCTGCCTTCAATCTTTCCCAGCATCAGAGTCTTTTCAAATGAGTCAGTTCTGCACATCAGGTGGCCAAAATATTGGTAGTTTCAGCTTCAACCTCAGTCCTTCCAATGAACATCCAGGGCTGATCTCCTTTAGGATAGACTGGTTAGATCTTCTTGCAGTCTAAGGGACTCTCAAGAGTCTTTTCCAACACCGCAGTTCAAAAGCATCAATTCTTTGGCACTTAGCTTTCTTTATAGTCCAACTCTCACATCCATACATGACTACTGGAAAAACCATAGCCTTGACTAGACGGACTTTGTTGACAAAATAATGTCTCTGCTTTTTAATATGCTATCCAGGTTGGAGAAGGAAATGGCAACCCACTCCAGTATTCCGCCTGAAGAATCCCAGGGATGGCAGAGCCTGATGGGCTGCCGTCTGTGGGGTTGCACAGAGTCCGACATGACTGAAGCAACTTAGCAGGTTGGTCATAACTTTCCTTCCAAGGAGTAAGCGTCTTTTAATTTCATGGCCGCAGTCACCATCTGCAGTGATTTTGGAGCCCCCCAAAATAAAGTCAGCCCCTGTTTCCTCATCTATTTGCCATGAAATGATGGGACCAGATGCCAAGATCTTAGTTTTCTGAGTGTTGAGCTTTAAGCCCACTTTTTCACTCTCCTCTTCACTTTCATCAAGAGGCTCTTTAGTTGTTCTCACTTTCTGCCATAAGGGGGGTGTCACCTGCACATCTGAGGTGATTGATATAGATTCCTAAATTTCTCTCTTATATGACTCATTTTTTACCCATGTCTTTCATCAGCTTCAAACTTTTTAATTCTTGTGGAAAGTCAGATATTTTCATTGCCTAGAACAGTCACTTGCGTATAGTTGGTATTCAATATTTTACATTGATCAGTAAATTTATAAAGTTATGTGATCAGCCAAGTATAGGAATCCAAAAGAAGTTTAGTGCATATCCTTGAGCATATTATGTTCTTAATGAAGAGCCAAGACTAGCGCCTAAAAGTCTATAGAATAGTTTTCCGTGGTACAGGTAATAGTGTAAGCATTCAGATGTAGAAACATCATTGTTGATTGTGATCAGATATAGAAACATCATTGTTGATTGTGATAATTGTGGAGAAAGTAAAATTTTAACGTGATGCTCAAGTATGAGTGAAATTTCGATATAAACAGTAACTTTCTTATTTGGCCATATTTAGAGTCTCATCCTGAGTGAGGAAGAGGAAAAGGAAGTGAGGGTAAAGAGAAGATAATATTTATTTTATATTTTGCCTTGTTGAAAACATCATCTGGGAACATGCTTTCCATTATCTGGCTCACAATTAATAAAGTGATTCCATTTGGGTAGTTATAAAAATGCAGTATGACACTTCAGGCCCTTGTGGTACATAGTTTAAAAGGAAGCAAGATAAGGGTATTAACCAGTGAACAGGCCTTTTATGTTAAAAACTAAATTTACACTTTATACTTTAGAGATGATCTTACTGTATGTTTTTTTGTTTCTTTGCTTGTCTTTTAAGCACCTTTGTTGGAAAAAACCATTCAGGATTGGCTCAGTTTTCATTTTGTTTAATCTATTTAGGACAAAAACTAAATTTTGTTATCATTTTTTTTTTTTTGAATGGTGGCTTCTAACTGTGCCTGCTACCTTAATTCCCATGGTTTTAGGATGATTCACTGGAAAAGAGCACTTACTTTGGTCTAAAGTCTGCTTATATCTAAATTGTAAATATCAATTGAGAAGGGCCTTAAATATTAATAACCTATTTTCTCCCTTCAGATAGTTGTTTTTGTTGGCTTCTATGTATGTGTACTGTAACTAACTAAACACACAACACACACGTCTGTACTGTAAGAGTTGATGATAAAATGTGGTTTCTGAATTATTTATACTAAAAACATACTTGTTGATACTTAAATAAATTGTGTTCTGCTGTTTGGCCATATTTTGAACGTGGTGCCTCTTTGGTTGACTTTTGGGGGATTTGCATTAGTTGAGGGTTGATCTGCTTCAACCCCCTTGTATGAGTGTTTGTGGAGCTATTACCGTTAACTTTTTTTGAGATCTAATTGTCATGACATTCCACTAGTGTTAGGCGTCCGGCAAAGTGATTTGATACGCGTCTGCATTTTGAAATGATCACCACAGTGAGTTTAGTTTCCACCCATCACCACACAGTTAGAGTTTGTTTGTTTTTTTCCTTTGATGAGAACTTCTGTGATCTGCTCTCTGAGCAGCTTTGAAATACACAAAACAATATTGTTAACTATGGCCACCATGCTGTACACTTCGTCCCCAAGACTTATCTATCTTGTTGGAAGTTTGTACCCACGATTAACTTTTTAAAGTGGTTCTGGCCCCATTTCCCTGGAGCATGGCAGACTGATAACTCTCCAGTTCCATGTGTGCATATAGTTTCTACAAACTAGGGAAATCTGCACAGAAAATCTGAACAAGCTGGATGTAAATTGCCTAATTTACTTTAAAAATAGATTCTTCAGATTTCTGAAAAGTGAATACTTGATATAATTGAATACAGCAATGGTATTTACTAAGATTCAGCAAAAGGTGACTATAACAGGACCCAGGAGAACATCCTAGAGCTGATGTGTTTGTGTTATAGCAAAAGCTGTGTGATAGATCTCTCACATTGGTGTGAACGAAGTAGAGAAATGTGAGCTTGGCAGCAGAGTAACTGGAAAAATGTGTGGCTGATAAAACAGGAGTAGGTCTGTGTGTACCACCTATACTTTTGAAAGTGAAAGTGAACTTGGCCTATTTTCTGAAGACCGCCAAAGAATTGATACTTTCGAACTGTGGTGTTGGAGAATTCTCTTGAGAGCTCCATGCAAGGAGATCCAACCAGTCCATCCTAAAGGAGATCAGTCCTGAGTGTTCAGTGGAAGGACTGGTGTTGAAGCTGAAACTGCAATACTTTGACCACCTGATGTGACGAACTGACTCATTTGAAAAGACCCTGATGCTGGGACAGATTGAAGGAAGGCAGGAGGAGAAGGGGACGACAGAGGATGAGATGGCTGGATGGCATCACCGACTCAATGGACATGAGTTTGGGTGAACTCCGGGAGTTGGTGATGGACAAGGAGGCCTGGCTTGCTGCAGTCCGTGGAGTCGCAAAGAGTCGGACATGCCTGAGCAACTGAACTGAACTGAATGGGTATGTGACATCCGGATTAAAATATTTGTTTAAAAAACATACTGGGAACATCTGTACTTGAAATTCACTTGAAAATTTAAAACATTTCTATTTGAGTGGCCACCATAAATTAAAGAAGTAAAACTGTACAGCATAGAGACTTCAGAGCACAAAGTTTGGAGTCCTGGCTTTGATCCTGTTTCTGCCACTTTTTTTTTCTTGTTTCTTAATCTCTCAGTGCCTCAATTTCTTCATCTAAAAATGAGAACTGAGGATAACAGCACCTACCTGATAAGAGCTGTTATGAGAGTCAGCTGAATTAATATTTATTAT
The DNA here is from genome assembly GCF_016772045.2 of Ovis aries. NCBI lineage: Eukaryota > Metazoa > Chordata > Mammalia > Artiodactyla > Bovidae > Ovis > Ovis aries. The sequence goes on from NC_056076.1 coordinate 60,928,043, forward strand.
CATTTGCAGTAAGTCTGTGTAAGTGTAAAATAGATTATTGATATTAAAAGGCAAACATTGGATTTAAGATTTTGTAATGGTTCATTAAAATCTGCCTCCATACAGTTAATGCATTGTGTTTTATATCTGTAAAGGCATTGTACCTCCATTTTTGTAGATATTTTAAATTACATTCATATAAGTTATTTTTAAATATTTCTTTTTGTGTTCCTCTTAGGCAATGGTTAGTTATTTGATTTTATAACCAGCACATGGCGAGAAAATGGGATTTGTCTTTTTGAAGCTTACTAAAATTTTTTTGAAACCAATATATGTTGCTGTCTACAGAACAAATATTTTAAAAGCAAAGGCAAGCAAAGGTAGACAGATTGAAGTAAGGAAGAGATTATAGGCCAGAAACAAGCTCAGTGAATCTTTTGTATAAGAAACAGAGTCAGATAAAGGAGGAAAGGGAAGACTATTGGATACATTTTTCTCCTTCTAGAGGGGAGTTATTCCTTTCTCTCCTACCACAGACATACACACATCAAAACAGAGGTTCCAAATGAATTGAAATACTAAATGTGGGAAATGAAACTGGAAGACTTTTTGAAGGAAATATTAAAACATATTTATGACCTTTATGAGGTAAGATTTCTTACACATAAAAATTGTAGACTTTGAAGAGATTGATATATTTGTATCACAGTTAAAATTCCTGTATGTGAAAAGATAACATAAAGTAAAAGACAAGCCATAGACTAGGAGTACGTATTTGGCACATGTATATATAGTAGTCAAAAAGTATTTCAAATATAGAATCTGTATAGAATCCCTGCAAAGTAAGGAAAAGAAAAATAACCTAATGAAAAATAGGCAGAAGCAAACCAATGAAAAGTCGCTCAAGTTCACTAGTAATTAGGGAAATGCATATTATGATACCTATACCTGATCTTTTGGCAAAATATGAAGAGGCCTGACACTTAGTGTTCCTGATACGGAGGAGGCAGGCCGTCTGTGCCACCAGTAGAAATGTCCGTAGAGCTCCTGTGGAAAGTGTTTGATAAAATGCAGTAGAACTGGAGGTGGTGCACACCGGTTAACCCAGCGTCTCCACATAGAACTGTTTATCCAGAGCTCACAAGGGTGCGGAACGAGCTGTGTACAACGCTGGAAGCAGTGCTTTTGGCCATACGTAATGGAAACATTAACTATGGTATATTCATAGAATGAAGATCTTAGCATCTCAATCAGATCTCACATCTGTTGTGAAGCATCACACACGGTTCTGTGCCCTTATGTACATTTTCAAATGCATAAAACAATATATTATTTGTGGGTACTTAGACTCGGGGAGTTGGTGATGGACAGGGAGGCTTGGTGTGCTGCGGTTCATGGGGTCGCAAAGAGTCGGACACGACTGAGCAACTGAACTGAACTGATATGTGCTATAGGTTTACAAAACATCAACTAGAGTCACACTGAATCCATTACTGTGATTGCCTTTGAGGAGGGAAACATTAGGGACATGAACTTAAAGGCATTTCTTTTTAAATTTTGTAAAATGTTAGCAGTTGTTCACATCAGGTGGTGGCTATGTGACGGTGTACTTTGAACTTTTCTCTTTTGAGTCGATATAAGGTATTTTGTCAAATTTTGCATGTAATAAATTCTAGCAAAGCAAGGAACATTTGTCAGGGGAATTAACAGCTCCAGTGTTCTGCCATTAATTGACACCAAAGCCTATAACTATGCAGTGTAAACCAAGTTTGGTGTTTGTAGTGATGTGAAATGCGAATACCATCCTTACTCTGGTACATGAACAGGAGGAACATATTCTGCATTGTTAAGTTATTTCTGCATATGTGTTTGGTACATGTCTGCCTTTTTTGTTGGCTCATATTGAATATCTGTCTTGTATCATCTATTAATTAGATTTGGACAGTTCAGTTCAGTCTCTCAATCATGTCCGACTCTTTGTGACCCCATGAATTGCAACACGCCAGGCCTCCCTGTCCATTACCAAATCCCGGAGTTCACCCAAATTCATGTCCACCGAGTCGGTGATGCCATCCAGCCGGTGATGCCATCCAGCCATCTCATCCTCTCTCGTCCCCTTCTCCTGCCACCAATCCCTCCCAGCATCAGAGTCTTTTCCAATGAGTCAGCTCTTCACATGAAGTGGCCAAAGTATTGGAATTTCAACTTTAGCATGATTCCTTCCAAAGAAGACCCAGGACTGATCTCCTTTAAGATGGACTGGTTGGATCTCCTTGCAGTCCAAGGGACTCTCAAGAGTCTTCTCCAACACCACAGCTCAAAAGCATCAATTCTTCAGTGCTCAGCTTTCTTCACAGTCCAAATCTCACATCCATACATGACCACAGGAAAAACCATAGCCTTGACTAGACCGACCTTTGTTGGCAAAGTAATGTCTCTGCTTTTTAATATGCTATGTAGATTGGTCATAATTTTCCATCCAAGGAGTAAGCGTCTTTTAATTTCATGGCTGCAGTCACCATCTGCAGTGGTTTTGGAGCCCAAAAAAATAAAGTCTGACACTGTTTCTACTGTTTCCCCACCTATTTCCCATGAAGTGATGGGACCAGATGCCATGATCTTCGTTTTCTGAATGTTGAGCTTTAAGCCAACTTTTTCACTCTCCTCTTTCACTTTCATCAAGAGGCTTTTTAGCTCCTCTTCACTTTCTGCCATAAGGGTGGTGTCATCTGCACATCTGAGGTTATTGACATTTCTCCCGGCAATCTTGATTCCAGATTGTGCTTCTTCCAGCCCAGCGTTTCTCATGATGTACTCTGCATATAAGTTAAATAGGCAGGGTGAACATATACAGCCTTGACGTACTCCTTTTCCTATTTGGAACCAGTCTGTTGTTCCATGTCCAGTTCTAACTGTTGCTTCCTGACCTGCATATAGGTTTCTCAAGAGGCAGGTCAGATGGTCTGGTATTCCCATCTCTTGAAGAATTTTCCACAGTTTTATTGTGATCCACAGAGTCAAAGGCTTTGGCGTAGTCAGTAAAGCAGAAATAGATGTTTTTCTGGAACTCTCTTGCTTTTTCAATGATCCAGTGATGTTGGCAGTTTGATCTCTGGTTCCTCTGCCTTTTCTAAAACCAGCTTGAACATCTGGAAGTTCACGGTTCACGTATTGCTGAAGCCTGGCTTGGAGAATTTTGCACATGAATTTACTAGCATGTGAGATGAGGGCAATTGTGCGGTAGATTGAGCTTTCTTTGGCATTGCCTTTCTTTGGGATTGGAATGAAAACTGACCTTTTCCAGTCCTGTGGCCACTGCTGAGTTTTCCCAATTTGCTGGCATACTGAGTGCAGCACTTTCACAGCATCATCTTTCAGGATTTGAAACAGCTCAACTGGAATTCCATCACCTCCACTCACTTTGTTCGTAGTGATGCTTTCTAAGGCCCACTTGACTTCACATTCCAGGATGTTTGGCTCTAGGTGAGTGATCACATCATCATGATTATCTGGGTAATGAAGATCTTTTTGTACAGTTCTTTGTATTCTTGCCACCTCTTCTTAATATCTTCTGCTTCTGTTAGGTCCAGACCATTTCTGTCCTTTACCGAGCCCATCTTTGCATGAAATGTTCCCTTGGTATCTCTAAATTTCTTGAAGAGATCTCTAGTCTTTCCCATTCTGTTGTTTTCCTCTATTTGTTTGCATTGATCGCTGAGGAAGGCTTTCTTATCTCTCCTTGCTGTTCTTTGGAACTCTGAATTCAGATGGGAATATCTTACCTTTTCTCCTTTGCTTTTTTGCTTCTCTTCTTTTCACAAGTATTTGTAAAGCCTCCCCAGACAGCCATTTTGCTTTTTTGCATTTCTTTTCCATGGGGATGGTCTTGATCCCTGTCTCCTGTACAAGACAGTAGCAAAAAATGTCATTCTTTGCTCACAAATTATTGGTGCCTATGCACCGGTTTCTCTGTTCTCAGTCACCTATTGGTGTTTTACCTTGAAGGTCAGTTTTATTTGGAAGGGAAATTTTGAGACTGAGTTGATAATTCTTACTATAATGTTGACAAAGATCTCTTTTAGGATACATTTGACATGTTTCAAGCAGTCAGAATTCTACCAGCAGCTTCTTATTGCTCAGCAGTAAGAAGTATTACAGAGTGCTGCGCTGCACGTGGCGCTGTGTGGGGGCCTTGTAGATACTCTGCATGTGTGCGCAGAGATAGTGTCACCACTGGAGAGGTGTGTGGCAGCGGCCCGAAAAGCTTCTAATTGTTTTAGTCAAGAGTAGTTCCTGGTTGTAGGCATTCTTTACAATCACTGTAAGGAATAAAGCGTGTGTGTGTGTGTGTGTGTGTGTGTGTGTGTGTGTGTGTGTGTGTGTGTGTGTGTTGGAGGATAGTGGGCGTGGAGAATGAATGTATGAGTAAGGAGAAATGTCCAAGAGTATGAGATGATGAGAGTAACGAATGTATCACCAAAATCTCTCAGTCATATTTTGTTATGTTCTTAATGTTTAGTATTTGCATTGTGGTAAGCTACAGTAGTGGGAATATTGATCGTTGCCTCCTAAACTTTCTGATAAGGTGTCTGCGCCAGACAGGCAGCTCGTATTGGTGGGTTTCAAGTCTACAGGCTCACTGAACTCTTCCTAACAAGTTTTTTTTTTTTCCCCTGTAAACAATATTGTCTTCTGAGTGTAGTTTTGATCAAAATACGTATGATACAAAGGTTGGAAAGTAAGATGTATACTTATATACTCTTGGTAGGACACTCTTTTGCGAGTAATTTGGTGGTATCAAGCACATTTTAAAAATGCATGTTCCTTAGTATCCAGTTCCATTCCATATTTTATTAAAGACAAGCTTGTTTGCATCAAAATTATTGAACCTAGATTTTTTTCATATCTTCTATGTTCGAGTAAAGGTATCAAAAGTTGAAAACTACCTGAATGTCCAACAGGGGGGATCGGCTAATTAAAGCAGAGTGATCTGTATGCCCTCATGTGGAATGACAGAGGATGTGTTACAAAGTGAGCAAGCTAGGGTGCAGGCAGTATTTGTGAACTGTTTCCACTGAGCTGCAAAAAGGGAGAAACTGGTCTGCGCGTCGCGTTTTCTGAAAGGACACGCACAGAAGAGTCTAAGCAAGGATTGGGGACCCACAGGGTGCTGAGGGCTGGCTGAAGATGGGCTTACGTTTTATTTGTGTGCCCTTTCGTATCTTTCTGCGTATCATGTCTTAAGTGGCAAGACTGGGATTCCAGACCAGATCGTCAGCTTCCGAGTTTTCATTCTTTCCATTGCAGTACAACTACTGTTTTGTCAATTTTAAAGCACAGTTAAGCAAATGTTCTTGAGTCATTTTAGTATGTGATCAGGCAAAGTATCTTAGTGACCCATTCAGAGTATATCTTACTGACTGACTGAGAGTAGCCAGTCATTTTAATGCAGAGGGCAGGTCAGGTAGAGTAATATTGATCATTTAACAAGTAAAATGATAAACTGTAGCACCACACCAAGACAAAGGAGAATGATCATTTGCTGAATGGAATCAGCTATGGAAATCCACGAACGCTGGATCAGGACGTCCTCCTTTTTCTCAGTCCTGAAGCTTTGCTGCATGGTTACATCTCAGGTTCTGGTCTAGTCCTGAAAGATGACTAAGCCTCTAGGAGGGGGACCACGGTTGCCATTGTGGGTGTAACCTTCTTCCAGATTTCCTCAGCAGGCAGAAATGATGCTCATTTGTTTCTGAAACCAGCCGATCCTGATTAGGTGGCCAGTGTTGCTCAAGGCTGTGCCGCCCTGTTTCCTGTGCTCTTTCTGACCATCCTCAGCTCTGTGCTTGTGCGCTGCCTCAGCTCAGGCCTGCAGCTCACCTCTGGATCCTGAGTCTCAGCCTTATCGCTGGTTCCTGTGCCTTTAATCGGTTCCTCCATCCTTAATTGATTTTAAAAGCAGTTTGTTCATGTCAGTCTAGCTAAAACCTTTTAAAATTGCTCACATCCAAGACAGTTTTTTTTAAACTCTTTTTTATTAGCAGAATTATACATTGCAGAAAAAAAATTTATAAATCTGTTTAGGAAGTTAATTTTCCCCATTTTTGCACAGTATACGATAAAAATGACTTTGAACTATTTTATTGTAAATATGCCTTGTGACTTTCTCCCTGTGCTCTTGTTTCTCCCTGCGTCTTCATCCGCACTGGCGTGTGCAGGCCTGTGTTGTACTCACGTTGTTCACGTAGTGTTTCTTGGACTTGCTTCATATGCTCTTGTCTCAGTGCTCTTGTCCGTATCGGTTTCCTTCTCTTCACGTTCTTTCCCGCTTTCCAGATTCTGTTTACCTTTAAGTCAAGGTCCAGTTAATGTCCTTCCTCAAAGTGGTCTCTAAATCCTCTGAACTTGTGTTTGTTTGTCTCTGTCTCATGGAAATTAATTATATGAAACTTGTGACTGTGATACTGTTGCTCTTATTTTTGCATGTCGATGTTTCAGCTGACTAGGGTTTTTTTTAAGGTGTTTGTTGGAGTTCCTGTCTCACGTATCTTTGTCTTCTCTCACACCTGGCACAGCTGCCTAAAGTAGGCAGTTCAGAAATATTTATTTAGCATGAATATAGAAAAGAGACGATATTTATCTTTTGTCACCAGTGCCTAATACTGTACCAGACAAATAAGCCTTTGAGTAAATGTTGATTGTATGTTAAAGAGACGATCTTTAGGTATTGGGATCTTTTAGATATGTGAGTTTGGAGTATTCCTTGTCAAGTTAGCTTTTCCCTCTGTCGCCTGAGGAAAGTTGAGTCCAGGTCGACCTTACTGAGGCCACTCACGGCATCAAGCCCGCTCGGCTGGAGTCTAGGAGATGAGAGCCTGCATGCTTTCACATGTTGCTCAAGGAGACGAATGGTTTAGAGCACAGGCTTTGGCGCCAGCGGGCTTGCGTTCGTAGTTCTAGTCTGCGCCTTCCCAGTTGCGTGAGTCTGGGATAGTCTCTTTATCCTTTATTGCAAAATACAGAAGGTAACAGCTCCTGTTTATCTGTGAAAAATATCTGGCACAAAATAAGTGGTCAGAAAGTTAAATATAATAGTAGCTAATGCTACTAATAATAACCCTCCTCTCCACCTGACAGCTGTTCGTATGGTCAAGTCATCTGGCGTTATAGAAATCTTACCTCTAATGAACAGTTTGTCAGTAAAGTTTCGTTCGCCTGTTCCTAAGTGTAAGTCTTTTAATTTGATGTTTAACTCAGTGGAATCTTGTGACAAAGAAAAGACAGTGAGCTGGAAACTGGGAGACTTAAATTATACCCCGAGCTTCTTACAAAGGTTAATTTGCTTAACCTTTAATGTAGTCTAATTGTATTGTTATTATCTGTGTACGTGACTTAATTCCAGTGGTTATAAGCTTACTGAAAGCTAGAGCCAAGTCTCACTGAATGTTTATCTTTCTACTCCACACCATGGATTAGTGAATATGCACTGGGTGAATATGCAGCTCTGTTTCCTTACTAGTCAAGATGAGAGGTGGGCTATCTCTAAGCTTCCCTCTAGCTCTCAAACAGAGGGGCCAGTGAAATGAGCCCCATGTTAGAGAAGAACTGAAGATCAGGAAATCTAAACGCAAATTTTGCCACTGACAGATTTCTGAGATCCGTTTTTTAATTTAAGTGGATAATACACTAGAGTGTTTATGCATGACCTCAAATTTGGATATAATTAATTTTAAGGTAAATTTGTTATCTGTTTACTGAATTTATAAACTATATACTTCTTTCTTTGCTTTAACCCTAACCCATGGCACAGGTGTAGTTCAGTAAATGATCTTTACTAAGCAAATTGAAATTTAAAGCTAATTGCTTGACATTATTTTTCTTTAAATCCATTAATTATAAATTGGGTACTTTAATGACTTTTTAATTATAAAATGCCCATATTACAAAAAGTATTAATTGTAAAAAATTAAACAGTATAGAAAGAAGTATTCAGAAAATTTAAGTCTATTCTTCAGAATCAGTTATATCTATAGTCTTTAAAAATTATTCTTTAATTCTTTGTTGTATTTTCCTGTTGTTAACCTGGTGCACAGTAGCTGTTCACTGAATGTTCACTGAATTAACCAATGCTCTTTCCCAGTCAGGAGCTGATCAATTTCTCTGATACATTTTTCTTTTACAGTGCTATTGGTATCTAATTTCTATAAAAGATGACTTTTCAAGAGTCTGAAGCTAATTTTTCTAGCTATTATAGAAGTACATTCTGTCATCAGTACCTAAAGATTAAATATATATAAATAAGGCTCCTCTCATACAATAATTTATAAAATCGGTCTGCATGCCTTATAGTTACACTCTGTCTAATGGTTTTAGTTTTCAGGCCTACTAAAACTTACATACAGGTTTTACTGGTTTGTCAGCTATGGTGAAAGTCCCTGATCATTCAGTTTCTGAGTTACAAAGTGAATTACTAAGAAGTTACACAATCTTAGAATTTGAAGAAATGCTTTGTGGTATACTTTATATTAGAAAGTGGTAACAGCTTCTTTCTTAAGAAAAGAGGCTGCTGCTGCTGCTAAGTCGCTTCAGTCGTGTCCGACTCTGTGCGACTCTATAGACGGCAGCCCACCACACTCCTCCATCCCTGGGAGGAGTGGGTTGCCATTTCCTTCTCCAAAGAAAAGAGGCTAGTTTTTCCAAACTCTTCCTCTTTTATATCAGAGTATTTGGAAAGGTATGTGCTTGCCCTGGAAAAGAATTCTGGCTGAATCCAAAGAAGCTTATTTATCTAGAAGCTATAATCTTACCTCAGTTCAGTTCAGTTGCTCCGTCGTGTCTGACTCTTTGCAACCTCATGGACTGCAACACGCCAGGCTTCCCTGTCCGTCACCAACTCCCAGAACTTGCTCAAACTCATGTCCATCGAGTCGCTGTTGCCATCCAACCATCTCGTCCTCCGTTGTCCCCTTCTCCTTCTGCCTTCAATCTTTCCCAGCATCAGGGTCTTTGCCAATGAGTCAGTTCTTCACATCAGGTGGCCGAAGTATTGGAGCTTCAGCTTCAGCATCAGTCCTTCCAATGAATATTCAGGACTGATTTCCTTTAGGATGGACTGGTTGGATCTCCTTGCTGTCCAAGGGACTCTCAAGAATCTTCTCCAAGACCACAGTTCAAAAGCATCAATTCTTCGGTGCTCAGCTTTCTTTATAGTCCAACTCTCACATCCATACGTGACTACTGCAAAAACTGGAAAATCTTACCTTTTAGTCTTAAATTCCCAAGTATATTTTATATACAAACTGTTACAGGTTAACTCCATCAAAGTTGAAATTACTTTCTTCCATAAGTAATTATTTTCTGACATGGCATATATTTTAGTACATCTGGAGATTGCTTTTACTTTTATAAGATTAATGTTATTATAGTTTAAAAGATATTAAAGCTTTTTTCCTTGGAGAATATAAAATTGTTGGCTTGGAACTGAAAAAAAAAAAGAAAAAATATATTTTTCAATGGTCATAATAATACCAAGACAGAAATTAAGCTGCGTTTGCTTTCCCCAAAGACTCTTTCCTATTACAAACTTCTGGATAAATAGTATAATGGAGGGATAATGTATGATGATCAAATAGGCTCTAGCCTAGTAGGCCTGTGTATCTGATTGAAAATACCAGAAAGAGAAAGAACTTAGAAAACTAACATTAGTTACTTAATATGGAAAAAAAAATATATGAAATCAACCTCATACTTCACCAGCACCATACTTCACCATTCATGAAACTCAGGAATAAAACAGTGAGGTCTGCTACACCGCCACCAGAATATTGGTTGATAAAGATTTATCCTACTGGGTGTACATGTTTTAATACACAGGTTGGAGACATAAGACTAGCTAGTGAGGAGCCAAAACATGCTTGTGAGTGTGAGCGGAGGGCCTAGTACTCAAGAGGAATTTCTGATTAGGGCAGTAATGGCAAAATAACTTACCAGGAAAATCTTGATGTTAGTTACATGGTCAAAGAAAGGGAATAGAAAATTTGCACACACACACACCGAAAAAGGTAGATGGCCATTATATCTTTAAAAGAACGTTCAGGTTCACCAGAAATCAAAGAGATGCATAATTAAAAAGACAGTGTTATAGTTTGTTAAATTGGTGAGATTAAAAATAATAATACCAGACATTGACAACTGCTGTTGTATACTGTGGATGGAACTCAAATTGCCGTGCTTAATTTAGAAAGCAGTCTAAGCAATATGTATCCATCGCCTTATCAATATGGCAAAATCTCACTACATGATCTTCATTTTTAAAAAGCAAGTTACAAAGATGCAAGTATCCATTCTGTTTTTGCAGAAATATATATGTATACTTACACATGGGGAAGAGAGTTCAGAAAAGAATATCTAGAAATTCTGGGGGGATAATTAATAATCTCTGATCATGTTTCCAATCTTAGTAAGATTGGAATGGTTTATCTACTTTTCTGTGTATCTCTATTTTTATAATTATGTCTAGTATGTGTATTTGTATAATTGGAGGAAAGAGCTCCTATTTTCAGTATGGTACAAATCATTGGAGAAAAGTCATTATTAAAAAGAAACAACAGGAAATTTTAGGTAGTATACATATAGTGACCTGAAAACACCATTTTATAATATATATTAGTTATTTACCAGGCAGATATATTCATAGGTCAGTGGTCTATTCGAGTCAAGCATTTTGTGTTTTTACTTGTTTAAAAGATGTATAAGTAAAAAGCCTTATGAAGTTGATCTATTTTGAAATTTATTTCCTTTCTTTTTGTGACACATTGTCTAACTTTGGTTCCATTTCAAACAGTAGAAGTAAAACAAATTTATTTATTTTGTCATTTAAGACAATAAGAAATCATAGCTATTTCCCGGTATTACAACTTCAGTTATTAAATTCTAGGAGTCGGTGGATCCTGGACTTAACTTAAATGCATTTTTTTGTGGGTTTTTTTTTTTTTGGTCCCCTTTGTACATCCAGGTTTTTTTCCAACTTTTTTTGAAAATTTCAAAACTTGAGAAAGGTGGAAAAGAATTTTTACAGCTGATATCTACCACCTTGATTATTCGAGAAAATTTTTATTGTGATTGCTTTATCTACCACCTCGATTATGCGATTAAATTTTTACTAGGATTGCTTTATCTCCGACTTATACCGCTCTTTGATCCTCTGCTCATCTGAAAGGTCATCTTATTTTTCTGTGCATTCCAAATTAAGTTGCAGATACCAGTGTTGGTGGTGGTTTAGTTGCTGAGTCATGTCTGACTCTTGCAACCTCATTGGCTGCCACCTGCCAGGCCCCTCTGTCCACGGGGTTCTCCGGGCAAGAACACTGGAGTGGATTGCCATTTCCTTCTTCAGGGGATCTTTCCGACCCAGGAATCAAACCCAGGTTTCCTGCACTGCGGACAGATTCTTTACCAACTGAGCTACCAGAGAAGCTTCTCAATGCCAGTGCCCTTCCCTCTAAATGTTTCAGCATGCACACCACAGACTCGGGCTCAGTGTTTAGAATTCACCTTTTTTTCCTTTGAGGCAAATTTACAAACAGTAAAATACACGTCTCGAGTGTACTGTTTGATGAATTGTAAGAAATGAATGCCCTGTGGTGACCCAGTCTCCTGCCAACTAGCTTCGCCCCTAAAAGGCCCCTCCAGCCTCTTCCCAGTCAGCAGCCCCCGGTCCTTGCAGCCCCCCACTCCCCCCACTCCAAGATCCACTATAGTGATTTTTTTCTACCGTAAATTACTACTGTCTGTTCTAAAACTTCATGTAAATGAAATTACACAGTGTGTATTCTGTATAAAGATTTTCATTCATCATAAGGCACTGAAATTCAGTCATGTGGCATATATCAGTAGTTTTTTTTATTGCTGAGTAATATTTCTAATTTCAACCCATTTTAATGTGAACTTTTGAGATTTGTATAGTAAATATTGTTATTTGATATTTCTTGGTTTATGCTTAAATAAATTATGCTCTAATGATTTGATGTGTACTTGATTCCCTGTAATTTGTTTATACCATCTTACAACAAAAGTTCATAGTAAGTTGTTATTTATCAGATATAATTAAAGTGCAGAGAAATTAAATGCTTCTCTGAATACAAACACTGTGTTCTCAGAAGAGTACTATATATAGAATTTCACTTGGTTCACCTTAATAAGATTCAACTTTTTGGTTCACTTTAAAAAGATAAGAGGTACATTAGTAATAGCATAACTCTATTTGAAAAGTCAACCATTTCAATTATTGGCATATACTAATTGTTTTAAAAGGAGGTTGGGGAGCCATATGTGGATTTCAAATCTATATTTCTGTAGTCTGAATTTATTTGCCCAAATAGTGCTTTCTAAACAGATAATCTATTCCTTACAGCAGTAATAAACAGTAAGCACTCTGTGAGTAGCATAACTTAATAAAGAGTTGACCTATTGTCCCTTCTTTGCGTTAGCTAGGTACATCTCCCTTAATAAGTGTCAGCTTTGATTTCTTCCTTCAGCTGAGAATTTGTACAGTGTATTTTTCTGTTTAGAGACACTTAAAAATCTGCCTAAAGCTAAGAACACTCCATACCACCCCTGTACACTTAAAACACAGACCTCCTAAAGCCCCTGCGTTCATCTTTTGCATCTCATATTACAAATTCGATAAATGGAGTCTTCAGGAATCACCTTGTTTTCTCTCTTTTACTTAAACCTACGTTCATTTCACTACCAGGACATGTTTTACACCAGAAAATAACGCAAATCTGACCACTTCTCACATTTCTAGTACCTCTATTCTAGGCCAGATCTGATCATCCCTCACCTACACGCCTCTGTGCTGTGTGCTGTGCTAAGTCAGTTCAGTCGTGTCCGACTCTTTGTGACCCGTGGACTGTAGCCCACAGGTTCCTCTGTCCATGGGATTCTCCAGGCAAGAGTACTGGCCTGGGCTGCCGTGCCCCGTCAGGGGATATTCCTGACTCGGGCCAAACCCTCGTCCCTCAATGTCTCCTGCGCTCGCCGTCGGCTGTGTTTCTCGTTGTTTTCACCGCTGATGCCACCTGGGAAGCCCTTACATGACTGCAGTCGCCTCTCTTTTTTAATTTTTATTTTTTAGTGGAGTATAGTTGATTTACATAACAGCCTCTGAGTTGATCTCTCTGAAAACCACTTTCCTTACAGCAGCCAGTTTCTAAAAATGTGTGTGTTTCTGTTGTTTTTCCACTGGACTTGGAGTAAAATCCAAATTGTTTGCAGTTCTGTTGTCCTTAGCTAGGCTGGTTGCATTATACCCTGTGTGTGTCTTGTTCAGGAGTTAGAGATCTGGGCAGGGAAACTCGAGTTACTTCAAAGTACTTTAATTAGTACGAGCATTTTTACCTTATAGTTGTAATAGAATTCCTATACCGTAGAGTCATAGTTTATTAACTGGAAAAAAAATCATAGATAATTAATTGATTTCCAGTCCCTTATTTTGGCAGTTAAATAAAAAGCTGTTTAATTCTTCTTCCCTTTTTTTTTTTTTTTTTTCTGTTTTTGATTTATTACAGATCGAGCTGGGAGCATCAGCACCCTTGATTCTTTAGACTTTGCAAGATATTCAGATGATGGTAACAGGGAAACAGATGAGAGAGTGGCAGGTAAGATTCTAAAGACAGATTTGGAAGTTTTTCACATTCCAGAAATAATGAAATGACTTGAAAAATTCTCTTCCTGTACAGTTCAGTATGTGAATAGAATTAGATAGTTACTATACAAAGTTACGTTACTCAAGTATTGGCTTCAGGGAGCATTCCTGAGTGTTCACCAACCCCCAACTGCTCTTTCCAGTGATGCTCTGAGTTTTTGGTTATGTGTGCCTGCAACTACTGAGTTCTGCTTACATCTAACAGTTTACAGCCGTGCAGTTATAAAACTGGTGTAAAGCAGGTGTCAGTCAGCCATGGTTTAGTGCAAAGTTACTTGGACCTTGCTCTCCTCATTCCTTTTATCCTCCAGACCGGGGCTAAGTGATATCTACATGGTATGTACCAGTGCCCTCTGCTGATGGTTAAAAGCTGGTTTAAATACCTCCATGCTGATTAGCGACCAGAACTGTGTCTTCAGTCCTTGGGTTCTCCCTGGCCACCACTGCATCCCTCTAGAAACGTCACTCGACCTTCCTGTGGTCCTGGAAGTAAAGGTTGTTAATGCTTGGTCCACTCAGGGCTTCCTGGACTTCGCCCATTCCAAAAAGAAGAGCAGCATGCTTTTTAGTGGCCTGGTTCCTCACCCCAGTCTGCGTCCCTTCTCCACTCTCCCACCAGTTTTGCCTTTCTGGCATCACCATTGGGTCTGTGGGGACTTCAGAAGACCCGTTTGCACCCTCTGTACCCTGCCCTCATCAGATGAGGCCAGTGGGGTTCTCCTGGGGTCCACCCTGAATCCACCAGTGCAGAAGCTCTGGCTCCTCAGATGTCAAGTGCCTGGTACCTTTCTGGTGCTTCAGGCTGTGGCTGTCAGTTACTGAAGTAGTTCCTGAATGTCTTTATAGGAATTGTGGTTTTCACGGGATGTTGACTCTGAGATAGACGGGAAGCCACCCTCAGTGAGGCATTTTACCCCGCTGGGGTGGTGGGCACTCCTGGCGCAGGAAAGATGCCACATGGGACACGTGGAGCCTGTGAGGGCCCTGGGGCCAGGGGCATCCACACGCTGGCTTCCTCTCTTCATCAGCCCTGTTGAGTTTTTTTTTCCCTTTACTGGAACAATGTTGTTAAAACCTACCCTACATTTGCCTGTTCTAGTCATCATGAATAAAGATGAGTGCTATTGAGCGCTAATTTTTATATAGCACTTGCTCTTTTCTGAACACTTTGTAAATGTATCTTAACTCATTAAGTTATAGAATTATCCTCATCTTCCACTCCCCAAGAAACTGAGGCGCTCAGAGAGTCTTCAGACTTTAGTGGCAGAACTAAGACTCAGATGTAGACAGCCCAGCAGCAGAGCCCAACACTGATCATACCATATGCCACCTCTTAGGGTGAAGGATTAAGTTTGACCTATGTAAAATGACATTCCAGTATGTGCTTTTCATTTATTGCTTGATAAAAGAGTTTAAAAATCTCAAACAGTATTACATGATTTAAGGGAAAAAATGATGAATCATTTTTAGTTCAGCAGAGGCTCAGAGAGGACTCGGCAGTGAGAACAATATTAGTGTCAGCTGAAGGGGGAAGTCATTGGGAAACTTCAGTGCAGCTGCCTCCTCAATTGTCATGATTTAGTTGTAAACATTGTTAGCTGACAGATGACACGGTAATTATCTCTTCTGAATTACTGGCCTTTCAATTAGCTTCTAAGTTACTACCAATGGTTAGTAAAGAGCTGTGTCAAAAGAGCAAATCACATCAGTGATATCTGAAAATTGCCAAATCAAATGGGAATTATTTCAATAATTTTAGGACTTATCCTCCTAATTACATCATTTGTTAAGTGGCATTATGTTATATTTAATTATATATGTATTTATTATATAAATACATCCAGTCTTGAGAAAGACAAATATTATGTGATATCACTTATATGTGGAATCTAAAAATAATACCAGTGAATCTATGTATAAAACAGAAATAGACTTACAGACATAGGAAACAAACCCGTGGTTCCCCAAAGCGGAGAGAGAGGGGAGGATGGGACAGGTTAGGAGTACAGGAGTAATAGATACGAACTGCTAAACGTAAAATAGGTAAGCAGCAAGGGTTTACTTCATAGCACAGAAGTCTATATCTAATGTCCTGTAATAACCTATAATGAAATATAGGCTACAAAAAAAGGGAATGACTATGCTATACAGCTGAAAACTAGCACAATACTATGCATCAGTGATACTTCAGGATAAATGGATGAATGGATGCAGTCTTTGATCTTCACTGGGAAAAGGAAGAAAATACATGTTATTCCAAGAAAATAATCTTTAAACTCTTAGGGCTCTTGTACCATAGCCTGTTGTTGAATCAAGTGTGTGATATGTGGCTGAAAATTTAAATTAATCACAATTCCCATTTCCGAAGAGATTTTTGTCTCTTTATAACCATTGATAGTAACTTAGAAACTAATTGAAAGACCAGTAATTGAGAAGAGATAATTACCATGTCATCTGTCATTGGCTCACACGTAAACCTTACTGAGAAACATCTTTTTGATGTTCCTGTACCAGTCTTGGGCAGGAGTTTATAGATAACACAGGTTTTGAGTCCATTGCCCCATGATGCAAATGTAGAGTCTGCTCCAACCATTAATAAGCTGTTTCTCTGACGTGTGTGTGTGTGTGTGTGTGTGTGTGTGTGTGTGATATAAATATGTATGTGATGATTTTCATCATCATTTTCCTAAATTTAAAAATCTGGTTATAAGTCTGTGCAGGTGTTCCTTTAATGAGGAGAAGATCTCTAAATGAACAGATGTTTATAGAGCACCATTATTTTGAGTTTTGTGCCAAAAGAACTAAGACTTAACAAATATTTTAAGATAGTGATACACACTTGCATATATCCCAAGTCATTAGTGCCTGATCTAGTAGTACCCCGATACAATACCAGTATTATCCAACTTTGATTGAAAAACAACTGTTTCAGCCAATCTAGAATGGCTGATGCTGACTTAGTCATTAATTATTTTGGTAAGATTATAATATGCAGCATTACAATATACCTATATCTTTGCAGTTGTTACTTTAGTTCCACTAAAGTTTCATTCAACAGTGTTGGGCTAGTAGAGGGTGGGGTAGTGGAGTGAGCAGGCTGGTGGCTGGTTCCTACAGTGTTTTTTAAAAGCATTCACTTCTTCAAACATTCTTATGAAGAATCATAGTGTTTGAAAACGACTTGGAGGTTGCTTGGTATAATGTATCACTTTACAGAGTAATAAGTCTTGAGTTATAATTCAATATCTTTTGATAAAGAAGTGACAAATTCATATGTGTATAAATATATCTGTTCAGACCTTTCATGGAAAACTTTTCACATAAGTTCAATTATCTGACCATACTGTGCCTTTATAGAGATGTGAGTAGCTTCAGAGATTTGCCTTTGTCTTTTAAAGTCTGTATTATGCAGTGAGACACATGCAGCAGAGTGAGCCCATTTCGGTGAGCACTGGCTCTAAAAGCAGTGCTGGCTTCTGGTGGCATTTGGCAATGTGCGTTGAGGTGTGCTCAAAGACACAAACTCTCGCCGTCTGACATGGGTTTTTCTGGCTTTCTGTGCCTGGATCATGCATTGTTTTGTTCTCGGTCACCTAAACTTCACCAGTTGAATTGAGTTGTTTTTTTTTTTCCCACAGTTTGTGTTTTAACCAGTTTTTGTGTTTTTTTTTTCCATATTCTATCATTCTGGTACAGGGCATTTCTGATCTGCAATTGTTCTATAATATCTCTTAGTAAATTGTAAGTTATACTGAAAGTATGATATGTATACTTACTTTGCTTATGGTATAGTGAAGTGCTTTTAAATCAAAACCTAGAGTTTTGAAATAGAAGAAAAGTAAATCTATTCTGTACTTAGCTTACACATCGAATCTGTGCAGTCTGACTTTAAATACAAACTCGGAGAGTTTCCAGAAGTGTAATTTTTAGGGAAAATGTTTCTACTTTGTTGCACAGAAATGTTTGCAGATCAGCATTGCTGACGACCAAAAAAATAGTCATATACACATCTTCTGATTTTTAGCTGTGCTTTCGTGTTGCTGCACTGAAATTCTGTGCATCAAAATAATTGGCCTTCATGTACTAGGTGTGATTCAGTTACATCTTAAGTTTTTAATGAAAATGTGCAAACTGAGTGAATTCTGTTTTTCCCGTATATTTTATAGCTCTGTTGTCTCTGATAGCGTTTCATTTGCCATCTTCTTTTTTCTGTTTATTAGTAAATCAGGAAAAAGTTGCATCTCTAAAGTTTTAAATTTACTCATCTTTATGCAGAACTATTTAAATAATAATTTTTTAAACATCCAGTTGTGACAAAGATCACTTAATTTTCTCAGAGCTTTACTTCACAGAAATGACTTTTCCGTCCAATGCTTTTTCCTTCGTAGCAATATTTATATATTTTAAAGAAAATTCCAAGTAAAGACATAGTTAAATCTTGCTCATGATGAAACATTTCAAAAAGCTCATTAAAATGTTTCCTCAGTTATTCGTGTTTATTGTGTTAGACTCTGCAGTAACAGGAGAAATCTTTAAGTTTCATTAGCACCTCTTAATGTGAACAAATATCTATTTGAAGGGTTGTCAGGAACTTTGAAATTCTGCTTAATTTTATCCATATCCTTAGATAACTACACTCTTATTAGAATTGTACACAATCATTTGCTTTAGAATGATTTTAATTGTAACTTAAAAAACAAACGTATGTCTATTCTTTGGCTTTAAATGAAACCTAAAATAAATCCCTTGGAACTTTTTTAGATATGTGTTTAACATATCTGTGCCTGTTTACAGAACATATATACTTGTTTGTAGAAAAATTGATAGACATCCCACATTTGTAAGATACTTAAAACATACTTCTTCAACATCTTAATGAAAGAATATATTCACTGTTCCTGTATGTTGATTTAAAACATTATTCTAGATAAATATTTTTTTTAATCCTAAGATTTTCTTTAACTGTATTTGCTGAACTTCATCTAAGTTTTGTCTTTTCCCCTAAAATGATGTCACCTGGAAACATTCCATTCCATTTCTTACCTAGACTGAGTGAAGCACAACACCTAAGGTTTTTATTTGCCTAAATGAGAGTATGCCATAGATTTTATTTTTAAATAGAGCTATTCCTTGTCAGACAGCTGGAACCCTTGATCAGTAGTCCCCTGTATTCTAAAACTATGGAAAACATTCACCAGTTTGCTTGCAAATCAACTCTGCTGCATGCGTTCACAAGTTTCATAAAGATTGCATGCTTTCTGTTTTCAATACAAATTGTATTTTTTTTTCATACCCATCCTTGCTTTTTATTTTTTATTTCTGTTTCCCTTTTCTTGGTTGGATGCCTGTGTGTGTTTATTCCAAATCCCTGTCCAGTCCTGGAGTTTGAACTACGGAAAGCCAAGGAGACCATTCAGGCCCTCCGAGCCAACCTGACGGAGGCTGCAGGTGGTGTACATGCAACTTTTCTGAGACTTTTCTGCTTTGACAATGTAGAGGTAGCTGAGATGGTGTGAAATGTAAAGGAGTAAACTATTATTTGTATTTTCTTCCACCAGAACATGAAGTTCCTTTACAGGAACGAAAAAATTACAAATCAAGTCCTGAAATTCAGGTGGGTGAATGACAGATCTAAAAGTATCTTCCGTATGAGATGGAAGCACAGGTGTTGAAAGCGGAGACTCACAGTACTCTACCCATCTTGTGTCCACCTCTAGGAGCCAATCAAACCTCTTGAAAAGAGAGCTCTAAACTTCTTAGTCAATGAATTTTTATTGAAGAATAACTACAAGCTGACATCAATAACGTTTTCAGATGAAAATGATGATCAGGTACCGTTTCCTTTTTTTTTTTTTTACAATAATTTGTTTCTTTCTAATTTATAATGTACTTATTTCCTCTTTTATCTAGCTTTAATTTTTTTAAAGTTATATACATACAGTAAAATTCCATAACACCAAAATAGTGAATAGAAAAGAAAGAACATTTCAAGTTGATGAAGATTGGTTTCTATTTTAAGAAACTAGAAAAAGAAAACTAACTGAAGTCCAAAGAAATTAAAATGAAGGAAATACTAAAAATGAGAATGTATTAGTGATATAGGTAACAGAGAACAACAGAGAAAAATTAATAACAACAAAAAACTGGGTTTTTGAGGTTAATGAAATTGGTAAACCTCTAGCCGGACTTACCAAGAAAAAGAGACAAGAAGCAAATTATCAGAATCTGGAATGAGCAAAGTTATATCACTGTAGATATCTACTAGACTTTAAGGAAGAAGTAAAGTAAATGAGCAAGGTTCTATCACTGTAGATACCTGCCATTTAAGGGAGAAGTAGTACCACTCCTCCACAAACTCTTCTGGAAATTGAAGAGAAGGGAATCGTCCAAAACTCATTCCATGAGACCAGCATAATTCTGATTGCAAAACCAGATACAGACCTGGCTAACAAAGAAAGTTGCAGGCTTATTTTCCTCATGAGCATGGATATAGAAATTCTATATAACATTTTAATATATTAAATCCAACAATGTGTAAAAGTGCTAATACACAATGACCAAATGGTTTATCTGAGGAACATAAGATTGATTAGTCCAAAAATCAATCATTGTAATTCACCGTTTTAAGAAACTTTTCAAAAGAGCAATCATATGGTCAGCTCAAAAAAAACATTTGCCACAATCAAACATGTCTTTCCCGTAAAACCTTTAAAGAAACTAGGAATTGTGAGGAATTTCCTTAGATTCATAAAAGACGTTTATAGGAAAACTATCACTAACATCATGCCTGATGATGAACAATAAGGAATAGATAAGGAATAAAACAGGAATATCTGCTCTCGCTACTTCTGTTGAGCATCATGCTGAGCAGTCTAGCCAGTACAAGGCAAGAAAAAAACAAAAGACATATTTTGGAAAAGAAGAAAGAAGACTTTCACTGGTAATACGATTAGATATATCAAGAATCCTATAGACTGCTTATAGTGTTGAACACTATAAGTGATGATAGACAAGCTGTAGGATTCAAGGTCAGTAAACAAAAATGAATTGTATTTCTGTATGCTAGCAACAAATAAACATTCAAGTTTTAAAGATACCATTTATAAAAGTATCAAAAAATAGGAAATACTTAGGGATAAATATGACGAAGGATTATGCACTGGAAACTATTATACGTGCTGAAAGAAAATAAAGAGGAGACACACTGTACTAATAGATAGGATTCAGCATTGTCAAAGTGCCAGTTTCTGTAAATTGATTTGTACTTTTAATACAATCCTAATGATCTCGCCAGCCTTTTTGTAGAGGTTAGCTTATTCTAAAATTTCTGTGGAAATGGAAATAACGTAGTATAGCCCAAAACAACTTTAATAAAGAAGCACAAAATTAGGGGACTTCAGCTGGCTGACTTTAAGATATTCTAGTTCAGGCGGTGTCCTGCTGGCATAAACGCAGGCAAATCATTGGAACTTAGTGCGCTGGTAGTCACGAGGTTAACTTCACGGAAGTGACCTTTTGATGCTAACAGAGCACAGAGTAAATTCCATTCAGAAAGCACAGTCTCTTTTACAGTTGGTACTGTAACATTCTGATATCTGTATACCTCCAAAAATGAACTTTGAACCATACCTCACACCATATACAAAAAGTAATTCAAGTGAATCATGGATTTAAATGTAAGTTCTAAAGCCATAAGGCTCCTGGAAGAAACCATGGAAAAATTCATTGCAACCCTGGAAGGGAGGCCAAGATTTCTTGTATATGACACCAAAAGTATGGTGTTCTTCATCAAATATTTGTTCTCATCAAAGTCAGTAGCTTCTACTCTTTGAAAGCAACTCTAAACAAATGAAAAGATGAGCCATAGATTCGGTAAAATATTTCAAGTAACATATCTGATAAAGAATTTCTATCCAGAATATTTAAAGAACTCTATAAAATGAATAATAAAAAAAGACCCAGTTTTTAAAAGAATGGACAAAAGATTTATATAGATGATTTTATAACAAACATGTATATATGATTTATAACAAAGAACCTATGTGGGTATCAGATTAGCACATGGAAAAAGATGTTCTGCATCTGTAGTCATTAGGTGGGTAAAAATTAAGTCACAGTGAAATCCCATAGCACACTTACTAAAATGTTTACCTGAGACTGTACCAAGTCTTGGCAAAGATGTGGAGAAAGTAGAAATATCATCATTGCTCATGGGAATCCAAAATGGTACAGTCACTTTGGAACATTTTTTAGCAGGCTATTTTAAAAGAATTAAAACCTTCACTACCTATATGACTTGATCATTCCGTTCCTAGATATTGCAGTCCAAGAGAAGTGAAGGGAGATATTCATACCAAGACTCCTACGCACTGTTCACACACACTTTATTTATAATAGCTGACATTAGGGAGACAACCCACATATCCAAAAGGAGGCAGTTGAATAAAAAATTCTGATGTATCGTTACAGTGAAATGCTAACTCAGCAGTAAAAAAAAAAAAAAAATGAACCTCTGACAGATACAACAACAAAGATTACTCTGAAAATCGATAATCTGGATGAAAGAAACCAGGCAAATAGAGTACTTGCTGTATGCTTCCACTTATAAAATTCTAAGAAAGGTAAACCTGTAACAGTGACGGAAAACAGCGCAGTATTTGCCTAGGAACAGGGCGTGTGTGAGGAAAAAGGGGGAAGCGTCGCAAGCGGCCAGGAACACTTGGGAGTGAACAAGTTCATCTTTTTTTTCGTAGCTTTGGTGTTTAATCTTTTTTTTTTTTCCTCTGCTTTGTTTGTTTATTTTTGGCTGTGCCGGGTCTTCATTGCTGCTCTGACTTTTCCCTAGTTGCAGCAAGTGGGAACTACTCTGTAGTTGCAAAACTCAGACTCCAGGGGTGTGGGCTTCGGTAGTCGCAGAACATGGGCTCCATAATTGCAGCCCGCAGGCCCGAGATGAAACAGGCTCAGTAGCTGTGGCACACAGGCTCAGTTGCTCCGGCGCACAGGCTCGGTTGCTCCGCGACAGGTGGGATCTTCCCAGATCAGGGATTGAACCTGTGTCTCCTGCACTGGTGGCAGGTTCTTGACCACTGAGCCCCCAGGGACACCCCCAGGTCCATCTTGACCGCAGTGACCTCTTCAGGTGTGCGCTCAGGTGTCAGGACGCAGCAGCTGCACATCTTAAGTTAGCTTGTGGGTTTAAGACTTCCCTGGTGGCGCAGACGGGAAAAGCATCTGCCTACAATGCGGGAGACCCAGGTTTGATCCCTGGGTCGGGAATGTCTCCTGGAGAAGGGAGTGGCAACCAACTCCAGTATTCTTGCCTGGAGAATCCCATGGATGGAGGAGCCTGGCGGGCTACAATCCATGGGGTCGCAGAGAGTCAGATTTAAATTGTGCAGTTTGTT
The DNA here is from genome assembly GCF_016772045.2 of Ovis aries. Lineage (NCBI taxonomy): Eukaryota > Metazoa > Chordata > Mammalia > Artiodactyla > Bovidae > Ovis > Ovis aries. The sequence goes on from NC_056076.1 coordinate 60,951,137, forward strand.
TTTTATTAATTATATACCCCAATGAAAGTATTTTATAAAGGGCAGTGTAAGCGCTCATCAATTACTCACCCTTTAACCACTAAATGGTGTTTAATGGTGATCCCGCCTGCCCTTAACGCAGCTCTGTCCCAGGGCCCTCACTGCTTTCGTGTTTCAAGAGTGAAAGTGGAGCCGCTCCGTCGTGTCCAACTCTCTGCGACCCCATGACTGTAGCCCAGCATGCTGCTCTGTCCATGGGGTTCTCCAGGCAAGAGCACTGGGGTCGGTGCCAGTGGCTGTCTTTCATGTTTAGCCTCTGGCGAAAGTGTAAGACTTTTTACCTGAGTTTATTTTTGATCATTTATCTTAGTGGCCTGATTTAATCTTAATGGCTCTATGATTACCTAGGATTATCTCTGAGCTCCCTTGACTAGCCTGTAATCTTCTTGAGGCTAAACAGATCTCTGTATCTGCAGATATAGTTGCACTCAATGCTTACTTAGTGATAGTTTTCTTATATTTTTATCTGCATATAATCGTTGTCTTGCTGATTTCGGGTTCCCTCTTGCCAGTTCTTTCCTTTACTTCCTCTCTTTCCTTTCTGTGGTGCTATGTGAAATTCTCTTATTGTAAATGAGCAGTCTTTATTTTCAACTTCTCTCTGAGTATCCTTTTTTGTTTGTTTGTTTGTTTTATTTTAGGAATTTATTATTTTTTACTCCTCTGGTTGTGATGGGTCTCTGTTGTTGCTCGCGGGCTTTCTTTAGTTGTGGTGAGCCGGGGTCACTCTTCCTTTTGGGGCCCCTGGGCTCCTCACCCCTTGGTCTCTCTTGTTGAGGTGCATGCGTCTCTGTGGTTGCAGGCTGCAGGCCCACTCGTTGCAGCCCTCGAGTTCTAGAGCTTGCCCTCAGTAGTTCCAGGGCAGGTGGAATCTTCCCGGACCAGGGACGAAACCCAGGGCTCCTACTTTGTCAGGCAGGCCCTCATCCACTGTGCTACTAGGGAAGTCCAGAATATCCTTTCTGCTGTAAAGAAAACTTGTCTCTCCACTGAGGACCCTGTTTCCCTTGTTTTCCAAGTATGAGGTGGGGGTGCATCACACACTCTAATCCTGCACACTTCCTGACTCCCAGGGTGGGATTCACCAGGCACGTACACTTTGACGTTATCACACAATTATGTTGAGTTTTCAAGATATTAGCAATAAGGAAAAGATACATCTCAAAAATGCAAGATCAAACTGCCACATAGATTTTTTTTTATGTTACTGTTTTTTATCTTTTAGGATTTTGAACTATGGGATGATGTAGGATTAAATATTCCAAAACCTCCAGACTTATTGCAGCTCTACCGAGATTTTGGAAATCATCAAGTAACTGGAAAAGACCTTGTGGACGTGGCCAGCGGTGTAGAAGAAGACGAATTAGAAGCTCTGACGCCAGTTTTAGGCAACCTTCCTTCAACCCTTGAAACTCCTCAGACTGTAGAGGTGAGAGGTGTAAATAATCAAGTCCACAAAAAGTGTTTAAGCCATGTAAAAGCGCACTATGAGATGCTGAGTTTCTGTTTTTCTCTCATTTTGATTTTAGAACTCCTTGCTAGTGCAGAAATTAGAAGATAAAATTAGTTTATTAAATAGTGAGAAATGGTCTTTGATGGAGCAAATCAGAAGGCTTGAAAGGTTAGTACTTAATCATCATTTCTATAAAACCTCTTAAAATTATTAAAGAAATTGACAAATTATATAAACATATAAGATAATATTTCAGTTGTAAGGCATAATTTTTCATATCCTAATACTTCTGGGGGAAACAAATCTTATAATTGCTTATATACTTAATGTGTTCTTCTCCCCCCAAAACTTGTTAATCACTGTAATAATCATAAAATCACATCTGTCTTAGAACCAAGGAGTAAGGTATTTTTTACTTTCTTCAGGTTGTATCAGTAGTAATAAAGGAGCTTCTTCGTGCTAATGTTATACATATTTTCCATTCATTATTTCATTTAATTCTTATGATGTGGGTTAGATGGAATTTTCCACATTTTGCACATGGAGAAGGCTAAGTGATAATCCAAAGCATAGATTATAAAAATATTTTTATGTTTTGTAAGAGTTTGTGGCTACATTTCTATATGAAGCATCAATATATATGGTACAGGAAAGATTAGCTGCCAAACCACTTTCTATTAATATGTTATACTTTTAAATCATTAAACCCAGTATGAGGTTTATGCTATTGCCAAAGTCTTAAAAAATACAATTCTTCTCTAAGAATCTCTCTCTCTTTTACAGTGAAATGGACTTCCTCAAAAGTGAGCACTTTGCCAGCCCTGTCGTTTGTGACTCTCTTCAACCTTCTTTGGATCAGTCTCCCCACAAAGACTCTGAAGACAGTGGACAGAATTCAGTTATAAATAGTTTGGACAAGAGAGAAAACAAGGATGTCCATCTTTCAAAATCAGATGAAGTTGATTCTACTGTTCCTAAAGAGAATTTCCCACAGTCTTTCCCCAGAAGAGAAAGAGAAGGAATGCCGTCGTCTTCTCCATCAAGTAAAAGCACAGTCCATTTTGATAAACCCAATAGGTTAGTATGTGTCCTGTGTTTTGAAATGCATCTTTCAGCTATTTAGTACATTGTCAAACTAGAAGAGTTTCAGTTCTTATTTTGCAGATCAGATATATGAATTTTTATGTGTCTAGCATGAACTTAACACTTAGCAGAGTCCACATCGCTGCGAAAAATCGAAAGTAATTGCTGAGTTGGATTGTGGTGCAGAGGAGCAGACCGTGCATGAGCTAGGCCCCGTGTTAGCCCAGTGCGTAAGCCCGAGAACGGACCGCGTGCTCTCTGGGCTGTGTCCGCCCAGTGCTGCTGCCTTCTCTGTGCTCCGCGTCGTGACCAGGCCCAGTAGAAAGTTTGATGTTGAATAGTAGCCTTTACGAAAAAGGTGATTGATTAGTTCTTGATCTTAGTCCTTTTTCCTGTTTCTGCTTCCATTAGTAACATTGTGTCATTAATATTATCTTAATTCATTTAATTTTTATTGAATTGCAATGATTGAACTTAGATGACCAAAGCAGGGTCCCTTGCCCCTCATGATTACGTTTCCTAGTAGAGGAGACAAAAACTATTTACGTTATAATGTGGAAAAAGAATATTCTCTTGAGAGAGGAATACTTACTGAGTTCGTTTTATGCATCAGACAGTGCTAAGCGCTCTACATATGCCAGCTTAGTCGACCCTCACACATACCCTGTGATGCATTCTGAGCAGTCATACTTCCTCCTCCTCATAAATGGAGGAGTATCATAGCAAGCGTTGGGATGTAATAGGAAAGCATGACTAATTTGTTTTAGATTTAAAGGTACTCATTATTAGTGAGAAGTATTTTATTTTATTTTTTCCAAAGCAAACTTTCTGACTCACATGCCACAACTTTGTGTGTGGTTGTGTGTGTGTCTGTGCATCATGAGGGGGTCACAGGATTGCAACAGACATGGGCCAGTCTTCAGAGTGCGTCTGATCTCACATGGTCAAGACCCAGGCCTAAGGGCGACGCAGCGGCGTCTGCAGTAGCTCCCTGCATCTGCTCCAGACCCCAGAGCCACTCTCAGGAGAAAGATGACTCTCAAATGTGTCCAGCTGACTTCTAGCTCTTAAGCGCGTGTCAGGCAGTGTCAGCGAGGAGTTTGCGGTTTAAAAGAAGAGTGGAAGTGTTAGCTGCTCACTCTTCGGGACCCCACGCGCTGCAGCCTGCCAGTCCTCTCGCTGCTGCTGCTGCTGCGTCGCTTCAGTCGTGTCCGACTCTGTGCGACCCCGTGGACGGCCGCCCGCCAGGCTCCCCCGTCCCTGGGATTCTCCAGGCAAGAACACTGGAGCGGGTGCCATGTCCTTCTCCAGTGCATGAAAGTGAAAGGGAAGTCGCGCAGTCGTGTCCGACTCTTCACGACCCCATGGACTGCAGCCCACCGGGCTCCTCCGTCCATGGGATTCTCCAGGCAAGAGCACTGGAGTGGGTAGCCAGTCCCTTCTCCAGGGGATCTTCCCGACCCAGGGATCCAGCCTGGGTCTCCTGCATTGCAGGCGGATTCTTTGCCCTCTGAGCCACCAGGGAAGCCCAAATGAAAAGTATAACAATGGTAACCGAGCATATGGTGCCCTTCGGTCACAGACTTTACAGTGTGAGAGAGACTGTCAGGCAGTTATAATATTGTAAAAGGTAGGAAGATAAGAGAAGTTCAGCTTGCTTGGAAACACACAATCAGGGTACCTAACCTGGTCATCAGAGGAGGAAAGGTTTCAGGGAAGAAGTATTTTCTAACTTTATACCTAATGCGTAAGTAGCGGTGAACCAGGCCAAGAGATAAGAGGAAGTCTTCCCACTAAGAGGCACTAATAGGAGCAGGAGGAACACTGCACTTGGGAGCTAGAACGGTGTATGAAGACGGAAGCAAAGCATGCAGGTGAGAAGGCAGCAGGAGGGGAAGCTGGAGAACGGAGCTGAGACTAAGTCGTATAAACTGTGTTAACTCATTTTAGAGACTTGGAACACGATGGTATCTAAGTTTTAAAAGAAGGTAGGGAAAACCACTAGACCATTCAAGTATGACCCAAATCAAATCCCTTATGATATACAGTGGAAGTGGGAAATAGATTTACGGAACTAGATCTGAAAGAGTTTCTGATGAACTCTATGGACAGAGGTTCCTGACATTGTACAGGAGACAGGGAGCAAGACCATCCCTAAGAAAAAGAAATGCAAAATGGCTCTCTGAGGAGGCCTTACAAATAGCTGTGGAAACAAAGGAGAAAAGGAAAGATACACCCATTTGAATGCAGAGTTCCAAAGAATAGCAAGGAGAGATAAGAAAGCCTTCCTCAATGAATCAGTGCAAAAAAATAGAGGAAAACAATAGAATGGGAAAGACTAGAGATCTCTTCAAGAAAATTGGAGTTGCCAAGGGAACATTTCATGTAAAGATGGGCTCAATAAAGGACAGAAATGGTATGGACCTAACAGAAGCAGACGATATTAAGAAGAGGTGGCAAGAATACACAGAAGAAGTGTACAAAAAAGATCTTCACGACCCAGATGATCATGATGGTGTGATCACTCACCTAGAGCCAGACATCCTGGAATGTGAAGTCAAGTGGGCCTTAGGAAGCATCACTATGAACAAAGCTAGTGGAGGTGATGGAATTCCAGCTGAGCTATTTCAAATCCTGAAAGATGATGCTATGAAAGGGCTGTACTCAGTATGCCAGCAAATTGGGAAAACTCAGCAGTGGCCACAGGACTGGAAAAGGTCAGTTTTCATTCCAATCCCAAAGAAAGGCAATGCCAAAGAATGCTCAAACTACCATACAATTATACTCATCTCACATGCTAGCAAAGTAATGCTCAAAATTCTCCAAGCCAGGCTTCAGCAATACGTGAACTGTGAACTTCCTGATGTTCAAGCTGGTTTTAGAAAAGGCAGAGGAACCAGAGATCAAATTGCCAACATCCTCTGGATCAAGGAAAAAGCAAGAGAGTTCCAGAAAAATATCTATTTCTGCTTTATTGAGTATGCCAAAGCCTTTGACTGTGTGGATCACAATAAACTGGAAAATTCTGAAAGAGATGGGAATACCAGACCACCTGACCTGCCTCTTGAGAAACCTGTATGCAGGTCAGGAAACAACAGTTAGAACTGGACATGGAACAACAAACTGGTTCCAAATAGGAAAAGGAGTGCGTCAAGGCTGTATATTGTCACCCTGCTTATTTAACTTACATGCAGAGTACATCATGAGAAACAGTGGGCTGGATGAAGCACAATCTGGAATCAAGATTGCTGGAAGAAATATCAATAACCTCAGATAAGCAGATGATACCACCCTTATAGCAGAAAGTGAAGAAGAACTAAAGAACCTCTTGATGAAAGTAAAAGAAGAGCGTGAAAAAGTTGGCTTAAAGCTCAGCATTCAGAAAATGAAGATTATGGCATCTGGTCCCATCGCTTCATGGCAAGTAGATGTGGAAACAGTGGCAAACTTTATTTTGGGAGGGCTCCAAAATCACTGCAGATGGTGACTGCAGCCATGAAATTAAAAGACGCTTACTCCTTGGAAGGGAAGTTACGACCAACCTAGACAGCATATTAGAAAGCAGAGACATGACTTTGCCAACAAAGGTCCGTCTAGCCAAGGCTATGGTTTTTCCAGTAGTCATGGATGGAAGTGAGAGTTGGACTATGAAGAAAGCTGAGCCCCGAAGAATTGCTGCTTTTAAACTGTGGTGTTGGAGAAGACTCTTGAGAGTTCCTTGGACAGCAAGGAGATCCAACCAGTCCATCCTAAAGGAAATCAGTCCTGGGTGTTCAGTGGAAGGACTGGTTTTGAAGCTGAAACTGCAATACTTTGGCCTCCTGATGCGAAGAGCTGACTCATTTGAAAAGACCCTGATGCTGGGAAAGTTTGAAGGCTGGAAGAGAAGGGGACGACAGAGGATGAGATGGTTGGATGGCATCACCAAGTCAATGGACATGAGTTTGAGTAAACTCTGGGAGTTGGTGATGGACAAGGAGGCCTGGCGTGCTGCAGTCCATGGGGTCGCAAAGAGTTGGGCACGACTGAGCGACTGAACTGAAGTTTTAGAAAGAGTCCTCCAGAGTGTAGTGGTAATTAGAGGGCAGCAAGAACGGAGACTCACAGGATACCTGTTGGAAGAGTTCAAGAAAGAGATGGTGGGATTTCCTGTATTGGAAAGACAGATAGGTTTGTAAGATAGTTAGAAGGTTAAAAAAAATTGATTGGATTAGGAGGTTAAAACTAAGGGAAGGATGAAGGCTTTCTGGCTTGGGCAGTTAGGTGTGTTGTAGCTCCCTCCGCAGAAAGAATAGGGGAGGGGGGACATAATGAGCAAACAGGCTTCAGCTTTGGCACACTAACTCCATAATCAGGTGCTCCTGGGGGCCACTCTGTGGTGTATACTGAATACCTCTGTTATGTAACCTTAGATGTTTCCACTTTTCTTCGTCGTAGATTGAACACATAAAATACAACTCCTAGTTACAATATTATGAATACTATTACATAGAGACCAGTGTTATTTTACAAATGTAAATGTTTTAACCTTCTTTATTAAACAGAAATAGGCTAATATTTTCAATTACAAAATAATCCTTCGTTTAAAATACATGTGAATGTTGAATGAGCCTCTCCTTCATTCAGGTTTAATTTCTTGCTCTCTTATGTGGGTTTCTAACATTAAGGGTTATCGTTCTCATGATATGGATCTGCCGAACTTGTCAGCAACATAGCAGGTTATCCTTTGCAGCCGCTCATTACCTTTCTGGGGCCTTAGAATTAGGGAAGGGGAGGAGAAGTCCTCATTTCAGGTGTTGCAAACACTTTCTATAGTCATTGACCTGCCATACAACTTCAGTTTTAATCTATTAACATTTATAAGACATTCATTCACATAATATCAAGCTCTTTTAAGCTCAGCAGCTATTGCTATTCCTTTTTCCCTGTATGATTCTCCAGTGAAGTGACCTTAAATCTTTTGTGGCTAAGAAATTCAAGCATGTGTGGGGTAGGATTCATGTAATGATGGGAATTACAGCCTGCAACTTACTTTCTCCTTGAACGCCGATTTAACGTTGGGCATCGTCCCATCTTCATCCGATGTCTTCTTCTAGGAAGCTGTCTCCTGCTTTCCATCAAGCACTACTCTCTTTCTGTCGAATGTCAGCTGATAGTCGTTTAGGATCAGAGGTAAGTTATATCAGATTCCTGCAACTTTCTTAAAACATTCCGTTTTTCTTCTTAGCATTTTACCCAAAAAATAATTGTAATACAACTCTGTTTCCAGTAAAAATCTAAGAAATAAATCCAGTTTTCCACTTTCAAGAAAAGTAGTTGATTATTTTTATCTTTGGATTAAAGCTCTGTTTAGTATGAAAGTGACTCTTGACAGTCTAGTTTTAATTTTTTATGTCTATCAGACTACAATTATATGCCTCTTTATGGTGTAATTTAGAAAACCAAGTCAGATGTATATATTATTTATAACTTCAGTTATTTTTAGATTACTCCATTTTTAATTTCTCTAGGATTGACTGTCTTTATTGCAGAGTAAATTGGCTCAGATCTCTCACTTCTTTTCATCAAGTCCTCTGTAGCTGTTGTTGCAGGCTTACCTTGAAAGGGTATTTTTTTCCTCCTTTCTTTGTGCTTCTCCCTTTCTGTTAATACCTTGCTTGTGGTTGATTCTTCGTCACCTCTTCTGGGCTTCTGTCCCACAGTGTCGCTAAGAATATGACAGAGCTAGAGAGTGGTTTGGATGCAGTCTGGCAGTTCTCATTGTAAGACTAGGGCAGCCCCCATGGGCTTCCCCTTTGTTTTCATTATACAAACTACTCGTTCACCTTAGCCAAAGACCGTGACTTTGTGGGTACCTTTCCCCCCAAAACAAAGATTAAAAGCCATCGAGGCCACCCCAGTGCTGTGTTACCACTGTTTGTTCCCGGAACGGAAGCCTAGTAAGCCTCCCTGTCTGCCCCCTGCTCCCCTCGTGTTTTAAATCCGTTTCTGGCCTACAGAAATGTTCGTCCTGTTTGGAATCTCAGGTGGTTCTTGGTTTTTTCCCTCCTCCTCATAGATCATCCTTTTGAATGTGTGTGTGAAACAGAAGTGTTTGAGACAGGGTCCAAAGCATAGCCTTGCAGCCGCGTCGCGCCCAGCAGCCCTCCCGTGCCGGCCTTGACTAACCCTGTGGTCTTCCAGGTGTCTCGGATTGCAGACAGTGAGGCGAGCGTCATGCTGATGCTGGGGCGCTGCCTGCCGCACATCGTGCCTAACGTGCTGCTGGCCAAGAGGGAGGTGAGGCCCAGAGAAGCCCTGTCACCCCTAGACCATCCTGTCGTCCATTTTCCGTCGTTTTGAAGCTTAGTGTCATATTTTCATTTGTTAAAGTCTGTTCCTTGCAATCATGTTCTTACTTTTGTGCACGCATCTCTGCTCCTAGAGAATGGTTTTACACCTCTGCCAGGTGAGTTCAGTGAAGCTGCATGGTGTTCATGCTTCCAGTTTCGCTTAAAGCATCATTAGCTTCTGCAACACTAACTAGTACTGTAGGTCCGTTTAGGCGCCATGAACACTGTCCGTTCTATACATTACCAGTTAACTAATTTATTTGATCTCTCTCGATATGATATGCGTGACTTGCCTACAGAAATAGACAGTCTTGGGATTGAACATTAATAGGGACTAATAATATAACTCTTTTCTTAAATGTACTTGTAGTTACCTCTTATTAATGTTAGTTTTATTGTATTTGTTTGGCAGTAGTTAGACTTGTCTTAGAATAGGATAGTTATAATATTGCCTGCAATAACTTTTGAGAGTCTCTTTTTTATTTTTCTTGTAGCTAACCTGTTGTTGACAGATGCTTTAAATGTCTAAAATAGAGTAGCAGATTTATTTTGGTGCACAGTGCCTGTGTTATAAGCCGTAAATACTACAGAAAGTATTTTTAGAGTTATATTTTGCCATTAAAAGATTAAGGAAAAACTATCAGTAATCTCATTTAAATAGTGAATGATTTATTTGCAAACAAGTTTATTTATTTGAATTATTCAATTTATGAAATCAATTTGCAATTCACAAGTTTTTTAGGTTAAGAATATTATCGAACGTGTCCTACAAGTTTTCTTTTGTTATCCTCTTAATCTTTACCACTGGTTTTAATCATAATTCATGGGACCTACAGTATGATAGGTACACAGTGCATTGGCAAAACCCATATGAGAGCTTATCCTTAATTATCTGTTTAGCACAAGAAATTTGTACTGATCCTCAAGAAAACATATGTAGAGCTTTAATAATTTTTATACCTATAGGTATTTTTAATTTAAAAATGATAAGCATGACTTTTCTTACTGATGGTTTTATTTTACCTAACATTTAAGAATAGTTGTGAGACATTAAGAAGTATGAAAATTCTCTGTCTTGAAGGATCAGTGTCCAATTTCAGATGGTTTGGCAGTTCTGCCTGGCGGGATGGCGTCTGAGCTTCTTTCCTTCCCAGCTTGTAGCATAATCTGTGCAGTGCATTAACATTTGCATCCCTCTCACTATGTTTCCTTGAGACAGTCTTTAAAATAGCACAGAAGCCTAATCGTCATGAGATGCAGTTTAAGCTTTAATTTTTATTTTCCCTTTTTTAATCATAAAAAACTCTACCACTAAAATCTGATTGTACTGCATGAAGTTTTTATAAATTTGCATCATCAGTAATCAGATATATATATATAAATATATATGTAAGCATATATTTATATATACATGTATATTTTATTTGTGGTATGATGTTTACTTTTCTGGCTGATTTTAAGTTTTTTTATATATAAAAATATTTTTTTACTTATAATTTCATGAAGAATTGATCATTTATCTTTGTTTATTTAATTATTTGTATCATATTTTGTTTTACTGGAAATTTTACCATTTTTAATATACCAGAGTTGTATTCCTTCAAAATTAAATTGGTAAATAATGAGGTTTATCTTGCCTTTCTTTGAAACTAAATCCCAGGGCATAAAAGCACAAAACTTTTATTTGATTTTATCCTTTGATATTGGATTACTTGTATTTAATATTTTACCCTAGTTCCATAAATTTATATTTTTTAAAAGGTCTTATGCTTTAAGAATTAATATTTTTGTTTTTTCTTATTTCTCAAGTTTTTTGTGTTCTTTTATCAGTGTAAGCCTTTTTATTGATATGTGACAATTAAAATGTCCATTTGTATGATTGATCATAGCAATATCCTAGATAATTTAAAAAATAAAGCATTAAAAGCAGAGTATAAGGTTTGACTAAATAATGTATATTCATGGTTTAACATCTTTTGAATATGAAAAGATGTACAATAAGAGCTTTTACTCCCCTGTCCCTGAGCTGTCATCTCACATGCAGTAAATTTTAGTAAATCCTTGGCCCATTTTTTAAGTGGATTATTTGTTTTTGAATTGTAAGAGTTCTTACAATTCTGGATATTAAACTCTGACCTCATATATGATTTGCAAGTATTTTTTCCATCCTGTAGTTGATGTTGTCCTTAAATGGACAGATGTTTTTCATTTCTGTGAAATCTGATTTCTCTATTTTTTTCTTTTGTTGCTGATGTTTTTGGTATCCATCTAAGAATCCCTTGCCAAAGCTGAAGTCAGAAAGATTTACCCCTATGTTTTCTTCTAATAGTTCTATACCTTTAGCTCTTATTTAGGTGATTGATCCATGTTTTTGTTTTGTTTTTTGTTAATATATGGAGTGAGGCAGGAGTCCAGAACTGTATTCTGTTCATGAAGTTACCCAGGTGTCCCAGCACCGTTTGTTGAAGAGAGAGTTGTTTCTTTATTGAATGGTCATGGCACCTTTGTCAAAAATCAGTTTGATGTGGATGCTGGATTCATTTCTACACTTTCAGTTCTGTCCCATGGGTCTTTCTGTTTATCTGTGTGCCTGTTCCGCTCTGTTCTGATTACTGTAGCTTTACAGTAAGTTTTGAAGGTAGAAAGCATAAGTCTTCCAGATTTGTTCTCTTGACAGTATCGTTCAGCCATTTAGGGTCCCTCTTGGTTCCACATAATGGGATGCTCAGTTTTGGTCTCTGCCATAAAAGTCATTTCAATTTTGATAGGAATTGTACTGAATCTGTGGATCACTTTGAGGAATATTGACATTCAAACAGTATTAACTCTTGTATTTTATGAACAGGAAATTCTTCAGAGTATTTGCACACAGAATGTGTTAAGAATTGTTCCTCCTTTTCTGTTCTTTCAAAGAGTTGAGTACGATCAGTATTAATAATTCTTTAAATGTGTTTTAGAATTCACAAGCAGTCATCTGATCCTAGAGGTTTTTTAATTATTGATTCAATCTGTTTGCCTGTTATAGGTCTGTTTTGATTTTCTGTTTCTTCTTGTATCAGTTTTGGTCATTATGTGATTCTAGAAGTTAGTTCATTTATTGATTATCTAACTTGTTGGTGGACCATTGTTTATGGTATTCACTTATAATCCTTTTGATTTTTTTAAATTTGTTACTAATGGCCTTTCCTTTATTTCTGATTGTAGTTATTTGCATCTTCTCTATTTTTCTCTTAGTCAGTCAAGGTAAAAATTGTCAATTGTATTGATCTTTTCAAAGAGCCAACTTCTGATGTTGTTGATTCTGTGTTTTTTTTTCGGTTCCATATTTCACTTAACCCCTGCTGTAATCTTTATTATTTTCTTCTTTCTGCTGGCCTTGAGTTTAGTTTCCTTTTTGTGGCAAGGCTGTTGAATTGGAATCTCATTTTGTTAATGCAGGTGACTGTGGCTATAGGTCTCCCTCTGTGTTCTGCTTATGCTGCATCTCACATGCTTTGGTATGTTCTGTTTTTCATTTATCTCAAAGTATGTTAATTTTCTTAGTGATTTCTTTGACCCATTGGTTGTTTTAGAGTGTGTTGTGTGAAATGGATATCATTAAAGCTATAAGAAGAAAAAAGATAAAGGAGAGCACCAATTCCCTAAAAGCCTTAAAAATTAGCTAGTACCTCTAAAGACTTGTTCATTTTCTAAGAAACCAAACTTTACTCTTTTACATTACCATTTGTGGTTGCGCTAGGGTAAACTTTTAACTGGAGAGCAACGATATAACTCATAATTGTGTGAGTGCAGTGGAGCAGGACAAGCAGAGGGCAGTGAACAGTGAGTTGCGCAGGTTGGGTCCACCTTCTGCACCCATGCTGTGTGTGTGTGTGTGTGTGTATCTTGTAATTTTCAGAGTAAATCACATGCCCTTTAGCAGTATCAGAGTTTAAAAGTCACTTAAGTATTTCAGTTAAGCTTCCTAAAGTCTGAGACCTGGGAATTATAGATGTTAATAATTCTAAGAATAGGTATTTTAGCAGCCCTTGAAGTATAAAACTTTTCCAGAGGTGAGTAATCTTGTCTTTTCCTTATATAAGTCTTTGTAATGTTTTTTTTTTCTCTATATGTTACTACCAACATCATGACAAATTTCAACTGAAAATCCAAATCAAAGGGTGTATACTTATCAGTATTTGAATTTAAATTGTAATTCTTTATTGCTTAATTCCTAGGCAAAAGACTAGATGAAAAAAATTTAGTAACAGCCATCAAATTTTTTTGAAGCTTAAATTATAGGAAATATTTTCAGTGGAATAGTGAAGACACATGGTGACCTATAATTAATTGGACTGATATCACCTTTCTAGAATTGTAGAGTTTTGCTTCCTGACCTGAAGTACTCAGGCTTTCCCTCATTGGCATCTGATCTGAGCGCACTGCTTCCTTTTGTGTTTTAGACTCCTTTCAGATCTCGGAGTCATTATCATATCAACATTCCCATACTTTTTTAAATTTTAAATTGTGCCTGATCTCATTTCCTACTTCATTTCTTTTCCCTTCAACATCTGATCACTCACATTGTTTTACGTCCTGTTCAGGTACTATTTTTTCTACTATTTTTGTAGTCTGAACACATACTAATCTTTAAAGACGAAGAAAGTCAAGTAAAAGTATTCATTAAATCAAATGTAATCATCTCTGAAGACATTTACTACCTTGAAAATGATTTCTTTATTATCATTAGAATTTATTTTGTTTTACTTATAAAACTGAAAGAAAAATACTAGAAACCTTTCTTGTTTAATTATGTACAAAATTTCACAGGAAGGGTGGGAGGTCCTTCATATGGAAAGAACTAGTGTTGTCAAAATGGCAGAAGTCAAACCAGTTGAAGCAAAACTCATTTACTTGAGTAAAGTGCAGATTACTGAAGGCTTTTCGATTAATGAATTCTAAAGGCCTTAGAAACATCTTTGCTAGTGTCCGTGGTAAGAAACTACGGGAATACCTTCTGTAATAGGATTACTACACTGATTTCCTCTCTGATGATCAGTAGATCAGTTTTGTATTTCACTTCAGTACATGTTAACTGATAAAGCATGTTTGAAAATATTTAAAATGTCTGTTGCCTTGAAATATGGACCCAGTAACGTTTTTAGGCGGAGTAGGCAAGGGATTCCTTTTGTATATCATGTTTATCAAAGCTTTATTATTTTGCCATGGTTATTATTCAAAGACATTTTTAAACCCACTGTCACATTTTCCTCTGAAAATCTAGACACCAGTTTTTAAATATTTTGTTTAGAATTATAAGGAAACTATTTTAAACACTAGATTTCTTCAGTTGGAGATGATGATACCAGTGGGAAAATAGTAATTCAAATCTATACATTCACGCGCACCCTTGACCCTTCCTTGAACAGTGCACAGATTATGTGTGCTGACTGCACACATTCAGCCAACCACAGATGCGTGTAGTCATGTAGTACATGTTTAAGGGGTAAAACCTGCACGTAAGTGGGCTTCCCTGGTAGCTCAGCTGGTAAAGAATCCGCCTGCAGTGAAGGAGACCCTGGTTCAATTCTTGGGTTGGGAAGGTCCCCTGAAGAAGGGATAGGCTATGCACTCCAGTATTTCCTGGAGGCTCAGACAGAGAAGAATCCGCCTGCAATGCAGGAGACGTGGGTTTGATCCCTGGGTTGGGAAGATCCCTTGGAGGAGAGCATGGCAACTCACTCCAGTATTCTTACCTGGAGAATTCCCATGGACAAGGGAGCCTGGCGGGCTATAGCCTATGGGGTTGCAAAGAGTCGGACACGACTGAGCTACTAAGCACACACACACTTCATGTAAGTGGGCCCACAGCACAGTTCAAACCGGTGTTGTTTAAGGGTCAACTGTAGTGTGAAAATCCTAAGGAGTCTTGTGGATAGACTAGCACATCAGAGGCTTGAAAAAGGTGAATTTGTAGGAAGTAAGATACGCAGCACAGCAGACGACGTACTTACAGAGTTCATTGAAAAGTGGTGTGACTAGAAGTGGTGATTGAATGAGTGATAGAGGGAGAGGAAATTAGGGTATTTGAAGCTGGTCATAATTTAGCAATTAAAGTCCTGATGGCTGTGTCACAAACAGACTACAGCTTCCACTTTTTCCTGCCGTCACCTTCTGGGCCTCTTCTCAGCTCAGCAATGCTCAGGAAGAGGAAGCCATCTGGCACACTTTATAACTGCCGTTGCCATCAAGGTGCCAGGATGTAACCAGTTCTCCGTGGCTTAGAGTATCAACCAAAGTGTATTGGCACTGACTTCCCGCGTTTGCTATTTTAGCCAGCAAGAAATAAAAACAGGTGGCAGAGTAAATTATTACTAACTGTGATTGAGAAAAGTAAACGAATGTTTCTCTAAAGTCCTAAATTCACAAAATTTTAGAGTTCAAGGAGACAAGGATTGACAATTTTTTTTTTTCGTTTCCTATGTGCCCGTTTGGATTGGTCGGTAATGGCTGCTGTGTTGAGAAGGGTTTTGAGGCCAGCTTTGATCTCAGAAAGGAAAATTAACCATCTCATTAGCAATAGATAAGAAAATGACAAAATATATGTACTTTTGATTTCTGTACTCAGCTTAATTCCTGTATGTTTCCGTTGAGGAAACAAAAACTCAGAGAGGTTTACAGTTTTCATTGGGTTCTTTGGTACTTAGGAGTTTTGAGACAGGAGCTCTTCAAACTCTTGAGTTTAGCGTTCTTGGTTTGGCACATCCGTAGCTACATTCCAGTTAAAAGATTCATTACAGTAATCTATAACATAAAATTCCTCTTTGATTAAGAATCACTAGGCCTCATGGTTTAAAAAAAAGAAAAAAGGGAAAGAAAATGTAAGGCACAAAAAGTAAACAGTAACAGTTATTTTGGTATACCTGTTTTTGAGATAAACTATTATTCTGTACTTTAAACAGAGGGTGTATGCATGTACTTGCAGTTAGAGCAGATATCTTACCTACACTTCACAACTTTATTTCTTTAAAGAGTAATGCAATAGGAAGACAGTAGAGTGAGATAGTTTAAGAGTGAATATTTGGAGATAATTGGGAAGCAGGAAGAAGGGTTAGGAGAAAGCAAGAAAACCCATGGGAGAGAAAGAAAACCCATGGGACATGAGGGGAAAGTATAAGTTAAATATTTAGGGCCTTTTTGATTTTTCAGGCATTAAAATGTTCTCTCTTTTTGTTAGCACTTCCTAGAATAACTACCTTTCATCCTTAAACTTCTACTCTCAGTGGAATATGCTTATGTGTCATCCTTGTCCTCTCATTAGTATCACTGGCCCTTAGCAATCTCAGTGGGAGTCTCTAAGGATCCTTGGTATTATTGGTCCTCACCCATCAAGCCTCATAGTAAGCATATTTGGAAAACATCAAAATACAGCGACCCATGCATATTCTAGTCCATCCCCAGTGCACAATCATTTCCCCACTTTTCAGTCACTCACTCACCTAAAACCTTCAGAGGCACCTGAATAGAAAGATGGCAGAATACGTGTTTTACATTTAAATTTGTTTTTGCTTCTCAGATTTGTTTTTCCTCTTCTTATCTACATCTTTGTGCTTTGAATTTAGATTTATACCGAGTAATTATAATTTTAACATAATATATGTAAGACATTAGAAATAATGGAAAGGACTTGTAGTCACGCCTTAGTTTCAGACTCAACTCCTCTAAAAGCATATCATCTGTTTCTAAGGGACCATCTTCAGAATAATGTAGACTCTTCTTTAAAGTGTCCCGCATTCAGTTCCGTTCAGTTCAGTCACTCAGTCGTGTCCGACTCTTTGTGACCCCATGAATCGCAGCACACCAGGCCTCCCTGTCCATCACCAACTCCCAGAGTTCACTCAGACTCGCGTCCATCAAGTCCGCGATGCCGTCCAGCCATGCGTTAGCACATAGTGATTAATTCCTATTTTAAATCTGCCAATACTTTTTGGTGGGTAGGGAGGTATATGGGAAAAATAAATGAGAATAATCATTCTACCCTTTTTATTATATCATAGTGATTTATTTAAAATAGCTGCAAAATAACTCAGAGGATTTCTCTCCAAAAATACTTCATCACTTTTGAACTTTTATTTCAGTAGATTTTCAAAAGTGAAAAACATTAATATCTTTTAAATGTATTTTAGAATTTTACCTCAGTTTAATTAAAATGTGAAAAAACTTTAATTTTCTAATACTTTGTAAAAGAGAAACAAACTTTTATCTGTTTCCTTGAAAATACTAAATTTACTTCTGTATGTTGAAAGTGGAACAAAATATTACTTAAAATTTTCATTTCAAAATAGAACATTTCCACAGATGCTTTTACGGAGAGCATTCAACACCTGTGAAGATGGTCTTTTTAATCAGCCACTAGGTCAGGTGCTAAGGGCATAAACTTGCTGATTATTTCTGGTCCTGCTGTGCCTGTGGAAGTATGAAGGGTCATCTTTATTCTCTGCTTTTCATTTAGGTTTTAAAATGTAGTTAACTTCTGCAAGTTTTTATTTAAAAGCACTTTCAAAATTTAAACTACTACATCAGCTTCTAGTAAGATAAAATGTTACTTAGTATAAAAGGTAGTAGACCCTTGGGAAATATTGGATGAGCAAACAAGGTTAGTTCAATCGTAAGTTACCTTATTACATCGTGATATGCACAATCACTCCATAATGGTGTTTATCTCTTGAATTATCAGCCTTACAAAATAAAAATGTGCTCCTCTCTGTGTTGAGGTGTATTTCATTCAAAACTTCATTTATGAATACTTTGGGGGGAAAAGAATATTCTGCGATGCGTTTTTACTTTGGCCTTTTCCGCCTCCGTGTCTCTCTAGGAGCTGATCCCCCTCATCTTGTGCACAGCCTGTCTGCACCCCGAGCCCAAGGAGAGGGACCAGCTTCTCCACATACTCTTCAATCTGATCAAGAGGCCCGACGACGAGCAGAGGTGACTATGGCTGCTTCTCTGGGAAATCAACATAGTGCTGCCTTGCTCTTTATTGCTTTGGTGTCAGGATTGCCTTTCTAACCTAAATGCCATCTCTCCTCTCTAAGGTCTCTCTTACTAAGGGGAGCACTGGCCTTTGCTTACAGCGCCCAACCGTGCTCTCCTTGTCAGTCCAGCACTCAGGTTGCACTGCTGCGCTTCCGTGTTAGTCATCTTTGGACTGCTGATTGTTCCATAAGTCTTCGCTTTTATCTTTCACATTTGATTTCCAAGAGCTCCTAAATGTTTCCCTTTCCCCCACCACAGATGAACTAGATACAGCATGGCCTCTTAATAGTTATGCTTTACCAGAAATGAAATATTTAACATAGGGATGTCTGCATCACCAAGCTGTCTATAAAGCAGTTTCTGTATGGCTAGAGGGATGTAGTGTTTCGGTTAGTCCTGATTCAAACACCCGCAATCAAGGATGCCTGAATGGAGAAATGAGTTGTACTTGGGGGTGGTGAGGGGCATGAGAGTGGTGGGGCAGGGGGACAAGACACATACCCGAGAGACTTCTGGAAGAAAGGGGAGTGGGTTTTTTGCTCAGGCAACCGTGATAGGTGTCTCCCCAGAAAGTAGACTTTAAAATACTAGGAGAAGCTGTGCAAGTGTGAGCGTGAGCAGAGTACCCTGGGGGAGGGTAGGCAGACTAAGCACCAGCTGGACAGGGCTGAGCTGCTGAAATGTCTCCACTTTGTGATTTTCCAGCTTAATAAGCAGGCAGTTTTCACTTATACTTTCGCAAAACAGAATTGTACATTAAGACTAGGCAACTTGATATCATTTTAGCTCTTGTTTTACTGACTGTTACAGTTTTTACCTCTTCTGAGCACGGTGGGAAATCATGAAGTGAACCATATGACAAGTCAAGCCCGAAGTTTAAGACACAGGGAGTCTCTCCACCGTGAGAATAAACAGTCACGTAGACTTGTAAACTGTGAACATGTGTCTCTTTCCTGCCCTTATTAAAATACATCTGAGCAAGCAGAGAGACATGTTGTTTTCAGGATCTAGTCAAGATTAATCTACATGAAAGGAAATTCAGTCAGGTTCCATTCACTGCAAACTGAAATTTTCCGAGGACAATCTGATGGTGCTGTCTATGGGGTCGCACAGAGTCGGACACGACTGAAGTGACTTAGCAGCAGCATATAGGAAAGTTAATATTTTATCTTCTCCTTGAAAATACTATTCCCTATCTTAGAAACTTAATTAATAATTAAATACTACTTATTACATTGTCATTTTTAGAATGCAAGGCAAAAATCTCTCAACTTAGCTAGCCTGTTTTTATAGACTCTGCATGTAAAGCTAGCAGCTGCCACCTGGTGGCCAAAAGTGCCTGTCAGCCTGACTTCAGGTAAAGACACGTCAGGATTTAAACACGCGTGTTCACAGACGCTCTTCCACTTTTCAGAAATAAAGTTATTTATTTAAATAAGCTGAACTGTTAACTATATTTGATATGAATAAAAAATTAAGCAAAATTTTTAAATTAGCATAAGTTTGATATATAATCAGTTATTGCTTTTCATTTTCTTTACTTACTGAATCACAAGCTTCCTTGTGTCCTGAGTTTTATGCTCAGCTATGTTGCATTTTTGGTAACTCTTTGCTAGCAGCCATAACTAACCCCATATTTCCACCTGTTGTGTCAGTTCAGTTGCTCAGTCTTGTCTAACTCTTTGCGACCCCATGGACTGCAGCGCACCAGGCCTCCCTGTCCATCACCAACTCCTGGAGTTTACCGAAACTCATGTCCATCGAGTCGGTGATGCCGTCCAGCCATCTCATCTTCTGTCGTCCCCTTCTCCCATTTTCAATCTTTCCCAGCATGAAGGTCTTTTCCAGTGAGTCAGTTCTTTCCATCAGGTGGCCAAAGTATTGGAACTATAGTCCGTGGAATTTCTCCAGGCCAGAATACTGGAATGAGTAGCCTTTCCCTTTTCCAGGGGATCTTCCCAACCCAAAGATCGAACCCAGGTCTCCTGCATTGCAGGCGGATTCTTTACCAGCTGAGCCACAAGGGAAGCCCATTGTGTCAAATAGCAATCAAATAATTTCACAAGTAGGAACAGTATTTGATTTCCCACAAGTAGAAACAGTATTTTTACTATCACAGGAGTCTGATTCGAATGCTATTAATAATCTGTAGCCATCTGATCTTTTCTGTTTTCAAGTATATTTCAAAACTGACCTACTTTTTAGAATTGTGACTCGATTCTGCTAGAAGTTTATTTTGAGGGGCTTAACATTTTTTTAACAAATTTGTACATGCTTAATATAGTGGTGGTGACTCACAATTTAAAGTTATCTCACGTGAATGTCTTATACAAGTGTATAGTTCTTACACTTGTTCAAAATGCTTAAATTTCAACAGTCCATTTATTATAATATATCAAATATTTCTGAAACCTATGTATGTGACTTCTCATTATTTTAACAGACTAGTAGGGGTAGAAATGATCAGAAATGAAGAAATTTTTAGTGGGAAGCTAAATGTCTGTCTTAAAGCCTGGGAATTTCTTTTTCCATTTTTCTTTTATTCACTTTCTTTGCCTTCCTAAAGTAGGAGCAAAGAGAAAAGCTGAGAAGCCATCAGAGAAGACAGTGACATAAGCATAAAGGGAAATCATGTAGGTAAAAGTTACAAGGAACGGGGAGAGGCTGCTGCTGCATGCCGTGAAGACACACGGCTCAGCATTGTCCTGCCGCCCACAGGCTTACTGTCTGTCACTGATCCCCCCAGCCTGAGAGAGCAGTTGTCGCTGACTTGGGCAGTCTAAGGAGAAACCTAAAGTCATGCTTCAGTTTTCAGTTAAATTGACATATTTTAAGAAACAGCAATGAGGAATTGCTTTTATAGTTGATATGAATTGAACTTTCTGTTTTGGTTTTCCTTAAAGTTGGCTACTTTGAAACATCTGTGGAAAACATGCTTTTTTTTTCCATCAACCTTTACTGGTTTTGAAGTCATAGATAATCAGAAGTAAAAAAAAATGAAAATTTAAGATTCTGACTTTCAGAATCATTTTAAATGTATCTTCATTCTGAAAAGTGAAAAATCTTTCAAAATTTTGTATTACAAATCTATCATAAAATGAAACTGTCATATTAATTATTTATATATTATTTTATAACAAATTACCCCAAAAGAAAGTGGTTTAAAGTAACACTTATATTATGATTTATGTGAGTCAGTCCATCCGGGTCTCTTATAAAGCTGTGGTCAAGGTGTTGTCTGTGGCTGGGGTCACCTCAAGGCCCATGGGGGAAGGATTTGCTTCTGAGCTCATTCACGTGGTTGGCTATTGGCAGGATTCATCCTCTCACCCCCTGAAACCGCTCCAGCGTGGTAGTGTCTTCAGAGCATGCCAGCTGAGAAGGCAGAAAAGACTGTCTCTCGAGGTGGCTGTCACAGGCCTTTGTAACCTGATCTCATAAGTGACATCCCATCACTGTGGCCATTATTCTGTTCATTAGGAGCAAATCCTTGGGTCCAGTCTACACTCCACAAGATGGGATTACACACAGGCATGAATATCAGGAGACAGACCTCATTAGGAGTCATGTCAGAAGCTGCCTACCCACCACAGTTATCTTGGGTTCAGTACCAAAAATTCTCACTTAAGCATCATCTCACTAATACAGTATCATAGTTTTTAGTTACAGAAATCTGTCTGCTCAGTCGTGTCTGACTCTTGTGACCCCATGGACTGTAGCCTGCCAGGCTCCTCTGTCCATGGAATTTTCCAGGCAGGAGTATTGGGCTGGGTTGCCATTTCCTCCTCCAGGGGACATTCCCAACTCAGGGCTCGAGCCCGTGTCATTTGGGTCTGCTGCATGGGCAGGTGGGCTCTTCACCGCTGCTCTGCCTGGGAAACTGGGCTATAGGAGTGCTGGGAAAATGGTCATAGATTGAGTTAGTGACTGGAAACTGAAGTTCATTAGAAATGGAAGCATTAAACATGATCTCACAATGTACTATATATGTGGGAAGTTAATTTAGGAATTCAGCTTTACAGCTGTAGAGAATCTCTTCACAACGTCTCTCAAATGGTGTTGCCGTTGCTGGAAGGACTAGTCTTAAGAAACTCACTCCCTTGGGGCAGCCTATCCATTGGGAAAAGTCAAAAGTCAAATTTGATCATACAGAAATAGTTGTACTCCATGGTGATTAGAGCTGGCTCTTCTTAACCCCCAGGCCTGGCTGTGCTTCCTAACGCGACGCTAGTCTGCAGTCGTGCATTTTGTCTTTCAGGCAGATGATACTGACGGGCTGTGTGGCATTTGCACGTCATGTTGGACCCACGCGTGTTGAAGCTGAGCTTTTACCACAGTGTTGGGAACAGGTAAGTAGCTGTGTTGTGTTTTCTCTAGCTGTTGTATTCTAGGTTATTGTAAATGCTCATATTATCTGTTAAAAATGCTATTAGGAAATATGTCGGATATAAATTATGCTAGTATTTCTGTTGCCCAGCCCGGTGATTTAACAGTGCTTAAGAAACGTCTGGGATGTTTTGCTTTATTCTGAATCAAGTGAGCTACAAAATACAAAAAAATATATAAAAAAACTAATGAGTTCAGGGAAAGCAAGAGGCTCTGTGTATGTATAAGTAAGGAGGTAAATAATAGACATTGTATCTGTATATACTGTATACTTGTATATGTTACAAATATAGACAGAATGTAAAGCGTGAACCTTTGATGTAAGAAGTCTGTATAATGCAGCTCACTGTTTACTAATAACACTTTTGGTTTTATATTGAATATTCCTGTCTTCTCTAAAACTCAGGATCTTTGACTTTGTATGCTTGACATTTAGGTCATTAAGTAACTCACTGTTCCATCCTCAAAAGATGAATTTCTTGCTCATGAAGACAGATTTCTTGGCCTCACTTATACCAGCTCGGTCACTTTTCTTAAGGGAAAATATTACTCTCTGGAATATGGCTGAAGTATATGGCCTTTGAGAATTCTCTTCCCGCTTTCTTCAGATATTCATTTTTTTCTTTAAAATTTAGTAGAGTCATCTCCTAATTTAGTAACCTAGAGACGTTGTTTGAAAGGGAACATTAAATGTCCTCACATCGTCTCTGACAGTCCCTTTGTCTCCTGTCGATTCTAGTGCGCAGTAATCTAGGGTGAGACTCTAATCACTGAAAATGAAGTTGAGCTGAAAACAGTATACACAACTTTGAATTTACAGTTCTACAGTTCTGTATATGTACATGTCTTTTTAAATTGTTTTTCCATCTTCTTTTAAGCTTTATTGAGATTGTAATTCAGACAGCATACAGCTCACCTGTTTAAAGTCTACAGTTCAGTGGGTTTTAGTAGTCACAGAGATACACAGCCATCACTACAGTCAACTTTAGAACAGTTTTATCACCCACAAAAGAAGCCCCAACCTCCTAAAGTGGTTCTTACATTTCAAGGTTGTTTCGCTAGTCTGAGTCCCTTCAATTTCTGTATAAATTGTAAGATCAACAGGTCAATTTCTGCAAAGAAGTCAGCTGAAATTGTAAGGATTGCCTTGAATCTGTAGATCAATCTGGAGGATGTTGCCATTCCAATAGTGAAGCTTTCAATCCATGAATTTAAGACATCTTTCCATTTATTCTGGCAGTGATGCATGAATTTCTTCACTGTAGTCACCATGAAGAGCAAAATCCGAGCTTTTTACTCCACTGGTAAAGAAGTAATGAGGGAGACCTGGGCGTGATCCCTGGGTTGGGAAGACCCCCTGTACAAGGGAAAGGCTACCCACTCTAGTATTCTGGCCTGGAGAGTTCCATGGACTGTACAGTCCATGGAGTCGCAAAGAGTCAGACACAACTGAGCGACTTTCACTTTACTTCTCCGTTTATTTAGGTCTTTTAAATTTCCTTTCAGTAATGTTTTATAGTCTTCAGAATATAATTTACATAAAGTTTATTCCTGAGTATTTTATTCTTTTTAATACTATTGTATAAATAGAATTTTCTGTATTTTTCTGGTTGTTGATTGAAAGTATGTAGGAATACAGTTGATTGTTGTGTGTGCATTTAATTTTGAGACTCATCCTGCTAGACTAAAGAAACGTGTAAGTTTATGGGTAACATATTATGACATTCAAACCATTTTGTCTTGAGGTTATTGTTCCTGGGTTAAGCCTAACTCGGAGATCTCAGTTACCAACAACTCCCCCGCCACCTCTTTCTTCTGTAACCCGAATAAACATGGACATCAAGGATCTGTCAGCCGCCTGCCTCCAGTTTGTTGTCCAGTAGATTGCTGCATAATTTCTTTTCTTAATTTTAGGCATCCAATACTTTAATGAATTATGTCACCTTTTCATATGGCGGTATGAGAACAGATATGCTTCTTTTCCAGTCAAAGAAAGATTTATATTCTATGAAGAAGACATAGGGAATTAAACCCAGTATGTGTCCTTTTTTTTGTTTTGTTATTTTTTGTTATGATTCAGTGTAGTTATTACAATAGTAAAACCCCATCATCTTGCATATGCAAGCAGGAATGAATTGACATCTGCTCACTTTAAAAACAAAGTCGTAACACTGGTCAGGAGCTCTGGTTAAATCATTGATGACTTGCAACTTAATCCTTGAGGTAAAAATGAGGAATGATGGATCATTCCTGGTACATATTGTAGGCCATATCAGTAAATACCTAGACGCTGGATTTTCCAAATTGTAGGTCATATCAGTAAATACCTAGATGCTGGATTTTCCATATTGTAGGCCATATCAGTAAATATCTAGATGCTGGATTTTCCAAATTTGAAAATATAATAATGTTCCTAGGGAAGGAAAAGGTTGCTCCTGACATCCTGAGGAAAGCTTTCTTGGGCAAGCCCACAATCTCTAGACACCTTGCCATATTTTCATCTTTGCTTTATCCTCTTTCTCTTCAACAAATAACCCCTATGATCTCATTTTTTAGGCTCTCTCTGAGTCCCTTAATCCTGATCCATGTATAGGGATCCCCAGACGTGGAAAGAAAGAAGCTTTATTGCATTCCTAACAAGATTTGTGGTGAAAATAATTCTCTTTTGGAGAAAGGGAGGGTATGTTGTTTATGTTTATTTATTTTTTACTCTAGATTAATCACAAATACCCAGAAAGAAGATTGCTTGTGGCAGAATCTTGTGGAGCGCTGGCACCTTACCTTCCTGTAAGAATTGTAATTTTTTCTTAAAAAGATAAAACCTTTTCCTTCTTTTTTTAGCAATAGAGAAACCTTTTTTTTCAGGTGTCTTACTACACATTTTAATCCACATTGTGTCCTAACAAAGGAAGAAGATGAGCTGAATAAAGAAAGCTCACATTGATACCATGTGACATTGCAGACAGAGGGGAACATTAGCCATTGATTTTACATGAGTATAAATATATTAAACCTCATCAGGAATTCTCAAAGTTTGGTCTGAGGACCCTGGGGAGTTCCTTGATCCTTTCGAAGAGGTCCATGAGATGAAAACCATTTTCATCATAATATTAAAACATTTCTGTCTGTTTCTCTGTGTTGACAGTTACACTGTCGGTGCAAGCACAAGTTGTAACGGGCACAGCGCCTGTGCGTCAGCACCGATCAGAGCAGGGGCCCCCAGATAGACGGGCAGTGGCCGTACTCTGCCACAGTGCACCCACAGGGAGGCAGCTGCACTCAGACATGCACTTGGGGAATCAGTGAAATTGTTAATTCTGCTAAACTTTGACCCTGAGTGTGCCTCTTTTCTAATAGTCTATATAATCAGCTGGAAGATACTGATATTAAGCCCTTTTGCTACATTCTGAACTATGGAGGCTATTGTAGAGAGAAAGCACTCAGATAGTTTGAGTTGTGAGCTGAACCACCTGCCTTTGCTCGTGGACACCAATTTTCCTCAATAGATCACTGAAAAACAAGCTGTGATTATTCAAACTTGGGTATGTGGCAGACATTTTCACGAAGATAAGTGGCATGGAGCCTTGCTTCAAGGTAAACAAGTACAGTTTTCATTGCCAATGATAAAATTAGAACTTCTAATGAGAACAAGAATTTTGGAAAACTTGTATTCACCATTCAGAGCTTGACAGCTTCTATTCTTATCAGAACAGGCTATGAAGATACTTCTCCCTTTCTCAGGTACACGTTTCTCTGAGGCCCAGTTTTCTTAGTCCTCCCACCCAAGCAACAGAGCACAGTTGAGTTCAGAGCAGATAAGAGGATCCTGCCTGTCTTCTTTTGAGTCAGACGTCACTGAGATTTGCAACACTATTCCTCACTAGTTTTTTTGATTATAGTTATTTCCATTAAAATTGTAATTTCATTAGTCATTAAGAAGTTTAGTTTTTAATGAGTTAATAATTTGAAATTTCTCGTTTTAAATTTCTGCTATGATAAATGTCAGGATGATATTCCCCAGCCAAACAGAAGCTGTTTGAGGTGCTTGTTGGTTCCTAAATGACCGAGGGCCCCCGCCAGGAAGAAGACTGAGCACGCTGGGCTGCTGTGCTCTCTCAGGCGTCTCCCGATGGGCCCAGGGCTTGCAGGGGATGGAAGCAGGAGGCGACATCAAGAATTGCTTCACTGTGAACAACGGTCGCTTAAAGCAGAGCTTGGCAAAGTACAGATGGAGTCCGCAGCCTGTGTTTTAATAAAGCTTTATTGGCACGCAGCCACACGCTTTTCTCGTGTATGGTCTGTCTGCTTTCATGCTGCAGCAGCAGAGTTGAGCGGCTGCAGCAGAGACTTTTCAGCCCAGTTTGCTGACCCCTGCCCTGAAGGGTCATTTCTATAAGACAGCTCTTTAAAGGGAGTACAAAAATTGGAATTATGCAACAGTACATAGGAGAAGGCAAGGCAACTCACTCCAGTACTCTTGCCTGGAGAATCCCATGGACAGAGGAGCCTGGTGGGCTGCCGCCTTTGGAGTCGTGCCGAGGCAGACACAACTGGAGCAGCTTAGCACAGCAGCAGCAGCAGCAGCAGCAGCAGCAGTACAGGAGCTGTCTATGTTACATTTACTGTTAGCTCCCATTCTGTAGTGTGAGGGTGAGTGAAGACTGAGAACCCCAAGAGTCAGACGATCGTCTTTTTAAAAAATAAAGTTTATCTTTTCTTTTTATACAGAAAAATACAGAGAATAATCCAAGAACAATTCATGGTCTCCACTCCCAGAAACGCTGTTGAAAATAAATTTTCAGACAGTACAGAAAAGAACAACATGAAAATCAAAGCCTTCCCTGGCCCTAGTCCTTCTCTCCAAAGACATCTGCAGTTAATGGTTTTTAATGAATACTTAGAGAAAATAAAACTTCATGCATATGCAAGCTTATAAATTTATATCTTTTAAGTTTTTCTTACTCAGAATGAATTACACTGTACAATGATCTATATATCCCTTGTGTGGGAATCTATGCATTTTAAATTTTCACATATTGTTGAAACCTCTGTATCTTGCTTCTCTTGACATGTCCATTTTTTTTATTTTGACAGTTTAACTCTCCCCCAACCAAGACAGCACAGATTGCACTCCCATCAGCTGTGCATCAAAGTTCTTATTTTCCCATACTTCCACCAGGAACTGGGCATAAACTTTTTTTCTAGTGTTTGCCTATCTTTTCAGAGAAAATTATCTTATTGTGATAAATTGTATAGGTAGATATCCATGAGTGAGTCTGAGCACCCTATTATTTATTGTTCCAAGAGAGAGCTGAATATCACATGTTCTCAAAGAAGGAAGAAACTGTTCCACACTGCTCCTAGCACTCGAATGCAAAGCAGCGTTAGTAATGGACTTAATGTTTCCTGCATGAATCTCCGCGTGCCTCATTACCCCTCAGTAACTGGTAGCAGTAGAACCTCAGTGTAGTCATAGCTCAGATGGCGTGAAGCCTCCTAACTTGTCCCATGGGTTTCCTTAGCATATGGAAACTGCCACAGTTGACCACAGCCTTGATGGCTACAAAGCAGATACCCAGCTGAGGTTTACTGATCTCTGGCCTGTTGCCTGTGTAGACATCACCCAAAAAGCCCTTTTAATTCACTTTTAAAGAAACCTTGGGAAGCAGTATGTAACCTAAACGATAAATAAACAAGGCTGTACCAAAAAGTATGTTCACCACCCTAAATGTGACCAAACGTTTCTATAATTACATATATTTTTGTTTTTAAAAATCAAAACAAAAACTAGGTTATTTAAAAACGTCTTTCAGACCTTGCTCTGCATCCCAGATCACACTGACTGGAGATTTACAGAAGTGGTCATTTCCTTTTATTGTAACTGTTAAATGTAAAAGTGACCTAAACAAGTTTAGGTTTAAAGAATTTTATGAGTTGATCAAGTTACAATAATGGTACAAAAAAGGGAAGGAAGGGCAAGAATATGAAAACAATGACACTTTATTCTAACCTCAGACAGTAATTAGGCTGAATCCATGGGGGAAAAGTTGTATGAAATTTAAGACGCAATAGTAGTTGACATTATATTTAATAGTAGCATCTGAAGATAGCCGTGCAGTTTTGTAAGCACTTTTAAAGTTTACTCTCATATTTTATCATTCTGTTTTTTCTCCCCCTCAATTCTTCAAAAAAATAGCAACACCAGGATTTTAGTTTCCATGCTCCTACCCCAGGCAAATGTTTTGATTACCAGAGTGATTTTTGTAATCCCTCCTGTCTATCAGTGCTTTTCTGGGTTCCATAGGTAGTGATAGGAAGAATAGTCCTTTTACACAGAAGAGTCTGTTTATGGCAGAGGGGTGACTGTTGGTTTGCCGAAAGTGCACTGTGGAGGTTTCAGGGGTTGGCACTTCCATAGCGAAAACACAAAAGTGTGCTGGGAGATGATCATTAGCAAGTTCAGGGCAAATGTTCTCTTTAGAGAGGAGAATTGGGGGAGGGGGGGCTTCTGTAACGTCGTCCGTGTTTCAGAAATGACTTGAAGCAAATATAGCAACGTGTTAATATATATTTAATCTGGATTGTGACTACATGGATATCTGTCATTTTTTTCTATTCTTTTCTGCTACTAGTATAAAAAAATAGTAAAACATGTTCTTGTTCATTTCAGAAAGAGATCCGTAGCTCCTTGGTTCTTTCAATGTTGCAACAAATGTTAATGGAAGATAAGGCAGATTTGGTAAGAGAAGCTGTGATCAAAAGCCTTGGTATCATTATGGGATACATTGATGACCCAGACAAATATCAGCAGGTATGCCTTTCAGAATAAATCCCATCTGTTCCATTATAAAATTCCGAATGGTGTAATATCCCAAATCTGATTCAGATACCACATAATCCCTAGTAGGGATGGCAGATGTGTCAGCCTGAACAAGGTAGAGTTGGCTGCCTGGTTTCAATTCTGCAATTTCAAGGAGGAAATGCTTTGATTCATTTATAGTATCTGCACAGCTTTGTGGCAGGAAGTTGGCAGCATTTCCTCTCTGGTTCCCACCAGTGGACATGTGACGTTTTCTATAAAGAACTGGGGGAAGGTGGGCTTCGAATGGCCTCCTTCTCGCTTGAAGCGCCTTCTAAAGGTGCTGGGATGGACGGTGCGTTCTGTTGTGTTTCCGAGGCTTCTCTTTCGCTTTAAATCTGCGTTATGTCTGTCTGTTTCCTTGTGGCAGGGTTTTGAACTGTTGCTGTCAGCCTTGGGTGATCCCTCAGAAAGAGTCGTTAGTGCCACACATCAAGTATTTTTACCAGCCTATGCTGCCTGGACTACAGAACTTGGAAATTTACAGTCTCACCTTATACCCACATTGCTGAACAAGATTGAAAAACTTCTCAGGGTAAATGCTTCCTTTATTTATACAACAGAAATTATACAAGTGTGTTTTAAGGCATCTTGAAAGAATGTTGGGGAAACAAAGATAGAAAGTACCACTTCGCTGAACATTCTAATTAATTACCCTTTAAAGATTCTGTTGGTCTGGAGCCAAGAGAGATTTGAGGAACTTTTGCTTTTGACTGAAGCTAAGGAGAAGGGCACGATCTGACTTTGTTAGCTAAAATAGCACCTTTGTGGCGCCTACTCTGACACTGTCCCCAATGCTGCCTCTTCCTAACCTCTTCTGAATATTTAAATACTTTAGATAAAGTATCAGCTTCAGTCCCCAGAACTGCAGAGATGACTTAAAATATGAGTCTGCAAAGCTTTCTTATTTACACAATGTCAAAATGTCTTAACTTTATTTCACTGCATTCGTTCATGCCCTCACTCTTTAAAATGAGTCTTCTTTTCTTTAAAATGAATTTTCCATTCTTCCTAAGAACAGAAGAAAAGTTGATACAATGAAACTAATTTTTGTACTGAAAGTCTCAGTGTCTATGAGAAAAACTAACATTTCTTTCATGTGTATTATGTACACATTATGTACCATATTTTATAAATAAAATCTATTATTTCATCCTTAGAACTCTTTGAATTATATTTTGGTTTTTTGGTGTGGAAACTGTTTAACTTACCACAGCTGTCAAATGACAGGACCAGGATCAGATATCAGCCTCTGAAACTACACTGTTGCCCTTTCTACCCCAAAATTTTAAGAATCTTTATAAGACTCTTAACATAAAGTATTTTAACATATATATATACTACTCTGTGTATAGTCTTACATGTATATATGTGCATTTATTTAATTTAAAAATTGGACTTCTTTTTCCTGTAAATTTCAAAATGCATGTTGAAGACTATAAATAGACAGCTAGACTGGAGTACCTCTTTTCATGAAATCTAGGGGATTTTTCTCAAGTATTTTATTTTTCTTTAATATTTGCATCCCTTCTATCTGAGAATTATCCATCATTTTCTTTGTTCCATTCCATAACGCAGCTAATTCCACGTTGCCACTAAGCACAGCTGCAATATTCAGCACAGGTACTGTTCCATAAAGAAATTAACTAGTTTAGAGCCTGATAGTAAAAAAAACCTAACATATCTGGTGCTTCTGACACAGCTGTTACTTGTAATATAATGACATCCCAAGTGGACTTGAGCAGCATTTAGTGCTTCTGTCTCTGATGACTCTGCTCTTCACTGTGATGCTGGGCTTCTGTGCCCACAGTGATCATTTCACTCTTTTTGGTTGTTGTTTCTGTTATCTCTTTCTTTTGTTTCCTTTTGAAATTTCTTCTGCGTTTTACCTATACCTTGAATTATTTTAAAGTGCATTAATTACTGGCAAATACAGTTGTCATCAAGTCTATGAAAGGAGTTTGGAAGTAGAGAGAAAATAATAAGTGCTACTGCTGGTCTAACAGTTGAGCATTTAAAATGATTCCTTTGATCACTTTAATATCTTTCACCTGATGTCTAAAATTTCAAAAGTTAAGACCCTCTTAAAAGAAAAAAGCTCTGAAAGAAGTTCTATACAAATGAAATGACTTATGTTCACCCTGAAGTTTTCCATACAAAAGATTCTATTACATCCACAGTGCCTTGTGAAAGTTAGAATGTTAGCTAACCAGTAGTGTCTGACTCTCTGCGACCCCATGGACTGCAGCCAACCAGGCTCCTTTGTCCATGGAATTCTCCAGGCAAGAATACTGGAGTGGGTTGCCTTTTCCTCCTCCAGGGGATCTTCCTGATCCAGGGATCGAAACAGGATCTCCTTCATTGCAGGCGGATTCTTTCCCTTCTCAGCAACCAGGGAAGCCCCCACAGTGCCTATATTTTCACATACTCAGAGCAGTTCAGAAAAGATTCTTGGTCATCTGCATCAGGTTTACTGTGAGGCTAACATGCATGGCCTTCAGTGTTTCATTGTTTGTCACTGAAAGGAAGAGCATCATAAATGCATACTTTCAGGAGACTAAATTAGCTTCCACCTGCTTATGTTTCAGGAAGGCGAGCACGGGCTGGATGAGCATAAGCTCCACATGTATCTGTCTGCCTTGCAGTCCTTGATCCCATCTCTCTTTGCATTAGTGCTACAGAACGCACCCTTCTCCAGCAAAGCCAAGCTTCATGGTGACGTGCCACAGATAGAAGGTACTGAACTTAAATTATGGAAGGAAGAAGTAGAACATTAACAGCTTAGCTTCGCACAGAATTGTTATTGATTAAAATTGTAAAGGTCACTTTGTTTTAGTTGCTAAATCATGTCCAACTCTTGTAACCCCAAGGACTGTAGCCCATCAGGCTCTTCTGTCCCTGGGATTTCCTGGGCAAGATTACTGGAGTGGGTTGCCATTTCCTTCTCCAAAAGTCACTTTATGACATCATAATTACTAAAACGTACTATACGTGTGGAACCGCGTGGTCAGAGATCGTATGATACCTAAGGTGAACTCCATGGCGTCATCATTTATGGATGAGCCTTATGGTGTAATTTTACAGGTTTTATTCTTCCTCTCCATTCTTAATCCAGAACCTTTTTATAACCTTCTTTTTTTCAGTGTGGTAAGTCAGAAGTAAGTGTTTTCTTTCATTAACAGAGCTGAATTAATAGTTACTAGGGCCAGTTTGTGAAGCTTTTCATTTTCATTTTCTTTGTATTTTTTTTCTTCCTCAGCTATTTTGTCTTATTTTCAGTAGGGGAAAGAAAGTGTAATTACTATTTCCTGCTGTGTCCTTGATAGGAATATAAGCATATGCAGCAGTTTTTTTGTATTTTTTCCCCCCAGAAAAAAGAATATGATTTATTTTCAGGAATACATGAAATTGATAGCAAAAGCCATTCTTCTCTTAGCTCAAAGTCCCGCTAACCAGTAAGTGACCTTTGATCCACGGCACGTGGTAGCCCCACAGCACCCAACCCCCAGGATAAATGGCTATAGACAAGCTGTTAGTATGTATGAGATTTTCAGATTTGTGAAATTATCCATATCTCTTATGGGCTTGTAATAAACAGGAGTATAAAATCAAGTGTTTTTAGTGTTATAATTTCCGTGTAAAGTAAACTGGGCCACCTGTAACAGTATGTCCAAATCTGTTGGATTCCTAGGTTGAGATAATGACAATTCATGCAGAAATCTCAGAGTATTATGGGGTACCATTTAACCTAAATTCATTTACTTGTTTGTGTATTATGATAGCAAATAGAGACTTGAACTAACAAGGGACAACCCTTATCTGTACTTAAGATATTGTTAAATACGTTAGGAAGCATAGGAAGACAGTACCATCTTAATTTTGTCTTTCGGCATTTTAAAAGCTATTTCATGTTTTCTTAAGCTTGCTGATTATCGTTAAGCCGATCATGTGCTTTGAGAAAACGCTGCACCCTTCACTGTGTCTTTTCAGGGTGTTACCCTCTACGCAGGGGCTGTTGGGCCGCTAGGAGTTTCTCTTCAACAGTAAAGAAACTGTCGGTAGCATCTTCACTCGAGAGCCAGCTAAGACCTGGAATCCCACTGTGGTCCTTAGGGCCGCAGGTTTTATTGCTGTGATGTTCAGACTTGAAAAGACACTGATGTATATTCACTATTTACTCACACAGTTTTGAAAGTGATTTTTCCAGTTTTCCCCTAAAACTTTTAGAGTTTGTATTTGAGACCCTGGTTATAATATTTATAATAATTTTTTATTATTATTACATATAGCTTTATCTTACTGGCCACTGCTTTTAACACTGTATATTAACTTAATGTTTATCAAATTATGGAAGACTTTCTAAATAAAGCATTTACTATTGGAGATTAAATACTTAAGAGTCCTGTTCAGCTCAAGCTCTAATGTATTTTAGGTTATTCTCTGATATTGAACAACTTTTTCCTGCTGTCAACCTATTAGTTTTTTACTCCATGAAGGAAATATCTTATTATAATTATTATTTACTGACATAAACAGTCTGGTGGATTTACAGCTATCTTTTTTTTAAACCAAATTCAAATCCATATTTTAACTGAGATCTTGTTCTGGAGCAAATTTTAAATTAAAATAAATAAAATTTTGCTTTTTACTGGCAAACTCTTTCATTTCAGTTTTTGCTTACTATATATTTAGTCTCATAAAATCTTAATTTTTGAGATTTGTTAAATTTGTTCACATGCAAGAGAAATTTACAGTCGACCCTTAAGCAACAGGAGTTTGAGGTGTACCCCCCGCTTATATGTGTGTAGTTTC
Organism: Ovis aries; assembly: GCF_016772045.2. Lineage (NCBI taxonomy): Eukaryota > Metazoa > Chordata > Mammalia > Artiodactyla > Bovidae > Ovis > Ovis aries. Next base: position 60,985,116 of record NC_056076.1, read on the forward strand.
CGTAGTTAATATTGTAGTACTGCCTGGTCCATGGTTGGTTGAATTTGTGGGTGTGAAGGAATCTCTGACACAAAGGGCTGACGATAAGTTAGACAGTTTAACCCCTGATTGTGCGGGGATCAGCTATATTTCATTCTTTTTCTAAAAGTAATTTAATGTATTTTAGTTTTATATTTAAAGGCTATAATATGCTAAAAAGATACTAGGAGGCAGAACCTTAGTTTTCTTCTGATAAGATAGCTAGCTTTCCAAACTGCCATTTTACATATGATTTATTTCGTTGCTCTTTTCTACAGTGACTAGGTTCCCTCGGCCTATGTCCCCTCTTCAAGACGTGTCCACTATTATTGGAAGCCGTGAGCAACTGGCGGTGCTCCTGCAGCTCTATGACTACCAGCTGGAGCACGCGGGCACAACCGGCTGGGAGAGCTTGCTGTGGGTTGTCAATCAGCTGTGAGTTACCACTCCCGTGTTCATTTGGTACATCTCAGCTACTTGAATGGACGATAGCTCACTATATTTAGCCTAGGAACTGAGGGACAAAATATAGTAAAATATTTTTTAAAAAATAACAAAACATAACTTGGCGTCATCTGTGGTAACTTTCTTTGGGAGAGAAGAGTTATACCTGTAGATATGTAGCGGCTTATCTGTGAAAACGGTGCGTCTGTGTTATTGCAGAAAGACCTGTCTGCTACCTTATTATCTAAAAGTGGTGGTGGATTGTAAACTGCATCCACACTTCTCATTTTTGGGGCTAAAATGCATGGAGCCATGTTAGCCAAGCTGCTGTAGGGAGTGTCACCTCCACTGACTTGAGTCTTACTAACACCACCCTTGGAACTCTGCCATTAAGTTTCCATATATTTCATGACAACCTGTTAACATTTAAGAAGTTTACAGAATATAAAGTTAAAAAAAAAAAAAAAAGAATATAAAGTTAAGACTTTTTCAAAGGGTCCCAAACAACTCCTTTGCATTCTGGTTTTGCTGGCTGTGAAAAGCAGAAGCGCTTGTTCGATTTAGATGGGCTCAGAAATTGGCGAGAAACAGCCATTTACTTGTGTTCCCTGCCTGTTTTCCTTTCTTTCTTATTCAGGTTGCCACAGCTTATAGAAATAGTTGGCAAAATTAACGTTACTTCAACTGCCTGTGTCCATGAATTCTCCAGATTTTTCTGGCGCCTTTGCCGGACATTTGGCAAAATTTTTACAAACACTAAGGTAAAAACTTGTATTTCATATTTTCTTATATGCAAGACATATAAAAATGTAATGTGTTCACTAATGCTATGGCAGAGTAAGTAAAAGCAGGAGCCCTTCCTTTATTCTAAGTATCTTTTAATATCTTAGAAAACAATGATAAAAAAGAAAATTCTGGTCTGTAATATTCTTTATTGACTTTCCAAAAAATGATTTAGCCAAAATTTAGTCTGTATCCACATTTAAATATAAGGTCTACTCACTGTGGATGTCTCAGAGCTTTCCAGCATAGAAAGTATCAGCTGGGGGACTCCACTGCAGTTCTTTGAATTTGTTTCTTGTACTGAATCGACCACAGATTCAGGAAGCCGCCATTTCCTCTCTATGCTTTGGTCAACACTTCAGGCGATTATGGGCTCCCCTGATAGCTCAGCTGGTAAAGAATCCACCTGCAGTGCAGGAGACCCCGGTTCAATTCCTGGGTCAGGAAGATCTGCTGGAGAAGGGATGAGCTACCCACTCCAGTATTCTCGGGCTTCGCCTGTGGCTCAGCTGGCAAAGAATCCGCCTGCAATGCAGCAGATCTGGGTTCGATCCCTGGATTGGAAAGATCTCCTGGAGAAAGGGAAGGCTACCCACTCCAGTATTCTGGCCTGGAGAATTCCATGGACTGTATAGTCTACGAGGTCGCAAAGAGTCGGACACAGCTGAGCGACTTTCGCTTTCACTCAGGTGGTTATAGAAACAAAGCAGCTTATGTAGAATGCTTGCCAGGAGGCAGGAGCTCTTGAAACAGGGTGGACATGGGGGATTACCGCTGCACATCTCAGTCACTGTCACACTTGCCTAACCAGGTTATTCTGTTGTTTAAATATTAAAATTGTGAAGTCCTTAGGTCCTACTTTCTTCTTTAATCCTGTTAATCCATTTGTGTTCATAACAGATTGTTGAGCCAGTTCTTTAGAGCATTAACAAAACCTTATAAAGATGTAGTTGCTATACGTTGAGACATTTAAAAGGTAAAAATTTTGTGGTACCTCTTTACTAAGCCGGTAGTTTTTGAAACATTTGGAGCATAACAGTTTGGTATAGTGGACTGACAAACTTCAGAAAGTGGGTTATGACTCTGTGTGTCCTCGAGTAAATCATTTAACGGATCTGTACTTAATCTTTTCATGTGTGGTGTGACATCTAGTCCTGTACATCTGATGCTGAAGGTTAATCTTTTCACAGTGGGAGGGCAAAAACCAGAGCTTAATGTTACTGTAGAAGAAAACGAATCATTCATTAACATCTAATTATTAAGTATAATTGGATTTTACTGGGAATCACTATTGGCAAAAACTATTTGACATCTCCAGAAGAAGTAACTGTTATTAATTTTACTTTTTCTTACAAAAGCAATTACGAATTCACTTGAACACTTAAGTGGTTGACTTCAGAGGCCTGAAATCTGTGATGTTAAAAATAAAAATTGAAACAAGCATTTCCTCTAACTTAAAACTTTAATGTTAAATTCTGTCTTTCATGTTTAAAATTAAATTTTAAAAAAGTTAAAGACTAATCTAAGCCAGTGGACATAACATAATGAGTATGTTACTCACTGAATATCCTAAATGAATGGAATTTCATTTTCATTCCTTTTATGCACAACATTTTTTTTTCAACAATTTTAATCATATAATATCTGCCTAAATACCCTTTCTATCATAAAGTTCAGTTTTGGGAGGTAGTAATTTCAAACACTTAGAGTCACTTTGGAAATTAATCTAAAGGCCCTTCAGAAAACTTGCTGACCTAAATTGATTTTTTAAATATCTTGTCTCTAAAAAGGTGTTGTTTTCAGAAACTTGACACTTCTCTTTTCCTATGGCTTTAAGAACTGTTAGGGTTTTGACTACTTGAATCTCTAAAAATAAGCAGGAGTAGCAATGGTAGGAAGCATTCTGTTTAACCACTGATTGGCCTGTTGAACCTGAGACTTTCTGGATCTTTTCTTCGGGTTGCTTAGGTAAAACCTCAGTTCCAGGAGATTTTAAGGCTGTCTGAAGAAAATATTGGTAAGTCTATGCATTATAATTTATAAAAACAATTAAATCTCTTTACTCCAGAAAAATACTTTATTCATTATATGCAAATTGTATAAATAAACTAACAAGTGCAGCTGAACAGGAAAATTTATACTATGGCGTTCTTGGGTTCACAGCACTGCTACGTCTGATATCCTTTCCATGGAGTAGTAATGAGGTTAATCTCCGTCAGTTTTATTGTGAATATCTACCTTCACTGTAATCAGGTTGACCTAAGCCTGACCTTCTCAGACTGCGTACTTACTGTACCCTTGGAGGTTTGAAATTGTGCAGCTGAAATACTAAAAAGGAAAAAATACAGAGCATGTAATTCATAATTACTTAGAACTTTTAAAAATTAAAACAAGTATAACTGAATAGAATGTAAGATATACATTTTTTTTAAATGAAACATGAGATTTTTATGAAGCTACAGGTTTTAATGGGCCGCTCCAGCCCCTCTGTTCATAGTTTTTACTTACCTGTCTCAAGAAGTCTGGTTATAGCACCAAGAACTCCTTTATGTTTGGATCTTATGTCCCTGTGTATTTTTCTAATTTCTAGGAATGAATTGTAAAAAAATATTAAGGACAAAAATGTATAGTCCCTCTGATCGGTATCTTACCTTGGCTGTTTTGGATGTATAGGGAATTCTTAACGCAGTCGTACCTTAGTGATTTGATTCCATTTTTGTCTGTCATCAGAGGTAATTAGAGAGTGAATAAATGATTCCTTTTAAGTTTGAAAATGTCAGTGAGGTTTTTTTTTTTTTGACAAATGCTTCCTAAAGTTTATATTTAATAGGTTTCTAATGGTTTAATTACTTAGAATTAAAAATTGGTATCATCTGTTTAGTTAATTATTCATTCTGATGATGATAGCTTTCAGAATTGTTAGTTAGGAGGTGATTATATACAGTCTATATGTATGAATTCAACTTAAGCTTATGTTTGTAGCCTCAAATTTATTTCTCAACTACCATAGTCACACTCAGCGAACATCAGTACTCCCCAAAAGATAAAATTATTCTTGCCAAGAGAATAAAAAAACCTCAAATACTAATTGATATGAAAATAGATTCATTTTGGGTGAAAATACTTTCAAGACAGTTAAATACATGCTTTCGACTGAATTCTGTATGTACTACTTTCTGAAAAGAATTTAAAACCATATAAGAATAGAAAAAAATAATTTTTAAAAGTCTGAGTACATAAAAGCAAATGTGAAGCGCTTCAAATAATGCCTGGCGTCAGTAAGTGAGAGCTTTTGGTGCTATAAATAGCAACTGCCATATCATCTCTGGACTTTAAAAAAAAGGGTCGGCTACACATGCTGCATAAGAGCATCTGATGTGTTAAAGCCGCCACAGGAACACTCAGCTGTGATTGGATGCTTTCCCGTCTCCCCAAGCTGTATTTAGCCTCCCTACTCCATGAAAATAGTCAGGGTTCTGTTTGGCTTCTGAAAAACCCCTGTACAGGGGGCAGGAAGAGCTCTGGAACTAGGCAAGTACTAGAAACTGGGTAGTGTCTCCTGTCTAGAAGCAGGTTAAATACATATCTAGGTGTCTCCTTTCAGCTGAGTGCCTTTATGTTTTATTGAATACTGCAAATTAAAAGCCTGAAAATTTATAGAACATGCTTATATGGCCACTTGGGAAAGTGTTAAAGAAAGCTCTGATTTATGACTATGCAAATAACAGTATAGCATCTCATTTTAGTCATTAAAGGTTTTCCCATCTTTCAAAATTGTGTATGCTAATGGCTCTGGAAAGTATTAAGTTACATTTTCACAACCACCAGTGGATATGTATGTTTTGATCAAAGTATTTTTAAAGTAATGATAACATTTATTTGTAAGCCTTGTAACCAATTGTAATTTAAAATATAATTTGTACTATGACCTTTTGCCTTACATTTAAAGTATACTCAGATATTTAAAATTATTTTTGTGATTTTTAGATTCCTCAGCAGGAAATGGGGTCCTCACTAAAGCCACTGTCCCCATTTATGCAACAGGAGTCCTTACGTGTTATATTCAGGTAAGGGAAAAATTCTTTGGCTGGAAAAGGTAAAAGCACTTCCTATTTAGAAAGATAGCTAATGTTATATCTTTTAATGTGTTTATAAGTGAAAATAATACCCATAAATGAGAAACAAATTTATTTATTCTTCTTATTCAATAAATAATATATAGTAGAAAGCATATTTTAATAATAGTCTCTTGAGGACTATCTCTGTTAAATAAAATTAGACATTGTGTGCTTCTTGATATTTTGTTTAAAAGGGTTAGATTGTACTTACGTACCAATTTCTTTGTGTTTCATGATAATTATTTCATTAATAAACAAAGCACATCTGTTAGGTGAAGCAAACTGCAGAGTGCCATGACAGGCAGCTTCGTCATTTTTAGCAAAGTGCTCTGTAATCCCGAGACACGAAGGGTGGCTCGTGGTCTTTGCTTGGCTGGGCGTCTCTTCCGCTGTTCTTGCTGATAGTCGCTGTGTGGCTGCGTTCACCTGGTTGGTTGGTGGGGCTCCTGGCAGGATGACTGAGCTTTAGTCCCCATGGAGTCTTAGGGCCACTCTCTGTCCACAGGTCCTGTGTAGCGGCAGAGCCAGGCTCATTCTGTGCTAGCTTAGGGCTCCCAAATTGTAAGGAACGGAATCTGCTAGGCTGCAGCCTAGGCTTTGGAGTCAGCACATCGCCACTACTGTATCTGTTGGTTAAAGCAAGTCACAGGTCCAACCCAGACTCAAAAAAGAGGAAACTCAGTGAGAGCTTGACCCAGGAGGTGGGTTGATTGGTGGTCACCAGTACAGCAGACCACCTCACTCTACTTAGCATTGTTTTAAATAAACATGTTGTATATTAATATCAGTAATTTTTAAGTGTGAGGCAGTCCCACCTGTGAGTTGAAAATATGGACTCAGGATAAAGCATTTGGAGAAATTATGACACAATAATTCCTATGTAGTATTTCTGACCACTCCCCCCAATTAATCTGAATGTAATCATAGGAAAACAATAAAATAAATCCAAATTAACTTTTAAAAAGGAATTAGAATGGGAAAACCAAAGAGGAAGATCTTTTTTTCCCCAAATTTTCCATAATAATTCCTAACTTTTTTTGCATTTAAATTCAAAGTATGTGGGCTAGCTATTCATATTTATTGCACTCTTCTTCTAAAACAGACTTGAACCATCTTATAATATTAAACTGTGGTTCTCCAATATCATAAGATATCTTGCAGTAGAAGCTCCAGCTCAGTTAGAGTAGTACGGTATTCTCTTAACTTTTCTACCCTAGTTTCTCAGCCTACCTCATAATACAGATGCACACAGGATCTCTGTGTTTAAATATTTTAAGTCATGTAACCATAACAGATTACATCCATTGTTGTCCTTAATTTGTGAAGATTAAGTCCTAGCGCATTACCAGGCACAACAGCACAAGTACCCTTTCCTCTCTAATTTCAGAAGCTCTTCCAGCAGAATAACAAACGTAATGTCAGTGTTTTCCTCTCTCATTTTTAAGCTTGGGCAGTAAGTATGTTAAGTATGTTGATTTTGACCATAAATAGTATTTTAAGGCATAATAAATATGAAATACATTTTTTTTAAGGTTTGATAAAGTATGAAATACAAGATTTGTTTCACAGTAGTCCCTCAGAATAGATTTATTGAATAAATCAATATAGACACATTTTTTGAGGCACTGTGTGAAATCCAAATATCTAAAGAGATGAGAGCTTTGCTACTATTTACAAACCGAGAATCGAGTGGCTATTATAGATTGTCAGTGCTTAAGGAAGCACATGCCAGTGTTTTTCTTACTAAACAAAATTTTCTATTAAGATAAATTAACTGTCCTTGTTGCTTTGATAAACAAAGCCTATTTTGAATCAGGTACGTAAGCAGTATTACTTGTTTTGAAATTTCAAAGTTGAGAAATTGTGTTGTAGTAACTTTTCAAATCAAAGAATCCATGCTCATTTAGCAGTATATTTTGTAGCTGTTACTTCACAGTTAAGTTTTTTCAGATTTACAGTTTATTTTCCAAATTTTATGGATCCTCTGGTACCGTAAGCAACTAAAAATGAGTGAGATCTCTGTTCCCCCTTAGCTCTGACGGTGGCTTGTCTGCGTTTCCGTTCTCCACTGAGCAGAGCGGCGCATTAGAAAGCTGCTGTGTCCATCCTCCATGCCTGCGGAGCGTTACGGTTGTCAGTCCTTTGTCCCTGCCTCACTCTAAGTTAGCCTGGCCGTGTAGGAAAAGTTAGATGGCAGTCCAGTCTTCCTCGTGGGCCTAGTGACATATGTGCCTTTTTAGTCACTCAGCCATGTCCAGCTCTTTGTGGCCGCGTGGACAGTAGCCCACCAAGGCTCCTCTGTCCATGTGACTCTCCAGGCAGGAATCCTGGAGTGGGCTGCCGTTTCCTTCGCCAGGGGTCTTCCTGATCCAGGGGTTGAGCCTGTGTCTCCTGCGGTGGCAGGTGGGTTCTTTACCACTGAGCCCCCAGGAGGCATTGATACTGGTACATATAGAAGCCATTTACTGTTTACATAAGGTAGCCCTAAAGACAAAATATTTGACTCTAGTTTATTATATATTTATTTCCTGATAGAATGTCAGATTCTTTCCCTTATAGATTCTGGCTAATTTAACATACAGTTATCTTTTTTAACTTTTCTATTGACCAAACTTGCTTTTTCTAACAAATTTCTTAATAGTGTGCTATGTAAAAAAAGAAAGAAGAATATTTTCTGATTATTAAAATAATGGTTTGTCAAATAAAGTTTAAAAATAAAGGTAATTTATTAATCAAAGGTGTGACTATTTTTTTTTAAGGACACAATGGTCTCAGCAAGTGTGTGACTTCTCACCACTAATAATTTCTCAGATGTCAGTTTCTTCTGTTAGGAGGATAACTGTTTTAGTGGCTTGTATTTAAGTATTTAGAGCCAAAGTTAATGGGAAGTAAAACTGTTAAAATGAATTTTAATAAAAAAATATACCTTTTTATTTTCAAACCAGAACTATCTTATCAAACTCTGCAGTGATACAAGTAATCTGTATCTGAGTTGTCCATTGAGGTAACCATACATGGATGTTAAACAGCTTGAATTGTAATTAGTGCAGTTCAGGAACTGAATCTTTTCTTTTACTTCTCTTTAGTTTGAGTATAAGTTACCACATGTGGTGAGTGACAACCGTGTTGGACAGCTCAAGTCTAAATCAATGAATCAGAATAGTACTTGTCCTCATACCATTGTGATTGTAGATATGCTTAATAAATATCTTTAATTAAAATGCTTACAAATTAGGATATTTTCCCCTTATTTGATAAAATTTTCTAATTGTAGATATGAAATGATGGTTTTTAAGTTCTACTTGATTGCTTGGAAATTCATTATCAGTCTTTTTCCTCCATAGGAAGAAGACCGAAAGCTGTTGATTGGATTCTTAGAGGATGTAATGACCTTGCTTTCATTATCTCATGCTCCTCTTGATAGCCTGAAAGCTGCTTTTGTGGAACTGGGGTAAAAATAATAGCTGATAGTTTTTAAAAGCTATAGCAAGTCTTAAAATTGGTTTTATAGACTACATAGTTTTAGTCTAAATAAAGATTACATGCCAAACTTCTTGATTTCTTAATTAACATCTTCTTATTCTTTTTTTGTATATTTTAATATTTTATAATCAATACATTGTAATAAAAGAATGAGGTAAAGGATATAGATATATCTTCTTTGAAGCATCTGGAGGCATAAAATCAAGTACAAATTTGAAGAAAATTCAGTGGCCCCAAACTGGAAAAGGAGTCCCACTGGGCTCCCTTTTCCATTCCATTTGATTTGCCTGGTTTACCACACAGTTGCACTCATCTCACTAGTAAAGTAATGCTCAAAATTCTCCAAGCCGGGCTTCAACAGTATGTAAACCATGAACTTCCAGGTGTTCAATCTGGATTTAGAAAAGGCAGAGGAACCAGAGATCAAATTGCCAACATCCACTGAATCATCAAAAAAGCAAGAAAGTTCCACAAAAACATCTATTTCTGCTTTATTGGCTATGCCAAAGCCTTTGACTGTGTGGATCACAGCAAACTGTGGAAAATCCTGAAAGAGATGGGAATACCAGACCACCTGACCTTCCTCCTAAGAAATCTGTATGCAGGTCAGGAAGCAACAGTTAGAACTGGACATGGAACAACAGACTGGTTCCAAATAGGAAAAGGAGTACGTCAAGGCTATATATTGTCACCCTGCTTATTTAACTTCTATGCAGAGTACACCATGAGAAACGCTGGGCTGGAAGAAGCACAAGCTGGAATCAAGATTGCCAGGAGAAATATCAATCACCTCAGATATGCAGATGACACCACCCTAATGGCAGAAAGGGAAGAACTAAAGAGCCTCTTGGTGAAAGTGAAAGAGGAGAGTGAAAAAGTTGGCTTAAAACTCAATATTCAGAAAAGTAAGATCATGGCATCTGGTCCCATCACTTCATGGCAAATAGATGGGGAAACAGTGGAAACAGTGACAGACTATTTTGGGGGGGCTCCAGAATCACTGCAGATGGTGACTGCAGCCATGAAATTAAAAGACGCTTGCTCCTTGGAAGAAAAGTTATGACCGACCTAGACAGCATATTAAAAAGCAGAGACATTACTTTGCCAACAAAGACCCATCTAGTCAAGGCTATGGTTTTTCCAGTTGTCATGTATGAATGTGAGAGTTGGACCATAAAGAAAGCTGAGCGCTGAAGAATTGATGCTTTTGAACTGTGGTGTTGCAGAAGACTTGAGAGTCCCTTGGACAGCAAGGAGATCCAACCAGTCCATCCTAAAGGAAATCAGTCTTGAATATTCATTGGAAGGACTGATGCTGAAGCTGAAACTCCAATACTTTGGCCACCTGATGTGAAGAACTTACTCATTTGAAAAGACCCTGATGCTGGGAAAAGATTGAAGGCGAGAGGAGAAGGGGACAACAGAGGATAAGATGGTTGGACTGACTTAATAGACATGAGTTTGAGTAAACTCTGGGAGTCAGTGATGGACAGGGAGGCCTGGTGTGCTGCAGTCCATGGGGTTGCAAAGAGTCGGACACGACTGAGGGACCGAACTGAACTGAACCCATAATCACATCATCTAGCTGCTTAAGTAGTTTCTTCTCATTCTTTACTAAAAACAGGTTTATGTATTTATTAATAACACTATCCCACATTTGGATAAGTGTCACACCCAACTTAACCCTTCCATATATGGTGGTTTGAGTTCTCCTTGATTTGGGTTATCCTCACTGATCCTGTACCACCCATATGGCATATATAGGGCAATACTGTTTCTCCAGTGTTTATAGGTGTCAGAAATTGAGACTCACAAAGGTTACAACTTACCCATCTCTTAGTCCAGTGTTTCTTCTCATAAGTAGTATGTTTTATTTTACTCTGTTTTTTTATAATTCTAACTTTTATGCTATTAAAGAGTTGAAATGTCTATTCTCTTTGCGCATGCTTAGAGAAACTTAGTTCCTGAGTGGGCTAAAAGTTTGTAGTTGTATAAAGTGACTTCCTTTTTTTAAAGAATCTTAGACATAACCTATTAAACCATAGAAAGTAATTCTATATGTTTTGCCAATATTTTTGCCACTGGTATTCCTCAGAAAGGTAGAGGTTTTCAGTACCCCAGTAGGACACTGTGGTGCTCACTTTTAGCACTGATCTTCTCCCTTGCAGTGCGAATCCAGCTTACCACGAGCTGCTGCTGACTGTTCTGTGGTATGGTGTTGTCCACACGTCAGCACTCGTGAGGTGTACTGCTGCTAGAATGTTTGAGGTATGTAAACAAAAGTTTCAGATCGTAATGATTTTCTTTGGGAGAGGGAGAGGGACTATTTTTTTGAAGGGAGGGAGCTTTTCACACTGTGTTACATTGACGTCCATTCTGTGGCATTGGATAGTATCTAGTTGTGTCCTGTGGGATGGGGCAGAAATCTAGTTTTGGAATATTTCGGATTGTTTTTTAGCCTTATTGGTTCCTTGAATGTTATTATATTATCATTTCCTCTTCTCAAATTTCTTTTAAATCTTACTTATTTCCATCCTATGTAAATCTTCTTGGCTGTACTTTTCTATTTAATGAGGCAAATGGCTATTAAAACAAAGTAGAATAGTAGAGGGTATTTATAAAGTTGGATTCATGAGTAAAATATACTTTGATTCAGTCATTGCAATTATGGAAATATTTATTGATTGCTCCTACTTTGTTATTTCCTCGCATATCATATCTAGAATAACGGCATCTCTAGACTTTAAATGCCCAAGAGAGAAGACACTTCATATAATTTAACTAGATTTTCTTAAATTGCCACCTACCCAAGTTTAGTATGAAAACTGGAATACCTATCTTTTTTATTCTTCACAAAAGAAATTGTGTCAGCCTAGTTCATGATATATGTTTTTAGAACTTGAATGTGAGCACTAAAGTTGGCTTTGAATGTTTTCTTATTCTTGAGTCTTATCACAGAGCCGTCCTGCCTGGGTTCAGCGTCTGTCTCTGCCACTTATTGCCGGGTTCAGACTTCTCTGGCCTTGGTTTTCTCATCTATAAAGTGAAGATAATAATAAGTATCCATCTCAAAGGATTTTTTGTTAATATTAAATGAGTTAATACTTGTAAAAGCCTTAAGACAGTGTCTGACACATAATTAGAAGAACTTAATAAATGTTAACTATTATTATGATTGTTGTTTTTTAAATCTATGCCATTACTTCACAAGATAATATAATAGTTTAAGAAAAGTATGTTTGATCAGGCTAAAACTGTCCCTATTGTGTATGTCATTCTTAAGATCTCTTAAAGCATTTATTTTCATAAGAAGAAGGAGATAATTCATGTCTTCCTACATTTCAGAATTTTTAGATAATTTAAGGTAAATTGCAATCAAAGTGTTAGAGCACTGATAGATTTTAAAACATATACCATCTAAAACTTTTAAGTTTCTGTGGCATCTAAAGAAAATTCCATTCTTATCAGAAGATTGAAAATAATCTGTCCATGTTATTCCACAGTTATACAAATTTGATCCAAAAAACCAATCACGTGTTCTTTGTCAAGACAAATGCCAAATTAAAAGTTTAATTAGATGCCTAGCATAATAAGTTCCTTTTAGGTACAAATAGTTTTTGATTATTCAGTATGCTGAAAAGTTATTACCATGGAAGAAGAAAGTCTTTCTTCAGCCCCATCTTTCCCCCAAAGGAAAAGAGCATCGTATTTCTTTAATATACTGTCTTCATAGAATTGTGTTCTAAGACCATAAGAGCTATTTCTTTGTCTTAAAACATTTATTTCTAATGTGTCTATATATACTGATGAAGCATACCATATAAAGGAAAATAGTTTAAAGAAAATGAGGTCTCCTCCCTTTTTACTTGTTTTTGTATTTTTTCTGCCTTATTTCTTACATGTGACTTTTGTCTGGTTTTGGTTTCTATGTCTGCTGTCAGTCCTGGTTGGAAACTATACCTATGCTTAAGCAGTTTTCAGTGTTCTCAGGTTGATTATGAATTTCTGAGTCTAATTTGAGAACTTATTTCAGTATTTTTTCAAATTCATTTATGATAAAAGTAGTTTTACTGAGCATGCCAGTAAAAGTTGTCAGGAAATATTAAAATTATTTTTGTCAATGAGCCTTAACAATATTGTATTAAAAGATTAATTATTTCATAAGATTTCTTTTGATACTAATACATTATAATTTACAATTATGCTTGCTTCCCCTGCCACCCAAAAATGACTTAATTCAAAATAAAAATGTAAAAAGCGGGGGACTTAACATGTTTTAAGTTTTTAATGTCAGAATAGAAACTATTGATAAGAAAGTGAGAAATGGATATATCAGGAATTTGATATTGGATGCTTAGTGAGATTGAACACTAAATTTAGCTCTTGAGTTTTCAGACAGCAGGACAAAAAGGGGAACTCTAGTCATTGTTAAATAAGAGAAAGTATATTCTTGATGTAACAAATTAGTATTGAAATTGATTTATGAAAGAGACTCTCTTATGTGTCTTCTAGGGTGACATAGTGGATTTCCCAAAAGATGCAGAAAATTAGTTTCATATAATGATTTCTTATATCAGTCATAAGGAAATAAAGCACATGATATTAAGACCACAACTCAAAGAAGGCATGGGCTTTTAAGACCAGTGAATGAGTCCATTTTAAGGCTTTTTGGCTGGCACAATATAAACCTTTCAAAATGTATTTTACTGATTCAAATCTAAGTTATTTTGTTTATAAAATGATACAGAGAAGAGAGTTTTATTTAACAGAACAACTCTTTGTGACCTTGTGAATTGTAGCCTGCCAGGCTTCTCTGTCCGTGGGATTTCCCAGCCAAGAGTAACTAGAGTGGGTTGCCATCCCCTTGTCTAGGGGATCTTCCTGACCCAGGGAGTGAACCCCAGTCTCCTGTATTGTAGGCAGATTTCTTTACTATCTGAGCCACCAGGGATGCCCTTTTATTTATAAAATGATACAGAGAAGAAAGTTTTATTTAACAATATTTTAATTTCTTCCCCCTGTTTCTTTCTACCTGACAGCTGTAATGCTTTTAAAGTAGTAACAGAAATTCTTTGTCATTTTATTCCTGTCTAAATTATCCATGGTTCTGTTGAAATAAAAATTATTTCAGAATACTGAAGCAGATTCAAAAGTACCTGCTGGGTTTTTGTTACTAAAAATTCCATGACATCTTCCAACTTCTTGGAGGACTAGTTCCCTTACAAGGTTAGCATTTAAGATTAATAATTTGTATTTACATTCTGAAATTGAGATTATAGGATTAAGGTGTTACACTTCTCTGTTGAAGCTCATAAAATGCTGTGATTTCTATAAAAACAAAATGCATATAGCTCAATATTGTCCTCTTGTTCTACAATTTAGGGTTGGCTGCTAAAAAAAATTGTTTTATAATTAGATTATAGAAATAGGTCTAATTGTGGTTATCATATTTTTTTGTAATTTGAGCTTTTGGAGAAGTGAACCATTTGTAAGCATTAACTCCTTGGACCAACCAGAAGCATTTTTTTATTTAACTGCTTTTTCTAAATAGATCACGAATCTTGCATCCTTTGAGTCAGCGTCGTAATTCCACGTACATTTCTTGAATGCCTAGTCTCTGTCAGACACAGTGTTCCAGTGCATTGTGTGCAGCCAGCAGAGCAGGGATCCTTGGAGGCAGATGACAGTCACCATTTTCAGATGAGAAAACTGAGTTTCAAGGGATGGTATGATATATGTGAGGCCACATGCCTAATAAGTGGAGAGCTGCAGTCTGAACCCAGGTCTGAGGTCCACATGAAGTAACTGCTTTGCACTAGGCTGTCTTGGGTCTCTGTACCTCAAGAAAGAAAGCTCTGTGATGTGAAAGACTGGGAATTTTTGTATGTGATTTTAAAATTTACATGCTTTAGAACAGTCAAAAGCAATTTAGTGGTGGCTGCTAGCCATTTGAGTTTGGTTTAAAGACAGTCCAGTTTGTACCTTGTTGGTCAAAACAAAGTTATACCAGATTTATTTAAAGAATTTAACCGTAGAACCCAGTATGTCGTCTTTCTGGCTTCTTTTAAAAAATAATAATAATAAAGAATAAAGCTTTATTTTAAATTGCCTTTTAATTGAATTTGGAAATTGTGCAGACTATGTGACCAAAAGTACAAATTGCCATTGAGTTGGTGACAAGCTGTTTTCGGGGACTGCTAGGCTGTGGAAGCTTTATTCTCCTCCTAAGCGTTCTCTGCCTTTTTTAAGCATTCCAGTAGTCATATTGGCTTAGCTTCTAATTTTGGTTTTGCTTTTGTGTTTTCTCTTTCTCTTGATTGTTCTTTCTTCTTCCCGTGGCATTGTTGTTTGTTCTTTCCATGCATCACCTGTGAATACCCCCTGCGCTGACCAATCAGCTGTTGGTGAAGGGGGTGAATGAAACTCTGGTAGCTCAGAGGGTTGTTCCTGCTCTCATAACTCTCTCCAGTGACCCTGAAATGTAAGTGTCGTCCTTGCCTTTTACCTTCAGCATCCCTTTCAAAACGTGCCTGTCAAGAAATAACCATCAGCTTTTAAATTCATTGAAGAGTAGGTTTAACTCTTTAAAATAATAAAATGGGATCATGCTTACTTGGTTTTAAACTATTATACTACTATTCATGTGTGGGTTTTGTGTTTTCAAGTCCACCTTCGCAGTAAGCCTAATGACAAGGCCATGTATTGAAAGGGGTTATTAGTAGTAGTGTTCCTCAGTAAACAGCTCCAAAACTTGAAACACGCTGATGGACTATTTCTTCCAAGCCAAGAAGGGGTGCTCTGCTAATCTCACTAACACGCTGTTACCAGTAAGTACAGTGGCATGAACCAGAGGCTTAACGTTTTAATGTCTCATGTGGGTGACTAAACCAAGAAAGGCCAATGAGTCTGCCTGCCCATCCTCAGTCACAGCTAACCCAGTTCTCATTCCAGTTTACCAAACCATTTTTTATTGCATGTTGACTGGTTTACAGCTGACTCTTCGAGGCATGAGTGAAGCGTTAGTTGACAAGCGGGTTGCTCCGGCCCTTGTTACCTTGTCCAGTGATCCTGAATTGTGAGTTCCACAGACTGCGACCTTAAGTTATACTGTCTGTCCTTTTGAGCATTCTTCTTGGTCTGCTTTTTTTAATTTAATTTGTCATTGCTAGCGACTAATACAGTATATTTACCTTGTACTTACCTTGATATATACTTTAATAATAACCAGTTTTTCGTCTCAAAGAAAATGTCAGTTTTTTTCTTCTTTAATTCTAACAGCTCTGTCAGGATTGCTACGATTCCAGCCTTTGGCACGATTATGGAAACAGTTATTCAAAGAGAGGTAGGAAATGAGTGAAGTTTCTCTCATCTGATGTGCTGCTGAGGGGGTGGGAGCACATGCCCGCACCCACGCCCTGTGGCTGGGGGCAGGGGGCACACGCATCCACTTTATTCCTCAGTTAGTTATGGGCCAGAGGGACCTCAGTGCGTGAGAATATGATAGCCAGCCTTCCAAAAGTATCTTTTCATATGCTAAGACAATCCCTAGTCTTTCTTCTCAATTTGAAACTTCAATATAAGCCAGCTCTCAGATGTTCTATTCTAAGCTTGTCTGGGTATTGCAGTATTGAATAATCCTTCACAGCAGATCTAGTTTCAGAGACTTCTCTTATTCAGTAGACTTCTGGATAGTATGCATAAATTCCCAGTTGTCAGTGTGTGCAGATTTGAAGAGAACAGTCTTCCTCAGTTTTGAGAATGGAGGCGAGAGGGGCCGATGTTCTGGTAACTGTCACTCGTGTCAAGCTGCAAGTCATGCTGTAGGCTGCTGGTGTCTTCCGGCCTCCTCGGCACTGTGGCAGCCTTCTGTCGTGCCCGCTTCAGGAGATTACCAGTCTTCCTCCCTCAGAGTCCACTTTGATTCGGAAACCTGTGTGATCTGAAGTTTGTTCGGTTCTGTCTGCAAATTAACTGTTAGACACTTATCAAAATTAGTATCAGAATGTTATTCTCTATTATGAGATTGGACATGTCCTTGCACGGTGAAAAACGCTGTACACTAGAAAATCAGTTATTTGTGGGCGTATTAGCCACTTAAATGGAAAACAAGATTTTCCATCTCATAGACATTTCACACACACACACACACAAATTATATACATATAGACTGTTTTGTAAAATTTTTGTCATAGAGTTTTTTTATAACAAAATAAACAACTTTGTTAGTTGTGGGAAAAAGTGTTTTTTGTTTTTTTACTTACATATATATATATATATTTCCCTGGTGGAGCAAAATAAAAAAAATACATCATTCTGCAAAGCTTGCAGTCTTGGCAGAATTTCAACATGTTCTTAAATCCCAAAATAAAAACTTCTTTTAGGGAAATATGAGTAATATATAAGTCACTAATGACTCATTGCTTTCAGAAGGTGAATAAGTGGGTAACTTACACTGTTATCTGTTTTAAGAATTCTAACTTAGACACAAAATCATCATACGTTTATCTTTTTCCCTAAATATTGTGGGATCTTTCTACAGTTTGTCAGGGAATATTTGTGTTAAGAAAATAAAATGAGTTGGCAAACATAAAAATGTAGGCTCTTTTCTGACCTGAAAAACTAGAGAAGTACTTATTTAATTTCAAACTTCAACTCATGTTGATACAAGTCATTTGAATCCAGTGATGCAAGCCATGTTTAGTGTGTGTCTTTCCCTCAATCTGACTGTATGATATTCAATTTTAAGTTGCTGGAAAGAGTGAAAATGCAGTTGGCTTCTTTCCTGGAAGACCCTCAATATCAAGACCAATATTCTCTGCATACAGAGATCATAAAAACGTTTGGTAGAGTTGGGCCTAATGCAGAGCCAAGGTTCCGAGATGAGTGTAAGTTGCATTTTCTTACTCTTTTTCCTGAGTTGACGTGTAAGAGCAAAAGCATGAGCTTCTCTGAGGATATGTCTTGTGTTAAAGCCTTTTCTGCGCTTTGTCTTTCATACACTGAAAGCCACGAGTGAAGCAAGTTTCTTATTGAGGGTTGGTCATTATTGCTGTTACTCAGTGGTTTCTTATACTATATCCTGTAGACATGAAAAGTAACTCATAAATAATTTCAAGTTATTTTTAGAACGGTTCTTAATAACTTAATTTCAAAATAACTGTGCTCCTTATATTCAGAGATTATTATTTAATTGTTATTTCTAAGGAAATTTATATGTGTTTTTAGACATGTCATGAAACGTGTACATTTCTTCCACTTAGCATGCCATTCAACAGTTTTAAGTCACAGCTTGTCAACCTGCTGAATAAGCTGCATAATGATCTGCTAAAGCGTTTTCTCCGGTTTCTATACTGTCACTTCTACAGTGAGCCTCAACCTTCGTGACAGCCATTTCTGAGTGGTATCAAAGCATCCAATAATTATTATGCCAAAAGCATGACAGTTAGCACTGCTACATCTTAGTCCTTTTATTTTTAGCCATTTGACATGCTCTTGAAAGGATCACAGGCTTGGTTTCCTAAGTCAGTTTATAAGAATTATCACCAAGAATATTGTCAGGATTTGGACTGCAGTGTCCAAAAGGGCATGAGCTACAAAAACACAATCACAGGATTATTTCTCGATGGGTAATAGTGTTGGTAGCATGAGGAGGAAATAATATTTCACATATTTCACAATTAGTTAACAGAAAAAGGCTTAGTGTTTTAGTGAGCAGTAGGGTTAGCTCTTCATCACAGCAACATCAGATTTACAGATGGCCCTCTGCAGGAGCTTAGACTAACTTTATTGTGGCTGTAATTGTCCTAAAGCAGGTCTTGGCTATTGAATCAAGGGACAGTCTAAATAGTCAGTGGACCTTTGATGGGCGCCACATGGTTGAGAACACAATCGAACCTTTGTATGTACATTCAAGAGAAAGGTTGACACATTGCATAGAAAAAAGAAATTTTCTTTTCATAATGATCCCAAAATAACAAGGTTTGGCTAGAGAAAGGATTGAGAATAGAAGTTTCCGATGCTTGAATAGGTGTAGTAAACTATTATCCCTGAAGCCTTCTACAAGTTAACTGTGTATTGATTGACAAGTATGTTTTAAGACCAAACAATTTTTTCCACTTCTATATCTACTACTCAGTCAGTTGGTTTCTCTTTTGCTTGAAACTTCACCCCAAGGAACTTAACATCCTGTATTAGTGAGATGAATGGTGTACAGAGTAGAACGCATACTGACAAGGATGCTATATTGCCGTCTGTCTATGTCTACAGACAGTTACTGTTACAAACTGAAGAAGGGTCAGAGAGTTGCAGGGTGGTGACTGCTGTTTCTTGGAGTGGTATTTTTGAGCTTTTCTATCTCTTTTCCCCTCTATTTCTCAAAGAATAGACGACACCGGCTCATCCAGCGGCCCTTTTTCTTCCCCACTCTTAGTGAACACAGGCCCTTTCGGTTTTCATTTTTATCTCAGGGGCCATTTGGTTTTTCCAGTGAGAGTGAAGCCGCTCAGTCGTGTCCAACTCTTTGCAACCCAGTGGGCTGTAGCCTGCCAGCTCCTCCGTCCATAGGATTTTCCAGGCAAGAATACTGGAGTGGGTTGCCATTTCCTTCTCCAGGGGACCTTCCAGACCCAGGGATTGAACTCAGGTGTCCCACATTGCGGGCAGACTGTTTACTGTCTGAGCCACTGGGGAATATTTTTCAGAATATGATACAATTTTGTTTGTTTTCCACTTTTTTAACTTTATCTGAAAACGTTCAGTCATACTTCAGAGATTTTCTAACATGGCAGTTTTACATTTCAAATCAGTGTGTTGTTTTTTTTTTTTTTTTTTTTAGTTCCTTATTTTTGATCTCAGCCCATTTCTAAAAAGAGAAGACATGATTCCCTTCATTTTTGCTACTGGATCTACCCCAGAATATATTTTGGAACTTTACTAAAGTCTATTTTTAGAAAGTTTCCTATTGATCTATCTGTACTTTGTTTGCAGTTTTGAATCTTTAAGTGAAAGGCTCCAGAAGTGGCCTTATATTGTGTGTTTCCTGTTTTCCTTGCCCACTGCAGGTCATTTGTAGAACTACTCACACTTAGGTTATTAAATCTTTTAATGATTTATCTCCATCTGAGGGGTTAACAGTTGAGTGAATTAGTTGTTCCAGGACAGTACTTATATAATGAAATGTTGAATTCTGTAATAAATGTCTATCTTCAGAGATTTAGGAAGATCCTAAATGATCGCCTGTAACTGTCAGTAGACTAGAATTTAAAGAAACTTGTTTAGGTTTGTTTTCTAGTTGAGCAGTTTTAAGGGGATATTGTGTAGTGTGGTTGTTGAGTTTCTGAGAAAAACATTGAGGAAAGGATTGCTTGAATAAGAAATAACAGAGCATGAGCAGAATGAATAGAGAGGCCATGCTTTTATAGATAAACAAGCGCAAGGAAGGTAAGTGTGGGCAGAAATGAAATAAAGACTCTTTGAGAGACTGTCTCAGAGCCACCGTTTTGTTGAGGCCTCAGCATGCCAGTTAATGAATCAAAGTTTCAGTGAATTCATTAGGAATTCAATGAAGAGCTGAAGTTTTGTCTTATGGTTTTAGAATACCTCTTAAGTATACTGTTACTAATTTTGACAAGTCAAAAAGTCCCCTAAAAATGGCCGTTGTCCTAAGTTTTTGTGGGGTTTTTTTTTTTTTTTTTTTTACATTTACTAAGGTAAGCTTAAAGATTGTAATTATAGTGCTGATCTATTGAGAAAGAAGATTTTTCAATAAGGAGATTGTGGCTTTAATATATGCAAATTCGGTGTAAACGTGAAAGGAGTCACTGCAAGTGGTCAGAATATGAGCTCATGAACCCGGTTTGGAGTCCCCCACCCAAGCAGGGACTAGAAAGGGGCCCTGAGATCAACAACTTGATAGCCGCTTACCCTGGAGCCGTTTCTCCAAGGAGCCCTGGTTTTAGTGGGAAGTGGTGTTTAGAGGTCATGGTCTTAGGCAGGAGGAACACTCAGCGTTGCTGGAGTGGCTACTGTTTCTTGGGCCGCTGCTTTTATTTTAGCAGTGTGCTGTCTGTATTTTTGAAATTTTACTCTGTTCATTGAGATACCAGATATTGAGCCCATTGAGTGACTTGAAAACTCAGCCACCTTGTGCTGTTGGACACTGGTCTTTGCTATGAACTTGAGAAACTAAAGTCAGTAATATTTTCATGAAGTAGTGAAATAATTTGATATTGAAAGAGAATAAGTATACTGTATTCATCTTTTAATAGCAACAATACCTGATTTATATAAACTTTATAATAATAACACAAGAGGTAGGTTGTTTACATTTATTTATTTGGTTTTCAGATTGCGAAACTGAATTGCAGTGAAGCCAAATGACCTGTATACATCCTCACAGTTAGGTTACAATGGCATGCTATAATCTATTTCTCCCAAATTCTGGATCACTCTTTATTCTGAAAAAACATGCTTTCTTCCCTAGTAAGAAAGAGCAAGTGTAGGATGTGGGTGATCTTTTGAAATCATCCAAAACTAAAGTAAAATTTTATAAAATAAAATATTGTTTTTCAAATGGATAGAGGACATTTCAGGTTAAAATCAACCATTTCTCTCTCTCTTTCCAGTTGTTATACCGCACCTGCATAAGTTGGCCTTGGTGAACAACTTGCAGATCGTGGACTCTAAGCGGCTGGACGTCGCTGCCCACCTCTTTGAGGCCTTCAGTGCACTTTCCTGCTGCTGTATCCTCGCCTCGCTCTGTGCGTCTGGACGTAAGGGCCAGCTTTGCTGTGAGCCTCAGTTGTCGAGCCTTGAGCAGTAGAATGTTTTCTTCAGCTCAAACAAGAAGTAGAGTAGAAGTTTAAAAATTTGAGTTGACTTGCCCCACTCTTCACTCTAGCCATCCCCTAATTTTAAGACAACTTTGAGTCTTCTATTTTTATATGTTCTATAGTTTTGAAAATACTGACTAAAATTTTGTCTGTGTTAATCGGCTGTATGACTTAAGCCACAAATGAACTACAGCTGAGGCTTCTCTGTTAATCAAAAGGAAGCCTTATCTATGTCCTGGCACTCACTTTTAATGAATGTTTAACCACCTTTATGATCCTATGAATATCTCTTGGAGACATATCACTCATTGAAAAAAAAAATACAGGGCCACCCAGGCTAATCATTGACATTGATAGCAGAACTGGAGGAAGCCTCAGAGCTCATCTAAGCCGTGTCACTCACTGCTTTCTATAAATGATTAAACTAAAACCTGAAGCCATTAGTGACTTCTGTTTTTTAATAGTTAAAAGCAAAATTGTGACCACAACAGTGAACTTTAGCTGTCCTGTTAAATGTTCTCTCTACTATCCTAGACCTAGTAAAATAAAACTAAGAAATAAAAATGAAATAAAACTAAGAAGGAAGTAAAGATAATGATGGGCAGAACAAGCTCCAGCTTTCAGGCTTTCCCATTAAAAGCGGAATAGCCCTAGAAAGGGGAAGTAAGAGGTTGAAAAAGGAGTGAGCACTGAGCACTTGCCCAGGACTGTGAAAGTGCGCGCCGCATAGCATGACCAGAGGATTAGGGCTGGGGCAGAAGGAAGTGGTGGGAGGGAAAGCAGGAATGTAGAACCGGGTGGTAAGGAGCTGCTGGTCCTTTCCAAAGTGTCAAGCTTGAAGCTCGATGCACGGCTGAGAGCACTTCATTTTGGGACCTACTGCGAATTGCCTAGTCACATGGCTGACGTTAGCTGCTTTTTATCATATAGATTATAAAATGGGCAGAGATACCATAGTTTGATAATTTTGCCTCAACTAACCACATATTTTCTATAAGTTTAATTCTGGTAAAAGCAGAACTTACCATCATTCCTAGTTTATCTTGTTGGCATTTTCAACTTAGAGAAGATAGAGGAAGCAAGAAGAGGAAGTAATAATTGTGAATTCTCAAGGAAGGACTCTTTAGTAATGGAGAAGTGGCAAGACCCTTACAAGAAAGTAATAATGGCATTTCAGAGTGTGGCATGTCAAAGAAAGAAAACACAGATATGTTTGTACCTGTTCCCTAAACTTTGCAGAAGTAAATGTTTACAAACTTCAGTGAAAAGTTATGTGTAATCTTAAATTTTCTTAGAGTTTCAAAAAGAATATGCCTCAAAGAAAATGAGAAAGTCAAAAAAAGAAAGGTCAAAACTTTCAGCTCTGTGCGGTGGTTTCTGACAGCAGAGGCGTCCGTATGGAAGGGGCGTCAGTGCATGGCTAGGCACGCGCAGACTGTCACTGCAGAGGACACACAGGAAGAAGCCTCCGCACCAGCGTAGCAAGGGGAAGCAGCCTCCCAACAGCAGGCCCTGTGCGGGCACTTCCGCCTGAGTCAGGGCTTGTGCTTGTGTCTACAGGGGCGTTAAGGCCACCGGGAGAATCACGCTGCCTGTGTCTGCGCTGTGTTCCACGGCATCCTGAGCTGATGGGACACAGCATCGTGTTTCAATAGGTTTGGCAAGGTGTTGCGTCAAGAAGTGACGTTTAATATAAAATTTGAAGGAGTCTAGAAATATTTGACTTAGAATGGTTTAGCGATGAAAAGATAATTTGAAAATAATTTTAAAGGTGGTTATGAAAAAAACTTAGGCCCGTTTGTGTAAACGCTGACGAGCAGGGAGGCCTGTGGTCTGAGAAGAGCTTTCTGAGTTATCTAAAAGTACAGTGACCTCTTCTGTGAAACTGAATGTCCTGTCACTGTTTTGCAGTCAGAGGCCTTATGACCATCACTCATGGATGAGGTAGAGGTGGTTTCTAACATCAGATAGGACTAAATGACCTATAAGTTTCCAGCTCCTAAGAAAGACTGTGGGATTTCATGGGGAAGAGGACCAAACAGTGAGTAGGGAGAGAGGAGGCTTTATTCCTCTCTCTCTTGAAAATAACTATTTTCAAGGCAGTAGTTATATGGACTTTTTTACTTAATAAAGTTTATTATAATTTGCTTCAGAAAAATCAGCTCATCTTTATAGGGGAAGTCACTTACTGGCATTTTTCACTTGAATATTAATATGGTATAATGTTAAATAAGAACTATTTTTAAATGGCTCACAACTATTATAGGTGAGAAAGTGTTGTTAAGTAATGTGAATGAACAGGGTGAATTGTTTTCTTGAGAAATGCATCTGCTTTCCTGACTCCTTTCAATGTCATATAATCAACTAAAACTCATAGGACTGAGAAATATAGGTAGTACTAAACGTATTACAGCAAAACCTCTCTTGCCCAATTCAGTCAGGACCATATGCGTCAGTTTAGCAGAATGGTTGAAGTAAGGAATCTAGAAAATAATATATATCTAAGGTAGCTTCTTTTAACTTAAAACACATAAATATAACTTATTTTACCAATCTTTTGATGTAAAGTTACGGCATTTCTTTTGTCAGTCTGCTGATTAGAGTTTTAAACATCAGCCTTCTTAGAATAATCACGTTTGTAATATAATTGTCTATGAATTTCAACTTAAGTTTGTTTAAAGAGAATCCAGAAACATTTCTGATAATGGATACTGAATTTTTCTAGATTTTTGTATTTTTCTTTATATTTTAATATGCATATATTTTAAACAGCAATGTTTTAAGCAGCTGGACTTTCAACTTAATTGTCATGGAAACATTAATTTTCTTTTTATCCTCATTTAAACATCCAGTTAAATTTCCTGATTTCATTTTCACCCTTATTATTTCATATGTTTACATACCAAGTTATTAAACTATGTGCTGTAACAATAATGAATGCTTCTGACATGAAGAGATTTGTGGCAATAAACACAGTTGACTCTTGATAAGTAGCTAACTCAACAGATAAGAATGATGCTTGAGGGAAGCCTGTTGGCCCTAAGTGATCAGCATACCACAGCCATCATTTAAGAAATCTGCTGCTGTTGTTCTGTTGGACATACCAGTTTGGTTTTTGTAAATGTCCTTAACTACTTTCTCTCAAGTCATTTCAGAGGATTTAATGGTTAATCACTTTTTACCTGGTCTCAGATGTTTACGCATCGACATGGAACATCTTTCTCCAGAGCACGAAGTAAGCTGCTGTCATGATTAAGCCATTGTGACCATCAGCACCATGCTCATGTGTTTTAATATCTCCTACGTGTGCGTGCTAAGTCGCTTCAGTCGTATCTGACTCTTTGCAACCCCGTGGACTGTAGGCCTCCAGGCTCCCCTGTCCATGGGACTCTCCAGGCAAGAACACTGGAGTGGGTTGCTGTGCCCGCCTCCAGGGGATCTTCCGACCCAGGATCCAGCCTTGTCTCCATGTCTGCTGCATTGGCAGGCGGTTTCTTCACCACTAGCACCACCTGGGAGGTTCATTATCTCCTGTTCAGACTTTCATTCCTCTTCGTGTGAGGCCTGATGATGGCAGGCTGTGCTTAATTTTTTCAAATCAAGTTCAGTGTCATTTTACGGATTTGTTAACTAGTGATGAGATCTTAAGCAGCTCCTTTTGCATCTATCTGTTCAACTCTCTAAAGTAGGCACAATGAACTGTCTAGAATTTAGCAAGGAATGTATGTGAAATGCTTTTTATCTGCAAAATGCTGTGCAGTATTATCTCAGACCATCAGCTTTCTTAGAGGCAGCGTTTCTGTTTTCTGTCTCCATTTCCTCATAACGCTTCTCATTCTGTTTATCTTCCTGTGTCCTCAGGACAGAAGACACAGGTTCTGTCCCTGTTGTATCATTTATTTCCTATTCTGTCTTCAATCTGTTTTTCTATCAGCTTTTCTTTAGCCTGTTCCCATGTTTGACTCTCCCGTCCTAAACAAAACAAAACCAAAATCTTCCCGTTATCCCTGCACCACACCTGTTTCCTCCCAGTAGTCCACGCTCACTCTCAGCTCTCACACAGTTCGCCGCCAGCAAAGCTTCCGTCTCTGAGCTCGCCGGTGGTGAGTGCTGCCCTGCACAGGCACGCCGGAGTTGCAAGCTTTTCCTCCACGTCTTCGTCAGTGCTCGATGGTTTTGGGCTTCTTTGAATTCGGTAGAGACAAAGCGGCATCTCGTGACGGCTTTCCTTGCATCTCCTTGATTGTTTTAAACCTGGAATCCTCTATGTGCTCACTAACAGCAAAGCCTTTTTAGGTTTTCTGCCCATTTTTTTCACTTTGGATGATATTTTTTCCTGTTATTTCTTTGATGTTTGTTGTTTAATTGGAAATCCAGTATTCTGTTCATTTTGTATTTTATGAATATCTTTTCCCAATTTTTTTTTCATATTTTTGGCCTATTTGAACACTGATTTTTAATTTTAATAGATTGTTTAAATCTTTCTAAGACATGATCTCCTATACTTTCTTCTTAAAATGTTTAAAATTGTATTTTTACAATAAAATTCATAATCCATCTAAAATTAGTTTTTATGTATGGTATGAGGCAGTGCGTAAATTATGCTTTTTTCTGTACAGATGACCCGCTGTCCCGTTACTGTTTACGGAACAGTTCATTATGTCTTGTACTGACTGGCAGTGCCACTTCTTTCATATCTGATGTTTCCTTGTATTCCTGCATGTCTTACTCAGGAACATTGTTTCCTGCTGATCTCCTTGTTTATTATAACATTGATATGAACTGTATCATTGTAATGAACTGTCTTTATTACAGTTGCTTGTTAAAAAGTCCTGAAATCTAACGGCAGATTCAGCATCCTGTCATTTTTTTAGAACTTTTCATAACCCTTATCATTTTTATGTAAATTTTTGCGTTAAACAAGGTTCCTAGAATGATCTTGTTCAGATTCTGATGAAGTTTAATTGATTCTATAAATTAATTGGGAGAGACATCAACTTCATAATTTCGAGTCTTCTATCTAGAACATGGGGCTTCCCAAAGGGCTCAGTGGTAAAAAAAAAAAAAAAAAAAAATTCCACCTGCCAATGCAGAAGGTGCAAGAGACGCAGGTTCCGTCCCTGGGCCAGGAAGGTCCCCTGGAGGAGGAAATGGCAGTCTGCTCCAGCATTCTTGTCTAGAAAATCCCATGGACAGTCCATGGGGTCGAAAATAGTCAGACACTCCTTAGCAACTGAGCACGCACGCATGCAGAACAGACTGTATCTTACATTTGTTTATGTCTCCTTTAATGTCTTTGAATGAAGTTTTATAATTTTGTTTGAAAAAAACTGTCACCTTACATTTATAATGCTATAATGCTAACTTTCTTTAGGATTATATGTTTTTTAACACTTTGTTATTGGGGTGTAGAAATGTATATAACTTTTATGTGTTGAATTTATGTCTGACTAACCTGAGAAACTTTATTATTCTAATAATAAAATGTCTCTGAATTTTTTAAGTAAGTTTCAAATGCAGGAAAGTCACCATTATTATAGTAAATAATATATTATTTTCTAATACTTTTACTGTATTTTTTTTCCTTTTCCTTAGTGTAGGCTCTATATTGCTATACCTTTTTACTTCTGATATTAATTTGCTTTTTGCTTTCTTTTTAAAGTAGTTTTGTTAGGGGTTATGAATTTTATTAACCTTTTCAAATATTGAATTTTTGACTGTTGATTTTTCTCTGTTTTTTAGTTTGACTGCTGTTTTCATCTTTATTTCCTTCTGCTTTCTTTAGGTTTGATTTTTTTTTCCTGTTTTTCTAACTCCTTAAGGAGGAAGCTTGGGTTTTTCTCTTGTTAACTTTTCTTCTTTTCTGATACATAAACGCAAGCCTGTCAGTGCTCCTTAGGCCACGTCCCTTTTGTTCCATTGTAGCTTTGTTATCATTTGGTCCAAATTAGATTCTCATTTCCATTATTTCTTTATTGATCCATGGATTTTTGCTTCATGAGGTAAAGGTAGGTAATTTTATGAGCCAGTTCTCTTATATTTGTATTAACGTTTTGTGATCTAGTCGTTCTATCAGCTGTGAAAGACATGTTAAAATCATGATTGGGAATTGCTTTCTTTCCCTCGTTTTAGCTTTTTCCCTGTTGTGCTTTGTACATTTTATAGCTGCCCTTTACCAACCTGAGGGAGTTTGTTTTTATTGCTGGTTAGTTGAGTATTTTTATCATGAGGGGTGGTTGGATATTGTTAAATGTATTTTTCTGAGTCAGTTGAGATGATTACATAATTATGGTTTTTTATTCTCTCACAATATTTGATATTAATGGGTTTTTATATCCTAAAGCAACCTCTGAACCCTGTAAAAATCCCACTTAGTTATGATGCATAATTCCTTTTATTAATAGATGAAGGTAGATTCAACTTGCTGATATTTTGTTCAGGATTTGTGCATTGAAGATGAAGGCCATCTGTAGAATAGAACAAACAAGAGGCAAGCCTTTAACAAAGTAACTGCCAAAAGTTTCCTCTTTTAATTAACATATTAGCTTATGGCAATATTAAATGCTCAACTAAAAACTTTAGTTTTACTGTGCTACCTATATTTCACTAAAGTCAGTTTTTTTTTAATCAGGTTATTTTGACTTCCATGATAAAAGAATGTGAACAAAAAGTAGAGAACAAGACCGTCCAAGAGCCTCAAGGGTAAAACCTTAATTCTTTTTTATGGCTTTCTGTTAACCTTAACTTCTCTACATGGAATTTTTGTCAGTGGGTCAAGTGTTTTATAGTGTGTTGTTTTGTGGTAATTAATTTAGAAGGCAAGAAAAGCCTTTAAATGGGCAGTTCACAGTACTAATCCATAAACCATCTAGGGAATTTAAAATTCAGATCTCTGCCTTATTCTTTGTGCCCTCATCTTTCTGAGTCGGCCTAGAGATCTGTATATTTAAAAGCTTCCAGCCAAATACCAATTCAAAGAGACTCACACCCCAGTGTTCATAGAAGCATTATTTACAATTGACAAGATATGGAAGGCAGACTAAGTGTCTATGAACAGATGAATGGATAAAGATGTGTGAGTGTCTGTATGTATACACACACAGAATGCAATACTACTACACCATAAAGAAGAGCATATTCTACTGATGAAATTAGTCAGGGCAAGACAAATACTGCATCATATCATTTATGTAGAATCTGAAAAATACAACAGGATTATGGATATAACAAAAAAGAAACAGACTCGGATACAGAAAACAAACTAGTGGTTACCAGAAGGGTGGAGGGGAGGGGACGGGACTCCAGCTGAGCTGCTGCAAGTCGTGAAAGATGATGCTGTGAAAGTGCTGCACTCAATATGCCAGCAAACTTGGAACACTCAGCAGTGGCCACAGGACTGGAAAAGGTCAGTTTTCATTCCAATCCCAAAGAAAGACAATGCCAAAGAATGCTCAAACTGCCGCACAATTGCCCTCATCTCACACGCTGGTAGAGTAATGCTCAAAATTCTCCAAGCCAGGCTTAAGCAATACGTGAACTGTGAACTTCCAGATGTTCAAGCTGGTTTTAGAAAAGGCAGAGGAACCAGAGATCAAACTGCCAACATCCGCTGGATCATGGAAAAGCAAGAGAGTTCCAGAAAAACATCTGTTTCTGCTTTATTGAGTACGCCAAAGCCTTTGTGTGGATGACAATAAACTGTGGAAAATTCTGAAAGAGATGGCAATACCAGACCACCTGACCTGCCTCTTGAGAAACCTATATGCAGGTCAGGAAGCAACAGTTAGAACTGGACATGGAATAACAGACTGGTTCCAAATAGGAAAAGGAGTACGTCAAGGCTGTATATTGTCACTCTGCTTACTTACCTTATATGCTGAGTACATCAAGAGAAATGCTGGACTGGAAGAAGCACAAGCTGGAATCAAGATTGCCAGGAGAAATGTCAATAACCTCAGATGTGCAGATGACACCACCCTTATGGCAGAAAGTGAAGAGGAACTAAAAGCCTCTTGATGAAAGTGAAAGAGGAGAGCAAAAAAGTTGGCTTAAAGCTCAACATTCAGAAAAGTAAGATCATGGCATGTGGTCCCATCACTTCATGGCAAATAGATGGGGAAACAGTGGAAACAGTGTCAGACTTTATTTTGGGGGGCTCCAAAATCACTGCAGATGGTGACTGCAGCCATGAAATTAAAAGACACTTGCTCCTAGGAAGAAAAGTTACTACCAACCTAGATAGCATATTCAAAAGCAGAGACATTACTTTGCCGACTAAGGTCCGTCTAGTCGAGGCTATGATTTTTCCAGTAGTCATGTATGGATGTGAGAGTTGGACTGTGAAGAAGACTGAGCGCCGAAGAATTGATGGTTTTGAACTGTGGTGTTGAAGAAGACTCTTGAGAGTCCCTTGGACTGCAAGGAGATCCAACCAGTCTATTCTGAAAGAGATCAGCCTTGAGATTTCTTTGGAAGGAATGATGCTAAAGCTGAAACTCCAGTACTGTGGCCACCTCATGCGAAGAGTTGACTCATTGGAAAAAGACTCTGATGCTGGGAGGGATTGGGGGCAGGAGAAGAAGGGGATGACAGAGGATGAGATGGCTGGATGGCATCACTGACTCGATGGACATGAGTCTGGGTGGGCTCCAGGAGTTGGTGATGGACAGGGAGGCCAGGCGTGCTGTGATTCATGGGATCGCAAAGAGTCGGACACGACTGAGTGACTGAACCGACTGAGAAGGGTGGAGGAAAGGGGGAGGGGCAATTTAGGGGTAGAAGATTAAGAGGAACAAACTATTATATATAAATTGCAAGGATATATTGTACAATACAGGGAATATAGCCAATATTTTATAATAACTATAAATGGAATATAGCCTTTAAAAATTGTGAATCATTACATTGTGCACCTTTAACTTACATAATATTGTATATCATCTATCAGTTCAGTTCAGTTCAGTCACTCAGTCGTGTCCAACTCTGCGACCCCACTGACTGCAGCACGCCAGGCCTCCCTGTCCATCACCAACTCTCAGAGTTCACTCAAACCCATGTCCATCGAGTCAGTGATGCCATCCAACCATCTCATCCTCTGTCGTCCCCTTCTCCTCCTGCCTTCAATCTTTACCAGCATCAGGGTCTTTTCCAATGAGTTGGTTCTTCACATCAGGTGGCCAAAGTATTGGAGTTCCAGCTTCAGCATCAGTCCTTCCAATGAATATTCAGGACTGATCTTTAGGATGGACTGGTTGGATCTCCTTGCAGTCCAAGGGACTCTCAAGCGTCTTCTCCAACACCACAGTTCAAAAGCATCAATTCTTCGGTACTCAGCTTTCTTTATTGTCCAACTCTCACATCCATACATGACTACTGGAAAAACTGTAGCTTTGGCTAGACAGACCTTTGTTGGCAAAGTAATGTCTCTGCTTTTGAATATGCTGTCTAGGTTGGTCATAGCTTTTCTTCCAAGGAGCAAGTGTCTTTTAATTTCATGGCTGCAGTCACCATCTGCCATGATTTTTGGAGCCCAAGAAAATAAAGTCTGACACTGTTTCCACTGTTTCCCCATCTATTTGCCATGAAGTCATGGGACCACATGCCATGATCTTACTTTTCTGAATGTTGAGTTTTAAGCCAACTTTTTCACTCTCCTCTTTCACTTTCATCAAGAGGCTGTTTAGTTCTTCACTTTTCTGCCATGAGAGTGGTGTCATCTGCATATCGGAGGTTATTGATATTTCTCCCGGCAATCTTGATTCCCGCTTGTGTTTCTTCCAGCCCAGCGTTTCTCTTGATGTACTCTGCGTATAAGTTAAATAAGCAGGGTGACAATATACAGCCTTGATGTACTCCTTTCCTGATCTGGAGCCAGTCTGTTGTTCCATATCCAGTTCTAACTGTTGCTTCCTGACCTGCATACAGATTTCTCAAGAGGCAGGTTAGGTGGTCTGGTATTGCCATCTCTTGAAGAATTTTCCATAGTTTGTTGTGATCCACACAGTCAAAGGCTTTGGTGTAGTCAATAAAGCAGAAATAGATGTTTTTCTGGAACTTTCTTGTTTTTTCGGTAATCTGATGAATGTTGGCAATGTGCTGGTTCCTCTTCCTTTTCTAAATCCAGCTTGACCATCTGGAAGTTCATGGTTCACATACTGTTGAAGCCTGACTTGGAGAATTTTGAGCATTACTTTGCTAGTGTGTGAGATGAGTGCAGTTGTGCGG
This sequence comes from Ovis aries, assembly GCF_016772045.2. Taxonomy (NCBI): domain Eukaryota; kingdom Metazoa; phylum Chordata; class Mammalia; order Artiodactyla; family Bovidae; genus Ovis; species Ovis aries. Next base: position 61,017,016 of record NC_056076.1, read on the forward strand.
TAGTTTGAGCTTTCTTTGGCATTGTCTTTCTTTGGGATTGGGATGAAAACTGACCTTTTCCAGGTCAGGTCTCCTGCATTGCAGGCAGAGTCTTTACCAGCTGAGCTGCAAGGGAAGCCCAAGAGCACTGGCGTGGGCAGCCCGTCCTTTCTCCAGGGGATCTTCCCTACCCAGCAACCGAACCAGGGTCTCCTGCATTGCAGGCAGATTCTGTACCAACTGAGCTATCAGGGATGCCTTTATAAGCTATACTTCAATAAAATATTGAACAGAAAACAAAAGCTTCCAAAGAGATTCTGATAGGTAGTTGGGTTTGGGAATCACTGGTGAAAATATCTAAAAATTTGTGACAAGAGTTGGGGCAGTTAACGGATTCACTGCATAAAGGGCTGTCAGCGTGTGGGTGTTCTAGTCACGTGCTTCTGACCAAACTAGAGCTCAGAGATTTAGTGAAATTAAAATGTGAACATAGGTGTGGAAGAATAAAGTTGGTCATTTCAGGATAGGAAGTAATTTATAAATAGTCTGTTGTACTCTTTCTAAAGTAACCTTGGACAGTTAATCTTAAGTGGAATCTGTTTAGGCATGAAAAACTCAAAGGTGTTTCCTTTGTAAAAGTGACTCCCAGGAATAAGTGTTTCATCTTGTCAGGCCAGGTGCCCATACAGACGCTCCTTCACAGTTCCAGCCCCAGTACGCACACACACACGGGCAGTCCTTTGCCCCTTAGCACAGCTCAGAACTGTTGCCTTAGTCTCCTGGAATGGTGGAAGCTCTTCTATCATTTTAGCCATGGAAAGTTATAAAATAGAAATACTTTGATAGGTTTCTACTCTGAACACAAAATCCGTAAAGTTAACATTAAAGCGTATAATTCTGTTCGTTTTTATACATTTAATATGAACATTTTTGATGCCTTATTAGTTTAAAATGTAAAAGGTTTGGGACTAAAATTGAGAGAAATTATATGTGAAATACCTTCTAAATGACATTTCATAAATTAGCATGCAGGAGATTACAAGAAAGAAGTCTCTGTACCGTCCTGAGCCGCCTTTGGTTATATGACCTTCCATCTAAAAAGAAAAGTTCACTTTGATAATCATAGTTTCCCTGTGTTATTCACATCTCCTGTATTATCATTTTTTTTAATTCTTAATCCACAGAATTTCAAATAGACACAAAAATAAACATGACATAATGAATCCTCACGTATTCACTTACTCAGTTTATATATAACAGTGAGTATGAGAAATAAGGTGGATTCAGGATATATTCAAATGTGAGTTCAGTTTAACTTGGCAACAGGTTAGACTAAGAGAGAACTAGAATCTAAGGGTTCCCAGGTTGGGTGATGGCACAGTACAACCCAGGGGAGCTATTCTGAAGAGAAGTGTTTATTCACAGTTTGAAGTACAGTTAGAAAAGCACTGTAAGCAGTTACTGAGATTTAGGAACTAGTAAAATAGTGGTGGTAATTAGAGGGGTGGAGGTGGACGGATCTCACTTGGAAAGAGGGCTCAGACATGAAATTAGACCAGTGTTTAAAATGCAGCATCTAGGAGAAGCTTGGGCTTTCCAGGTGGCTCAGTAGTAAAGAATCCGCCTGCCAGCGCAGGAGACTCGGGTTCAGTCCCTGGGTCAGGACGTTTGCCTGGAAGTGGGCATGGCAGTCCACTCCCGTCTTCTTGCCTGCAGAATACCATGGACAGAGGAGCCTGGCAGACTACAGTCCAGAGGGTCGCAAAGAGTCAGACATGACTGAGCAACTAATACTTCACTTCAAGAGAAGCTTCACTGCGAATTAGGAGGCAATTCAGAGTGGTGTCAAAAAATCAAACAGGAATTTAAAAGAGAAGGAGCAGTGGTCTTCCATTTGTAAGATAGAGTAATGTGGAGAGGGAGAGAAATATTCTAGGATATAAATAATTTAAAAAATAGGCCAGAAGTATCAGAGAAGGCGATGGCACCCCACTCTAGTACTCTTGCCTAGAAAATTCCATGGACGGAGGAGCCCGGTAGGCTGCAGTCCATGGGGTCGTGAAGAGTCAAACACGACTAAGCGACTTCCCTTTCACTTTTCACTTTCATGCATTGGAGAAGGAAGTAGCAACCCACTCCAATGTTCTTGCCTGGAGAATCCCAGGGACAAGGGAGCCTGGTGGGCTGCCGTCTGTGGGGTCACACAGAGTCGGACACGACAAGTGACTTACCAGCAGCAAGAGGTTCTATAGATGCAGAATCAACAGGTGATGGGAAGTGATTGGCTATGAGTTGCAATGGAAAGGTCTGAGATTTCCTTGAAAGCCTGCAGTAAGAAGACAGTACTTTACAGAGCAGTCCATTTCATTTTTAACCACTTGTTTTAAAAAAAAAAAAAACTCCTTTCATATTCTGAGTTAAAGTCTCCCTTCCTGTAACATCTGCTCTCCAAAGTTTTGGCAGAGGGATCAGAGTCAGACTCTTTTGTCAAAGTAATAAAAAATGTAAATATTCAGAAAAACAAACAAACAAACAAAAAAAATGCTATAATGCGGTGATTCTGTACTAGAAAGCTTTGTAAAATACCTACCTGGGTCTTCTACCCTGGAAAGAAAAAATCAGAATCACTGGGGTCAGGTCTAGGTATCCACATCAAGAAGTTCCCCAGATAATTGTGCTGCGCCTCAGTAGGTCTCTATAGATATACACAGCTGTGCAGATGTATATTATATGTTTCATTCTTCATAGGAAGGTATCGTAAGCCTCCTAACTCTCCTCCAAGCTAAACACTGGGCACTGCTTTCCCTTCTATGTCCTGGTTTCCAGGCTCCTTTAGCATATTGTACTCCTCTTAGAGTCATTGACTTGATGGTATCTCAGATATTATCTGACCCATGTCTCCTGTTTTTCTAGATGCAGACTAAAATAATACTTATCTTCTGACATAACACTGTTTCCTAAAGAAAGAAAACAGTACCATCAACCTACAGTGTTAAGGAAAGGCATCATGGAATTTAAAACTTGGCTAGACACCAAAGAAGAGATATTTAAGTTGAGAATAGTTCAAACAGTTAGACTAGGCAAACATGACTCAAGGGAGTCAAGGAGTTAATCAGTGATGGTTGGTTTAAAACACACACCCACACAAGAGTTAGATTGCTGTTTCTTGAATCCCATGCATATTTTATCTTGGAGGTAGTAAGTGGCCACTGAAGATTCTGAGAAGGGGTGTGATATAAAGAAGTGATTATTTAAGTGGTGAGTGACTAATGCAAGAAACCAGATCCAAGATTATCGGAATAATCCAGTTGTAAAGTCTTGACATTAGAAATAAAAGTAAACAATAGAGACGTTGTAAAGGCTCAAGATTTGATGACAGTTTGAGAGCCATCATATCCACTGCTAGGAAGAGGGGAAATGACAGGAGCACCGGCAAGGAGAGACACACCAGCGGGGTTGCTGCTGAGTCACTGCATCGTGTCTGACTCTCTGCAGCCCCATGGACTGCAGCACACCAGGCTTGCCCATCCTTTACCATCTCCCTGAGTTTGCTCACACTTATGTCCATTGAGTTGGTGATGCCATCCAACCATCTCATCCTCTGTCCCCCCCTTCTCCTGCCCTCAGTCTTTACCAACATCATGGTGTTTTCCAGTGAATCAGTTCTTCGCATCAGGTGGCCAAAGTATTAGAGCTCTGGGGAGTTATTTCTAAAGTTAGGGTCTGAGAAAAATGCTTGGGACATTGGCTTTATCTAGTATACAACAGTTGATGATTCTGGCCCTCAGCAAAGCGTTGTGTTTCGGTAACTATTTTGTAGGCATCCTATGGAAATTTATTTGAAACAAAGAGAATGAGTGTATTTTGTAACTGAAGAACTAGAGTCAGATACTGAGCCTGGTGGAGGATTACTTGTGGGAAGAGGGAAACCAGCAAGAGAGGAGTGCTCGGAGGCACGGGGACACCTTAGGTGGAGGCACTGGTGGAAGAGCAACAGGAAGAAGAGGTGCTCACGGTGGGTGCCGTGGCCAGCGCGGAGCTGGTGGCTCGCCGCGCACCTTTAAAGGCCACACTGAACCAGCAGTGCTCGCTGGCAGCATCCCTCCACGCGCAGATGGAGCAGACGCCTGCTGCGCTCCTGTACCTGGCTCGCCTCGCTCTCGGCTCTGACAGGGCCAGACATATTCTCTTACTTAGACCTCAAGATATTTTGCAGTAACAGTTGCAAACTGCATTTTACAGAGGAGGAAACTGAATCAGTGATTTAAAGTATCTTGGCCAAAGTCGCAAATCCAGAAAGCTGGACTCCTGAAACTACTTGTCGCAGCACGATTGTTGAATCGCTGGAAAGTGTCCCTGGTCGATACTTTGTTCAGCAGCATGATGTGTCAGCAGTCTTTAGTGGTCATTTAGGTTGTGCTTACTCCCTACACAGAAGGTTGGCTAAAGAGAAACAAGATTTGACGTTGCTGATTGGCACTAGTGCAGATGGCGACTGATGACATGTTTCTTCTTCCCACGCCCCCCGCACACAGGCATAAGTCACAGGACTGTTACCCGCACAGTAGAAGACCTCAGTGTGGCTTGGTTTACCCATTCGTGAAAATAGAAATAATATCTATCTTCCAGGGTTGCTGTAAGCATTAGGTGAAGTAATGGTAATAATAAGAAGCATAACTAACACTTAGACCTGCTATTACATGCCTGGCTCTGCTAATGAGCACTGTATACTCATCAGGGAACCGAGTGTCTGTCGCTCAGTCATGTCCAACTCTTTGCAATCCCATGAACTGTAGCCTACCAGGCTCTTCTGTCCATGGAAGTTTCCAGGCAGGAATACTTCAGTGGGTTGCCCCTCCCTTCTCCAGGGGATCTCCCTGACCCAGGGATGGAACCCGGGTCTCCTGCATTGCAGGCGGATTGTGTACCCACTGAGCCACCAAGGAAGCCTTTTTAATGCTTGAATAGTCCTATGAGGTAGGTACTAGAATTACGTTCCTTTTAATAGATGAGGAAACAGAGATTAAATAACTTGCCCAAAGTCACACAGCTCGTGAATGACAGAATTGAGCTTCAGTCTCATTCCAGACTTGCGCCTAATCACTACACCACACTGCTTCCTTTCAAGAAATGATTAACACAAAAACCACTAACCTACTAAAAAGCTCTACTCCCTAAGTGTTCGTTTCCCTTTTGTGATACCAGTTCAGAATGTATTTCTTAATGTTCTGTTACTAAAGACTTGGAAAAAAAGTAGATAATTTTCATTTTCTAATCGCTTTACACGAATTTCAAAATCTTTTTCCTAGCTCAATGTCAATTGCTGCAAGCCTAGTGAGTGAAGATGCGAAGACCAAATTCTTGAACAAAATGGGCCAGTTGACAACATCGGGCGCCATGCTGGCCAACGTGTTTCAGAGGAAGAAGTAAGAGCGGGAAGGAGGCCCCAGCGAACACTGAGATGGACCTCAAGCAGACTGGTTCCTTGTACTTGAAGTACTTGCCTTTTTTATTTCTCTGTTTTTCGTTCTTGCATAATAATTTTATCTTAACCTCCAAAGACACTTGCACTGCTTTTGATTGTTGCTGTATATCTGTAATTTTGGAGTTCCAACTGTGGTGATGAAAAAGCTGAGCTGATAGTCTGTACCAAGTCCCCCTCTATGTTCTTGTCTTTCAGAATATTTTTTTTATATATTATATATATATAGTGAATAGTTTTTTTTTAATTTTTGGATGGGACATTAGCAAATACTTGTATGATACACTAAGCTATTACAATGGTACTTAAAATAATGTAAATTTGAAGTCATTGTTATAAAGTAATAAAAATGGAGATTACTTAAGTATTTAAATTATGAAAGGATGATGCAGACTTTTTATTGTTTCTTAACTGACTAGAAAGAGCCACCAGCATTACTCTGTGCCTTTTGGACTTCAGTTTGTGTGTCTGTAGGAGTTGTGTGCATTCCAGTCACACAGTATTTATAACGCGGTAATGAGCCTGAATTACAAATCCTGCAGTCAGTAGATAATAATGTAACTTTCAACATTTCCTCGCTCTCATGGATATTCTTTAAGTGCTATTTAAATCTCCCCGTCACTTATATGAATATAATGGGCTTACCTGAGGGAGGAGAGCACGTGTCGCGTGGGGAGTGGTAACGAAGGTGAATTTTACCAACTGGTGTGTAGTAGATTTAAATACCAAACAAAATTTAAGTAAGAAGAGCTAATAATTGTGACATTTTTTTTTCCCAAGTGGAAATACAGAAGAAAGTATGGCTCGGATCTAAAAGTTAATGCTTATTTGCATAAAACATTCTATTTAAGGTGATAAATTTTCTGATGAATTTTAATTTCAGAGATTATCTTTTCATCCTATGTAGTACAGAGAGGTACAGAAAAGTTCAGGACGTTTGGGGCTGCTTTTTTCCCTCTAGACAAAAAAAGGCATCGGCTTCCTTACTATTGGTCTCAGTCATCAGCTTGTCCCTTAAAGTCAGTGACTGTTCTTGTGTTTGACATATATCGCATAGAGTCTTAAGTCAGTGTACAGTTCCCCTGGAATCTGGCAGTTGTCTGTCAAGTAAGGCAACTTGCAGTAGAAAAGAGGGATCCTGGACATGGGAGGGAGGCGGTTGATTTAAGGGTTTAATGTGAGGCCTTTCTGAAAAATGCGTATTTTGGTAAAGAGAATTCTCTTTTGAGCACATATGGGTGATTGTCACGTTTGTTGTATAAACTGGTTTTAATACGCTTGGAATGTAGTTGGATTACATTCATGGGCAAAGCTAGCTTACCACACATTGAAGCTTATAAAAAATAAGTTGCCATAGGCAGAGCCATTTAAAAAGTTTATTCTGAAATTATTTCTTTAACCTACAGTGAAATAATTGTTAGCTAGTATTTATGGAAACTGTTGGATTCTAGGCATTCCTGAGAAATTAAAAGTGGCTTCCTTTCATGTCAAAAATGTTGATCTATTATAAATAAAATGTTTTTGCATACTTATTTTGGTTTTGATTTTGGCTATGTGTATTTATTTTCATTTTGAAACACTATATCCTCCATCCAAGCAAAAGAGAAATGAGAAACTGTATATTCACTTAAATATATTTTAATTTAGGAATATAATCTCTATAAGTTACCTCGTTTAGTTTACTTTTATTTAAAAAGCATTATGTTGTATAAAATGAAAACATTTCTGAGATGATTTAAAGAAAAAAATGTTTGAATTCTCATTTGCTTTGAACTATAGCAACACTAGTATGTTTGTTACCTGATGAATAAATATAATGTATTTTTAATGTGATACGTTTTATTAATTTGTGAATCCGTTTATCCAAATGCTAACAGGTTTTCATGAAAGGCGCCATCCAGCAAGATATGCAGTGTGTTTCGAGTCCCTGTTACTATGCTATTAAACATCTTAATGTCAGTAAGACTTTACATTTATTTTCCCATGGCTTTCTATTGTAAAATATAGATTCTTTAATGACAAGACAGACACTAATATGAAACTGGGTGTGTTCTTCCAAAACAAGCTGGAAAACTCCCATCCTCACTCTTTTTAAACAGAGGTAAAAATGATACAAATAAAAGCAAAGTTTGCAAAGTAATGAAAAGTTCATTCGAAATTATGTTCCAAAGCAAGCCAGAGACTGAAGTTTTCCAGAAACCCGCAAGGGTTGTAGTTGCCGACTTCTCTGTACTAACCTGAGAGTGCCTCGCGAGTAGCCGCAGCACTCTGTGTGTGCACCTCTGTGCTCAGCATCCTCGACCTTCATCTGTCGACAGTCAGCACCCCTTTTGAGAGATTACTTGCTAAACATCAGATTAACTGACAGCCTGAATGAAATTGTGAATAATTTAAGTAACTTTAATGGGGTATCAATTCAGGTGCTATCAAGCTTCCTTTCCTTATAAGAAAAGAAAAAATGGTTCAAATAAATAGTCTCTGAACTAAACTAAAGTTTGGGAACATGAAATCAGTGTGTATTGAGTTGTCTTTTCACGAACCTGCTCTTTAAGATAAACTATTTTAGGCCATTCAGTTCAGTTCAGTCGCTAAGTCGTGTCCGACTCTTTGTGACCCCATGAATTGCAACACACCAGGCCTCCCTGTCCGTCACCAACTCCCAGAATCTACTCAAACTCATATCCATCGAGTCGGTGATGCCATCCAACCATCTCATCCTCTGTCATCCCCTTCACCTGCCCCCAGCCCCTTCCAGCATCAGGGTCTTTTCCAATGAGTCACCTCTTTGTATGAGGTGGCCAAAGTATTGGAGTTTCAGCTTCAGCATCATTCCTTCCAAAGAACACCCATGACTGGTCTCCTTTAGGATGAACTGGTGGGATCTCCTTGCAGTCCAAGGGACTCTCAAGAGTCTTCTTCAACACCACAGTTCAAAAGCATCAATTCTTCAGCGCTCAGCTTTAAGAACGTAACTTTGTCTAGACCCACCTTGTGGATCTTTGAACAGTGATAGCCAACCGCAGCTAACACTTTATGCTGATTACAAGTTCTTGACTATTTTTTGCCTAAATAATGTATATTTATTTTAAGAAGTTTGTAACTGGCTACTCCGATTCCTCAAATTCTTCAGATTGCCCAGGTAACTATATTCCAACTTTATCTTAGTTGTTAACTCTTACAAGCAAACTGTGCCTTTCATATGAGTAGACATGTTTGAAAACTTTACCGTGTACCTCATTTGGTTACTATTTTATTTCAGTATATTTAAAAAATAATAGGTTAAAGATACATGTTACTAATAAGAATAATAAATGTATGTGGTATCTGCATATCAGCGAAATAATTGGATTTTAGACTATTTTCATGCTACATAAGAATGCTCTGTTTACCTTTCCTCTAGCCCTAACCTAATGTTCTTTTCATAGAGCCATTATATGTTGATCAGAATTGTGTAGTCTTATACATTTTGAACTCAGCAAAGTATCTGACTGATTGTCTTAACATCCTTACTTATCTCCAAGGTAAAAAATATGGGTAAATAAAAGCACAAATAAAGCACTGTGCTGTGTGCTCATGGCCTAAAAAGCTCAGCAGAGCTTGTCTCCTTATCACTGGCTCTGGGCAGCCCCATTTATCAGCAAACCTTACCACGTTTTCTAAGCCATTTGTAAATGTAGTAAAACCATGCCTTTCTAAAGATTATCCAGTCGTTCACTACTCAACATTTGTATTGTTTATGGAGTACCTATACTGTGCTAGGCACGGGAGGCAATGGATAAGGCCAGCGTAGAACAGAGCTTGCAGCCAGGCAGGGAACCAAACAGGTTGAGAGGGAAGGACTGAGGAAGCCTTACTGTAATTAGGATGAGTACTTTGGAAGGCCTCTGTAAGGTGACATTGTACCTGAAAATTAGGAAGAGTGGCTTTACCCATGTGAAAACAGGAAGAGAAAAAAGAGCAATATGTGCATAGGCCTTGGAGGGTTTAGGGAACTGGAAAAAGAAGATCAGCGTGACTCCAGCATTTTAAATGTGATGGGGTATCAACAGATTAAACTGGAGAGGGGTATAGCCAGATCACACAGGTTCGATCCCTGGGTCGGGAAGATCCCCTGAAGTAGGAAATGGCAACCCATTCCAATATTCTTCTCACATGGTTGAAGTAGTACACTGGCTTGATCCAGTTCACATGATGGTTAGACAGGCTTTGGAAGAACGCTTTGGAAAAAGGCAGGAATAGAGGCTGCAGGGGCTTCCCCGGTGGCACTAGTGGTCAAGAACCCACCTGCCAATGCAGGAAACGAGGGAACGGTTCGGTCCCTGGGTTAAGAAGATGCCCTGGAGGAGGGCATGGCAACCCACTCAGGTATCCTTGCCTGGAGAATTCCATGGACAGAGGAGCCTGGCAGGCTACAGACCATGGGGTTGCAAAGAGTCAGAGGGAAGCAACTTAGCAAGCATGCAGAGGCAAGAAGCAAGCAGGCAGAAGCTAAGGCAATGTCTAAGCAAGAGATGGTGGCAGCCTGGACAAAAGTAGAGGGAAAGGGCAGACCTGATGTAAATTCGGGACGTAATACAGGCATGACAGGTTGGGTATGAAGAGTGAGGGAAAAAGAAAAGTCAAAAATGTCACTGGGATTTTGGGCTGGATTAACTGAATAAATAATGAGTGATAACAACAGTAAGGAAATTTTAGGAGTGAATCTACAGTTTGATTTGAGATGTGCCAGAATTGAGATACCTGAGAGGTACCTGTCTCGAGGTCAAGTGAGAAGTTAATTATCCAAGTGTGGGTCTCAACAGAGGTCAAGGTTGAAAACACAGATTGTGGAGTCATTGATATTTGACTAAAGCCATGAAACTAAATGAGATGGCCTGGTGAGAGAGTGACCGTGAAGAGACCCGACTCAGCCCTGAGACACTCCCGTATCTGAAGTTCAGTAGAGCAGGAGGAGCTACTCAAAGACTCGGAAGTGAGGCTGGAGAGAAACCAAGAAAGGGTGGTTTCTTGAAAGCAAAGAACACCCCGAGGAGCAGTGGTGGCCCCTTGGCAGTCAGTAGGAGGGTGGGTCTAAGGTTGGCGGAAGATTAAAGTCACTGATGACGTCAATCGTGAGCTCAGTGGGTCTGGGGAAATAGAGGCCTGATTGCAGGCGTGAAGAGAGACAGGCGGGGTTCCGGCTCTTTCAGGAAACGTTGCTATAAAGGCATCTAGAAAGGAACGTGAGGTCCAGGAGAGGCGTGGAGGAAAGTTTTGTAACAGGAGAAATTAGGTCTGTACATAACCTGCTGAGAGCAAGTCGGTAAACTGAGAGAGAACGGTGATGGAGCAGTGAGAGTAGGCAAGGACTGTGAAACAGCGAAGTCCTTGAGAAGGCAAGAGGGGTGCGGTTCAGAACACAGACACATCCAGACCTCCTCCGTGACTGGAGAGGACAGGTGCACTGGAGGCAATTTGGTAGATTTAGTGGTGGGAAGGTTTGGGGTTTTCCATCTCTTCTCAGTAAAGTATGAAGCAAAGATACTAGTGTGGCCGGCATGTGGAAAGTTTTGGAGGTTTGAGGAAAAGGAAGGTAGAAATGCTTGTCTCCAAGAATAGCAGAGTATTACGGATACAACTGTTAAATTGCCAAGCAATTGTGAGAGCTGATTTGAGAATAGTAATTACGAATTTAAAGACAGGCAGTTAACACAATTGTGGTTTGTTGTTGTTGTTGTTTTCTTCCAGACAAAATTAGCTGTTCAGAACAGACGTAAAGTATACATACAATAAAGTAGAACCAAGTCCGGGTTTTTCCAGATGCGTAAGATGAGAAAAGAATATTAAACCTCTTGCAAAGAAAGTATTATCGAGATGGACCTACGGAATCTAACTGGGAAAGAGGGGACACAACCGGATGGATAGGGTCAGCAATATGTAAGTGAGCTGGAAAGAGCTTCCTTTGAGAGTAGAAGTGAAAAGCAAATACTATACCTGTTCTGCGTCCAGCCTTTAAGGTACAGAGGTTTGAGGAAACAAAATGGAAAAGCCTGCACGCTGAAGAATAGCAATGAAGGTGATGTTTTAGGGGTGATGGTGGTTTAGTCCCTAAGTCGCATCTGACTCTAGCAACCCCACGGACTGTAGCCCGCCAGGCTCCTCTGTCCATGGGGTTTTCCAGGCAAGAATACTGGAGTGGGTGTCCATTTCCTCCTCCAGAGGGTCTTCCCAACCCAGGGATCAAACCCAGGTCTCCTACATTGCAGGCGGTGTCTTTACCAAGGGGTAGTCAGGATTCAATTAGCATAAGATGAGTCCAAGAGAAGAGGCTGAGGATGAAGGCGAGAAACCTGAAGACAGACCTTGAGTTGCCATGTGCCCAGTGGGAAGGGTTAGAGATTGAGGAGCTTTCTCGCTGACATCTGTGTGAACCTGGTCAAGCTCCTGGAGGTAAGAACGAACAAAGAGCAGGGGCCGCTCTCTGGCTGGGCTCCCTGGGGTCTGTGGCTCCTGGACTTGTCCTCCTGGGGCTCCAGCAGTTGATCAATAACAGTTCTAGTTTTTCCACCCCTGCCTCAGTTCCCACAGAGATTATAGCTTGTGAGCGTCCTGCTCTGACAATTTGTGATTCTCTGTATTTGCCTGTCAGTCTCTCCAGTTTGGGGGGCAGTGGTATGCCCTGGGACCTCCCTTCTCTTAAATGGATTTAGGAAGAGTCCATTCTGAAGGAGATCAGCCCCGGGATTTCTTTGGAAGGAATGATGCTGAAGCTGAAACTCCAGTACTTTGGCCACCTCATGCGAAGAATTGACTCATTGGAAAAGACTCTGATGCTGGGAGGGATTGGGGGCAGGAGGAGAAGGGGACGACCGAGGAAGAGATGGCTGGATGGCATCACTGACTCAATGGATGCGAGTCTGAGTGAACTCTGGGAGTTGGTGATGAACAGGGAGGCCTGGCGCGCTGCGGTTCATGGGGTCGCAAAGAGTCGGACACGACTGAGCAACTGAACTGAACTGAACTGATTTTCTGGTGGCTCAGTTGGTAAAGAATCAGCCTGCAGTGCAGGAGACTAGGGTTCAATCTGTCAGTCAGGAAGATCCCTTGGAGAAAGAACAGGCAACCCATTCCAGTATTCTTGCCTGGGAAATCCCGTGGACAGAGGAGCCTGGCGGGCTACAGTCCATGGAGCCGCGAGAGTCGGACACGACTTAACGACTAAACCATTGATCATTCAGCTTTTTACTCCTCAGGGCAGAGTGGCAACCTCAAGCTCCCTACATGTGGAACTGGAAACAGGAAGCAGCACAGATTTTTTTTTTTAATGCAAAACACAGAAAAGAGGGTAAAAGTCATTGGGGCCAGAAGGGAAGAGAGAGACTGGGCAGAAATGTTATTTGAAGAGAGAATGGACACAAAAATGTTTAAGCTGACAAAAACATCAAGAAAGGCAATGAATCACAAACAGGATCAATTCAAAGGAAACTAAGCCTCCCCATGTTAGAGTACCTGCTGGAAACCGATTACAAACAGCAAGTCTTAAAAGCAGCTACTGTAAGACTGATCGTTGGCATATCAACAGAAAACAAAAGCAATTATGTTTTTTAAATGCCGAAGGAAAATAACCGCCACCCTACAACTTCAAAAGAAGGCAAGTTAAGGTATTTTTAGACACTCGTCCCCTAGAAAAAAAAAAACCCCAAAACAGAATTTGTTAGCAGCAGACTCACACCAAAGGAAAAGCCGAGAAAGCTATTCAAGCAAAAGGAAAGTGATGCAAAAAGGAATACGGAGCCAAAAAAGGATACACAGGGACTTCCCTGGCAGTCCAGCAGCCAGGACTCTGCGCTCCCAATGCAGGGACCTGGGTTCGAGCCCTGCTCAGGGGACTAGACCCCACATGCCCCAACCGAGACCCAGGACAGCCAAGCTTATTTTTTAAAGGAAACTGGAAAATATCGAATGTTGAGATGTAAGCAACGTGCTTTTAAAAGAAACCATATGTTAAGGAAGCTGTGACAACATTAGAAAACATTTTTATTAAATAATGGGAAATATGAAACTTGTGAGATTAAAGCCATTCTTACAGGGAGCTGTACATACAGCTTTAAACACATAAATGAGGAAAGAAGGTTTAAGGTCAATTAACATTCATTTTAAGAAGTTTGAAAAGAACCATGAGGCAGAAGAATCAATAAAGATCAGAAATTAAACAGAAAAACATACGATAAGGAAGATGAAGAAAGACAATTTGATTCTAATTAATTGAACTAATAAAATCTGGTTAAACCTCAGAAAGATTACCAAGAAAAGGAGAAGGCATAAATAAATCCCCAGGTGGTGTTCAGTCGCTCAGGCGGGTCAGACTGTGCAGCCCCATGGACGGCAGCACACCAGGCCTCCCTGGCCATCACCAGCTCCCAGAGTTTACCCAAACTCATGTCCATCGAGTTGATGGTGCCATCCAACCTCTCATCCTCTGTCGTCCCCTTCTCCTCCTGCCCTCAATCTTTCCCAGCATCAGGGTCTTTTCCAATGAGTCAGCTCTTTGCATCAGGTGACCAAAGTACTGGAGTTTGAGCTTCAGTCCTTCCAATGAATATTCAGGACTGATATCCTTTAGGATGGACTGGTTGACTCTCCTTGCAGTCCAACGGACTCTCGGGAATTTTTCCAACACCACAGTTCAAAAGCGTCAATTCTTCGGCAGTCGGGCTTCTTTATGGTCCACCTCTCAAATCCATACATGACTACTGGAAAAACCTTAGCTTTGACTAGATGGACCTTTGTCAGCAAGGTAATGTCTCTGCTTTTTAATACACTGTCTAGGTTGGTCATAGCTTTTCTTCCAAGGAGCAAGTCTCTTTTAATTTCATGGCTGCAGTCACCATCTGCAGTGATTTTGGAGCCCAAGAATATAAAATCTCTCACTGTTTCCACTGTTTCCCCATCTGTTTGCCATGAAGTGATGGGACTAGATGCCATGATCTTAGTTTTCTGAATGTTGAGTTTTAAGCCAACTTGTTCACTCTCCTCTTTCACCTTCATCAAGAGGCTCTTTAGTTCCTCTTCTCTTTCTGCCATTACCAGTATTGGAAACTGAAAAGAAGAAATCCTTGCAAACACTACATTTAAAATATAATGAGACTTTATAAATGACTGTACACCAGCAAAGTTAAAAGATGAGACGGAATGAACACACTTCTATTTAAACACACACACACCACTTCTTACCAAAACCAACACAAAAGGAAACAAACTCTCTGAAGCTATCTGTTAAATACAGCAAAACTGTCATTTAAAACCATGCCATAAAGAAACCTCAATGCCGAGATGGTTTTATGGGTGAATTCTACCAAATATTTAAGGAAAAAATAACACCGTATCATACACCTTTTCGAAGGTCTTCCATACTCCTCAGTCTTGTCCAGCAAAACCCTGACACCAAAACTTGACCCAATTCAGGAAGGGCATGACAGGCCAATCTCGCTCACAAACCTGGATGTGAAATTTCTTCCTGTCGTTGTGGGATAGTATTGCCCCTTGATTTATCTGTGAGTGAACACCGATTTCTCAAGGTTCACTTTGGTTGGAAACGTGTTTTGTGGGTGAGACGTCAGCACGAGCAGAGAGAGTGAATAGTGGAAACGTCTGTGTTTCCTGAGCTTCACTGGAGGCTTGTGAAGCCTTATGTTTACTCAATAACGTCACTTTTTATGTATTTGCTTTAGCTCTGTGCCCAGTAAGTATTTTCTGTCACCACATGAAAAAAATTACATAAGCTGATTAATTATCATTCTTGTGGACATTTATAAGCGTGTTATTAACAAGATTGTATCTATTTTCTGGTGCCTAGTACAGACCATTAAAATATAATACTATTGACATAATACTTACAAACCATTCCCCTGAAACAAAAATGACAGCCATATTTTAATTTACCTTTTCGATTCTGGAAACTCAAAAAGTTCTTGCAGAAGTGGGGAGTAGTGAGGATTTTCAGGGTTAGTTGCACATTAGCCATGCAAAATAGTTTTCAACTAATGCTATGATTCCTTTATTTTTCTCCCCAGTACAAATAAAACAATTCACCATTGGCTGATTACTCTGTAAAAATTGGAAATATTTAATAAATGTTAAAACATCTGTTGTTTAAAATGAATTTTGCATTTATTACGTATAACCAAAATTTAATTATACGTGTGCTTGTAAATGGACTTATAAAAATAATAAATAACACTTTCTGTAAATGATGAGAAATCTCTTTATAGAGCAAGCATTCTTCATTTAATAGGAAAAACTACTATTTATCTTCCACGTTTCTCATAATAACGCCATTTATATAGGAAAGATGATGTCTTCAAGCTCATTTTAATGGATCTTGTTAATAACAAATGTATTCTACATTAATCTCTACAAAGTATTTGAATTATTTGAGTGATCTGTAAATATAGAAATAAAGTCTTTAAAGGTAATTATTTTTTCAGGTAAACTTGTTTCAGTAGATTTAATATGGTGACCTGGGCATCCTGTTGTTGAGAGTGCTTCCAAAACCAGCACATTCACCTCTGGGACTTTCCAAGCAGAAGTTTTAAGTCCCCTAATCTTTTTTTGAAAAAAGAAGGGGTAGATGTTGGAAATACGCCAGGAGTAGGCCTTGGTGTTTCTCGTGAAGTGCCACACTGAGTATACCCTCTCCCACGAGTCAGTTCCTTTTATCAAAATCAAAGTCTCCCACACAGCCATTTCCAGAAAGTCTGTCTCCACATTCAAGACAACAAAAGGCCAGATAAATATTTCTCTTAATCTGTAATTTTGTTCAATTCCTATACTTCACTTCATCTGGAGTTTTAACCTCTCTTTACCGAATGTCCATACCTGTCAGTTAAAGTACAAAAGTACTTTTTCCTCAGTGTAAACAGCTTAGGAACATCAAAAGTTGAAATGAGTAGTTTCTACTTTTTCTTTTATGACTCACCTAATGCTAATATTTGGTACTTTAACCTAAATGTCCATCAACAGATAAGTGGATAAAGAAGATGTGATACGCACACCATGGAATAATACTCAGCCATAAAAAGGATGAAATGTCTTTTGCAACAACGTGGATGGAGCTAGATACTATCATGCTAAGTGAAGTAAGTCAGCTTAATATGAGGAATCTAAAAAAAAAAAAGAAGCAAATGAACTTATTTAGAAAAGAGAAACCAACTTACAGGCACAGAAAACAAACTTACGGTTACCAAAGGGAAAAGGGGAGGAGGGATAAATCTGGAGTATGAGATCAACAGATATACACCCACTGTATTTAAAATAGGCAAACACCAAGGATTTACATATAGCTCTCTCAGTATCTTATAATAACCTATAACTGAAAAAAGTCTGAAAAAAGAATAAATATAACAGAATCACTTTATATCTAACAGTATTACTATATAAACTAACACAGTGTTGTAAATCAGCTATAGTTCAATTTTTTAAAACCTGGGGAAAAGTTGGTGCTTAGTAATAAGATACACTCCAGAGCCAGACAGCCAAGGTTTGAATCCCGGCTCTGTCACTTACTCCAGGTGACCCCAGGTAAGTTATTAACCTCTATGCCTCAGTTTCCTCATCTGTAGGAAGGATATAGTATTCCTTGCAAAGCTGTTGCAAGGATTAAAAGAATTTGTAAGTATGCTATTAGTATTTGCTATTGTTGTCTCTCCAGAAACTTCCTTTGCTTAGATAAGTAAAATCATGTTTTTAAATTATTTTTTACAGACATGGGATGATATTTCTCTGTAACTAGCTTTTTCTACTATGATATGGAATTGCTTTGCCAAAGGATATTTGCACTTTTAATTTTTTTTAAGCAACACTACAGATTGCTTTCCAAAAAGCAGAAAAGTAACTGGGCAGTGTACCCATCAGGCTGCCCAGGAGAGAGTCACAAAGTAAAGGAGCCTGCGTGCCTGCCGCAGCCCAAGGCAGGAGGGGCAATGGCAGTATGCCGTTGTGTGGCCCTTACCCTACACCTAGAGCCGCAGAACTTCATCTGGAGGTAGGCTGTGATGTCATACGTTCACGTTGCAAACCCAGAACTAAAACAACAAAACAAACGAGAGGCATATAAAATAAGCTACCAACGGAGAAAAAACATAGCCGTAAAAATACCCAAATCATCCAGAAGAAGGGAAGGAAAAAATGAGCCAAGGTGGAACAAATACAAAACAAATAGCCAGACTTAAATTTCACCATATTTATAATCACATCGAAGTGAAGTGTTAGTTGCTCAGTCGTGCCCGACTCTTCGCGACCCCATGGACTGTAGCCCGCCAGGCTCCTCTATCCATGGGATTCTCCAGGTAAGAATACTGGAGCGGGTAGTCATGCCCTCCTACAGGGGATCTTCCCGACCCAGAGTTCGAACCTGGGTCTCCTGTATTGCAGGCAATTCTTTACCATCTAACCCCCTTATCGGCTACGTGATTTGCAAATATTTTCTCCCATTCATTAGATTGTTGAAGCCTCAAGCCAACCCGCTCAAGTATTCTTGCCTGGAGAATTCCACCGACAGAGGGGGCTGGCGGGCTACAGTCCCTGGGGTCGCAAAGACTGGACACAACTGAAGCGACTTAGCACAAGCACCCAAGTGGGGAGGGCTTGGAGGCGCGTCTCTGATGCTTCGGACACAAGTGTCTCTGACGCTCCGAGAGCTTGCCCTGCGCCGCTGTCAGCCACAGGCTGCTCTTTCTCTTCTTCTTTGGCCGAGGCGCGCCGCTTGTGGGGTCTTCAGTTCAGTCGCTCAGTCGTGTCCGACTCTTTGCGACCCCATGAACGGCAGCACGCCCCTGTCCATCACCAACTCCCGGAGTTCACTCAGACTCACGTCCATGGAGTCCGTGATGCCATCCAGCCATCTCATCCTCGGTCGTCCCTTCTCCTCCTGCCCCCAATCCCTCCCAGCATCAGAGTCTTTTCCAATGAGTCAACTCTTCCCATCAGGTGGCCAAAGCATTGGCGTTTCAGCTTCAGCATCAGTCCTTCCAATCAATATTCAGGACTGATTTCCTTTAGGATGGACTGGTTGGATCTCCTTGCAGTCCAAGGAACTCGCAAGAATCTTCAACACCACAGTTCAAAAGCATCAATTCTTTGGCACTCAGCCTTCTTCACAGTCCAACTCTCACATCCATACATGACCACAGGAAAAACCATAGCCTTGACTAGACGGACCTTAGTAGGCAAAGTAATGTCTCTGCTTTTGAATATGCTATCTAGGTTGGTCTTAGCCGACTCATTTGAAAAGACCCTGATGCTGGGAAAGACTGAAGGCGGGAGGAAAAGGGGACGACAGAGGATGAGATGGTTGGATGGCATCACCCACTCGATGGACTGAGGCTGAGCAAGCTCTGGGAGCTGGTGATGGACAAGAGAGCCTGACGGGCTGCAGTTCATGGGGTCGCAGAGTAGGACACGACTGACCGACTGGGCTGGACTGAACTGAGCTGAGTTCCGCCCCAGGGAACTGAACCCGCGCCCTCGGGGGAGGTCCCGGCCTGGAAAGCTGAGCGCGGGCTGGGGGCGCGCGCGGGGCGGGCCGGGGCCACCGGGCTACCTTCTTTCCGGGGAGTGTGCCCCCGACTGTCCCGGGATGCGGGCCCGCAGTGCCTGCGGGAGCCTCCCGAAGACAGGAGCTCAGCGGGGGCGCGGCGAGAGCCCCGGATCACCCCCAGCACCCCCAGCGCCCTGGACTCGGGCGCAGCCCCCTAGTCCGGGCCCTGCGCCGGGCGCGGCCGGAGGAGGGCGCAGCGCGGGCGGGGAGGGTGTCCGGGGGCGGGGCGGGGCGGGGCGGGGCTGGACGGGGCGGGGCAGGCGGGCCCGAGGCCCCGGGCCGCCGAGCGGGCAGCAGAGGCCGCAGAGCGGGCCGCCGTCCCCCGCCCTCCGCGCCATGGCCCTGCGCGCCCGGCGGCGCCGCCCGCTGCCCGCGCCGCTGGCGCTGCTGGCGCTGCTCGGCCGGCTGCAGGTAAGGAGGCCGCCCGCCGCCCGCGCCCCGCGCCCCGGCTCCCTGCGCGCCCTGCCGCGCGCGGTGCCTCCGCGGGGCCGAGCGCTCCGAGACCCGCACGGAGCCGGGGGGCTGAGGATTTGGGGGGAGAGCGACGGGGGGTGCGGTCGGACGGTGGGAGGAGGGAACTGGGAGCCTCAGGGATGCGGGGTGCAGAACAGGGAGCTGCGGGACCCCGGCACCCGAACGCGGAGGCCTCCAAAAGCCCCACGTAGGGGCAGGCGTCGGTGATGGGGCGACTGGAGGGGCCCCCGCACGATCGCTGCCGCGGAGACAGCGGCTTAGACATGGCCCCTTCCCCTGCGGACGGAGTCGAGAGAAAACTTCAGAACCGCAGGCCGTGCCCAAGTTAAGCGACCGTCCTAAGTAGGATTCTCCTTTCGGGCCATTCTGAGCCCCGGTCCTCAACTCTACCTGCGCCTCGCACCGTCTCCCCACCTCCGCTTGGCAGCTGTGGGAAGGTGGGCTGGCTGATGCTCGCCCCGCGGGGGTGTCCATCCAGAGCTCGCGCTGAGACAGGGTTTGGTAGTTTAGTGGCTCAGCTGGTAAAGAATCCGTCGGCAGTGCAGAAGACCCTGGGTTCTCCTTCCAGAGTTCCATCCCCGGGTCGGGAAGATCTCCCGGAGAAGGGCATGGCAACCCACTCCAGCATTCTTGCCTGGAGAATCCCACGGACAGAGGAGATATTTTTCTGAAAAAGGAAATCAGAAAGAAAGAAAATCAGATTTTCTTATGTTCCCCTCTTTCCGTAAGTCTCCCTTCTCCCCTCCAGTTCCACCGCACACCCCTCCCCCCCACCGCCGCCCCACTCCCACGAACCTGCAAACAGTTTAAGAACCACCGGCTCAGGTTCCGGACCAGAATGACATAGAATCACTTCTCAGAACCCCTGTGATGATATTGGGACAAAATAGTATTCACAGTTGGAAAAACCAACGCACCTGGGGCGCTTGAAGTCAGTCGGGGAGCTGGTCTGTAGGGAGCTGCTCTCCGAGCGCTGAGCGGGCGGGCAGGCGGGGCAGCGGGCGGCCTCACCGCGGCCAGGCCCCGCTGGGGCTCCAGCCCGGGAGCAGCCCGGGACTCCCCTCTGCGGCCTTTCCCCTCGAGTCCCCCTGGAGTCCCGGGGGCTGTTCAAGACTCAAGGGCGGGGCCGGGAAACCATGTCTCCCCGATCCGGGTTCCCTCCCCATCCCAAGCCCTCTGGGAAGAAATCTCTCCATCGGATCACTTGGTCCAGTTGCCAGGTGAATAAAAGCAGTTATGGTTTTCTGTCCCCTGGAGGAGAGCTATAGTGCGGGAAAGCCAGCCCCACAGTCCTCTGAAAGCCTGCCCCTTGGAAGTCCCTCAGAGGGAAGGGCAAATGCTGGTGGTTTTCAGCTTTCAGCAGCTTCAGATTCCCCTGCTCTGTTACGACTGGCTTCGGCTCTTGCTGACAGCTTCCAGAGCGAATGGCACTTCTAGGGCTGTGTTTGGAGTGAGGAGAGATGGCAAACCAGCCTGGGACGAGAGCCTGGGCCGAGAGCCTGGGCCGAAGTACAGGCTGTGGGCTGGAGCAGATGGCTCTCTGGAAGAGGTGGCCTGTTCCTTTCTGCCTCGGGGAGCCTCTGGGAATGGCTGAGGGCAGGGTTGCTGGGAAAGCCTGAAGGCGTTTTCTCAGTGTGAGCACTTCAGGTGTTGCCCAATGGAGTGTTCAGCAGGTTGGACAGGTGTGCTGTCTTATTTGAGCCACAGGATGAGGGCTCCAGGGAATAGCTAGCCACCTGGGAAAACCCTGCTCACTACACAGCTCAAAAAAAAAAGCACCTCACAGTGTTAACTGCAAAAACTTCATACGTGCATGTATGAGTACATGCGGCGCTGTAGGGTCTGACATTGACAGCAGTTGCTATCAAAACGTGTCTTTCTCAGGACTTCGCTGGCAGTTCAGTGGTTAAGACTCCATGCTTCCAGTGTGGGTGGCACAGGTTGGATCCTGGGTAGGGGAACTAAGATCCCACACGCCTCACGGTGCAGCCAAAAAAAGCCAAAATACCCATTTATTTCTCAGAGCTATCTTTCAGCAAGTACTATCTACTTTCCCCCACCACCCCCGCCCTTTCCCTTTGAGCTGCATGAATTATGTGCATTTTTAAATCATACCTAAACAGGAAATGGGGCTTCCCAGGTGGCTCAGTGGTAAAGAATCTGCCTGCCATTGAAGGAGACTTCGGGTTCAATCCCTGGGTTGGGAAGATCCCCTGGAGAAGGAAATGGCAACCCACTCCAATATTCCTGTCTGGAGACTTCCATGGAGAGAGGAACTGGCAGGCTACAGTCCATGGGGTCGCAAAGAGTTGGGCACAGCTCAGCGACAAAACAACGCCAACAGGAAGCAGTGGAATGATGCTGGAGTAGCTCTAATCAAATGCTGTGTGTGTGTGCCCAGTCTCCCCAGTGGAGACGCCTTGATTCTGAGCCTGCGTGGCCGTGTCCCCCCTGCAGAAACTGTGGTTCCAGGCGCCATCCTGCAGTTGCAGCTGCTTTTGGCCACCGGTTCTGTTCAAAGAAAGGAATTGCCCTGGTGGTTAGTTTTCACCCACTAGGCAAGGCCTAGAGAGCTGTTGGTGGGGGGTGTGGGGGAGGCGTCGCTTGTGTGAAATAGCTGGCAGAAACCGCTTCCAGAAAGTGCCTTATCTGCAAGCATTGCATTTCGTTCCATGAACATCATATTAAATCGATTTAAACGTACCTGGAAGGCTATAAGGTTGGCCTTTTAAAACATCTCTGCGATCGTATCTCTGCGCCTGTGTCAGTGAGGGCATTTGAGTTCAGACAGAAGAGTGTTTGTCTACAGAAAGAAAAACACTGAAATCTTTTATGTTGATCGTTCTGCTGTTGGAGTTGAGAAATTATAGGAGCAGACTGTGTTCATTGAGGTCATTGATCACACAGCCGTGTTTATCCCTAGTAATCCAAGACCTAAGGGCAGAGTCGCTCAAACCCGGGCCAGCAAGTGTGTTTGGTATTTGCGATGTAAAACCTTGTGCTGGGGAGGTGCACGGCCAAGACACAGCTGGGTCTTCACTGTCCAGTCCAGAGGACAAGGTGGGTGAAGGGTAACACCGTCTATACACAAGGCGGTGCAGGGAAGGAGGCAGGGATACAGCTGGAGGAACCAGGAAGGGTTTTGGAGGAGGACACTCCCGAGGCCATCTTTGAAGGACGGCTGGGAAATCAGGGGTCTGAGGCAGTTGGGGAAGAAAGCTCTCTGTTGGAGAAGTTGGCTCGAATGGTTTAGGCCTAAAGCAATCTTGCCAAGAAAAGAAAACCCACATGCTTTTATGACTTTATGGATACCAAATAGCGCTCTGTAAAGCTGGCTGAACTCAAGGAAGCCCGAGACAGACAGGGCAGTAAACAGTGTTTGAGATAACACTTGTGTGGCCCTCGTTGAGGTGGCAGGCAGTCTAATCAGGAACAGAGAGGTCGAGGGCCCTGGAAGGCCCATGGGGAGACCCCGAAGAGGAAATCCCCTGGGTGGGGCTGCAGGGCTCATGGGTGCCCGCCCTGGCCCAACAGTCTCCCCACCCCGCCAGCCCATCCTAGCGGGAAGACCTGGCCGTGTGCTCCTACTTTGTTTAGAGAGTCACAGACTCCGGGATCAGCGTCCTTTTCACTGGTTTTGTTGATCACAGATATTTCAAATGTCCCCCCACCCCCGCCCCGTTATTTCCTTCCCACCACTTCCCCCGAAAATGGCACATCTGTAGTCTGAACGTATTCTCTGTGTTGATAAGGAAATACGACTTTGCTTTTGCAGTTATCTACCAGAAATTCTTATGCCAGGAAAACTGAAACAATAAAGGTGTATCTTTGAAGGTCAGTAAATCAGTGTTTTATGAGGCCATGAAAAGGGGAGTTCCAAGTCAGGGCCTCCTTTGCAGAGAGTGCTGTTTGAAGAAGGAGCCACGAGAACTTTCTCTGCCAGCTCAGTATTAAATTCCCCCCATGCTGTTTTCCTATTTTTGAAGTGCGTGGGAAAAGAAGGTGGTGCGCTTTCCGCATGTGTGTCCAGAGGAGGCTGGCGGGCCCGTCTGGCTGTGGATGTGGGTCCGAATTCCGCCTGGAACGGTCCTCAGCTCTCCAAGTGACTCACGCCCCACGGCACCCACCCTCGGGCCAGGGAGGCTGGCGGACAGCCATGGCCTGTCTGCTGTCTGCCTGCAGAGTCCGGACCCTAGGCCGAAGGAGAAACAACACCCGACCCCACCTCAGTCACCCCCCGCCGTGGTGGGTGGGATTCCCCCCGACAGCTGATTTTCCTTCCCACCACCGATTCCTTCCCAGCCTTATGTGTCCCTCCGGCTGCCATCTGGGAGCTTAGACTTTCAGTCATGTCAGAGTCTTTGTGACCCCATGGGCTGTAGCCCGCCAGGCTCCTCTGTCGATGGGATTCTCCAGGCAAGAGCACTGGAGTGGGGTGCCACTTCCCGGCCCAGGAATGGAACCCGCGTCTCCTGTCTCCTACCCTGGAGTGGGTTGCCTTGCCCTCCTGCAGGGGATCTTCCCCACCCAGGGGCTGGAACCACGTCTCCTGTGTCCTGCAGGTGGATTCTTGACCACTAGCGCCACCTGGGAAGCTCCAAGCACCGAGCTGCCTCGTGGGACCCACTGCTAGAAACAGATTAAACTCAGCTCCTTCCGCCCCAAACCCAACCTCTGAGCCTGAAAAAACCCAGAGTGAGACGGTGGACTTAGGCAGAACAGAAGAGCGGCTGGGTCTGACTTCTCAGTGAGCTCGTGCAGTTTGGCACTGAGCGGGCGGCCCGGCCCACCGGTATCTCTGCCCTCCATCCGCGGGTGCTGTCGGTCTGTTTCCTGGCGGGGTCCCGGCCTGCCGGCTCCCCAACCCTCCCCCTCCCTGGCCCTGCTGAGCCAAGGCAGCCCCGTCAGCATTTAGGCGCTCGCCTGCGTGGATGTGTGCTCAGGACCCACATGTCCTCGTCCTGTGGGCCAGTGGTGACCTCCAGCCTCAGGTTTCCGTGGGCTGCCATGTTCAGGGTAAGAAAGAAGACTGTGTGTGTTGAACGTGTTCATTTAGCTCAACAAAAGGAGTGCCTCCTCCCAGTGGGACGCCAGGGAGAGCAGGCCCAGCCCTGGTCTCCCGGCACCCCTCAGTCGAGCAGATGGGACCTGTGCATCCCCGGAGCGCGCTCAGAGTGCGGTGCGCGCCCAGGGCAAGAGGGCCTTCACCTGCTTGGAAGCGTTGGGGGAATGGCCTCACTTTCTTGCCGTGCGCCTGTGCACGTCTAAGGCGCGGAAAGAGGGCAAGGGGGCGGCCTGGGCGGGGGTGCGAGGCTGGTGGGCGCCCTGCCTGGCGGTGGGAGGGCCAGGGGGGATAGCAGGGGTGGACGGAGTCCAGTGTTTGGGATGACGACAGAGGGCCATGTTCCCAGGCTGCGAGGGCAGGTGGCGAAAGGGAGGCCGAGAAGGGCTTTATGTGCAAGTAGCCTAGGTTTTACCCCCGGTGTGGTGTGCTGGGGAGGGACCCGCGGTCAGATCTGCAGGTTGTGGGGAGCAGCGCCATGGGGAAGGGGGTGGGTCCCCAGGGGGCGGGAAGGAGGCCCCGGCCGCTGCTCTGGGGAGGAACTTGGAGAAGCTTGAATGGGGTCAGAAAGGTGGGGAGAGAAAGGAGGCAAGTGCAGGGCGCCCTGAGCTGTGCCAGGTGCCGAAGACACGGGGCAGAGGATGTGGTTGGACCTATTATTAAAAAAAAAAAAAGATAGATGTCAGGACAACACAGCTGACCATTTTCGTGATACTTTTGCACAGTTTATTAAGGAAACTGCTTAGTCCAAATCCAAATCAAATCAGTTTCAGTTTCAAGTAAAGGAATTTTCCCCCTAAACAATAAAGAAGAACGCAGTGTAGGATATGGAATCCCATTTGCTTCGGATTGTCATACTGGGAAGCAAAATTCCTTAGAGCCCTTAGAGGTAAAAACAAGCTGAGGGCCCCAAGGCACTGCAGGAAATTTGTGTGCCTTGGAATTCAGAGCCATTTCCTGGCCTAAAGGTGTCTTTGAATCAGAGGGTCAGGATGTAGGCAGAGTTTGAAAACTCAGGACTCGAGAGATAAGCGGCCGTTGGTCCCCTGAGTCCATCATCAGGGCTGGCGTGACCTACCCCGTGGTCTTCCCTCCGTGCCCTCAGCGCACCCGCCCCCAGCCCAAGCCGTGTTTACCCTGGACAGCAGCTGGGCAGAGCTCTTTCTCCTGCAGGAGGCCCCTTTTCCTGATGGATGTCAGTGCCTCAGCTGAGTGTTTCCCTTCCGCTCTGCCTGCCCCCTCTGCGCCTCTACCCCCAAAAGCCCTGGCCTCACAGGTGACACAGAGGCCCTCCTGGCACAGGCAAAGGCAGAGAGCTGCCAGGTCCCCAAGTGGCAGGAAGAACCATCGGCAAAAAAAACGACCCTTTGGGTTCATTGGAATAATAATAACTCATGACATTTCCTGTTCAGTGTTCAGAGTACAAGAGCCACTTCCTCCAGCCACCAGAAATTTGAAGACTTTCCATGAAAAATGAGGAAGAAAAACTTTTTAACATGTTGTGAACGTGATGGTTAAACCTGGGAGGCGGGAAGAGAACACGGGTTCTGTCACACAAGTCCTGTCTGCGCCACGGCCTCTGCCAGCTCCGTTCTCCTTACTTCCCCCAAATAGGAAGTGAGCCTTTTTTCTGAGGTTCTGACTCTAAAAACACTTGCTCCTCTCTGCAGCGTGCATGCTCAGTCCGTTAGTCGTGTCCTATGCCTTGCGACCGCGTGGATTGTAGCCCGCCAGGCTCCTCTCTCCGTGGGATTCTCCAGGCAGGAACACTGGAGTGGGTTTCCATGCCCTCCCCCAGGGGATCTTCCTGGTCCCAGGACTGAACCCGAGCCTGTTATGTCTCCCGCATTGGCAGGCAGGCTCTTGACCACTGGCACCGCCTCACTGAAAACTGTTCTTAAGTAGCACAGACAGCTGCCAAGCGCCTCTCCAGTTGAAAACTGTCAGGCTCTCGGTTTTGCACCCAGGGTAGAAAAGCAGCATCGTGTCTGAAACGCTCGTGTTAACGGAGCCCCTGGTCCCTGTTTCAAGCCTCGTGGGGACGGACCACATCTGCCCTGGCTCGGCCGCACACCCTTCAACAGTCCTCAGTGGCCGGAAGGTCCCTGTGGCCCTGAGTCCAGTGCTGCCTCACCGCTCCACCCGGCTCCTCGCACTTGCTCTGTCTGGGGGTGAAGCGCCGCCGGCCACTGTCTCTGTGTTCCCGTCTCTCTCTTTGAAGACCGTCAGCCACTGCTTCCTCTTCCTCAAGTTATTCCTGCGACTTCCTTTAACCTCTCTGTCAGCTTCTTTCCTTTCAATTCTCGGGATCCTGGCTTTGCAGTTCCAGGAGGTGCTCTGGAAAACAGACCTCCCCTCTGCACCTGAGCTGGGGCGCTGAGACTGCCCCCCGCCTGCGTCTCTCACAGTTAAGTGGGTCAACAGCTGCCCGGAGGGTCGAGCCAGGAGCCTCGGATGTGCAGGGCAGGACAGGGGCCAAGGACGCCTCTGGGCCTGGACGGACGTGATGCTGAGGGCAGAGCCAAGCGGGAGAAAACCAAGGCCTGGCTGGTGTCTGAGCCCGGAGCCGGCCAGGTCGGGGCGGGTGGGCCTCAGCCCCGGGGAGGGCGCGGCGTGGGCCCTGGGAGCTGAGGAATGCACGTCCCCAGGCCCCGACATCAGACGCCCTGCAGGTGGGACCCTCCATCGGTGTCACCCCCTCCGCAGGGGGTTCTGGAGCATGCTGGAGTTCCAGACCTGCTGCTTTAGACGTCAGACTCCACGGAACGATTGTGAGCTCAGAGCTAAACGAGTATGGCCTGATGACTGTCTTAAACGCACCTGCCACCTGTCGAAGCCCTCCCGCCTGCCCGGCACGTGTTAGGTGCTGCAGACGTCTAATCCCCACTCCAGCTCGCCGGGAAGACAGGACTCACGCCTGGGGCCCTGTGAGCGCGGCCGTCACCCTGCAGGGAAGCCGCTTCTGCAGTCGCTGCGTGACAGGCAGGGCGCAGACAGGGAGCGCTCCAGGCCTGGGGCGTGCAGAGAGAGAAGCAGGCTCCTCAGGGCTTGGGGAGGCAGCACCGCCGGTCTGCATCTGTGGGACTCGCTCAAGGAGGTTCATCTGCGGAGGGCGCTCTGTTGTCGACCGTCACCAAGCAGAAGGGGAAAGGCTGTGACTTTAAGGCTGGGTTTAGGCGGGCACCCTGGGCAGCCTCAGCTCAGGGCCCATGTGCGGGTCGCTCCCTGACTCAGGAGGAAAAGAAATGTGATAGGCTGAGTCACCGCTGCCACTTCCCGACGCGAGGGCATCTCTGACTGTGGGCAGTCCTCGGGCGCCGGGAGGAAGCTGTCCTGTCCCCGCTGGGCCAGGCGCTCCAGCTCTGCCCTGCGTTTGTCAGGACGTCCCGGGCGTGTTCATCCCCTTCTGCTGCGCCCCCGGACTCTGTCCTCCGTGTTGGGGGCTGGGGGAGGGGCCCTTCTGAGGAGCTTAGGTTTTCCTTGTTCCAGTCGGGGTCCCTGTGCCCAGGTCACCGAGGTCCTATTTATGTGTCTGGTTACAGATGACCAAGGCACCAGATGGTGGGATGGCATCGCCGACTCCATGGACATGAACTTAGGCAAACTCCGGGAGCTCGTGAGGGACAGGGATGCCTGGCGCGCTGCAGGCCATGGGGTTGCAAAGAGTCGGACACAACTGAGCGACTGAACGACAGCCAGCACCCCAGAATGGGCAGCTCGTCGTCGTAACTGCGTGGGGCCGCCCTCGGGACACGGGATGCGGGAGTGATGGGCGCCCGCTGCTCTGCGCCCGCGCGGGGAGCCCAGGGCGTCCCGGGGGCCTCCGTGTGAGAGCCCTCTCCCGCCGGCAGCGGGAGCGGCCGCGCGTGGGCCAGGCGGGCCTGCCTTCCGTCCACGTTCGAGAGCGAATCCGAGCCCAGGAAAGGATTCCCGATCTTGGTCTGGCCTCCCGTTCCCCCCAGGGTGTCTCTATCGCTGCCCCCGGTTGGCGGAGCCCTTCCGAGCCCGTGCTGGGGAGCGTGAATCTGATTCAGAACTCGTAGGAAACCATTACAGTTTTCTGTAAGGGGAAGTTGTAAGATCGCAATCAGCCCTTCAGGAAATATTATTCATAATTTACCGAGAATGTGAGCATTTGCTGCGTGCCTGGCACTGTGCCACTCTGCTTATCACGCACGGTCTGAGTGGGCCACCTTGTCTCTTGGTGAGGAAGAAGGGAGACAGGGAAGATGAGGAAAGGAGAGCGTCGAGCGCGGTGCCCGGCAAGCAAGGACCAGCTCTGCCCTCTCGCCCGCTCTCGCCCCCTCGCACCGCGCGGCGCGTGCACGGCGGTGGGCGGGGCGGGGCTCGGGGTCCCTCCTGCGGATGGAGACGACGGTGCAGAGCCTGGCAGGGCCCTCGGGCGCTTCCTCTGGCTCTCGGGCCTTGATGCCATCTCTGACCTTGCTCCTCCAAGACCATCACTTGGGACTTGTTAGAAAACCCGCATCTTTACGAGAGGTCCAGGTGGCTCGCTTGCGCAGTGAGGGCTGAGAAGCGCTGGTCTCTGAACAGTGTAGGCGAGTCAGATTCTCGTACCTGGCACCGTGCAGAGCTCAGAGGTATTGAGTAATCCTGGGTGGTTGAGTTCGTCTGTTTTGTTTTGTTTTTTTAAGTGGAGCTCAGTTGTGGCTGAGACTAGAGAAGGTGGAGCTCAACTGTGTTCAGGAAAGAAAGGAAGAGGGACGAGTTCAGCCAAGTCCAGGAATGGCCCTGGACATGGGCTCTCAGTCTTGAAAAGCGAGGCAGATGAATGCTGTGGAGCGTGGCAGTGACTGTACCAGAGCGGGGCCGTGGTGCTCCCCTCCCAGCCGCCGAGACGCGGAGGGTCTCCCCTCGGCGGCTCCCCAGGGCCCGGGGTCCGGCGCGGGTTTCCTCCTTCCTTGAACCTGAAATCGAGCCGAAGTCCTAGGATGTGAGCCCACAAGGTCGCTGGAGGCTGTGAGATGAGTCGGGGGGTTAGGGCCTCATGGCTCAGCGGCCCCGGACAGGCTCTCCAGGAGAGGCGGGCCGTGCGCCCGGCAGGGGGGTACGGCTGGCGATGGAGGGTCGGCCGGGGGCAGGGAGGGCGCAGCAAAGCGGGGGGTCAGGGTTGACCCAGGGGCGGGAGGGCTCGCCAGAGTGGCATGGGGGGTCTGCGACCCCCGGGGTCGCAAAGACAAGCAGTGCGCTCACTGAAGGTCCTGAGCAGGGCGTGACCCCGAAAGTGACGTGGGGGGCAGGCAAGTGGGGGAGGTGGGGAGCGTGCGGTCGACTGGGAAGAGGAGGAACACGGAAGCCCACCTTAGACCTGGGGGAGAACGGGGGCACGGGAGGCTGGTGCGTGTATGGCTGGGTTCACTGTTCACCCCAGACTCTCACACCATTGGTCATCGGCTGTACCCCACTACAAAAGGGAAAGTTAAAAGAAGCAAAACCGCCGGTGATCCTCAGCGGGATTGCGGGAGGAGACAGTCCGGGTGGCTGAGAGCTTCCAGCACGGGGGCTGAGGAGTCCAGGTGTGAGACCTTCCCTTAAAGGACAGTGGCCCGAGTGGGCAGTTCACTGATCAGCCTCGCCTACCCGGGCCGAGGGTGGAGCAGGATCGCAAGGCTGGAAGGCCGAGGCGAGGGGCCGCGGTGCGCTTCTGGCCTTGGTCCTGGGCAGGGCTGCTGGGGAAATGGCAGGAGTGGATGCGGGCGGGCCGGGGCAGGTGTGGGGGCCTGGGGAGCCCTGAGGGGCCTTCGTCTCAGTCTGACCCATCTCTGACCTTGCCGGTCGACACCCAGCAGTGTTGGCATCACCCGAGAGCCTGTTAGAAGTGCAGACCCCACCCCAGACCCACCCACTGAGGGGCGCCTTTGAATCCATTTTCCAGGTGACGCTGTGCGCATTTAAGCAGCAGGCCGGGGAGCTCCCCTGGCGGTCCAGTGGGGACTTCACCTGCCCGTGCACGCGGTGCAGGCTGACCCCTGGTCAGGGGGCTAAGATCCCGCACCCTGTGGCGGAAAACGCAAAACGGAAGGCAGAGACCACATTGCAACAAGCTCAAAAAACACTTTAAAATCTGTCCACATAAAAAAAAAAAAGGTAAAACAGGAATTATTTTTTAAAAAGGAAGCAGGCCAGGGCAGTCTAGCCCCTTCCCTGACCCCTTTGGGAGCTAAAGGCCTTATTAGCCAGGTGCACTCCCACCATGGGCTTCCCTGGCGGCTCAGCTGGTAAAGAATCCGCCTGCAATGTGGGAGACCCAGGTTCGACCCCTGGTTCAGGAAGATCCCCTGCAGAAGGGAGTGGCTACCACTCCAGTGCTCCTTCTGGGAGAATCCCTTGGACAGAGGCTGCAGTCCATGCGGTCACAAAGAGTCAGACGTGACTGAGGACTGACACGTCACTTCCCTCGAAGAGCAGGGTGGAGCCGCGCCCGGCCCTGGGCGCCCAGCAGAGCAGAGCAGCGCTGAGCAGCACAGGGGTCAGTAACGGCTACTGCAGGGAAGAGGGGAAAGGAGCTCTCCTCTCAAATGAATAAAAGTTAAAACAAAAAATTCAAGAATGGCAAAGAAAAAAAAACCCCTCCACACTGGGAGGATAAAGGGGGCATTCACAGGAGCCTGGGCGTGAGGACAAGTCACGGTCCTGGTCGCGCTGTTTAGGAAACAGCCCTTCCCGCTGTCTCAGGTAGCGCACAGCTGCACACTTGCTTCGCCCCTCATCTCCCAGAAGACAAAGACACTTGCAATTAAAGTTTTGAAACGCAAGGTTATTTCTTCATTTTCCCTCGGGCCATATGTTTTCTAGGAGCAGAGATAATACATGCATTGTGAGCAGAGTAAGAGAGATGAGCAGAAATCAATAGACCTTTGATATGCTCTTGTCTGAATAAGACTTTTTTTTTAAATGAGCTTATCTGGAATCGAGGTGATGGGGAAAGAAATGCTGATGAGGCCTAAAAGCCAACTTTCGAGACAGCTCATGAAGTTGCCTGTGCTGCCTGCTAGGTCGAAATGGTGACTATGCCAAGACTTCTGAAAGGCCACTGTTACTCTACATTTTTCCGGGGTTTTTTTCCCCCAATTAAATTTGACCTGAGTCAGATTTTTGTTTCTGTGTGCAGTATCTATTTTTTAAAAATCTCATAGCAAAATGGTTAAGATAGTAAATTTTGTTATGAGTACTTTATCTCGTTTAAACTTTAAAATTAAAAAAACCTTATGACAAATTATTTCCTCCCTGATGATAAAAACAGCATGAAGTGCTCATTATTTAAAGTGTTGCGTCCACTGTGAACCTGCAGTCAGCGTCACAGAGCCCTGAAGCTGCAGGGACGTCTTAACTCAGGATGTGGATAAATCACGCCACCAGTTGTGAGAGTTTAGACTTGACCTGACTTGTTCCCTCACTTCATGCAGGTCTCCACTCAAAAGTCACCTTGTCAGTGAGGCTCCCCTCATAATTCCATCACCTTGTCCTGTTTTATTTTTTGCATCGTGATCATTCCAGCCAGATTCCATTACATGTTTGCTTCCTGTCATTCTCCTCCCAAGGACTATCAGCAAGGACTCTCTCTGGCTAACATCTACCGTGTCCACAAAACTTAAAATTGTCTCTGGCACATAGGGTGTGTTCACTTAACATTTGGGGAGTAAATGAATGCAATTTTAATTCATTCCATTTTTAGGTTGTAAACTGGCCAAGCACGTCTTACTTAAATGCTAAACCTCCTTGATTATTTTCTGGAGAACCATGCAGTGATACTGTTTAGACTGGGAAAGTTTTTCTACAATAGGAAGATCAAGGATTTCTTTCAAGATGGAGAAAATGAATCCAAGGGTCCTACAGCCCTATGGTAACCATCCTGGTCCTATATAAAGAGTCAGTGCTGTTGACAGCTAAGTCTAGTCCTGTGCACAAGTCTGGGCAAAATGAAATCACCCCATAAGAATGGATAAAGGACTTGGGCAGACATTTCTCTAAAAGTGGCCGATAGGCGCATAAAATAGAGACTCAGCGTCACTCGTCGTTAGGGAAATGCAGCCACAGGCACGCGGAGTGGCCGGCGGCTAAGGTTCGGTGCTCCCGATGCAGGGGTTCCAGGTTCGGTCCCTGGTCAGGGAACTAGATCCCGAATGCCGCAACTGACAGCTGGTGCTGCAGATACCCAAGTTAATTAATTTTAAAAAGCCACACTCGTTAGGATCACTATTACCAAAAGAAAGGAAAAATAACAAGTGTTGCCAAAGACAGGGAGAAATTGGAAGCCTCATGCGTTTCTGGTGAGAGTGCTAGTCGCTCCGTCGAGTCCATCTCCGTTTTGACCCCGTGGACTGTAGCCCTGCGGGCCCCTCAGTCCAAGGAGTTCTCCAGGCAAGAACACTGGAGTGGGTGCCACTCCCTCCTCCAGGGGTCTCCCCGACCCAGGGATTGAAGCCTGTGTTTCCTGCGCTGCAGGCAGATTCTCTACCAGCTGAGCCACCGGGGAAGCTCCGGTGCGTTTCCGGTGGGAATGGATTAAGGCGGTGCAGCAACCACGGGGGGATGTCTGGTGGCTCCTCAAAGAGCTGAACGCAGAGTGACTGCGTGACTCCGGCGTGGACTCCGGAGAACTGGAAACGAGCCCCCGCAGCTTCTTGCGCGCCAGTATTCACTGCCGCTCACAGCAGCCCCGTTCACAGCAGGCGGGCGGCGGCAGCAGCCCACACGTCCACCCGCAGACGGACGGCTAAGCAAGCAGACGCGTTCACGCAGCGGGGCGTCGTTCTGCCGTCAGGAGGAGCGAAGCTCCCACTGCGCAACAACGTGGACGAACCTTGAGACCATGCCGAGCGAGATAAGCCAGACGCAGAGACAAGCCCTGCACGACCCCACTTTCTCGGGGCGCCTAGAACAGTCAGGCTCACAGAGACGGGAGGCAGAAAGAGGCTGCCAGGTGCTGGAGGAAGTACGGCACTGTTCTGGAACTCCAGGGTTCCCAGACAGCGCCAGGAGTTACTGTGTAGTGCTTAAGAGAGTTTCTGTCTGGGGTGATAAGAATGTTCTGGTGAGGCCTTAGTGATGGTTGTACGACATCATGAGTCTAATTAACGCCACTAACCGTATACACTAAGAAACGGCTCAGATGGCAAATTATGTGTATATATACATGCTTTTAAAAACATATACATAAAATTTTTACTTTTCAAAGGGCTGACGTGAAAGAGCCAAATTCAGTGTTTCCAGATGGAGACAGCCCTTTCTCCCCTCCCTTAAAAAGAGTCTCTTTCTCTGCCCCCCTCCACGACCGAGATTCCCTGCCTCATGCGCTCACACCTGCTCTTGGCCTGGCCGTTCCGTCCCTGAGACGCTGGTCGTCCCCCCATCGGACACTGTGCATTGTCAGAAGGAGCCTGTGCCTTCTTCTCCGCCTTTCTCACGCCACCACTCTCTGCAGTATGCTTCGAGTGTGAGCTGCTCAGGCGTGTCTGACTCTTTGTGCCCCCTTGGATGGCAGCCCACCAGGCTCCTCCATCCATGAGATTCTCCAGGCCAGAATACTGGAGTGGGTTGCCTCTTCCTCCTCCAGGGGATCTTCCCGACCCAGGGACCAAACCCTTGTCTCTTGCACTGGCAGGCAGATTCTTTACCATCTGAGCCACCAGGGAAGCCCCAGGGTGCTGCTAAAAAGGCCCCCTTGCTTCCACAGCTGCTACGTCCTCCCGGTCCACTCCCTGGCCCCCCAGCCCCGGGGCCCACACCCCTTAGGGTCTCCCTCCTCCTCTCCTCCTCCTGCCCAAACATCCTTGGCTCCTCTGCCCCTCGCCCCTGCCCCCCAGCCTTGGAGTCCTCCTGCTGAGATCCCTTTCCCTGTATCCCAGGCCGAGTGCCCTCCCCTTCCTGTTCCTGTGACCAGTGAGGGCTGCGTCCAGGCACTTCCTGGAACTTGATCTTCGGCAGACCAGGCCCTGTGCCATTGCAGGGTCCCCACCTGCTAGTTTTCTCTCCTTGGTGCCTGTGGGGTCTGGCGCTACATGCTTTGAGACGGTGGGATGGGCCCACGGCCTTGTCCTACACAAGCCTGTCCCTTGCTCGGGCACGTGAGAGCCCAGGAAAGGTGTCCTTGAAGGTGTGATGATAGCAGTGCTTTTTAAGAGATGGGTGCTTTCTGTCATTAAACCCTAAACCAAGCTGAAATTCGCCTTCCGGTCATACCACATGAAAAGTCACTTTACAAGGTAAGGCAGATGACTCAGGCAGAGAAGTGACTGGCCTTGCTCTGCTGTCTGCGAGTGAAGAGGTCAGCTCCCAACCCCTTTATGGGGAGTGGTCTGTATGGGGAGGGGGTGGACTCCTATTAGTGGTTTTCAGTGAGCCTAGTAGTTGACCAGCCCTGATGAATGCTTTCAAGCTGGAGTTTTGAATACTCTTTACCGCTGGAAACACATTCATAAAACGCATTTTAGAATGTCCTAAATCCCTCAGTAGCAGCTCAGTTATTAATACATTATCAATAGTAGACACGATATCATCCTTTTCTTCACCTTCTTTTCAAACTAGACACATCTTTTCATGTTGTACCAATCAGAGAATAGTTGAGCCTCAATTTTAGCAGC
Organism: Ovis aries; assembly: GCF_016772045.2. Classification (NCBI taxonomy): domain Eukaryota; kingdom Metazoa; phylum Chordata; class Mammalia; order Artiodactyla; family Bovidae; genus Ovis; species Ovis aries. The sequence goes on from NC_056076.1 coordinate 61,052,193, forward strand.
AGAATTTTTTTTTTTCAAGAGTCGTATGTAAAATATGTTTCTGTAAAGGCGACTCTGGCCTCCCTGGTGACCCTTCGGTAAAGAATCCACCTGCCAGTTCAGGAGACGTGGGTTCAGTCCCCAAGCTGGGAATATCCCTTGGAGAAGGGAGTGACTACACACTCCCGTCTTCTTGCCTGGGAAATCCCCTGGACAGAGGAGCCTGGAGGGCACAGGGTCTCAAAGAGTCGGACACCACTTAGCCACTAAACGACAACAGCAAAGGGAACTGGAGTATTCTAGACGTCAGGGAGCTTTCTGCTTGAACCCCCTGATTCTCTGTGTTGCTTCACGACTTGGACCATGCACCTGGCTTGTATAGTGCGGGGTCTTCACACAACTCAGTGGTCTTCCAGGGAGTGCTTAGGGTGATCTGTTGGGGTGCACGGTTCAGTTCAGTCGCTCAGTTCAGTCGTGGCCGACTCTTGGCAACCCAATGGACTGCAGCACGCCAGGCCTCCCTGTCCACCACCAACTCCCTGAGTTTACGCAAACTCACGTCCATCGAGTCAGTGATGCCATCCAACCATCTCATCCTCTGTCGTCCCCTTCTCTCCCGCCTTCAATCTTTCCCAGCATCAGGGTCTTTTCAAATGAGTCAGCTCTTCACATCAGGGGGCCCAAGCACTGGGGTGCACAGGAGATCCCCAAAGGCTGCCTGTTTATTTTCTTCATCTCTTTCATCGGTAACATGCCATCTTCATAGGTGCCTGTGTAATGTTCTGAAGTATGAAATGTGAGGCTTGGGTTTGTGCAAAGAGAAAGTGTGAGTTTTCCTCTGTAAACCGTCAGCTTGAAGTGCTGTTTGTTGGGTTTTTTAAAGTGGAAACGTCTAGCAGGGCGTTTGGACATCCCTCGATTCTGTCCTGGTTGACAGCAATCCCTGCAGGATCTCGCAGCCCCTTTCTCAGCAGAAGCTTGGAGTCAGCTCACCCTGCACCCAGCTCCCACCGCCGTCACTGACTGAAGCCCCAGACAGAAACCACCGCAGTGACTCTGGCCTCCCGCCACGATCTCAGGCCCATGAGAAAGCACTGCTTTATGTGAAGTCAAACAGGCTTTTAAAAAATGAACCTTTTCAATTAAAAACATGTTTTTTTCTGGGAATTCCCTGGCTGTCCAGTGGTTAGGGCTCTGCACCTCCCACTGCAGGGGGCGCAAGTTCGAGTCCTAGTGAGGGAACTAAGGTCCTGCATGTCTTGCAAAGAGGCCAAAAAAACCCCCCCGTTTCCCAGTCACCAGAAACACTCTGATGTCAGCTTTTGTGATCACAGGCAGGTTAAAACTTAACAGGAAAGGGCTTCTGGATGTTCCTGCAAATCCCTACCCTTCTGCACCCTCTTTACTTTTTCTGCCAACACTCCATCCCCTCCGTTCCCCCATCAGGGCATGATCTGATAGAAGGAACCCAGGCTCCCTGATTCCACCCAGGGGCGCGGTTTACCCTCCCTTCAGCGGCCGCCAGCCAGGGTGCGCAGTCACTGACAGTAACTGCCCCACCTCAGTCCCCCAGCGACTGGCTGGAAAGGTCCTTGGCCTCAGCGGGAGGAAGCACAGGCTTCGTTCTCACTTGCCGTTGCTGCCTTGCCAGGCTTCCCCGTGGCTCAGTTGGTAAAGAGTCTGCCTGCAGCATAGGAGACCTGGGTTCAATCCCTGGGTCTGGAAGGCCCCCCGGAGAAGGGAATGGCCACCCACTCCAGCATTCTGGCCTGGGGAAGTCCCAGGGACAGAGGAGCCTGGCAGGCTACAGTCTGCGGGGTCGCAAAGAGCCAGACATGACTGAGCAGCTGAACCAGCACACGGCTGCCTCATTTGCACAAATTGCCCCATCGCGCCCTCACTGTGCACAAGCTGCCCCACCGCGTCTTCACTGCGATTCGCCCCGTTTTACAGGCGAGGAGACAGCGACTCAGAAGTGGCCTATCCCCACTGGTCCTCAGGTTGTAGGAAAGCAGACAGCCTTATTAAAGAAATGTAGACCGGCCTGGACGTTCGGTCCTGAGAGCTGCCCTGGAGGGAAGAGCCGGAACGGGAAGCCCGCCCCGCCCTTCCTGGCCGGCGCAGCCACCTGGCCAGGCGGCGCCTCTGTCCTCACCGGCGCCCTGGTACCACTGCCCGTCCTTCTCAGGGGCTCTCCCCGCCCGAGCCTCTGCTCTGCTAACTCCTTACATTCTGGCTCCTCAGACTCGACTTCAGCTAGTGTCTCGTTTCTCTGTGGAAACCTGCCTTATCTGATCGGCAAGCTTAAAATGACTCCTATGCGTCCACTCCCAGGTCGGAACTGTTAACCAAGAAGTCTGATGGTGGATGCTTTCTCTCCGGTAACAGACATATAACTGTGCCATATTCGAGAATATAAAGCTGGATCAAAGAGAGGAGGGGCTGGAAGCTTCTAGAGAAAAGGGGATAAGAAAGGGACCAAACTGAAGAGGTCCCCCAGAACATCTCAGTTTCAAGGGTCTGTGTTTGGACTCACCAATTGAAATGTTTAGAGCGGAAGACTTAGGCCTTGCCTCTGGCCTGACTTCCCAGCCAGCGGAGCGAAGAAGTGGACAAGAAGGCGCCTTTGTCTGCAGGTCTGTGGCTGAGCCTCTTCTGTGTTTGCTGTCTACTGGTCTCTGAAGACGAAAAGCTTCTCTCCGAAAGGCTTCAGAGGAAAAAAATTCCCTGGCATGAAATCCTCATAGTAAAGCCATTTTCTTGATGTTCTGGGGAACGGGGCTCTCTAGTAGTTGATTTCTGGGTGAGAGCACTTTCAATTTTGACTTTCTTTAAGGATATTTTTCCCAAGGGCTGTAAGACTGTTGCGCGGCCTTTTCACATTCAGTAGTTCCCTCTGTTAAGAAAAACCACCTCTTTCAGTTCGACTGTAACAATCAGAAATGTGATATGATCTTTGCTTAATTTACAGCCAGATTCTCGAGTACAGTCATGGACGAGATTTTACAAAGTAAAACCTGTGGAAAATCCCTCATTTGTTCCTCTAGGTTGAGTGCTTTTCTTCTTGACTTGACAGAAGGAGCCGAGCTTCTTTCTGTTTTGTTACATGTCAGCATGAATTTTCAGTAGAGCAGAAAAGTAATTTTAGGATTCATAATGCCTTTTGGTACAATTGGGTTGGTTTAACTGCACGAAAAATAAATATTTAAGTCAATCTTCCCTGAAGGATTCCAAATACAGATCCTCCAATGTCTGCCACTCTGCTCAGAGAAATGTTTTGTTTCTTCAGCTTGGAGTTTTTCAGGATTAGACCCAACACGGCATTGCATTGGGAAACAAATCCAATAACTCCACAGAGCTTTTAAAGACAATTTTGATTTATAATTTATTATCTCCCAAAGCCTTGCATAGACTGTAGACATGCTTATTCCAGAAGAGTCTGTCAGCCATTAAAATTAAATACCAGCTTGTATGCCCTGAAACAAAAATCGACATGACTCAAAACACAGAAGAAAGTGAGGCAGCGGATGGCCAATACGTTAGGTGTTTGTCTTAACTTCTTTTTTAATTTTAATTTTAACTTCTTTTTTTTAAGACTGTCCAAGGAATGTATATGGGCAGGGGAGAAGAAAGGGGGAAACAGAAAAGGTATTTGCTGTAAACAGACCCTAGGGTTCCTTCTCGGAGAAGGCGATGGCGCCCCACTCCAGTCCTCTTGTCTGGAAAATCCCATGGACGGAGGAGCCTGGTGGGCTACAGTTCAAGGGGGCGCTAAGAGTCAGACTCGACTGAGTGACTTCCTTTCACTTCACTTTCGTGCATTGGAGAAGGAAATGGCCACCCACTCCAGTGTTCTTGGCTGGAGATTCCCAGGGGCGGCGGAGCCTGGTGGGCTGCCATCTCTGGGGTTGCACAGAGTCGGACACGGCTGACGCGACTCAGCAGCAGCAGCAGCAGTGTTCCGTCTGCGCTCAGGAGCTGTCTGTTAAAAAGCAGAAGTTAGTCGATGTAAACTCTGCAGGCCAGATGTTACTTTTGTAGTTTATTAAGACCTGTAGTAGGGCCCTGTCAGCACATAAGTGGTTTTTACAAGACTTCTAAGTACCCTGAATCAAAGCGTATTCCCCAAAACACAAGTGCTGCACTGGACCTGAGGCTGGATTTATGTGACCACCCCTTTTATTCCATAAATAGTTTAGAAGTCGCTCTGCTTTATTTGTTTAATGAAAACAAGGAGGGGTCAAAAGCCCTGTTGCTTTAGAGGGAAACAAGTCGATTCTGAAGGCAAATGAGATAAAATGTAGATAACTAGACGTCTGTACTGCTCAAGTTACCAAAGGCCTCCTGTCACTCCGTTTTGGGCAAAGAGAGGAGACTGGAGGTGGTTGAGAAAATCACCCCATTTACTGAAAACCTGCAGCCTTATGCTGAATCCCGGCTCCCACTGCTCGCCACCCCCACCCCCTACCCCCATTCCCTGGGAGACTGCTTCTGAAATACTTAACCAGGAGCGTGTTTTCATCTAATTCCTGCCTTCCGAGGACTACTACCAATGATGAGAGCTGCCATCTTTGGTTCCAGGGGAAGATTGTTTTCTGGTCGCTGTGTCTGACTCTTTGCGACCCCATGGACTGCAGCACGCCAGGCTCCCCTGTCCTTCCCTGTCTCCCTGAGCTTGCTCAAACTCAGGTCCATTGAGTTGGTGGTGCTGTCTAGCCATGTCATCCCTTGCCGCTTCCTTCTCCGTCTGCCTTCATTCTTTCCCAGCATCAGGGTCTTTCCCACTGAGTCCACTCCAATCAGGTGGCCAAAGTACTGGAGCTTCAGCATCAGGCCCACATTCTGAGCAGTGGGAGGAAAGGGCCCAAGGACCAGAAGGAGCTTGAGAGGCCTGAGGGCTCTCCCAGTGCTGGTGAGATGAGGGATGTCAGAACTAGAACCCAAAGGAAAAAGGAGGGGTTGGACTGGGAGGGGCTGAGGGCATCCACTCATTCACACCAGAAATGCCCTTCTGTGGATGTGGGCCATCAGTACAGAGGCTCGTATCCAAAAGATCCAGCTCTGGCTCACCGGAAACCAAGCCAAAGAAGGTGGGATTTGGGGACGTGGGAGCAGGGAGGCCAGAGGCAGAGCTGGCCTGGCCTGCAGCATCAAGGGACAGGTCCCCAGGGGGTCAGCAAGAGCAACAGGCCAGGGCGTCCAGGGTCTAGATTTCCCACTGGTTACAAACGCGGGGACTGCAGGGCAGAGGGAGAGCCGAGGGGTCCCGGACACAGAGCGTGGGATCGGAGTGAGAACAGCACAGAATGAAGCGAGTTTTACGTGCTGTGTGAGCCCCAGGGAGCCGCAAATCCTCAACTAAGAAGGTGCATCCTAGAGCTGCAAGTGGAGGAAAAGAAGCAGAGCTTCTTGGAGGCAAAGAGCAAAGAGCAAGGGTCAAGTCAGTTCAGTGGCTCAGTCGTGTCCGACTCAGTGTGTCCCCGTGGACGGCGGCACCCCAGGCCTGCCTGTCCATCTCCAACTCCTGGAGCTTACCCAAACCCATGTCCGTTGAGGCAGTGATGTCATCCAACCATCTCATCCTCTGTCATCCCCTTCTCCAGCCCTCAGTCTTTCCCAGCGTTAGGGTCTTTTCCAATGAGTCAGTTCTTCCATCAGGTGGCCCAGGTATTGGAGTTTCAGTTTCAGCATCAGTCCTTCCAATGAATATTCAGGACTGATCTCCTTCAGAACGGACTGGTTGGATCTCCTTGCAGTCCAAGGGACTCTCAACAGTCTTCTCCAACACTGCTGGGGTCCAGCCCCGGTGGATCCAGGGAATTCGAAGGGTGGACGGAGTCAGCGAGGAAAAAACTTATTTATTTATTAATATAAGATTAAATTAGATTAGGAAGAAATAGTGTAGTAGGAAAATTAAGTGGAGAAAGAGGGCTGAATAACTTGGATTACGTGGAAGACCAATAAAATTCCAGACAAGGAATTTGCACCATCTACGACGTTGGGCCACCAACGCTTGAATATCTAAGGGTGCCTCGCCTTAGGCTCCCTTTTGCGCGGGTCTTAACAGCCAGGGCAAGTAAGTAGACTTGGCGAGCCTCCGCCCCCCAGATGGGAATTCAGCCTGAAATTAAAGTAAAGAAGAGAGGGAGGGAGAGGGAGAAGAGGAGAGAGAGACACGGGGGAAACCAGTCCAGCGACTGGCTCCGTCCTCTGTTGTTCAGAAGGCCGTTTATACTTTTGATAAAACATGGAGATCAATGGGTAACACAAAGTTATGCAGCGTTAGCAGTCCAGACTCTTATCAAAACCAGGCTTTTCTCTCTGCATACCTAATTGTATACACAAGTCTTAGGTGATTTATATCATCTTCTGGCCAAAAGGGCCAATTAACATTTTACAGCCTTTTTTCTGATAAGGGTTTGTCAACCAGAAGACTTATTTGTGTTGATCTTCCCAAAGTCTGGTGCCATTCTCAGAAAGCACTAAATAAAGTTACATTCTTACATAGCAAGGACACAAGAGGAGTGCAGTGATATATAACAAAGAGAAAAGTAATTAACTCAAAAGTCTAGTGTTGCTAACATCAAAACTACTATATATCTTTTTCCATATCCCGTTTACATTGATTAAGATCCTCCCAGGTGCCTAAAAGATAAAGAATATGGAGGCCTGGCAGCAGTCATTGAGTCAACAGTGAAAACCCTCTACCAATATAATTTTTAACTCTTTAGAAAAGGCTCTGTATCTTTAAGATGCTTTTAAGCTTTGTGCCTCTCGAAGTTGAGGGGCTGTAAGCAATTCACAAGCTGTAAGAGGTCGGGGGAACCTGTTAGGCAAGCTAGAGAGTCATCAGAGGGGGTTTAACTGAAACATCCCTTTCAAATGCAGAAGGCTAAAGCCCTGAGTTGACTTTTTCCAGAGAATATTAGAAGAGTGGAAAAGCAGGCAGATTCTTATTTTGGGGGGGGGGGGTGGATGCTCAGGAAATTCCAGGGGGACCCCTGAAGTCTGATCACGACCTTGCGTATGTCAACTTCCTTCCTCATGACCTTGTCACTGGCGGGATTCCTCACACTGGCTTCAGGCACAACACCAAAATTCAAAAGCATCAATTCTTCGGTGCTCAGCTTTCTTCACAGGCCACTCTCACATCCACACATGACCACTGGAAAAACCATAGCCTTGACTAGACGGACTTTTGTTGGCAAAGTAATGTCTCTGCTTTGTAATATGCTGTCTAGGTTGGTCATAGCTTTTCTTTCAAGGAGCAAGTGTCTTTTAATTTTATGGCTACAGTCACCATCTCCAGTGATTTTGGAGCCCAAGCAAATACAGTCTGTCACTGTTTCCATTGTTTCCCATCTATTTCCCATGAAGTGATGGGACCAGATGCCATGATCTTAGTTTTCTGAATGTTGAGCTTTAAGCCAACTTTTTCACTCTCCTCTTTCCCTTTCATCAAGAGGCTCTTTAGTTCTTCACTTTCTGCCATAAGGGTGGTGTCATCTGCATATCTGAGGTTATTGATATTTCTCCTGGCAATCTTGATTCCAGCTTGTGCTTCCTCCAGCCCAGCGTTTCTCATGATGTACTCTGCATAGAAGTTAAATAAGCAGTGTTGACATGCTCCTTTCCCGATTTGGAACCAGTCTGTTGTTCCATGTCCAGTTCTAACTGGACCTGCTACAGATTTCTCAGGAGACAGGTCAGGTGGTCTGGTATTCCCATGTCTTGAAGAATTTTCCACAGTTTGTTGTGATCCACACAGTCAAAGGCTTTGGCATAGTCAATAAAACAGAAGTAGATGTTTTTCTGGAACTCTCTTGCTTTTTTGATGATGCAACAGATGTTGGCAATTTGATCTCTGGTTCCTCTGCCTTTTCTAAATCCAGCTTGAACATCTGGAAGTTCACAGTTCACGTACTGTTGAAGCCTGGCTTGGAGAATTTTAAGCTTTACTTTGCTAGTGAGATGAGTGCAATTGTGCGGTAGTTTGAGTATTCTTTGGCATTGCCTTTCTTTGGGATCAGAATGAAAACTGACCTTTTCCAGTCCTGTGGCCACTGCTGAGTGTTCCAATTTTGCTGGCATATTGAGTGCAGCACGTTCACAGCATCATCCTTTAGGATAAGAAATAGCTCAGCTGGAATTCCGTCACCTCCACTAGCAAGGGAGGAAAAAAAGAACAAGGAAGGGAAAAACAACAACGACCACGTGTATCTGGTCTTCTCCGGAAGGTGCGGGCCTCCTCAAGAGAGGTTTCTAGATTCTTTTTATTTGCCCTCAAAGCACGTTTCCTTGGGGCTTCCCTGGTGGCTCAGATGGTAAAGAACCCGCCTGCAATGCGGGAGACCAGGGTTCGATCCCTCGGTCGGGAAGATCCCCTGGAGAAGGGATAGGCTACCCACTCCAGTATTCTTGCCTGGAGAACCTCATGGACAGAAGAGCCTGGTGGGCTACAGTCCTTGGGGTCGTAAAGACTCAGACATCACAGAGAGACTCACACACACATGTATTTCGTTAACCATATCTATGTACGTATGTTGCCTTATAAGTTGTATGTTGATTGTCATTTTGAAAGTTTGAAGGTGTGCTGCAAAGTGTCTAATGTAACTCAGGAATGAAGCAGGGATCAGTCTAAGTTCTACCTTAAATTAGATTAATACCAAAACTGTCTGCCTCACCACAGTCAGTTTTCCCAGTAGCAGAATTACTGATGTAACTTGAAAGATCGGTAATCCTATAGCATGTGAAACAAACATGTCAGTTCTCAGTGATGAAGATATTCTGGAATTAGGCAGCAGTGCTGGTTGCATACCTTTTTGAATATACAAAAAAAAAAAAAAAAAGAAGCCCACTGAATCATAACCTTTGAAAGGGGAAATTTCATGGTATGTGAATTATCTCTCAGCACTTTAAAAAGAAGACATGTCCAGGTGTAAAGTCACAATTAGCTTAGGAGACAGAGATAAATATTGAGGAATAGTCTGTGAAAATCTGTTTAAGAGTTAGGACATCTGGTCACCTCTGGAATCACAGCTTCCCTGTTTTTGCCAGGGTTACACTCTTGGGCTAGAGGGCGAATGGACGGAATGAATCACAGCCGTGCGCCTAAACATGTAAACAAACTGTCCACATATTCGGGCGGCTGATGCTTACCAGAGGCCAGGGTTTGGAGCCCAGCGCCCAGCCCACAGTGGCAAGTGACAGAGCTTCCGGCTGCTGCTTCAGGAGGAGCCCTTTTAGCAAATTCCCCTAAAAAGAACCTGTGTACATGACCCAGACAAAGCCGGCGCCTGTCTTACAGAGGCGTGCAGTTTTCTTACCGGTCAGAAGCAATCGGCCTTGATCATCTGAAATACAGTCCAACCGCAGCTTTCTCCGGCTTGCTTTGTCATCACCATCGCAGGGGCGCTCACATACCATCAGGCTTAAACAGACCCTTCCTGTGAAACAGAATTTGCCTTGACCGCGTCCAGCTTCACCGTTTGCCTCTGCGCGTGTCTCCTCTCTGTGCACACGTTGCTGTGCAGAGGCAGAGACACGGGCTCCTGTAAAAACAGGGAAAGACCCCAGAGAGCAGAGGCGGGGCGGTTTCTGTTAGGTCATATTTCCCAGTGTCCACAGGGCTCACTGACGGATCCTGTGAGCCTGTCCCGTGGTGGATGCTTGGGGAACGTCGGTCCCTTAACCCGGGTCCACGGAGATGTCAGACGGCCTAGGAACCAAGTCCAGATACAGCCTTCCCGGCAGCCTGGCTCCAGAAACACGTTCGACGCTCTCATTGACCTCAGAGGAACTGTCCCTGGCCGCAGCCCCCCGGAAGCTCTTTGCCTGGCCCGGGGGAGGTCGGAGAGGCCCTTACTGGCTGCGTCCTGCACGCCCTACTTACTCTTTTCTTAATTTTTACTTTTTGGCCATGCCTCATGGCGTGTGGGATCTTTGTTTCCTGACCGGGGATTGAACCCGGCCCCCTGCGTTGGACGCACAGTTTTCACCACCGGACCACCAGGGAGGTCCCTCTTTTCCGGTTTTAAATTTATTTTTGGCTGTGCTGGGTCTTCGTTGCGGCACGGGTTTTCTCTACTCGCAGCCCGCAGAGGCTGCCCCAACTGCGGTTCACCGGGCTCTCTTGCGGAGCGCAGGCTCCGCGTGCGGCTTTGGGAGTCGCGGTTCCCGGCTCTAAAGCGCAGGCTCAGTCGCTCTGGTTCACGGACTCAGCTGCTCCGCGGCATGTGGATCTTCCCAGACCGGGGATCGAACCTGTGTCGCCGGCGTTGGGAGGAGGTTCTTCACCGCTGAGCTGCCCGGGAGCCCCGGCTGATCTCTGCCCTGTGAGCTGGTGCTCACTCACAGCCCTGAGGACACCCCCAGACCCCCGTGCACGCAGGGAGGGCCCGCTGCCCCCTTGCAGCCCACCCTGGAGAGCGGAAGCCCCTGGAGGGCAAGGTGGTGACTGCGGACCCCCAGCCCAGCAAGGCCCTGCCCCTCGGTGTGTGCACGCGCCGTCTGTGCCGCTGACCTCGGGCTTCCGCGTCTCCCTTGGGTCTGTTACTCAACTGCCTGCCTGTCAACAGGGGTGTGTGTTGTTTTTCTCTAGCAGAGACAGCTGATAAGGGAAAGAGCTTTACTGTGGCAAACTGATAAGAATCTGAGTGAATGCAGGGTACTTGGCCTTTGTTTTGCTTTGCTTAGATGAGCAAATGTGGAAATTATTATTGGTGTTAGAATCATGTTAGAATCCGAGTTCAAAAAGCTGAAGCGGCACATGGATATCCCCTGAGCCGGTGGGCCGCGGTGCTCCAGGCTCCAGGTCACAGGCTCCCTATAACCCCTTGCTGTCCCACTTTTTAAAATTCTTTGCATGTTTAAAAATTTTTAAAGGCAAGCAGTATTAAGCATCTTTCTAAAATCAGAAATAGCTTGTCAGATCACATTTCCCCTGGTATAACACGCAGGCTTCCCAGGTGGCTCAGAGGTAAAGAATGTGCCTGTAAAAGTCAGCAGACAAAGAGACGCAGGTTTGATCCCTGGGTCAGGAAGATCCCCTGGAGCAGGGCATGGTAACCCACTCTAGTGTTCTTGCCTGGAGAATCCCATGGACAGGGAAGCCTGGCGGGATGCAGTCCAGAGGGTTGCAAAGAGTCTAATGCACGTATGAAGGGACCCCACTCTGTGCTTCTCCAGTTTTCACGGCCAAAGTGCCCTGACCATACTGTCCACCACTGACCACACTGTGGCTGACACAGAAGTGGGGCCACTTTTGTACGTGGTTGGTCGAAAGCAGTTTTCAACCTTCTGGGTACCATTTATAAATTTCCCTTCAATCCATCCTGCTAACATGAGCATAACCAAAATATTTTTAAATACTTGACGCCAGTATCATTGGATCTTGATGCCAGTATCATTGGTTTGGTACATTGTCAGGGGGAAGAAACGGGCTAGAACAGGATAGTGATCCCTTTGGGACGGGGTTGGGGGGGGGGGTCATGCCGAGCGGCGGCAGGACGCTTTCTGGTGGCTTCCTCTGGGAAGAACTTGTGTTTAATCTCTGCCTGACGCACATTTTCTCTTTAGGTGACTTTGCAGATCACCCCTCCGTGTACCAGCGAGAGGCATTACGAGCATCTTGGACAATGCTGTAAGAAATGTGAGCCAGGTTCGTGCTGCTGAACCTCCTTTTGTGGTCCTCCCAAAGCGGGTGGGGCTCTTTTTTGTTTTAATGTTAGTAAATACCTGATTCCATCTTGCCAGATGAGAAACGAAATCGGATGGGCTTCTTCTGGCAGTGGAGGTAGTAATGTCTGTCACTCTGAAGACAAAAATCTTACTCTCAATAGATGAACTAACCTAACAATCAAGAGCAGTTTCAGGAACTGGAATTAAGCACTAGTTTTCCAGAACACTATTTCTGGAGAAGGCAATTTTTTTTTTAACTGTTTTAGAAGTTTATGATTCAAACTCTCAAAATATGCAGTACAACTCTTATTTAAAAGTATTATTTGCCGTAGTTCCCTGGTTGTTCAGTGGTTTGGGCTCAGCTGTAGCCCAGGGTCAACCCAGGGGTGGGGATGGGGATGACTTTCTTTGAATCACTGCTAAAATTTGCCTAAATCCTGTTATAACTTCTCGCACAACATCTACTGAGGAGTAGGAGGTAGACCGGTCACCACTTCCCCAAAGTTGTTTTGACAAGGAGGTGGCCACCTGCTTCTGTGGCCTCGGTGAGGCCCCAAGTCTAGAGGGTTCTCACTCACTCCCTGTTCTGGGGAAGGGAGAACAGCTTTGAGGAAAAGGAGCTTACCTGATTACAAATCCTTCAGATATTTCCGCTACAAATATTTTGGGGTGCACAGAGTGAAGATCCATTGATTTTCATGCATGTGTGTGTGTGTGTGTGTGTGTGTGTGTTTCTGAGCGTGTGTGTTACTCTCTGATCAAACGAAGTTAACCGTGAGCCCACAGTGTGCGTAGGACAAAAGAAAGGAACTCTGTGGGTCAACAGTAAAGGGGTTTTGAAGATGGAGAGGTGAGGCAGGAGATGAAGTTTCTCTCGCTTAGTCCCCAGGGAACCCCTTGAGTTCTGCAGGCACCTGTTTGAAAACCATAGTTCTTTTCCTGAGTCAGCAGAGGCTGGGAGTGGGAAGGGCTAGGGTTTTACCTAGAAGGTCTAAAAGACTGTGGTGAGCACAGGCACAGCAAACCCCAGTGAGGTTATCTGGGCCAGCCGGGAGGCCTGAGGAGCCCCTGCTGTTGGACATGACCTCTGTCTTTGGGGGACGCCCTGGGACCATGTTCATGTAAAGGGGTTGGTAGACTGGTGCTTTTGTTTTTTTCCGTGGCTACACTATAAGACTTGCAGGATCTCAGTTCCTCGCTGCTGCTGCTAAGTCGCTTCAGTCGTGTCCGACTCTGTGACCCTGTAGACGGCAGCCCACCAGGCTCCTCCGTCCCTGGGATTCTCCAGGCAAGAACACTGGAGTGGGGTGCCATCCATTTCCTTCCCCGACCAAGTATCGAACCTGGGTGCCTGGCACTGAAAATGCAGAGTCCCAACCACTGGACTGCCAGGGAATTCCCAGATTGACTCATTTTTGTTGATTTATTGGGAGGGAGCAGTTTTGATTGGCACATGTTCCCCGTTCTAATTTAAGGAACGTACATGTCTTCCAAATGCACCACTACCTCTGAGAGCGTCTGTCTGCCCTGCGGCTTGGACGAATACCTGGACACCTGGAACGAAGAAGATAAATGCTTACTGCACAAAGTCTGCGACCCAGGTGAGTCAGCCCGGCAGGGGCAGTGTGGGCAAATGACATTGTCGGATGCAGCGATGCTCTGCCTTTGGGGACAAGGGAAGACAGTGCCCACAGACCCCCGAGGGTGTGCCTTGGATCCCAGGAGCACTGTGTTACGGCTTTTCATATAGAACTGCTGTTCTGGAATATATCTGTTCTGTTCTGTTTTCATTGAAGTGCAGTTGATGTACAGTGCTGCGCTTATTTCGGGGGGTGGGTGGGTGTTCTTTTTCCAATTCTTTTCCCTTATAGGTTCTTACAAAGCATCGAGTGTAGCTTCCGGTGCCGTACAGGAATGAGCCTTGAGCCTTGAGCCTTGATGCCTGTCTGCCTTACATACAGCAATGTTATGTTATCCCAGACTCCTGATTTATCTCCCCTCCTACATTTCCTCTTTGCTAACCAGGTTTGTTTCCTATGTCTGTGGTTCTAATTCTGCTTTGTAAATCAGCTTATCTGTATCATTTTTTTAGATACCACATATAAGTGATAATATATGACATTTGCGTGTTTAGCCCTAAAAGGTGTCTTACACTTGACAAAAGGTTTCCACGGCACTTCCACATATGTTGTGTTACTTAATTCTCACAAAAAACCCTGTGAGAAAGCTACGATTATCCTACTGTAAAAATGAAGAAACTAAGAGGGAGTGAGTGATTTCTCCAAGGTTACAAGTGAGAAGCAGGACTCAAAACCAGACCTTCTAACTCCCAGGTCTCTTTCCTAAACTATCCATGTCTTCCTACCTGCATAGTCTGATCTCCTTATCATACTACTATAGGGCTTTGCCTCAGAGCTTTTAAAAATTGAAGCTTATTTATAAGAATAGGATCAGAATATGTCTCCTGAGTCCCAACCCAGAAGCTCCTTTCCTCCCCTTCTTTCCATCCTTCATGCAGTTCATCTGTTAAGGAGGCCACGCCGTTAGTCCTGTGGGGTTTCCACTGTCAAGGTTTGCTAGCTGCATTATCTCGGCCTCGTGAAACGATGTCTTCTGTCCCCTGTATTTCCTGTAAAGGGGTTATTAGATCTAGAAGGCTGATCAGAATCTGGTTTGGGTTTTTCTGCTTTGTTTTTTGGCAAAACTCCTTCAAAGGGTGATGTCACGGGTCACCGTGTACGTGCTTCTCTCTTTTCTGAGTGATATGAGCAGCTGTTGACCATCATGACCTAGGTCCGTTTTCATTCAGGGGCTGCAGAAAGGTGATGTTCTAACTCCATCATCCTGTCTTCATTTATTGGCTGGAATGCTTTCTAAACAGAAACTTCTCTCACCAACTTGTCGTCACCCTGAAGTGCAGTCTACACAGGAAAGACGGAAGGAATGCTCAGGACTTCATTTTTCCACTTTCCAAAGTGACGGCCCCACCAGGCCGTCTCCAGAGGGTCTGCGTGAGCATGAAGAGCTGGCTTCCTTTCTGCTCCCTTGCTCGCTCCCTGTCATCTTGGCAGCCGCACTTGGTTGGGGGCATCCCACACCTAAGGCTGCCAAGAAGGTGAAAAAGTCGCTGGAGTTGATCACCTCTAGGCTCCAGTTCGTTATGTAAAGTGGAAAGTGTGTGCTGGGGTACGAGCAGACTCTGAAAATGATCAGACAAGGCAAAGTGAAACTGGTCGTCCTCGCTAAACTCTGCCCAGCCTTGAGGGAATCTGAAATCGCGTATTATGCTACAACGGCCGAAAGTGGTGTCCATCGCCGGCACTCAGTCACTCAGTTGTATCCAGCTCTTTGCGACCCCATGGACTGTCACCCACCAGGCTCCTCTGTCCTTGGAATTTTCCAGGCAGTATTTTGGAGCGGGGTGCCATTTCCTCCTCCAGGGGATCTTCCTGACCCAGGGATCGGACCTGTACCTCTTATGTCTCCTGCATCGGCAGGCAGATTCTTTACCACCAGTGTCTTTCACTATGGTGGCAAAAATAACAGTGAATTGGGCACAGCTGTGGAAAATACTCCAGAGCCAGATATGCTGGCTTCCTGAGCCAGGTGACTCTGGTATCATTAGAAGCATGCCAGGACAGACTGGTGAAAAGCAGACCACGCACGACCTTTCTTTAATAAAACTGCTGCTGCTGCTAAGTCGCTTCAGTCGTGTCCAACTCTGTGCAACCCCATGGACTGCAGCCCACCAGGCTCCTCCGTCCATGGGATTTTCCAGGCAAGAGTACTGGAGTGGGTTGCCAAAACTAGCCAGAGCTTATTTTTTAGAAAAAGAATGCTATGAGCTCACACATGTGCACACTATGAGCTCACGCGTGTGCACACTGCAGGCGTCCTCATCTGCCGCAATTACCAGTCTTACTGGGGCTTCGATTCTCTCCCCTCTCCCAAGTGACCCTCTTTTGATGCAGCCTTGGGTATCTTTAAGAGCTCTTTCTCCCAGGCTTATCTTGGACATCTCCTTCCCTGAAGCTGGCATCAGCCATTTTTCCAAGGATTTCTCATGGCTTCATTAGAACGTCTGATTTAGTGACTTCAATCTGGGTGCTCAGAAGGCTCATTGCTACAAGGATTGATCCTTCTATTGATATATAGGGTTGTTTTTTTTTTTCAATAGACAGAACAAAAATACTAGGAACTAAGTTTTTTTAAAAGCCCTGTAATATTTCTAAAATTAGAGATAGCGGGCAGGTTTTGTCTGGAGAAGATAACATGGAAACTCCACTGAGCAGAAGCATCTGATCAAGTCTTTTTTCTTTCCCATTGCTTAGTAATGAGTTTGACTCATCACTGTCTCTTGGAAAGAAAGATTCACTCTGTCTACTGCCAAAATTGATTAAAGCCCCAAACCTGGTGCATTAAGATATTTAAAAATATGTCAAATCATCCACCACCACACAGGGTTATATGCACTTACTTTTGAGGGAGGGGAGGCCCTTCCCTGGTGGTTCAGCAGTAAAGAATCTGCCTTCCAAGCAGGAGTCAGGGGTCCGATCCCTGAGTCAGGAAGATCCCTGGAGAAGGAAGTGGCGACCCACTCCACTATTCTTGCTTAGGAAATCCCACGGATGGGGGAGCCTGGCAGGCTACAGTCCGTGGGGTCGCAAAAGATTCGGACACTCTTTAACAATAAACGACAACCACACATTTTGAGTGAGAGACTGGAATTCAAGTTTTCAAAGGAAAATGACTCTTGTGTGTTCCAGACAGTATATCCATGTTTATGCAAGTTGGTCTTGGTGCTTCACAGCTGACCCGGGCCTTGGAGAGTGGACCCAGAAGGGAGAGGGACCTCCCGGCCCCCAAGCTCTGGTCTGGAAGTGGGGTAGGAGACATTGCTTCCCTGCGGTTACAGCTGGAGACAGCGAACTGGGACGGGTTTCTGGCTGGCTTGTTTCCTCCTGCAGCTGTGTCCTGGGCAGTCCAGGCTGCTATCGCAGAATGTCCCAGACTCGTGGCTTAAACAGCAGATACGTACTCCTCGCAGTGCTAAAGGCTGCAAGCCCGAGATCAGGGTGCCAGCATGCTCAGGCCCTTGGTGAGGGCCCTGTCCTCGGCTCCAGGACAGCCACGTCCTTGTGTCCCCATGTGGTGGGGGCAGAGGGGGAGTGGAAGCACGTTCTCTGCTGTCTCTCATTAAAAAGGCACTAATCCCATTCAGCGGGGCGCCACCCTCATGACCTAATCACCCCCCAAGGCCCCACCTCCTAACGCCATCACATTGAAGGGGATTAGGATTTCAACAGAAGAATTTTCCGGGGACACAAACGTCAGTCCATAGCTAACACTGGTCAGCATTAAGGAGTACACAGCACAGGGCTGTCTGGACAGTCAGATTAGGTGAGGCTGTACGCGGCAGGAGGCCTGTCTTGAATTGTGTTCTCGTGCTGCCTTCTGTGTGTGCGCAGCTGGCTCCTGTTATTCATGGTGCACGCGCGCGTGCGTGCTAAGTCGCTCATCTGGTTCCAGCTCTCGGCAACCCCTTGGACTGTAGCCCACCAGTTCCTCTGTCCATGGAATTCTCCAGGCAAGAATGCTGGGGTGGGTTGCTATTCCCTTCTCTAAGGGATCTTCCAACCCAGGGACTGAACCCAGGTCTCCCCTGTTGAAGGCAGATTCTTTTACCACCTGCACCACGAGGGAAGTCCGTTATCATGATAGTTTAGTTAAGTTCTATAAAGTCATCACAAACACTGAGTTAGTAAATACTGCCCCTGGGTGTGTAAATATGACCTAGATTTGTGCCTGTTTTTTTGTGTAAAGTCACCTTATTTAAGAAATATTTTGATTCATTAACAATGTCACAATAAACACTGAACAAAGTTTCTCTAACATATGGATTTTCTCTGAAAGACATATCACTGCCTTCTCTGAAACACTCAGAGAAACAGTTCAGCCCTAGGCTAGGGGGCCACTTTACAGAAGGAGCTCACCAACAAAAAACACAAAAATTAGGCTCTAAACAGACCACAGGAAGGACTCTGATTTGCCGCGTGAGCTGAAACTGGAAGGACTACCTGCCCTGCCCTCGGCCGGGACACACCTGTCCGGCTGGTGGCTCAAAGTTTTTACTCTTCTGAGTGTTTCTGAGAATAACTGCAAAAGCGCCAGGAGTATTGATTTGGAGGATAGGATTAGATTTTAAGGAGAAGGTGAAATCACAAGTATGAACCAGCAAATAGCGAGGATGAACTGAGCATGTGAGCATTCACCTCTGTTGCACAAAGCCTGGAAAGGGCCAGGAGGCTGAGATAAGCAGAGAGCACTCTGCTCTGTGTTGTAAGAAAAGAGAGGACAAACGCCTTATTCTGAATTTGGGGGAGAGATTAATTTCCAAGTATGTTGCCAGGCCCAAGCCTCTGTGCTTCTCCCGCTTATCTGCTCGCACAGGGAGGTAGGTCTGTGTTCAGGGCGGCCCTGCGGGACCCCAGATGAACCCCCATCTCCAGAAACCACATGGGGTTAGAGCCCATTGGCCCTGGTGTTAGGAATGCGTCTCCAGTTCAGTTCAGTTCAGTCACTCAGTTGTGTCCGACTGTTTGCGACCCCATGAATCGCAGCACGCCAGGCCTCCCTGTCCATCACCATCTCCCGGAGTTCACTCAGACCCACGTCCATCGAGTCCGTGATGCCATCCAGCCATCTCATCCTCTGTTGTCCCCTTCTCCTCCTGCCCCTAATCCTTCCCAGCAACAGAGTATTTTCCAATGAGTAAACTCTTCTCATGAGGTGGCCAAAGTACTGGAGTTTCAGCTTTAGCATCATTCCTTCCAAAGAAATCCCAGGGCTGATCTCCTTCAGAATGGACTGGTTGGACCTCCTTGCAGTCCAAGGGATTCTCAAGAGTTTCTCCAACACCACAGTTCAAAAGCATCAATTCTTCGGGACTCAGCCTTCTTCACAGTCCAACTCTCACATCCATACATGACCACAGGAAAAACCATAGCCTTGACTAGACGGACCTTAGCCGGCAAAGTAATGTCTCTGGCTTTGAATATGCTATCTAGGTTGGTCATAACTTTTCTTCCAAGAAGTAAGCGTCTTTTAATTCATGGCTGCAGTCACCATCTGCAGTGATTTTGGAGCCCCAAAAAAATAGTCTGACACTGTTTCCACTGTTTCCCCATCTATTTCCCATGAAGTGATGGGACCAGATGCCATGATCTTCATTTTCTGAATGTTGAGCTTTAAGCCAACTTTTTCACTCTCCACTTTCACTTTCATCAAGAGGCTTTTTAGTTCCTCTTTACTTTCTGCCATAAGGGTGGTGTCATCTGCATATCTGAGGTTATTGATATTGCTCCCGGCAATCTTGATTCCAGCTTGTGTTTCTTCCAGCCCAGCGTTTCTCATGATGTACTCTGCATAGAAGTTAAATAAGCAGGGTGACAATATACAGCCTTGACGTATTCCTTTTCCTATTTGGAACCAGTCTGTTGTTCCATGTCCAGTTCTAACTGTTGCTTCCTGGCCTGCATACAGATTTTTCAAGAGGCAGGTCAGGTGGTCTGTTATTCCCATCTCTTTCAGAATTTTCCACAGTTTATTGTGATCCACACAGTCAAAGGCTTTGGCATACTCAATAAAGCAGAAATAGATGTTTTTCTGGAACTCGCTTGCTTTTTCCAGGATCCAGCAGATGTTGGCAATTTGATCTCTGCTTCCTCTGCCTTTTCTAAAACCAGCTTGAACATCTGGAAGTTCACAGTTCACATATTGCTGAAGCCTGGCTTGGAGAATTTTGAGCATTACTTTACTAGCATGTGAGATGAATGCAATTGTGCGGTAGTTTGAGTATTCTTTGGCATTGCCTTTCTTTGGGATTGGAATGAAAACTGAGCTTTTCCAGTCCTGTGGCCACTGCTGAGTTTAAGGAGCTGTGAAGTCCAGTTTTGCACGAGTCAGAATCGTCGGTGCTTAGCAACCCCCGGGCCTTAATCTTCCTACTGACATGAAAATTGACTTCTCAAAACGCACAGGTCTCCTAATTATTGAGAGAGAGAGAGAAAAACAAACCAAAAACGAGCGGGATGTTTTGGTCCCAGCACTGCAGGTGCGCGGAGGCACCCGAGGGTTCCCGAATCCTGGCCTCGGTGACCCACCGCGCGCGCCCCAGGCGGGCGGGCGGGCCGGCGCGAGGGGTCCGAGGGGCCCGGGACCCGGGGTCCGGGGCGGGGGCGGCGGGCGCGAATAGCACGAGGCGGACGGTGTGTCTTTCTCTCCCGCAGGCAAGGCCCTGAGGGCCGTGGAGCCCGGCAACCGGACGGCGCCGCGCCGCTGCGCCTGCACGGCCGGCTACCACTGGAGCGAGGACTGCCGCTGCTGCAGCCGGAACGCCGAGTGCGCGCGCGGCTTCGGCGCCCGGCGCCCCGGTACGCGCGGCCGGGCCGGGCCTCCCGGGGCGCTCCCCCGTGCGCGGGCGGGCCCCGCGCCTGCGGCCTCCCGGGGCGCTCCCCTGCGCCGTCACGCCCGGCCGGCGCGGGCGCGCGGAGGAACGAGGGTCCCCGGAGGCCGAGCGCGGGGTGCGCGCCCGCAGGACGCGTGAGAGCTCGGCGCCCATCCCCAGGCTCCTCCTCCTGCGAAACCTTCCCACCCCCCATTTAGGGGAAAACCGGATCAGGCAGCGGTCCCCAAACTTTTTGCAGGGGCGGGGGTTCCCAAACTTGTGTACCCTCTTAGAATTTTGCAAAGCCATGTGCCTCCAGCCAAAATTTTAAATCGACATCTAAGCATTTTTATTACAAATTTCAAGAGTTGCTAAGGATTTCGTTTCCAGGGAATTAGTCCGTAACACTTTCTAAAATTTTCAGTGGGTTCTGAACTCCGTAGCAATTGGATACCCATCATCATCCATGTAAAAAGCTATCAGAGGCCTTCCCTTGAGGTGCAGTGGTTAAAACTCCGCGCTCCAGAGCAGGGGACGCGGGCTTGACCCCTGGTCGGGGAATTAAGGTCCCTCAGGTCCCAAGGTGTGGCTCTTTTCTCTCCTTTGATTTGTATCCATTTCACCTTCCCCACAGAGTTTCATCGTAATATATTTTTAGGCTCAGAGGGTTTTTACTAATTACCTTTTCATACTCTCACATTTTAAAAATGCACCCATTTGAAATTTAAATTTTCTTTTCTTTTTGGTTGCACCAGGCACCTTGCAGGATCTTGGTTCCCCCACCAGGAAGGAAACCCCCCATCCTTCACCCGCTCCACCCCCACCCTGAGTTCCAACCAATCACTAGACCGCCAGGGAATGCCATGAAATTTTAATTTTTAAAAACTTCTTGTGACTCAAGCTTTTAAGGTTACAAACATTTCTTCTGAACTGATTTGTTCTACAGTGATTATTACACAGTTGGTCCAAAAGATGAATGACTGTATTTTGCTATACTGCAGTTATAAAAGTAAAGCCTGAGGTTGGGAGAATTAAAACATTATTCATTTCATTTCATATTGAGGAAAATCTGCATCACAGAGTCTGACTAAGTCAGCCTTTATTATCAGATTATCAGTGGAACTAGACAGGCTTTCTCTTGGGAAAAGTCGGACTTGATTTTCTGTTTACTAAAGCAAATCTCATGACAGCCTACTCCCTTCTGAATCCTGGTTCTAAGATGTAGGCAAGCCCCAGCGCCTTTCATACAGTTTGTTAAACTGCATGAAAGGAGGTGCTGGTCGCTTTCTGCTTTTTTCTCTTTTCGTTTCTGGCCCATGTCTTCTCTGCTTTGCCCCTTTGGGAATGCACTGGCTGAAGGGTCGAGAGGGTGACAAGGATGCATGAAAATCTCACCCCTGCAGTACAGTGTATTTGAACTCAGAACAGGTCAGCCTGATGCCAGTTACCCCTTTTATGTTGTTGCACCCTTGCCCTTAATGGATATCAGTCGCTCGGTCATGTCCGACTCTCTGTGACCCCATGCACTGTAGCCTGCCAGGCTCCTCTGTCCATGGAATTCTCTAGGCAAGAATACTGGAGTGAATAGCCATTCCCTTCTCCAGGGAATCTTCCTGACGCAGGGATCGAACCGGGATCTCCTGCACTGCCCGTGATTTCTTTATGTTTGAGCCGTGGGGGGACGCCCTCCCAGATGGACAGGGAGAGCCAGAAGCTATTCTGAGGTGCTCCAAACAAAGGAGCTTTCTGTCACCGATCCTCTGACTTGTTGCTTTGTTTGGCACCTGAGAAGTTTGGCTCTACGGTAGGATTTGGAGTAGGTATGAAGTGTGCCTTCTTTTGTAAGTGGGAGTAGTGTGATTGTGAAAGAGGAAAAAAAGGAGAAAGTGCAGATGCCCCCAGCAGGTCGGAGCAGACGTGAGAGTCCAGTGTATGGAAGGCAGCACCTCTCAAGCTCTCTGTGCCTTGCAGCCCCTGAGGAAGTCATTTTGTTTTTAAGGGTTACTCTAGAGTGTGACCAATCGTTTTAAAAGCTGTTTGAATTCATCTGAGTGACTAGATGCTAACTGTACCTTTGCTGATATCATTTCGAGGCAAATCTTGTTGCTCGAGTAAGGAATGAGTCCGCCACTTACTGGGGCTTCCCCGGGGGCTCACACGGTGAAGAATCTGCCTGCAACGCGGGGGATCCAGGTTTGATCCCTGGGTCGGGAAGATCCCCTGGAGGAGGGCTTGGCAACCCACTCCACTACTCTTGCCTAGAGAATCCCACAGACAGAGGAGCCTGGCCGGCTACAGTCCACGGGGTCTCAAAGAGTCAGAGACGACTGAAATAGCTTGGCACACACGCACACCCGCTTGTGCAGTTGGGTTCAACACACCCATTGTATTGAACAATTGCAAAAACCAAGAGTGTACTTCCCACTTGACTTTGGACAGAGAAAATGTGATTCCTTATTTTTGCATTTTGTTCATGAAGATAAACCACAGAAGTGCTACTAATTTCAAGACTAATTTGTGGTTTTGGCACAAGACAATGGTTTCTTATGACAGCACATGGTGGCCGATGTCCTTCTTTCTTGGAATTACCAAAGGGTCATCATGTGCCGGCTGCAGTAAAGGAACAGACAGAGGAAATCGGAGACATTTCCTAGTTTGATAATATAGTTTATGAGGACTATGAGAGAGGCGAAGACAGCTTACTCACCAGGATTAATTCCTGCTTTGAGTGCTGTGGCTTAAGGCAGGGGTCCAAAATCCATCCCACCACTTGCGCTTCTGTAAATAGGGTTCTATTGAAACGCAGCCAATGTGTTTTTATACGTTGTCTATGACAGCTTTCATGCTGCAAGTATTTGCAGAGACCAGAGGGCCTCAAAAGCTGAAGATATTCATCATATGGCCCTTCATAGAAACAGCTGTTCCTGCCACCCCTTGGTTTAAGAGAAGGAGACCCATTGTGTAGCGTGGGTTTTGTTTTTGAACTTTGTCAATACTCTGATACTCAGACTGGTAAGATTATTGATCAGAAGGTGTCAGGGCAAGAAGTTTCCTTTCCAAGTGGTTAATGGGCTATCATTCTCTGTACCGAAGCCTGGTGAGGGAGACAGGAGGGAACAGAGTTGGTTGAAAGGAGACAGACAGCAGCTCCCTGCCCCAAAACGAAGGGCGGGCGCCTGCCCGTGGACCGGGAGCCGGGCCAGCTTCAGGCCTGGCCTCCACGTCCTGACCCTGCGCCCGGGAGCCCCTGGACCTGCTGCTGCCTCGAGCCGCGGGATCTCGGGCCCCCTGAAGCCTGGGGTGGGGGTGCTGCCACCAGCAGCCGCAGGGGGCCCAGGGCCAGGGCGGGCAGAGGCTGGGGCCCCTCCTGGCCGATCTCTAAGTGTCCGTCTGTCCCGTGTTCTCTTGTCTGTCGGTCTTTCCGACAGTGCAGCTCAACAAGGACACAGTGTGTGAGCCCTGCCCCGCAGGCTACTTCTCCGACACCGTTTCCGCCACAGAGACGTGCAGACCCTGGACCAAGTAAGTGACAACGCGGGAATCGAGAGCTGCTTGATTTGGAAGAACTCCACCTCCGCTGTCTGTGTCTGTTGTGAAAACAGAGTGGCGCAACCTGGGGAGGCTTCCTCTGGAAGCTAGTTTCACAACAGACACAGTCTGTCAGCTGGTGCGAGGGAGAGAAGCGCCTGCAGCCAGTCCCCCCGGACAGGGGGCAGGAGCCGGGTATCACTGCAGACTCGTTTCGTTTACAGCTGCAGCTGCTTTCCCCCTTCTGTAACTTTATTTAGCTGCTTATGATGCTTATTATCGCTCACCAGTCTCTGTTTTCCCAGCTTCCCAGCATCACTGGCTTATTTGTACAAAGACGTGTGTGTGTGTGTGTGTGTGTGTGTGTGCATTGTATAGGTGCATATAGAAGCCTCCTGCTTAAATAAATGTTTACACACTTGGGTTTTTTCCCACATAATATATCCTGAAGGAAGCTCACTCCACACTAACTGGCTTACATCTGTGTGGCTTTTTCTAACCACCTGGTGCCACCACAGAGATGCGCCATAAGCCATTTAACAAGGTCCCTTGTTGCTTTTCAGTTGCACGTTCACGTCAGACTTTGCGACCCCATGGACTGCAACACATCAGGCTTCACTGTCTCCTGGAGCTTGCTCAAATTTATATCCACTGAGTAGATGATGCCATCCAACCATCTCGTCCTCTGTCGCCCCCTTCTCCTCCTGCCTTCAATCTTTCCCAGCATCAGGGTCTTTTCCAGTGAGTCAGTTCTTTGCATCAGGTGGCCAAAGTACTGGAGCTTCAGCTTCAGTATTAGTCCTTCCAATGAATATTCAGGGTTGATTTCCTTTAGAATTGACTGATATGATCTCCTTGCAGTCCAAGGGACTCTGGAGTCTTTTCCAGCACCACAGTTTGAAAGCATCAATTCTTCAGCCCTCAGCCTTCTTTATGGTCCAACTCTCACAAGCTCCCTGCTACTGCTGCTGCTGCTAAGTCACTTCAGTTGTGTCTGACTCTGTGCAACCCCATAGACGGCAGCCCACCAGGCTCCCCCGTCTCTGGGATTCTCCAGGCAAGAACACTGGAGTGGGCTGCCATTTCCTTCTCCAATGCATGAAAGTGAAGAGTGAAAGTGAAGTCGCTCAGTCCTGTCCGACTCTTAGCTACCCCTTGGACTGCAGCCTACCAGGCTCTTCCATCCATGGGATTTTTCCAGGCAAGAGTACTCGAGTGGGGTGCCATTGCCTTCTCCGCACAAGCGCCCTGTTGATAGTCGTTTAAGTGATTTCCAGTCTTTTCCAGAGATAAATAAATCTGTAATGTATCGTCTCGCCTGTGTACTATCTCACACTTATGTGAGCAAAGTCGTGGTGAGACTCCTGGACGCTGTCACTGCATGCCTGTTGTTGAATGCTCATCGTCAGTGTCATGATTCTTTCACTTCCCAATAAATTAATTCTCATTAAATACTCATTGTCTGATCCACCTATCCAGGTTTTATTTTCAAAAAGATTTTCTGTATTTTCAACTTCAAAGGGTATTCATCTGTAGTTTATCACTTAGCCATGATAATTGGATTCGGAATCTTCTTTACTAAGCGCACCGGTCTGCTCTCTCGGACCACACTCAGAGCAGATGTTAGCCGTAGCAGGAATCACTTCCGCTTGTCTCTCTGTCCACCTTAGTGTCTGTGGACAGGCACTGGGGGGGCAGACGTCCAGGAAGACCATGGTTCCTCTCCTGAAGGAGCTTGCAGTCTAACGGGGTAGAATCTTTTATAGCTTTCTTTTTTTTTTAAATAAGGATATGAAACCAAAGGACTTACGTGCCTTCCCCTTCACAGCTGTACCATCCTTGGACGGACAGAAGTGCATCACGGAACTGATAAATCAGATGTGGTTTGTAGTCGTCCCCTACCTGCAAGTTCACCGAATGGTATGTTTAATAGGAAAGATTGGGTGGGTGGGGGTGCCTCAGTCTAGTCAGCGCTTGTAGGTTTCTCTCAAATTACATGCTGTATCCAAGGCAACCATCTCTCCCTTTTCATCTCATCCTATCCCTGGTCCCTGGAGGAGGGCATAGCAACCCATTCCAGTATCCTTGCCCGGCCCATGGACAGAGGAGCCTGGCGGGCTACAGTGCATGGGGTCGCAGAGTCAGACACGACTGAGCGGCTTCACTATCCATGGTCAGCTCAGTATTTCATTTTATCAGTGTTGTAATTCCAGATAGGCTGTTTAGGTGATGATTCTCTACTGTGGCATGGGTAACCAACACTTTATTCATATGTACCCCCAAAAAAGGAAAGAAAATTGAGGTGCAAATATAAATTAAAATGCCCAAATATGGTAAGGTAGTGGTTATCACAGCAGGATATCTGTGGGAGATTTTGGTCACCAAACAGAGTCAGCAACTTGCTAGAATACAATTACCATTATTTCTGGAACATCTGGAGGATCCAGGCAACCTTAAGGACCGTTTCAGTGACTGACAGAAAGCGGGCAGGTAGTGTGCAAGCTGCTTGCCCAGGTGAGTGAGATGCTGTGGAGGTGGGTCCAGGCATCTCAGCGCAGGAGGAGCTTCCTAATGAGGCAGGAGCACCTTGGCTGCAGAGCTATGTCAGCGAACCCAGACTAAGAAAAGCAAGGCTGTAGCTTGGACATTTTGGCAAACAGGAGGGCATCAAAGGTTCCGGATAAGAAATTACATAGAGCAGCATTTTAAAGAGACCGTTCTGAAGAGGACATTAAAGAAAACCAAGGGAATTAAAAACTGTCTTAAAAAAGACAGAAGGAAAAGCAAGGTCAGAGTCCCAGAAACCAGGCCGTGTAAACCAAGAGTTTATAGTGAAAAGGCAGGAGCATCTCCGTCATTGGGCGGGATGAGCAGAACGGTTGAGTCCACGTTGTGTTGTAGGTGAAGGACCTGAGGCACTTGGCAGGATGGCTGTGGTTCTGTTCGCAGGACCAGCAAAGCCCTGGCACCATGTGGTTATTTGGAAGGAGCTATGATAGGGGCTTCCTCTTGCCCCCAGAGCCCATCCACCTGGAGAGAGTGAAATGTTCTGTAGCTGAGCTAAGATGGAGCCGGATGGTGCGGTGAAGCCGATTAGGGTTGTTCTCAAGTGCAAGCATTTAAAGCTGGTCCTGGGCTGGCCTCTCTCTGAGCAAAGGCGGTCAGCAGGCTTGGGCTACGTTGTTGATTTCACCCTTTCAAATGGGAGCTTCCTCGACAAACCCATAGCCGCGTTGGGCCCCTTCCTGCTGCTTTCATTCCATTCCAACAGCCTTGATTCCAGGATTTAATTGAAAGGGTTATGCTTTTGAGAAAGAGTGAAAATGAACAGTAGTTAATGCCGTTTTTCTCATTTTCTTCCAACACAGAACCGCAGATTTACTTGCCCAGTCTAATCATCCTGCTCCTCTTCACGTCTGTGGCTTTAGTAGCTGCCGTCATCTTTGGTGTTTACTACAGGAAAAAAGGGAAAGCACTAACAGGTATCGTGTCCATGGTGGGCTTTGAATATGAGTTTTAAAGCAAACTGATGCATTTCTAGGTGTATGCTTTGAAGACACATATATTGCCCTCTGACTGCCTCTTTTGATCTGTTTAAGGTGAAACACGGTTTATATCTAATTCATTGTTCTCTAGCAAAACAAACAAAAATTGTTTATGAATAAGAAATATACTTATTTATCCTAGGTGCAGGAAAGTGATAAATATTGTAAAGATTATGCATATCAGATATACAGGGGTTGCATGTAACCTAGAATACATTTTAAATTACATAATTAAGTAAAACAAAAACAATATGTTCAGGTAAATGGCAGATGGACAGTTTTGACTGGGGGGTTACCTTGATAGGTGAATTTAAAATTCTGAAAATAGATTGTTTTATATTCAGTAAGATGCAGTTGCTCATTCTTGGATGAATAATCAAATGTCATCTTGTTTATTGGGAATAGTTTTCCACCAAAAAATTGTTTGATAGTATCTTTTAACATCACATCCTGTCTGACTTTTGTACTCCAAAGCTAAAACAGTATAATTTTTAAGAAAGGGTTCAAGACATCACTAGGTTTCCTAAACCTAGTGCCCCTGATTTGTTTAACTTTTGGTTTTATACTGGAGAACAGCCGATTAACAATGTTGTGATAATTACCGGTGGGCAGCAAAGGGGCTCAGCCATACGTGTACATGTAACATGCTGTCTTTTGAAGCACCTGCAGTCTCACCGTCCTTCCCCGTTTTCAGCTGCTTGCTTGTTTATCGCATCCGCCTTTGCTGTGGTTCCATCTGTTCTCCCACAGTCACATCCGTGGACTTCACAAAACCCTGCATATCTATTTCCATTCACATTCCAATACCTATTGTAACCCTGGGCAATCAAAAGACTAACAGAAGAGGGAAGATGGTGATGGAAGATGCCAAGCATTGAGCAGAAAGCGAAGGGGAAAAGTTGGACTTCCCTGTTTTACAAGTCTCTTCGCTGTTGACTGTTGTTATTCAATGCAGCTTCACCTCCCCAGCATTGGAAGTGGAGATTTGAATAATGTGTGTTCAGAGATGCTGATGTACTGCTGGCTCATCCAGTCATGTTATCACGAGATAAACAGGCTTCTGATGTTCTATTCTTCAGCTTTTGTCTCTTCATAATCTCTTCTGGCTATATCTTACGAATGCCAAGGGCAGTGGGCTGCCAAGCAGTGAGTCGGGATGTATGACTGTCTGCTTCCTCTTCATCCCTTCATTCAATACGCGTTTATTAGTCACCAGGGGCTGGACAGGCACTGGGGTGTCAATACCAAGCAACACAAACAGAGCCCGTGTCCTTATGGAGGAGGCTCCTCAGTGGGCAAGGCAGGCGTTTTGCCCAGAGTGAGGCTGAGTGTGGAAAGGGAGGTACAGGGCCTCAGGTGGCAGAGCTGTTTGTCCAGCTTTGTGGCCAGCCAGGGCCTCCCAGGGGAGCTAAGTTCTGAAGGACAGGTGGGATTGCACTAGCCCAAGGGGAGACGAGAACTGCATCTTCGGGGGGAGCAGGGCGAGCTGGGGGGATTGGAAAGTTAGTGCAGCTGGGGCAGAGAGTGAGAACCAGGGTGAAATGAACCTGGAAAGGGAGGCACGTCCTGGTGGCGCAGCCTTGCAGGTGCGAAGGAGCCTGCTCCCATCCTGAGCAGAGGGAAGGAAACCAGTCCTGTGGGGTTAGTACTTGGCTGTTTGACTAATTAAAACAAATTTAGGGGTACAGTAGGCCTGGATTCAGACCCACCAGTAAGGAGGGCTTTTGCAATCCTCCGAGAGAGATTATTATAGGAGTTATCAGTAATCACTGCAGATGGTGATTGCAGTCATGAAATTAAAAGATGCTTACTCCTTGGAAGGAAAGTTGTGACCAACCTAGATAGCATATTGAAAAGCAGAGACATTACTTTGCCAACAAAGGTCCGTCTAGTCAAGGCTATGGTTTTTCCAGTGGTCATGTATGGATGTGAGAGTTGGACTGTGAAGAAGGCTGAGCACCGAAGAATTGATGCTTTTGAACTGTGGTGTTGGAGAAGACTCTTGAGAGTCCCTTGGACTGCAAGGAGATTCAACCAGTCCATCCTAAGGGAGATCAGTCCTGGGTGTTCATTGGAAGGACTGATGTTGAAGCTGAAACTCCAACACTTTGGCCACCTGATGCGAAGAGCTGACTCATTGGAAAAGACCCTGATGATGGGAAAGATTGAAGGCAGGAGGAGAAGGGGATGACAGAGGATGTGATGGTTGGATGGCATCACCGACTCAATGGACATGAATTTGAGTAAACTGGCAGCTGGTGATGAGCAGGGAGGCCTGGCATGCTGTAGTCTGTGGGGTTGCAAAGAGTTGGACACGACTGAGTGACTGAATCGAACTGAAAACTGAACGAAATTTCTGGCCAACCCAATGTTCGGCTTTATAGATCAAAAAGTTCCTTTTTGATAAGAGGAGGAAGATGCCTTCATAGTCTTTAAATTGATTCAGTGTTTTCACTCTCGGGATCTTTTACTCACAGATTTGCAGATGACTGTTTAAAGATAGTATTGAACTGACATAGAGGTCAATAATACTGAATTAGAAATAGGAAATAATAATATGAAGGCCTTATCTTTACTTTGTTTTTCTAGCTAATTTGTGGCACTGGGTCAATGAGGCTTGCGGCCGCCTAAATGGAAATAAGGTAAATTTAGAAGTCTAAAGTGCCTCCCTTAAGTGCTGTTAACAATTCGGGGAAATTTTCTGGAGGCCCAGCGGTTGGGACTCTGTGCTTCCACTGCAGGAAGCTTGGGGTCGATCCCTGGGTGGGGAATTAAGAGCCTACCCGTGGAGTGCGCAGGTGGCTATAGCTATCATTAGTCAAATATTGAGCCAAATGGTGAACGAGTAAGGGGGTGGGGCCTCGCATCCCAGGACCCATCCCGATCCTGAATGCTGTTTTCTTCGCATCTCACTCTGTCTTGGTCATCTCTGTGCCCTTGTATTGTCTACAGTATTATTTTAGTTCCGACCTCTGTGCCGACTGCCCGGGACAGACCCCTAGGAGAGAAGAGCAGTCACATTCCTTTCCTTTGTAGTTATTTCGGTGGCTTTTAATTGGGGTATGACTTCAGCATTGTAGGAGAGACGTGAGAGTAGTGTAAGAAACTTCCACGTGCCCTCCGCTCAGATCCAGCAGCTGCGTGTATTTTCACAGCGCTTTATTATTTGCTCTCCATATGTGTGTCTGGGCTGCCCAGGCGCTGCTAGTGGTAAAGACCCCGCCTGCCAGTGCAGGAGGCTTAGGAGATGCGGGTTAGATCTCTGGGTCAGGAAGATCCCCTGGAGGAGGGCATGGCAACCCGCTGCCGTATTCTTGCCTGGAGAATCCCGTGGACAGAGGAGCCTGGCGGGCCACAGTCCATGGGGTCGCAGAGGGTCAGGCGCGACTGAGCGGCTGAGCACAGCAGGATGTGTGTCTATGTGCAGGTGTATTTTTTCTCTGGAATCTTTTCAGAGGCAAACACCATGCGCCTCCATCCTTAAGTACGCCCATGAGAGTTTCATCAGAACAAGGACGTTCTCTTATGTAATCATAGTACATTTATCACAATCAAAAAACTTAGTAGTGGTACAATACTATTATATAATTTACGTTTGATCTTAAGATTTCCGTAATTATCCCATTATATCCTT
Organism: Ovis aries; assembly: GCF_016772045.2. NCBI lineage: Eukaryota > Metazoa > Chordata > Mammalia > Artiodactyla > Bovidae > Ovis > Ovis aries. The sequence continues at coordinate 61,083,004 of NC_056076.1, forward strand.
TTCAGATCTAGTTTCTTAGGCATTCCGTTGTGTTAGTCGCTCAGTCACGTAACCAGCCAGGTTTCTCTGTCCATGGGTTCTCCAGGCAAGAGTACTGGAGCGGGTTGCCATTCCCTTCTCCAGGGGATCTTCCCAAACTCGGGTCTCCTGCATTGCTGGTGGATTCTTTACTACCTGAGCCACCACCTAGAGTTCATACTGATTTCTCTAATTCTGGTCCCAGCACTACAGAATTCATTGTAGTCTTTCCTTATCTGTGCTTGAATCTTCCCTTCTTCCGAAGCAGGAAACCCTGTTATTCTCAATATATTTACTCATTTTCTCAATTCCAGAATACACAGACAATAGTTTCAGAATTACTAAGCCATACCACAGCAAAAAGCAAAGCTACTAACTAGAATTCAGTATTTGTTTATGGGTTGTTGTTTTTTTTAATTGAGATTGAGAGCATGGGCAGATCCAGTGTTCTGAAATTACTTGGGTTAGCTCCCCCCCTTGCTTGGATGTAAACACGCTGCCCCCTTGGAAATGCAGTTCGATTCATCTGTTTCTGGTTGGGCTCTATTTGAGGGTTCCTCCCACCCCCTAATCTTCAATAACCCAAATAAAGCGCAGCACTGAGCATTCCATCTGTACTTGTTATGGTGGAAATGATTACCATAAACACCGTTTTCAGCCGCGTTTAGCAGAAGCACGTTCTAACGCTGGTATTAACGCTCTGCCTTCTGAATTTAAATCAGCAGGAGTCCGCAGGCAACAGTTTCAGCTGCACTCACGTGGAGGCCGCCAGCGCCCGCGAAGTCTGTGAGGGTGTCTTCCTGCTGACCCTGGAACAGAAGGTGTTTTCTGAAGACACGTGCTGTCCGGAGGCGGGGGGCGCGTGCGCAGCGGCCTGTCCCCCCCGGGGAGACGCCGAGATGCTCTCCTTGGTCAGCGAGATCGAGGGGGACCCCTGCCGGCCGGTGCCCACGGAGGACGAATACACAGACAGGCCCCCCCGGACCGCAGACTCCGTGGTGGTCCTCACCCCGCCTGGAGGCCGGTCGCCCTTCCCCGAGCCCCTGGAGGTGGGCGAGAACGACAGCTTCAGCCAGTGCTTCACGGGGACGGACAGCCTGGGGGGCTCCGAGAGCCCCCGCCTCCCCGCGCCCCCCTGCAGGACTGCGTGGAGGCCCGCGTCCCCCAAGAAGTCCTTGCACGGAGAAGCGGGGGGCGGCCGGTGCCCGCACTGGGCAGCCGGCGCCCGCTCTGCAGTCGGCTGTGCAGGCTGCGGGGACCTGACTGCGGGGGACCCGGCGCCCGGCCTGGAGACCCCCCCGAGTGGACCCTTGCCCCAGTGCGCCTACGGCATGGGCCTCCCGCCCGCAGCAGAGCGGGCCGAGGCGGGGGGCCAGCCCCCGGACGGGGCCGCCGCCGAGCTTCCCGGCCCCGCGAGGGGGGCCCCCGGTGACCAGCCGCCTGCCTCAGGTAAGTGACCGCGGGCTCTCCCTCCGGCACAAAGGCCTGGGCTCGTCCAGGGTCTGCGCGCGAGTCACCCGCCTCCCGGTGAGCAGGGATGCGCAGAGGCAAACAGCCGCTCCTGTTTTCTCCTGGGAAGCCTCTTTGCTGGGTGGGTTTGCGTTCAGTCTGCACGACAGGTTTGTGGGCTGTACCCTCTCTCTCTCCGGACTCTCTCTCTTGATTTACACGTGTCTCGTGCCCTTTTGCCTTCAGGCTCCTCGCGATGGGGTTAGGCCTCAAATCCCAGCATTGAGCCCTGAAGACTGTCGACATTGACCTCAGGACTGGCTGAAGTCAAGGCATTCCCTCAGATTTCTGGATTTGGGTGTTGGTTTGTTTTTTCCTAAAGCAACCTAGGCTTCAAATCCCACCCCACAAAACTCATAAATTTCAGGACAACAAACAAAATTGTCTAGTTAATCCTTGAGGAATTAGTATTTATTGAGGGTAGTTTGTTGATTCGGGACTAAATTCATGAGGCAGTGGCTTGCCTGGAGAATCCCAGGGTCGGGGGAGCCTGGTGGGCTGCCGACTATGGGGTCGCACAGTCAGACACGACTAAAGCGACTTAGCAGCAGCAGCAGCAGCTGTCCTTTGATACTTTTTACAAGAAGCCTCTTTTGTAGTCACTGCATAGGATGCATTTATGGAACCAGGAGGATGGTTTTACAATTTAAAATCATGACCGAGATTTATTGCTGGACCACTGCTTGAGCACAAATGACCCACCAATGGTAATATAGCTTCTTTCTGCGAAGGTAAGACACCCTCTGTTTTATTGTGCAGTTACAAGGAACTTTGTCACTGACGCTGAGGGCTTCTTCTGGCTCTGGAGATTATTTGCTGTATTATGGGAAGCAGGGAGGTCAGGGATCTCTTCCAGAAATTTCTAAAAGCTCTAGACACTCTTGCCAGAAAAATAAATATATGAAAAGTGAAGTGAAAGTGTTAGTTGCTCAGTCCTGTCTGACCCTTTGCAACCCCATGGACTGTAGTCCTCCAGGCTCCTCTGTCTGTGGAATTCTCCAGGCAAGAATATTGGAGTGGGTTGCTGTTTCCTTCTTCAGGGGATCTTCCCAACCCAGGGATCAAACCCAGGTCTCTCGCATTGCAGGCAGATTCTTTATCATCTGCACCACGAGGGAAGCCCTATGAATATATGAAAGTGTTAGTTGCTCAGTCCTGTCCAACTCTTTGTGAGCCCATGGACTGTAGCCTCCCAGGCTCCTCTGTCCATGGGACTCTCCAGGCAAGGATGCTGGAGTGGGTTGCCATGCCCTCCTCCAGGGGACCTTCCCAGAACATCGCAGGCAGACTGCTCACCGTCTGAGCCATGTGCACACGCTCTATTTAAAGGGCCTCACAGCCTCCTCCCCTCTGCAAAACCACAAAGCCTAGTCAGAGACACCTTTATTCTGGGATGCTTTTGCTTTCCTGCCTCTTGGTTTAGACCGCCGGCAGCTCTAGCAGCCGATCTCGGAATTGCTTTATAACCATGAGGCAGCTCCATCGGGCCCCGACTGGGGACCGCTTTGTCTCACGCTGGTGATGACTCCTAGCTTATTGAGTAGAAGGGTGAATTTGAATCTGTTTTCCAAGCTTTGCGGTTTGGCTGTACCTACACAGATTCACTGTTGTGTCAATGCTCGATCAGCTCTCAGTCAAACTGAAAGAGGGAGATAAGCTGGGGGCTAGTTTTCAAAGAATCCTGATGTCTTTTTCCTTCCAAAGACCTCAGCTTTCTTTTTTCAAAGATCTTAAGTGATTTCCATATCTAAAAGTTTGGCTCTGTGGTCCGTTTGTGTGGTTCTCTTTCCTTTCTGGAGATGACTTTTCTTTCCACTGGTTGAACACACACACAAAGCGCATGGGGCAGGGGCCAAGTCCCTGATGCTGCTGGGACAGAGCGCTTTCTCAGTTGCTGACGTCACGAAGGTGACGTTGCTGCCGTGTGAAAAACGGACGCAGTTCTAGGAAGAGCAATGTTGGCCAAAGAGAAAGAGATGGTTTTTTTCTTCCTTAGTGTCATGACACCAAAATGGCCGATTTGAACTGTCCTGTGAAGAGTTAAAACTGCCCATCTCTGCTTTTATCCTTTATTTCTCTCCAGCACTAAACATCTAAGCATGGAAAAAAAAAAAATGTGTACCATCCACTAAGTGGTGTTAATTTGCAAGAAGTTTACACTGCTTTTTCTGTCTAAATCTGGTGCTCAGCCATATAAAACATCCGTAGAGCGTTGCCAGCAAGCGGGCCAGATCCATGTTCGCCTGAGGAGCAGCCAGACTGAGTTTTGAGGCTGTGCTGTTGCCTCTATAATTACTTCTACACGAATGGCCTCCCGGTTCCTGGTCCAGATAGCGCTTTCTCACTCTTGCTTTTTTTCTCCTGGCTGTGCCAGGCCTTAGCTGTGGAATGCGGGATCTTTAGCTGTGTCGTTAGTTGGGCCTCCTCCGCCGAGATCATGGAGTCTTAGCCGCTAAACCACCAGGAAGGTCCTCATCAGTGCTGTGCTGTGCTTGGTCATCGCTCAGTCGTGTCCAGCTCTTTGTGGCCCCAAGGACTGTAGCCCACCAGCCTCCTCTGTCCATGGGGATTCTCCAGGCAAAAACACTGGTATGGGTTGCCATGCCCTCCTCCCGGGGATCTTCCCGACCCAGGGACCAAAGCCAGGTCTCCCACATTGCAGGTGGGTTCTTTACTGTCTGAGCCACCAGAGAAGCCCATTATTACTTAAAAAAGAAAGAAAGAAAGAAAGAAAATTCATTTGCCTGTTCCAGGTCTTAGTTGTGGCTTATGGGATCTAGCTCCCTAACCATGGATCAAACCTGGGCCCCCCACATTGGGAGCAAGGCGTCTTAGCCATTGGACCACCAGGGAAGTGCTTCTTTACTGCTTTTTTAAAATTGTCATGATTTATGTTCTATAAAAATGTGTGAAAGAGGATGATGCTTGGGTAAAAGTTATGAGTGGGCTTAATCCTAAAAGGCAGCATCTTCCCAGGACTTGAGGGAGGTGACCTTGAGGGAGGTGACCTTTTTATTGGCTTTTGGATTTATATGTGTGAGGATTTAAAATGGAAAAAAAAAAAAAAACTTGCAACCAAATCAAGTGGTTTGTGCAGAAATGACAGGCCTGGACACTTCCTCAGTAGGAAAAGTACCTTCTTGGCACCCAACTTTTGCAGACGATGATAGCTCTTCAAACAGCTCCATAAGCATACCTTTCAAAAATAACACCCGATGGTAAGTCTATTTTAGTCATGTTACGACTCTTAAAGAGCAGGGAGGATTATCAGCCAAAACCAGTGGAGGGGGAAAAGACACTGGGGTCGAAGTTTATGTAACCATGCCCTAACTTACGCCTTAAAGTCTCCTGATGACGTGATGCTGGTTACCTTGCTGACAAGCTCTTTCACCTGAGTTTGGAGGATTCTGTCTAGAAAATCATTCCATGTGCAGGAAAGAACGGCTTCTGGTGATGCAGGCGTCACCAGTTGGCCAGTGACTTGATTCTGGCTCCTGAGGTGACATAATTGGTTCGGACACTTCTGAGCTGGAGAGAGGTGTTTCTTCATGGGGCTCACAACGATTCTTCATGAGCACACTTAACGATTCTTCATGAGCACCAGCTACACGATTCTCTATCGAGTCTTCACTGAGGTTCTCCTGAGACATGGAGACTTGGAAAAGCTGGGAAGTAGGGATGGGCGCCAGGGAGTGGAGAACACAAAAAGAATCAGTAATCTGAGAAAGCGCAGGCCCCTCTCTAGTGGGCACCCCGCAGGCCCCTTTGCCGGCTCGCCCACCTCCGCCTGGCCCCTTTGGCAGGAACCTCTCCCCTTCCTGCTTGTGCCCACACGCTTCCCTTCGTGTGGCCACCTCATCCCTGCCCTGTCCCCTTTCCAGAGCACCCAGTGCCTCCTGACCTTGAAGTCCCTGCTCAGGTTGTGTCCGACTCTTTGTGACCCCATGGACTGTAGCCCCCTGGCTCCTCTGTCCACGGTTTTCCCGGCAAGAAGACCGGACTGGGTTGCCATTTCCTCCTCCAGGGGATCTTCCAGACCCAAGGACTGAACTCAAGTCTCTTGCACCTCCTGCACTGCAGGCAGATTCTTTAGCACTGAGCCGCCGGGGAAGCTCAAATGCTGCTTCCTAAACGAGGGAAACTCCCCGTCTGTGCCCCCAGCAGCCCCTAGTAACAACCCCTGGCATCCTTCTCACCCAGCCCAGGATACCCACATCTCTAACAACAGCCATCTCGAGGCAGCCACGGCCAGTTAGTTGGTAGGAGTTGCCGGGACCGTCACCACGCCTGGCCTTCCTGGTCTCTCCCAAGGCAGCTTACTCGCTGGATAAATGAATGCCTGTCCATGAGCTCACTCACTCACTCGTCCAGTCGTGAATAACTAGAGGAATGAGAACCGTAGCTCCAGTTTGTCCCCTGACTTCCTCTCAGCCCCCCACATCTCCCGTCTGTCCTGGGGCTTGGGGGCTAGGCAGGGGATGGCAGGACGGCCACTAGCTGTCCTGGGCAGGCTCGGGTGTCCTGGCGGAGGAGGCAGACGTGGCAGGAGTAAGGATGCTGGTCCATCCGAGCGGCACAGACACCCCCAGGCCTGGAGCCCGAGACACAGGAGGGTGAGGGCCCCGCCCGACTCCTGGTCCCCCTTCCAGGCCTCCCATCCCTGGGCCCACCCTGTCCTGAAACGACTGTTTTTGACCATCCACTTCCATCCTGTGAGACAGATAAGGTCTTTTTACCCCAATTTTCTTCCCATTTCTCCCCTCCCCTCAAGCAAAGAACAGTCCTCTGTTTCTGGCGTGCTTCTCTTTCCTGCTGAAATGCCATCCACTGACTTGTATTGATGTTGGAAAGTGAAAAGTGTGAGTCACTCAGTCGTGTCCAACTGTTTTGCGACCCTATGGACTGCAGCCCACCAGGCTCCTCTGTCCATGGAATTGTCCAGGCAAGAATACTGGAGTGGGTTGCCACTCCCTTCTCCAGGGGATCGTCCCCACCTGGGGACTGAACCTGGGTCTCCTTCATTGCAGGCAGAGTCTTTGCTGTCTGAGCACCAGGGAAACTTTGTTTACCTGAGCCATATGTTTGACTTTTAGCCAAGTATTATAGGAGCAGGCATTAGCTCAAGGACTCTATAAGTTAAAAATACTTGATAGTTCAGTTATTTGGTAATAAAATTGAGCATTCACTGGTGCTAAAAGTCAATGCATTATTTCAAAATTTATGAAAATTTTGTTCACTATATACTTTCATTTAGCCCTGCTTGCCTTCTTTCTGTTCTAATGGGGCTCATTTTGGAAAAGGTTTCGTTTATAAGCCATTCTAAGTAATTTTCAAGCATGATTCAGAATGGAACTATTAAATCCTGCTTCCCTTCCCGTATCATCATAGACCCAGTTTCTCCCAAATGCCTGAAACAGATCTTGCATTTCCATAAAAAGGAAAGTCACATGAGAAGCATATGGGTTAAATATAAAATATGTTTTTAAAAAATTCCAGAAGAACCCAATATAGCTTGGGTAATTTGAGTGTATTTGTGTATATTTTTAGTTCTTTTCCTTGGAAGAAAATCTACATGACAATTAGGTGATAATATTTGCTATAGTTCTTGTGATTTAATATTCATACATCATGCATTTTAAACAACATAATAAGCCTTTGAGGAGACAAGTGTGCATTACCTTGCTTTAAAATGTAAATTCTGTCAGGGGTTGGGTTCTTACAAGGAAGCTTATTCTCTCTGCCTGAGAAATAGTGATTCCATGGAGCTTGCTATGCAAGACAGGGGGTTCACAAAGTATAGAATCTTTCTGGTCGTGATAAGACTCTTCATTTCTTCATTGTTTCTGTTGACTTAAAATGCTATTTTTAACTTTCTCAAGTGACCTGAAATCTTTTCTAGCTAAGTCACATTAAATATTAACGTTAAGCCAACCAACCCATTTTAAATGTTAGAAACTTCAGATTTTCCAATTCAATGAACGCCCTCAAGACTTCCCTGGGTAGTCCAGTGGTTAAGACTCCATGCTTCCAATGCAGGGGGCTGGGGCTCAGTCCCTGGTCAGGGAGCTGCGCACCACACGCCACAACAAAGACCAGGTGCAGCCAAGTAAATAAATAAACACCCAGAAAATAAAAAAGCCAGAGCTCTCATGTCATGCTGGTTTTCAAAGCATCCTTTTAGATCGCCTTCACATAGAGGTCTAACAATCGCCTTGTGTTAAGAGACATATTAAGACTGTTCTGACATCCTGAAGGTTGTATTTTTATCAGTGATATCAGAGGTATGAGAGCTGGACCATAAAGAAGGCTGAGCGCCAAAGAATTGATGCTTTTGAATTGTGGTGCTGGAAAAGACTCTGGAGAGTCCCTTGGACAGCAAGGAGATCAAACCAGTCAATCCTAAAGGAAATCCAACCCTGACTGGAAGGACTGATGCTGAAAGTGAAGCTCCAATACTTTGGTCGCCTGATGTGAAGAGCCAACTCACTGGAAAAGACCCTGATGCTGGGAGAGATTGAGAGCAAGAGGAGAAGGGGACGACGGAGGAGGAGATGTTGGACGCCATCGTCGGCTCAAGATGGATTTGAGCAAACTGGGCGACAATGGAGAACAGAAGAGCCTGGCGTGCTGCAGTCCATGGGGTTGCAAAGAGTTGGAAGTGACTTAGCAACTGAACGACAGAGTCAGAGGTTTGCATTACCAGATGCTGGCCAAGTTTGGCTTCCCTGGTGGCTCAGACAGTAAAGAATCTGTCTGTAAAGTGGGAGCCCCCGGTTCGATCCCTGGGTTGGGAAGATCCCCTGGGGAAGGGAATGGCAACCCACTCCAGTATTCTTGCCTGGAGAATTCCATAGACAGAGGAGCCTGGAGGCTTACAGTCCATGGGGTCGCTGAGAGTTGGAACCGGATGAGCAATTAATGCTTACCTTCTTACTTCCTCACAGAAATCCTAGGGGCACATTCCTCACCCAGGACCACACAGCGAGTCAGCAATGAAACCACAACTCACACAGCTGATTCTGAAGCCTGTGCCTTGAACCATGGCACTGTCTCCCTATAAATCAGTGCCAGTGATCCTGTTTCCATTTGTTTATCGTGCACTGGAGAATCCTCAGTGAGCCACAGAATACACACAAACTTGGGCCGGGATTGCTGGCTACTCAGGCTGAGCGAGGGGCGGTGGCCAGGCCAGGCCAGGCCCAGAAGTGTCCGTGGGGAGAGATGCTAGTGTCTGTGCAAAGAGGTGATGGCTCCCCTGGCCTGAGTCCCCTCTGTTGCAGTTACTGCTGCTTTGGTGAGGAAAGCTCTTTCTTCCACATCCTCCAACCTCATCCTGTTTTGCAAGTAAAATAAAATAAACGCCAGGGGCAGCTTTGATTGGGGAAAAGCTGGCAGAAAGGCAGCTTCAGACAGTGAGGAAGAGGGACGTGACTGGCCTGGTTTAGCTTGTATTCCCAGAGGTCTGTGGCTTGTTCGTGTGTGCTCAGCTGCTCCGGTCGAGTTCCGCTCTTTGTGACCCCATGGACTGTAGCCTACCAGGCTCCTTTGTCCGTGGGATTTCCCGGGCCCCTCCTCCAGGGGATCTTCCTGACCCAGGGATCAAACCCACGTCTCCTGCTACTCTTGCACTGCAGGTGGATTCTTTACCTGCTGAGCCACCGAGGATACCCCTGTGGACAGCTGGGGCCTATAAAGACCTCGAGTCTTCCTAAGGCCTCTTGGACAAGCCTCATGCACCCCCTTCCTTCTTCACAGTCCCCCCTTACCAGCCAGAACATCCTGCCGTGTCCTTGGTTCTCAGTGGAGAGAGCTACCCCTCCCAGGGCCTGCGCCAACTGCAGAAACCATGCAGCCATGGGGCACCCACCGTGTGGACGTGCAGCCCTACCGCCTCGCCGCCCCAGGCCTCGGCCTGTCAGGTCCATTCGCACGACCATGTAAAACGCACTGAATGGTGGAAAGCAGATCTTAGGGAATGATTAGTTGTAGGCAAGGACAATTCTGGACTGAGGCATAACATAAGATAAGGATATCACCAACTCACTCAAAACCTTGCCCTACTCTCGGACTTCCTTGGTGGCCCAATGGTTAAGACTCTGAGTTTCCAGTGCAGGCGCCGCAGGTTCAATCCCTGGTCCGAGAACTAAGACCCCATATGCTGCTCGGTCCAGCCAGAGAGAGAAAGAGGCCTTGACCTTCTCTCGTGCTACACCCAGCTCACAGCTGACCTGCAGGATGAAAACCGAGGCCGTGGGAGAATCCGCGTAGAAGTACTCAGATGAGTGTTCAAACCAGAGATGGTTAGAACAATGGACCACTTCAGCCAAGAAAACAAAAGTTGGTTAGATATCTAGAGGTAAGTGCCCTTTCAGTCTTCAAGATCAGTTGAAATCCTTCAACAGTGGAAAACAGCATGACTGCTCGAGACCTTTCCCGGTTGGGAAGCGTCACGAGCACAGCTGTTAGGTTCTGGGAGTAGTAATGCCAGCCTTGCACCTGTGAAAAATTCTTTGTTATTTCCCAAGCGTTTTGCAAGCCGCCACCTCATCCGACCCTACGCCATCCTGCCAGGTATTCACGCAATCCTGTGTTCATTCATTTCACATTTATCATATGCCTGCTCTGGCGGCTGCACCTGCCGGGCTAGATGGGCTTGAATGCTGATGCTCGTTTCATGAAGGAGCAGACCACACTGTAGGTGGTTTGTCCGATTCCACAGCGAGTCGAGGCCAAGCCTGGGGAGGACCAGGGCTTTCAGAGCCTGTCTGCTCCTCCGTCCCAGCCCCGTTTCTGGCCCTCCTGGACTCGGGCAGCCACTGAAACCAGCGCCCCGCTAGTCACCGTCATGCGCTTTCTGCTCTTCAGGGAGTGAGACACCACTCTAGGCAGCCAAAATCTTTTTGCTATTGAAGTTGAGACGGTGGAGACTAGCACGCCATTGAAGCTAGTAGATTACTTGCAGGTGAGTCTGCCTGTGACAAGGCTGGGAAAGAAGGGTGTTAGTTTTCATTGCTGAAGCCACGTCAGTCAGTCCAGGGGGGAAAGAAACAAGCCTGGGGCGCTCAGGTGCAGAGTAAGGGCAGGCTGGTGTGATAATGCCGCCCGTCTGGCGTAGCGGGGACGCGCAGTGAGGTCTGGACACGGGCGTTGCACCACCGTTACTGCTTCCCCAGTGGCACTGGTGGTAAAGAACCTTCAGGAGACATGAGGGGCGAGGGTTCGATCCCTGGGTCGGGAAGATCCCCTGGAGGAGAGCATGGCAACCCACTCTAGTATTCTTGCCTGGAGAATCCCATGGACAGGAGCCTGGAGGGCTACAGTCCACGGGGTCGTGAAGAGTCGCACTCAACTGAGCACACAGTCACATCACTGTTATCACTGCAATAGTGACCCAGCTTAATCTCAATCTAGCTGCCCTTTAGCACAGAGGAACCCGCATTCTCCTAGCCTCTGCAGAGGGAGCTGATGGGAGCCGACAGCACGCTGACGGATGACTCACAGCTAGTGGGTCCCTCTAGGCTGCAACGCCTAGGACCTGCGGCTCCTCCCCAGTGAGTGGCCAGGCTTACTAAAATCCATGGGTCATCCCAGTCCCATGAGTGTGAGCTGATCCTGTTGTAATTTTAAACTTTAACTGAACATTAACTGGTTTAAAAAAATGAATTTGATAAGCATGAGAATTATTTCTATGAAAATGATGAAGTGCTTCAGGACAATTCAAAGTATGAGCTGCTAAAATCCTTTTGCTATTGAAGGTGGGATTGGTGAGACTATCCAAGATTGGGGGGATAAAACTCTAGAAGGATTCTGCACTTAGACCACTTGGCAGCTGACTGAGTGCTCATTGTACTTTTTAAAATATAACCTAAATTTTTTAAAATATTTATTTGGCTGCTCTGGGTCTTGTCTGCAGCACGTGGGATCTTTAGCTGGGGCCTGCGAACCCTTAGTTGTGCAGCCCGTGGGATCTAGTTCCCTAGCCTGGGATAAAACCTGAGCTCCCCGCATTGGGAGTGCGGAGTCTTAGCCACTGGACCGCCAGGGAAGTCCGCTCCTTTCACTTTAAATGAACCAAAACAAGATCAGAAGCAAACCCTTCCGGGAATCATTGATAAGTGAGCAGACCTTTTCTCAAAGGGACAAGTCTCAGTAATTCTCCATCGGAAAGTGGGTGTTGAAAGTTTTACAGCAAGTGACGTGTGACTTGAACACCAAGGAAACATATCATATAATCTGTGTTTTAGGAGCACTGGTGGATAGCCTCTGCAACTCTAGAGTTTTTAAAAACTTAAGTTCTTTCTCAATAGAGAAAATTAGATCGGCAGACAGGTCTGCAATATTGAAACATGTCCAATTTTTAAAATGTTACCTCCCCAAAGAGTGACACTAAGTTAGAGCATCAGGGAGGGGGAGAACACAGAGCAGGACTTCTGAGGGCTGCCTGTCACCAGCTGTCAAGTTTCCAGAGCCCAGGGAAATGAAACTATGAAGCCCCTTGTGCAAATCTTAGTAAGAGCTTCAAGATGCTGGCAGCAACATTAAACAAGGCTGGGGCCCTTCTGAGCACAGGGTCCTGGGTGCCTGTGCTGGTCACATGCCCGTGAACATGGCTCCATTGCCACTGACTGCTACTGGCAAGTAAGTAGAACTTCGTTAAGAAGTCTCGTTTGTACCAGTTTATTACTCATAAAAAGTCAGTGTGAATGGAACAGACTTGGACTTGATCAAAGATGGTCTTTATCATTAATTGTACTTCTGACAAGGAAATACATGAAGAATAAAATTGAGACTCTCATACTCTTTCTAGGTAGCTGGTCTTTACATCCTAATTGTCAGGAATTTAAAGGTTTTTTTTTTTTTTTTTTTTTTTGGTCCTCTCCCCTCTACTTTACCTCCCCCTCCCAAGAATAATATTCTTGATCCAATCTATGGATCAAAGAATTCTGAAATGTTTAAATATATCTCTCATGCAAAAGGGTTTGAGTTCTATTTTGGAAAAAATTAGAAAATAAAAATATAGACCCCTAAATAGAGTAAATCAAAGGTATGTTGGCCATGAGGCAAAGGCATGGAATGAAATTCTTAAGAAGAAAAGTTTAACAAAATCTTGACATGTAAGAGGATGGTTTAAAAAATTGTTTTTCAATCTGAGTTCAGACAAACTGAAGATTCTGACAAGGAATAAGGTTTAACAGCAATGGAGTCATGATGACGATTTGTTGGAAAACAAAACTTTAAAGGATGGAGAAATTATATATATCATGACAAAAACAGATAAATCAATACAAAGAGGATGAAGAGGATATTTAATTCAAGACCATAAATCAGTCATACTGTGGTGAGCATTGCCCTGTGTGTAGGTTTATAATTTTGAAAAATGACAGAATCAGCAGTCGATGTTGAAATAATAAAAAGCTGGAAGAAATATACCAAGAAAACAAAAATCACACTTTAAAGCCACTTACAATTGCTGCTCTTATTAAATAAACATAGTATCTTTTATCTTTTATTGTTAAACATGGTATATTTTAAATTGGAATGGAATGTTTATGGTATACACATATCGCTTTTGGTTTCTCACTTTGACTTTTGTGTTAAACTAACTAGTGATCCCTCAACTAGGAAGACTTCTCCTACTTATGGTCACTCATTCTGCTGCTACTGTGGCAGGGGCTCTTGTGTCAGGCTTGGCTGGTTGCTGAGTTACTTGAAAAAGTCATTTACAAGTTCATATCTTAAACATCTTTAACTTAAAACATATAACTTACAGTCACACATTGACTTTTTTTAGTACAGGGACATATGTGTTGGTTGGTTATAGTTTCCTGAGCCTTTTTCACATTAACCACACCACCATAATTCCCAATTTCTGTTTCTTTAGTGGGGAATGAGAAATTGTAGATCTCTGCAGAACAAATTTGAGTGTAAACTCCTTCTGCACTTTTAAAGACCCCTTTTCTTTTTTTCTTTTAACAGAGGCCTTGGCCAGTTCAGCAGCTTGTTGATGTCTTTTGTGTTTAGTGGCTCACATTTATTTGGGTCATTGCAAAGCATTCACTTTAGTTTTCTTAGAAACATTTGCTTTTTTTCACACTTACATTTCACAACTTTACACAAAGCAGGTTCAGTTCCAGACCACCACAATAAAGCACACATCACATGAACCTCTTGGTTTCCCAGTGCGTATGAAGTTGTGTTTACACCATACACTGTCTATTAAGCGTGATAGCATGTCTAAAAACCAATGTAGATGCCTTAAAAATACTTTACTGCCAAGAACTGCTGACATTATCTGACATCGCGGGGTTGCCACAAACCTTCAATTTATACAAAACCCAGTGTGTTCAAAGCACAATAAACTCAAGCAAGAAAACAAGGTATGCTATGCTTGTATTTAATTAAATTTCATGAGTTCAACTGATTAAAAACAGACCTGAGAACTTGGTAACTGGTGGGAGCAGAAAGACATCGGCATACTGGAGAGTAGACCCCTAGCTTAGGGTGTGCTGGGTTATAAGAACATCTGTATACTTTTTAATTTTTATTTCATATTGGAGTTTAATTTACAATGTTTTAGTTTCAGGTGGACAGCAAAGTGATTCAGTTATATGCATACCTATTCTTTTTCAAATTCTTTTCCCATTTAGGTTATTACAGAATATTGAGTAGAGTTCCTACAAAGACAGTAGGTCTTTGTAGGTTGTTTTAAATACAGCAGTATCATATATCAATTCCAAGCTCCCAACTCATGCCCTCTTTCATTTCTCCCCTTTGGTAACTATAAGTTGTTTTCTGTGCGTCTGCTTCTGTCTGTACATAGGTTCATTTGTTTTGTTCTTTTAAGATCCCTCCTATAAGTGGTGTCATGTATTTGTCTTTCTCTGTCTGATTTGCTTACTATGATCATCTCTAGGTCCATCCATGTTGCTGCAGATCACATCATTTCATCTTTCCGAATGGCTGAGTAATACGCCGCTGTATATATGTCCCACTTTCTTTATTCATTCCTCTGTTGGTGGACATGTAGGTTGCTCCCATGTTTTGGTTATTGTAAACAGCACTGCAGTGAACACTGGGCTGCGTTATCCTTTCAAATTACACTTTTCTCTGGATATTTGCCCAGGAGTGGGATTGCTAGGTCATTTTTTAGAGGGAATGGAGAACGTGTTGGTGAGTGGAATACTAGCTGGCCTTGCCTAAGTTGCTTGGGGAATTAATAAATAAATCCCCGCCAACACCCACCTAGGGGCACACCCAACACAGCTACCTACGGGAAAAACAGCAGGAGTTATAAATCCTCAATTATGACTTCCAATTTGTGGCTCATATTTGAAATCTGTTTTCACTGAAATCCCTGTAGTGGGCCACAGGGCCTGTCTCAGCATCTCTGCAGGTGCCCTTTGGGTGGACGGAAGGCTCCTGGTTGTTTCTTCAGTCAGACCATCCAAAATATGCCCTCCATATTGGAGGAAGTCTCTTCGTGGAGAGTAATGACAAAAACAGTTTTACTTGTGAAAAGTTTTATTAAGCTTTGTCATAACAGAGAAGGAACAAAAGATGAAGTTAATAGTGAGGCACTGTTTGGCTGCTCACCTTCGCTGGTCAGAGTGAGATTCTGCTTGCGTTGCTGATGTTTGGGGCTTTTCTGCTTCTGCTTGGTATCTGGCACTGATTTTTGCCCGGGGTCATTTCTAGAGCAATCAGTCTTTAAAACAGGAGAATAAGAGGCGGCAGTTGTCCTAACATTGATGAACTTTCTATTTGGTTTTCAAAAAGCCCACTAATTAAAGACTGGCTAAATCCAGTCACCCACAAAAGGTCTTGATAGAACACCCTGGGGACAAAACAACCCCCCACCTCAGGGTTCAGAAGGGAACAGTGATTTGTAAGATTGTTTTTGAGGTTTTTTTTTCTTCTTTTCATGTTAGTCTTATGAATCTCGTTCTCTAGGAGTTAAAAAAAATGTTAAGGAAGTTCATTTCGACTAGATACTGGGCCCACGTGGCCGCAGGGCCATCCAGGGCTGAGCTCAGGGGCCTCTCCAGGGAGGGGAAAAAGACGGGAGTCCGCTGAGCGAGGAGGCTGGGCTGAGTGGGCCCCAGGTCGGCTCCAGCCTCTGCGTCTTTGCTGACACGCGGACCCCCGCTGCGCCCTCGGCGTGTCTGCGGCGCACCAGTCACACGCGCGCGCCCGTCGGCACTCCCGAACCATCTGAGGGTCTGCGAGCCTGCCCGCGTGTCGCCCATGCGGCCAGCGACGAGGCCGAGGCGTCTCCTTCGCGCCCTTCCTCCCCTGGTCAGGCCGGGTGAGGCGACGGAGCCCGTCCGGAGCCGGGGTGGGTCCCCCGGCCTCCCGCCCAGATCCTGACTCACCGCGCTTCCCTCTTGCTCTCCCCTGCAGGCAGTGTGACTGGAAACAGTAACTCCACGTTTATTTCCAGCGGGCAGGTGATGAACTTCAAGGGCGACATCATCGTGGTCTACGTCAGTCAGAACTCGCAGGAGGGCCCGGCGGGGCCGGGCGGCGGCGCGGGGGAGCCGGCGGGACGCCCGGTGCAGGAGGAGAGCCCGCCGAGCCGCGACTCGTTCGCCGGCCTCGGGCCGCGCTTCCCGGACGCGTGCCCCGGCCTCGGCGTGGGCCCAGGACTGCAGGAGCGCGGCGCCCCGGCGCCCGACAAGGCCTCGCGGCCGGTGCAGGAGCAGGGGGCGGCCGAGACGCGGCGCTGAGCTGGGAGCACCCTCCGCAGTTCTCGGCGCCGCTCGGGGCCGCGGGGCCTCCGCACGCGCGCCACGCACGTCGGGAGCCGCGTCGCCGCCTGGCGGCGGGGCGGGGCGGGGCGGGGCCGGGGGCGTGGTCTCTGGTGGGCGGGGCCATTGTCCAGCGTCTGCGCCTTCACGCCCCTGCACAGCTGCGTGAAATGACTCGGCGTCCTTCGTCCATCTGCTTAGATGGGATCGAGGACTTGGGAGGGGGGGAAATGTACGTTTGTTGTTACTACTCTGGCGTCCACAGTCAAGTGTCAGTGCATTGCACAGGTACACGTTGCTGTCTTCAGTCGCTCCACTTTTTACCTCTTTTTCTAGTTTTTCTTCTCCTTTGACCTCCCATTATGAGCTCATCAGTAGTTCGCCTCTCCGTGGCCTCTGTTTCTACGGCTGCCCGTTCCATTTGGGTCTGTACCCCCGCCCTTTCTCCATATTTTATATTTGTGTCTCACTGTCTTTCATGACGTTTTTCTTGATACTGTCTCCTCACCCCACCCCGTTTCTTTTTACTATTTAACGATTTTCTTGAAAATTCTGCGGGTGACAGTCTTCTTTATATTTCCTTCACCCCTTCTCACAAGCAGGTGTCTGTAGTGATGGAAGGGGAGGGGGCGAGGAGTCTGTATTAAGCACTTTGGGAAAAGGCTATAGAAATGTGAAACCTGGCGGGAAGCTTGGGAAACAAGAGGAGAGACTTTGAGCTTTTGAAAACTTTTCTGAGTTCTTAGTTTTCTCAAGGAAGGGAGAATCCCCCTGAATATTTTTAGGTGTGTGTCAACTTCTAGGCAGCCCAAAGCTGCAATTTGTGTCTTTCTCCTTTAATCCATCTCAAAATGGTTCATCCCCATCCATGCGGAGATGAATGTGCATCCCCATCCCGACAGAGACAGCAGAACTCGGGTATCTAAATGTCTAAAAATCTCCACGTTGCTGCACTCGGCTTTCTCATTTCTCAAGAATGGGGAAAACGTGGAATGAGTAGGATATGGGATGATGGCCTGCACACTCAGTGGAAAAAAAAAAAGGTGCTGGGAAAGTTCAAGAAAGGAAGAATAAAGATGTTAATATGCATTGTTTCTTTCTAAACAAGAATAGCATGAATGTGTTTAAGCGATAGGCCCCATTTTCTTCCTAATGTGTGTCTGTGGTTTAGCCTTGTAAAAGTGGAAAACATTCCTGTTATTTTCCATGCATCTGAATTAAAAACCAAATCCTTATATTGTGAACTTAAGAAATTTTATCATAGAGATGCTCTTAGCATCAGTGCCCTTGTGAGGAACATACAGTGTGAGCAAGTTGAAAGGAGTTACCCCGCGGATTTCATCTATTGTGGCCAGTTAGCATTTGTTTTCCTCAGGTACTGAAGTTACAATGCCTGGGCACATTAAAATTGATTTTGTGGATCTGGTAGGTTTTGAAAGTGCTAATAGTAGTCACTGTCCAGACTTGAATCACCTCAAACAGGGGTTTCTCCCTGTTGGTTGCAGGTCTGTTGGAAATGCTAGAATAGTAGCTGTCAATTATTATTTTTAACGGAGAAGCAGAGGTGGCTCTATAATTTCTGTGGCTCCTTAGCAGACATGAAAAGTGGCAGGAAATAAGCTTATTGCCAGAATGATCCTTTGGTGAGAATTTACTGTCTGCACTGCCCTTTTAGATAACATCCATCCAAAGACAGGTGTTATAGAAATGGAAGTAACTATTATGCCTTTTGTCATATCACAGTTCACTGAGGAGAAGGTAGAGCTGAGGACCCAAGTTTCCACTGTGACTGTCACACCTCACTGATACTTTACCTTTCTCTGCTTCCTTTTTTTAAAGTTTTCCTACAAAAAGGCACTAATGGTCATTTTTGACACTTTCCCTACTTGGAAATAACAAAAGAATGCTACAGTGAATGTTAAAGTTTCTTGAGCTCCTTAAATAAAAGGTGCTAAAAAACACGTAAGAATCTGCTTTCAGAAGAAGCTAGTATTCTGTTCCCATGCTGATCCCTGCTAATTCTATATTGATCCAAAGACAGTTAAATGATGGAAGATGGATAGCAAATATAGCTCTGTGTCTGTGTAGTAGAGAGTTGGGTATGACAGATGTAAACAGGATGAAATGAAGACAGTAATGAAAAACTGGGGAATGTGATAAAGAGATTATTAAACTTATATTTGACAACACACTTTTTTTCATGGCTTGTTTAAACAAATCTTTTTGTGAAATACTGACCTGACTTCTTTCTGATCTCTGTGGCGTGCCGTGGTGTATCACATGTTGGTTGTATTGTGTCATTGGCGGAAACCTTGGCAAGAGCTGGGACATGAAGTGCCTTGTTTTAATAATATAGCCACCGTAGATCTCCCCAGTCAAATTCTTTAAAGTGCGGGTTGCTGTGTGGTGGAGGGGGTGAAGGGAAATGGAGTCTGGTGTTTTCCACCCCCACCTAGTTCAATTCTCAGAAATAGAAAGAATTAATTTCTTCGCTCTCCTTGTAAGGAAAAGAGCAGTTTGAGTGTGAGATATTGGGACCTTCATAGGGCAAGAAGAGAGAGGGCTCTGCATGTGTAACGAGGTACCCTAAAACTCAGTGGTTTAAAACAACCACCATTGACTTAGCTCCCACCTCTGGGTTGGCTCAACTTGGTTGGTTCACTAGGCTGGGGTGAGCCTGGCTGGACTTGCTGAGCCATGTGCAGATTGCTGGCTGGTTGGCTGGGGGCTGGCCGGCTGGATGCTGGACTGAACCCGCTCCCTGCGGTCCCCTCATTCTCCCAGCAGGCTGCCCTGGCCTGCCTGTCCTGGTGATGGCTGAGTTCCCAGAGAGCAAGCAAAACCGTCCCATGCTTTTGAGACCTAAGCTTGAACTGGCAGGCTGACACTACTGCCTCATTCTTTGAGCAGAGCAAGACACGGGCAGGACCGCTCAGATTGAAGGGGAGGGCACGCAGAGCTGCAGGGAACCCTGGGGGATTGGTAGACAGCAAAGGGGGCGTGGGGCCCTTTTGCCATCTCTCTACCACAGGCACGTTGTTGGTTATCAGATGATGTGGGGAGGGTGCGTCGGGAGCCGGGGAGGAACATTTCCCAGCCCTGATCAGGGCTTCCTTCTCCGGCGAGCAGGTTCCCTTGCTGCAGACGACAGAGAATTCCTGCAAGTGAGAGACTTGCATTCGTATTTCAGTATGAAATTCCTTCCAAAGCCAGGTGCCCGTGATGACCGCACTGGGTCTACAGTACTGTTGCATGCCATTGGCACAGATCGTGGAAAAGTGATAATTTATAGAACCAGGGAAATTGGTGAGATCTTTGGGTAGAGGAACCTGTTCACAAACAGATAAACGATGTTGTGTTCACTGTTCAGGCTGATGTAATGAACAGACTCTTGATGGCGAGGTGCTGGGCAGAAGGGTGACCTGAGGCACAGTGCTGCTCGGGTGGAAGAGGTATAATTTTGAAGTTTTTTCTCTTTGACAGTCTCTGATGGCATGTGACTCCCTTTGGCCATCTGCTTTGGGGGGCTCTGGGTATGAGCTGCATAACGTCCTTTTGTGAGAAAGGATAAATCATTCAAAGGTCCAAACGTTTGGTTGGTGAGTCTGAGTCATTTCTATTCAGTGTGCTTTTGATGCTTGGGCCACGAGCATCCCTGGAAAAGAGGGTGAGGATAACTAGAGGGTCCCAGGGAGTCCAGGGGTGTTCTAGATTGCTGGGGAGGACTGTAAACATTGCTCTGCTGCAGTGCTGGGAAGGGGTTGTCTGTGCAGTTTCTGACTCCCCAGGGCTATGCTGGTGAACGGACCACCTTGCACCTACTGCAGCCTTGCTGAAAACAGGTGGGGGTTGGGGGCCTGAAACTGGGCCTTGGTGGAGCCAGCAGGTGGCACAAGCATGGCAGGTGGTATCACAGGAAGGAATCAGCAAAGGTGCCGGGCGGGGGGGCACGGAGGCTGGAAAGCCTGGACCAGCACTTGCTGGTGGCCCCTGCTGAGGAACTGCCTCCCTTGGTGGAACAGCCCCATGTGGCCCGAGGGTTGAAGCGTATGGAGGGACCCCTAAGGGATTCTGATGCGGCCTCTGCGACTCGCTGCACCGTGGTCTCTCACAGCTCCTGGGAGTCTGATTTTATGTCTGTCTGTCTGTCCACCTCACCACTCCGGTTATCTTGACCCCAGGGTGAGGTTGACACTCATGCTTAGCCAGTATCTCTTCTCCCCATTCCCTTAGTGTTAATAAAAATAGCATGTACACTTTCCAAAAAAAAAATCTTCATTGAAGAATAAGATGTCTAATAGCATCAAAGTTAAAAAGCCAAATTCCAGGTCTGATCTGGTAACTTCATTCCACCCCGAGGGGCTGATGAAGTTACCCTCCTCCCGTATCTGATGGGACAAGGAGAAGGTTTGCAATCAGACCTGGAGTCAAAACTCAGCCCCACCACCAGCTGACCTGCCTGTGCAGTCACTTCATTTCTGAGCCTTATTTCCACCTGGGTGAACGGAAGGAACATTAGTTTCTAGGGCTGCTGTGAGGGTGAAAAGGGGTGAGGAGCTTCCGGGCACCAGCGGCGCTCCTGAAGAGTCCCGGCAGTGGAGAGCCAACTTGTTCGTCACCCTCCCCTCTGCCTCTTACACCGTCCATTTCTGGACACAGAAGTGGTCTCGGGCATCATGTTTTCTTCCTGTCATACAGACCGCATGGCACCAAAAGCAGCTCTGCCGCCGCCCTCAGACACCTTCCTGCTCGCTGAAGCTAGCTCAGGGACGCGCCTTCTCCACAGGCAACTGACGAGACTGTCGTCGATCTGAAGGTGTCACCACCTGACGTCGCGCAGTGAGGGAGGTGGGCTGTGCCCTCGCGGCCCTGCCTCACGGGGCCGCACAGCTAGAACGGGCCTGGTGGGTCCCTCATGGCTCCGACACTTGGGCAGAGTGAAGGGCGCTGCAGTGTTGGTTGGAATGCCACATTTGTCTTTCTCCTAGAGTCCTGGCTTTCTCTCCCAGTGTGGGGAGGACAATAAACTGGCTGCCGGCACAGAAGAGGTCGTGATATAGGCCCAGACCCCTTTGGCCAGGAACTGGAGCCCAGCGAAATCTTTCACTGTGACCAAGGTGCTTGATTTCTCACAAGAAGGGGCAGCCCTGGAACAAGGCTACACGGACTGAAGAATCACAAGAAAAACTGCGTTCTTAGGCTGGGACTCCTATGAGGCACCTTAGTCCAGGCAGGGGCAGTGAGTCATCCCCGTGAAACGGAAAATCAGGCTCATTTTTACTGGCTTTTATGGCCTCTCTATTCCAATGGCAAAGAAACCTGAAAAAAGATGCATATTTCAAGCCCTTAGAAGAACTTCTCAAAAATACTTACTATATCATGGGAAAAAGCAAGTTTTTGTTTCCATCAGGCTTTTTGACTTTGTAATTTATATCCGCTACAGTTCCCTCTCTTTAGGTATACAGTTTTATGAGTTTTCACAAAAATATGTGGTTGCGTAACCGCTGCTGCAGTCAGGATGTAGGCTACATTCAGTGCCCCCTACAGCTCCCATTTCTCTTTGTGGTCAGTTTCCTCCTTACTTCCCTTCAGATTCCTGGTAATCACCATCTATTCTCTGTCTCTGTGCTGTTACCTTTTACAGAAAGTCGTCCAAATGGAATCGTACAGTAGGGAGCCATTTGAGTTTATCTTCTTTCGGCATAATACCCTTAAGAGCCATCTAAGTTGTTGGGTACATCGGTGATTAGTTCATTCTTCATTGCTGAGTAGTATTCCATTGTATGGATATACCACCATTTATTCACCTATACTTGTATTTTTTCCAGCTTGGGGCAATTACAGATAAAGTTGCTGTAATAATTTGAGTGGCCACATGCTTTCATTTCTCCTGGGTGAATACCCAGGCGTGGAATTGTGGGATCATAGTGAAAGTGAAAGTCGCTCAGTCGTGTCCAACTCTTTGTGACCCCATGGACTATACAGTCTATGGAATTCTCCAGGCCAGAATACTGGAACGGGTAACCTTTCCATTATCCAGGGGATCTTCTCAACCCAGGGATCGAACCCAAGTCTCCCTCATTGCAGGGGGATTCTTTACCAGCTGAGCCACAAGGGAAGCCCAAGAATACTGGAGTGGGTAGCCTATCCCTTCTGCAGGGGATCTTCCTGACCCAGGAATTGAACTGGGGTCTCCTGCATCGCAGGCGGATTGTGTACCGACTGAGCTATCAGGGAAGCCCGTGGGATCATATGGTGAATGTATATATTTAACGCTGTAAGAAGCTGTGAAATTGTTTCCTAAAGTGCCTGTACCGTTTTGCATCCCCAGCTGCTCCCTATCCGCACCAGCACTCATTAGTGTCAGTTGTTTGCTTAGTTTTAGCCATTCTAAAAGGTGTGATTGTGGCCTTAATTTAACCGACATTTGCAGCCCATGACTGAGCATCATCTCCTATGTTCATTTCGCCATCTCAATCTCTTATTTAGTGAAGTGTGTCTTCATATTTTTTGCCTATTTTTTAATCGGTTTATTTTCTCATTGTGTTTTGCAAATTCTTTATATATTCTGGATATGAGAATATACAGGATTTTAGGCCGTTTATTTCAGTGACAAAGAAACCATGGAAAAACACATATTTAAAGCTTTTAGAGCATTCTTTATTTACTATTAGTGAAAAAACAGACAATTTTTCATTTTATAATAAAATTAAGTTTCAGGATATATAAACCAGCAGCGGAGAAGGCAATGGCAACCCACTCCAGTGTTCTTGCCTGGAGAATCCCAGGGACGGGGAAGCCTGGTGGGCTGCCGTCTATGGGGTCACACAGAGTTGGACACGACTGAAGCGACTCAGCAGCAGCAGCAGCAGCAGCAGCAGCAGCAGCAGCATTTATTCAGAGTAAATGTATCTACAATAGGACCTCTTTTCACAGTGGGACTCCCAGTGGCAGGGCCCCGAGCTGTTGCTTGCTCTGTGGGCTGCTCTGGCCTCTGAGATGTTGTGGAATGCCACAGTCTGGCTTCTAGAGAGCACGTTCACCCATGAAAACTGTGAGTTTTGTGTTTTACTTGTTGGCATAAATGTCTTTATCTGGTTAGAAACATGGAATGTTTTCTATCAATATTTTCTGTTTTCATTATTTTATGTATTAATAATACTGTTGGGCTTCTCAGGTGGCTCAGCGGTAGAGAACCCACCTGCAATGCAGAAGACCCAAGACGCGGGTTCAGTCCCTGAGTCAGGAAGATCTCCTGGAGAAGGAAATGGCAACCCACTCCAGTACTCTTGCCTGGAAAATCCCATGGACAGAGGAGCCTGGCAGGCTCCCGTCTGTGGGTTTGCAAGAGTCATACACGACTTGGCAACTAAACCACAAAACAACAACAAAAATAATATGATAATAAAGAGGTGCTGGGAGAGGGAAACCATGAAAATAAACTCCAAATGCCACGATCACCGGTGTCTGGAAACAAGGGGAGCTGGTAGCCTTGAGGTAGATTTTGTTATCACGGGAAAGGTTGTTCAGTCACACGAAGGTAAGGCCAGTTGGTATCTGTTGGCTGGAGATTCATTATAACAGGATCCTTCGTGCCCTGACAAAATCGCTCCACGGTTGCCCTTGGTCTGCAGAGCTGGTGTTGGGGGACAGGGCAGGCTGGGCTGCATGGAGGCGCAGCACCCTCGGGAGCTTCGGGAAGGATTGGGGGCATCCATGAGAGGCCCAGTAGGAGAAAGGCGCCGAGGATTCCCAGTTGGGCTGGCACTGAAAAGCTGCTGCTGACTGGTGGACGCTCCCCAGGCTGGCCGCTTCCGCCTCGGCTATGGGGACAGTGGCTGAGCGTGAGCCAGGGAAGTGCAGCGTCATTCCTGAAGGCTCCCCTCCCCGCAGCAGCACACAAGCGTCTGCTGTAAATAAAGGGAGGGGCAACAGCAGTGACCACCGCCAGTCCTGTTACAGGAGGGCAAGAGTGTGGGCTGGGCCCAAGGGGAAGAGAGAGCCTCACCTCCCGTGGGCTGTAAACAACACTCGGGCAAACAGCTACTATTTGTTGAAAGTGAAAGTGTTAGTTGCTCAGTCGTGTCCAGTTCTTTGTGGCCCCATGGAGAGTGGCCCGCCAGGCTCCTCTGTCCATGGTGATTCTCCAGGCAAGAATGCTGCAGTGGGTTGCCCCACTCCAGTGGGGTTAGCTTCCCCACCCAGGGATTGAACTTGGACCTCCTGTATTGCAGGCAGATTGTTTACCATCTGAGGCACCTGGGGACCGTTGGTTGAAGCAGCCTGCAGAGTTCTTCACATATATGTTATCCCATTTAATCATCACAGCAGATACATCAAGTGACATTTGTTGTCTTTACAGAAGAGAGAATAGGGTCAGCGGGGTTAATGAACTTCACAAGCTCACAAAGCTGCTGTGTGGGTTTTGCACCTAAGTCCTAAGGCTTGCATGCCTACCCACTGTTAGACTTTGCAGATGGTGGTCATGATTGTATCCACCGTGTTTTGCTTCCACTAAAGTATCATGAGGTATTCTGTTTGGGGGCTATAGCAAAGTAGTGTACACTAGAGTTGAACTGATGTGGGTGGAATAAATCAATGATGGAAATTTTTTTTTAAGCCCCAAACCCTCTTAAAATCAAACTTAGAATCTCCCAGATTCAGTAGTGAGCCCTAAAACTTCGCATTAGACACTTTATATCCTAAGCATACAATCTGTTGGCCCTCTGTCCCCAAAGAGATTCCATTCTCTGAGTTAAGATGATGCTGGTCATCATCATCTTAATTATCATCTGGTTATTATTAGAACAAGAGTAGATTCACGTTCAATGCCAGAAGGATGAGTACCTCCACTCACGGCTGCTCCTGGACACTGGTCTGTACTTGCGTCTGCTGGGTGAAGGCTGCAGGGCTCTAGATTCCTTTCCATGACTGTGTATTCTTTAGAGCATTTATGATAAATAATGAAACAGCCTCCACAGCCTCCACATCCATTTACCAGTTGAGTGACATTTGGGGTATTTCCAGTTTGGGGTAATTATGAATAAAGCTGCTGTAAATCTTATATACAGGTTTTTGTGGGGACACAGTTTTCATTTCTCTTGACTGAATACCTAGGAGTGGGGTTGCTGGACTGCCTGGTAAGTGTGTGTTTGCAACACTGCCAAGCACTAGGGCCAGTTGCCCCAGTCCTCCTCACCAGCACTTGATAGTCACAAACTGACTCCAAATGCAGTTTAAAATAGTTACTGATGATGAGCAGAGTTTGTTTTGTTTTCTGAAAGCAAGGCTTCTGTGGGCTTTAGCTCTATCCAAAGAAGTTAATAATGAGATAAATTCTTCTGGGTAATTGCACTCTTAAATTATGGCTTTTCCCCTCTTATTATGTAATTAAAACTTTGCAGCCAACATCTTCAATACTGAAGCAGTAAGTAGGCTAGCAATTGATCCTGTGCTCAAGGGGCATTTTTAAACATTGAAATGAGGTTATATTTTCATTAAAAGGAAACTTCCAACTTCCTTAATGTTGTTTTGAAAAGAATGTGCAGATTCCTGTGCTCTGGGGGAAACCGAAACCAAAATGAGAACAACGGTAACCTCGGAGTGCTCTGGGTGCTCGTGTAGGAGACGGTGGACTTTTAAAGCTAGCTCTCTACAGGGTGCATGTGATTGTCTGCTTCCAGTTTAGAATGCATCCTGAGTTTGCCATCGTCTCCTGCAAGTCCACACTGCCGGCTCCAGCGCCCTGTACCCTCAGGGGGCCTTCTCCCTTCGCCCTCAGCCTGGCTCCATGCTGCGTGGCCTGTGACCCCCACCCACTCCCCACGTCCACTTCTCCCACCTCCACCCTGAGCAGAGGGAGGCACTAGAGCCATCTTGCTCTACCTAGAATCCAGGCTCCTCCACTTCCCCCAAAACAATCTGCAGGTTGGCGAAGACAGATTTTTACACTATCATAGAAGTCCTTTCATCTTGAGCTGCTCTTTTCAGGGGGCTTCCCAGGTGGCGCTAGTGGTAAAGAGCCTGTCTGCCAATGCAGGAGACAAGACACGGGTTCGATCCCTGGGTCAGGAAGATCCCCTAGAGGAGAGCATGGCAACCCACTCCAGTATTCTTGCCTGGAGAGTCCCATGGACAGAAGAGCCTGGCGGGCATAGGGTTGCAGAGTCGGACATGACTGAAGTGACTTAGCGCGCATGCACCCTTTTCCAGTACGGGATGTTTGTTTTACTTTGTACAAACGGACAATCAATGTATTTTTCCCAAAGGGAAAGAATCATCTGCCCCCAAAGATGACTTCTGGCCCCCAGCTGGAAGTCAGCACAATGGAGAACCACTGAAGCTTTGGAGTTTGGGGTCACTTCCCCCTCTAGTACATCAGGGACAAGAGAGGCCATTTTAGATGGAGACCTGAGTCTTTGACTTAGGGATCTGACTTCCCTGGTGGCTCAGATGGTAGAGCGTCTGTCTACAGTGTGGGAGACCTGGGTTCGATCCCTGGATCAGGAAGATCCCCTGGAGAAGGAAATGGCAATTCACTCCAGTACTGTTGCCTGGAAAACTGCATGAACAGAAGAGCCTGGTAGGCTACAGTCCACGGGGTCGCAAAGAGTCGGACACAACTGAGCAACTTCACTTACTTACTGGAAGAAAGACGTTTCCCATATAGGTGGGTCATCAGGGTGTTGTCCCCCTGCCCCCGAAAATATTGAAGTCTGTAAATGTGATCTTATTTGAGGAGTGGGAGGTTCCTGCCTCCTGCCTTAACTGCCGTGGACGGCGTTGCTCCCGAGAATTTAGAAGCCCGCACAGAACTACACAGATCAACCCCTGGGTAGTTCTGTCCTCGTCTTACCTTATCCCCACCTCCTTTTTTAAGACTTCTTTTTTAAAAAATGATTAATTTATGTATTTTTTAGCTGCACTGAGTCTGCTGCCACACAGGGACGTTCTCTGGTTGCCGCGCGTGGGTCTCCCTCCCCGTGGTGGCTCTTCCTGTTGGGAGCGCGGGCTCCGGAACACAGGCTCTGCAGTTGGGGCGCACGGGCTGAGCCTCTTCACCGCACGTGGAACCTTCCCAGACCAGGGGTCGAACCCGTGTCTCCTGCATGGGCAGGTGGGTTCTCATCCTCTGTGCCACCAGGAAAGGCCGTCTTTGCGCATCCTTGGTGGATAACCCATGCATGTGAGCTCACCTCCACTCCATAGACTTGTCATCAGCCACAGACAGCCCTCGTCACCCTCCAGCCCGCCAGTGCCTCCCAGATAAATCTCCCCCCAAATGCGGCCGCAGAGTTCTGCGCCTCTCAGGATTTGAAATAGTTTACCTCAGAAAGTCTTCATTCTATCTGTTGGTTGTTGTCTCAGCAGATGTTATATAAATATTTGATTATTAAAGATATTCTCAATTTGCATAAATCTTTATATCATGTTAAAGATGAGAAGGGAAGTGCTATAGTTACTGCAAGCTAATTGTACTAATTACTCAGAGCACGACGTGATCAGCGGTTCCAACTGAATGGAGAGAGAGAATGCCCTGGCGGCCCAGTGGGTAAGACTCCGAGGTGTCCTTAGATTCCGGATTCCCGTAGGTCAGAGAAGTAGGGTCCCACAAGACATGCAGGTGGCTAAAAATAAAGAAAGAGCAGAGAGAGGCCCTGAGTGCTGAGTACTGAGGATTCAGTGCGGAGTGCTGAGAATTCGGGGTGCACCAGGCGCCAGACATGGGGTGTTGTGAGGTGGGGAGCAGCTGCACCCTCGTCAATGAACTCAGGACCTGGGGGCGCAGCTGAGATGCCCGTGGTCCCAGCTCCCAGGCCAACCCCTCGGCATAGCTTCCAGCCCGTCACACAGAGGTCCCTGCGCCCAGCTAGACAGCTGGGCCGGCAGCCCCCAGATCCTGCGCTGGCCTCAGCTCAGAGGAGGTCGTCCAGAAGCTATCAGCTCTTTCCATATATTGCATTTGAGTTGTTTTTCAATTGCTCAGTCATGTCGAACTCTTTGTGACCCCATGGACTGCAGCACACCAGGCTTCCCTGTCCTTCACCATCTCCCAGAATTTGCTCAGATTCATGTCCGTTGAGTCAGTGATGTCATCCAACCATCTCATCCTCTGTCGTCCCCTTCTCCTGCCTTCAATCTTTCCCAGCATCAGGGTCTTTTCTGATGAGTCAGTTCTTCGCATCAGGTGGCCAAAGTATTGGAGCTTCAGCTTCAGTATCAGTCCTTCCAGTGAACATTCAGGATTGATTTCCTTTAGGATGGACTGGTTGGATCTCCTTGCAGTCCAAGGGACTCTCAAGAGTCTTCTCCAGCACCACAGTTCAAAAGCATCAATTCTTCGGCGCTCAGCCTTCTTTATCTTCCGACTCTCACATCCACACATGACTACCAGAAATACCATGACTTTTACTATCCAGACCTTTGTCAACAGAGCGATGTCTCTGCTTTTTAATATGCTGTTTAGGTTTGTCATGCCAGGAGGCTTGGCTCAGAGGTTAAAGTGTCTGCCTGCAATGCGGGAGACCTGGGTTCAATCCCTCCGTCAGGAAGATCCCCTGGAGAAGGAAATGGCAACCCACTCCAGTATTCTTGCCTGGAGAATCCCATGGACAGAGGAGCCTGGTGGGCTACAGTCCACAGGGTCGCAAAAAGTCGGACATGACTGAGTGACCTCACTGTAACTGTAGGTTTTTCGTAGCTTTTCTTCCAAGAATCAAGCGTCTTTTAATTTCACTGCTGCAGTCTCTGTCCCCAGTGATTTGGGAACCCAAGGAAATAAATTCTGTCACTGTTTCAATTTTGGTATTATGTCTCTAGTCCCTTTTATTCTATTACAGACTTTTTTTTTAATGCCATTGATTTGTTTGAAAATGGGTCATTTATCCTGTAGAATGTTGCACCTGCTGGTTTCATCCGATTCCTTCCACAAGCTGTCATTTAACTAGCTCTTCCTACTGCTTCTTCTGTAAAACAGTGTTTATATCAAGACTCACAATTAGATTCAGGTTCAGTTATTTCAGGCAAAAAGCTTCCTGGGTGTCAGGTCCTACTTGTTTCCTCTTGTCATGAGGTCCGTTTGTCTGACAGTCTCCCGTTTGCTAACGCCTGTGTCCTGGATGGAGCAGTGGATTCAACTGGCCTGATGATCACTCCATTAGAAAGTTCTATTTTTATTTTTGTTTTATGGGAGTGTTTTATTATTTTTTCATTCTAGTCAGCAACAAATATTCCAAAGGAGGTAAATACCTCGAAGAAGGAGTTTTACTTTTTCCTCTTTTTTGTATTTTCCTTTTCGCAACTCTGAAGTACTCTGTGATCTTTTTACTGTTTTTTTATTGAAGTGCAGTTGATGTACAACATTGTATGTTACAGGAGTGCAGTATAGTGACTCCTAATTCTTAGAGGTGATACTCCATGTATAGATTTTGTAACATCTTGGCCGTGTCCCCCATGCTGCACACTGTCCCCTTGTGGCTTGTTTTATCCCGGCCAGTCTGTTCCTCTTCTCCCCTCCCCCTGCGTCGCCCCTCCCTCCATCCTCTCTCCACTTTGATCTCTGTATCTGTGAGCCTGCTGCTTTTTGTTATGTTCACTGATCGGTTGCCTTTTTAGATCCCATACATAGGTGATATGACAGTATCTGCATTTTTCTGACTTAGTTCATTTTCATCCATGTGGTTGCAGATGGCAAGATTCCATTCTTTTTTGTGGCTGAGTAGTATCCCATTCTGCGCATATACCTGCTCCTTCTTTACCCATTCCTCTGTCACCCGGCACTTACGTTGCTCCCTGTTGTGGCAGTTGTAAACAAGGCTGCTGAGCACTGGGCCTGTGCACCTTTCCAAATCAGGGTCTTTGTGTGCACTGGGGCCTGTGCACCTTTCCAAATCAGGGTCTTTGTGTTTAGAAAGATTTTATCTTCATGAAGTTCTTTCCTAGGAGTGCCATCTCTCCCTTCCCCCAAAGGCTCACCTGATGGTTGCAGCCTCCACCAGTGAGTACTCTATTCACTCAAAGTGGTGAGATGGCAGATCCCAGGGTCGGGAAGGTCCCCTGGAAAAGGGAATGGCAACCCACTCCAGTATCCTTGCCTGGAGAACCCCATGGACAGAGGAGCCTGGTGGGCTACAGTCCACGGGGTCGCAGAGAGTCGGACACTGCTGAGCGGCTAAGCACACACACATGTTCCCTCTACCGATGTTGGCTGGAAGTCTTTTGTTAAAACCAAAACCAAAAGCTCCCCTCATCACCTCTTGGGCAGGAACCTATTTCATTGCTGTGGTTACGTGTGTGATGTTCAGTCACGCCCCAGTCTTTACGACCCCGTGGGCTGTAGTCCGCCAGGCTTCTTTGTCCACGGGATTTTCCAGGCAGCCATATTGGAGTGGGTTGCCATTTTCTACTCCAGAAGTGTGTGATATTGCTTGTTTAATGTTCACCAAGGTTCCCCTAAAGAAAAGCACAATTTAAGCATCCAGAGTGGCAGAGCTTGGGGAGAACCTGGTCTCTGAGACTATCTGCGGCTCTTCCACCAGGTCTTTCTGAGGTTACGTCAGTCGCTCCGTCGTGTCCGACTCTTTGCAACCCCAGGGACTGCAGCACGCCAGGCTTCGCTGTCCATCACCAACTCCCGGAGCCTGCTCAGACTCCTGTCCTTCGAGTGGGTGATGCTAAGCTCCGAGGTTAATGCTTTGACCGTCATTTCCTGCTGCATCACCGTGGACCTTGCTAGAGCAGTTGTACTATTTGGGCTTTGTCTTTAAGCTCGGTCTTGATAGTTTCTGTCCTCTGCCTAAAAATATGCAATAGTTTTCCCTTTTCTGGGGGAAAAAATCTTCTCTTACACCATAGCACCAGAATTCATCAGCCTGGTGTGTGGGTTCCTTCTGACCTGAGCATCTCCAGCATGGCCGCCCTTCAGAGTCTCCTTACACCCAAGGCTTGGCCCAAACAGATCCTATTCTCCTCCGCAAATGGCCCGTGCATTCTTTCCATAGCTCTTTTATTTACACCTCCTTCTGCCAATAACATCCTTCCCCGTGTCTGTCAAGCCCGACCTGTCCCCAGAGGCTCCGTTCAGGTGCCATGTCTTCATGGAACCATTCTTGGTGATCCTGCAGAAGAAAGATATCCTGGCTTCAGTCGTCCCAAGAAGTAGGCGCCTATTAAACTTTTAAGAGAACCAACTAAGTAAAAAAAAAAAAAAGGATTCAAAGAAACAATAATAGATGCACACCCAATGTGATGAAATAGGAAATAAAGATGGAGGGATGAAGAGACTGTAAGCAGACCAACTGTTCTGGTGAACTGAGTTGCCGTGTCTGGGTTATAGGTCCACTTCCGAGCTTCCTAATAGCTTGAGAAATTGAGGGAAATGCTTCAATTATGTGCATTTATAAATGAAAACAAACCTTTCATATGGCTTTACATGAATGGTGTAGTGGAGAATGTTTTATGGCAGCTGCAGAAGCAAGTTGCGTGTGGCCATTTCTTGTAGCAACATTTGAGAAAAGCTAAGGCAATCGGGTCTCCCAGGTGTCTTTGTGGTAAAGAATCTGCTTGCCAAAGCAAGAGACTCAGGTTTGATCCGTGGGTTAGGAAGATCCCCTGGAGAAGAAAGTGGCAACCCACTTCAGTATTCTCGCTTGGAAAATCCCGTGGACAGAGGAGCCTGGTGGGCTGCAGTCCAGAGGGTCACAAAGAGCCGGACACGACTTAGTGACTGAGCACGGCACGCATGCCTCCAGTTTCCAACTCTGGATTTTGGAGAGTATCTAACAAAGATGGTTTACTTGCTTTAATTTATTTAAAAAGGTTTTTTTTAAGATACCCAAATGTAGAGCTAATATAACAAACTCCTAGTTTCAACAATTATCTACATTTTGTTTTTAATTACAACAGTATTAAGCACACATAAAAAATCAGAGAATACCAGAAGACATTAAATTCAAAATCCCTTCTACCTTTTACCCCAAATAACCACTTTCACAGTTTCTTGAGTCCCTTTCAGAAATGTTCTGTGTTCCTATTACGTACATTTGTCCTTTTGAAAGTGCGATCATACTGTTTCTATATGTTTTTTCTACATACTGTTTTTCACCTTTAAAGTTAGTAATATATCTTGGAGAGTCATATCTTCATTTATAAATGCACTTCATTATTTTATTAATAAGAGTAGTCACTCTTATATACACCTAACTATGTTCCTGCAATTCCTCATCTTTCTTTACAAATAATAACTTTTTTAATCCTCCCAACAGTTCTACCTGGATTAAAATGTTATCCCGTTTCACAGGTGGGGACACTAAGGGGGAGGTAAAGTAACGCGCCTGGAGTTACACAGTGGCTGAGTGTCAGGATCCGTGTTCTTCACCACCACACTCGCCTGCCTCTGCAGCACAGTGCTGTGTAGCTGTGTGGTATCCACTGCGTGGACCTGTTTTATTTCTGTGGGTGGATGTTTAGGTTTCCAATTTATCTTGCTGTTGTAAGCCATGCTGCTGTGACTTCTATTTAAACACAGAGATTTGAACTTGCATCTATTGTCTCTCTCCCTGAAACCCACCATGGTGACAGTAAAAGTA
Source organism: Ovis aries (assembly GCF_016772045.2). Classification (NCBI taxonomy): domain Eukaryota; kingdom Metazoa; phylum Chordata; class Mammalia; order Artiodactyla; family Bovidae; genus Ovis; species Ovis aries. The sequence goes on from NC_056076.1 coordinate 61,115,864, forward strand.
TGTGTGCTTACACACACACGCACACACACACACACACACACACACACACACACACACCCCAGGCGAGGCAGAGGAAGGCATCAACATTCAGAAGCCAAGAAGCATCTGACTGGCTGCAGATGGTAGGTCACTGGTAGCGCATCAGAAACGCTGAGACCTTTGTTGGGAGTGGGGGAACCAAGAGGCAGGTCTGTTGGTGTTTGGGAATCTCAGAAAAGCCCAGGCACTGCAAAATCTAAGGATTTTGGTAATCTCAGAGGTCCTGGAACCGGTCCCCCCAGGGATTCTGAGGGATGACTACACTGTCCTGACTGTAGGGAAGGGTTTCATAAGGAAGATACAAAAGGCATTAATCTTTTTTTTTTAAATGGCAAATTCAACCACACTGAAAGAACGTCTCTTCATCAAAAGACATCATAAAGAGAGTTCAAACGAAAACCAGATGGGAAAAAAATATTTGAAATACATGTAGCTAATGAAAAACTAGTATTCAAAATATGGGTAGGATTTCTGGCAATAAGAAAAAAAATCTAGTAAACAAAACAGGTACTTTAAAAGGAGAAAATCCAAAGAGTTGATAAATATGTGAAAAGTGACCCAAAGTTACTTTTCATCAAGAAAACACTAAAGTGGGAGGTCGTTACATACCCAACAGGTGGGCAGAATTTGAACAGTTCTAACACTCTCAGTTGTCGACGACACAGAGGTGCGGGTACTTTTTACGCTGTGCTGGGGATGGGAGTCAGGGACCCCCACCAAGGAGAGCAGTTTGCTGTCAGGACAAAGCTCAAGGCGTGAGTCCCCGGGACCCAGAGTTCACCATCAGCTGTCCACCTAGAGACCTTTGCAGACCTGCACCAGGACACACAGGCAAAGAGGCTCCAAGCACCGTTCCCCAAAGCAGCCCCAAAGTGCAAACACCCAAATGCCCATTAACAAGAAAGGGCTGGCATCGTCCTTCCGTGGGACACTGCGACGGTGAAATTGAACATGGACTTCATACAATAATATGGGTGAACTGCAGAAAGGGGTTGAACAAAAGAGACAAGACACAAAAGCGCAATATGATGCCCACAGATTCTTTTAAAACAGCTGAAAAGAGCTGAAAAATATCCTGGTAACTTTTGTTTTTATCTAGTTGAGCAGACTCCTAGATGTGAGTTTGCAGTAACTCCAGGAGATAGTGAAGGATAGGGGAGCCTGGAGCCCCACAGTCCCTGGGGTCGCAAAGAGCCAGACACAGCCTAGAATCCAAAGAACAAGCTGAGCAAAACGCAAAATCCAGAAGTCCATCGAGGAAATGCTGCAAAACACGGCGCCCACGCTGCTCGGTGGGCTCCAGGGCCTTGCCCAGCTCTCCGGCTGCTTCCCAGAGCTCTTCTCATCTCTCCACCCCACAGCCCGGGGCAGGGGCCCAGTGGGCTTTCACTGTCCAGCCCCTCCCAAAAGAAACCTCTCTGAAGCTGCACTCCTGTGTGTCTGTGTGTGTCCAGGCACAAGTCCAGCCGGCCTGCTGCCATGCGGTTGGGTGGGTGGGAGGGTGGGTGGGACGGTGGGCAGACCCCTGGTTCAGACTTGGGGTCATGGCGCTGTTACCCAAAGCCTTTGTGATCTTAACTCTTTTGCACTTGAATTGTCAGCCCCGGAACAAGCATATGAACAGAACATACTGGCTGTCATGAGAAGTAGGTGATGTAAACCACCTGGGGTGCCAGGCACAGCCTGTGACCCTAATGTCCCTGCTGTCCCTTCCGTCGTGTCCCACGCTGTGACCCCATGGACCGTAGCCCGCCAGCCTCCTCTGTCCACGGGATTCTCCAGGCAAGAGCACCGGAGCGGGTTGCCGTGCCTTCCTCCTCGGGGGATCTTCCCCACCCAAGACGGAGGTCCATCTGTTAGGTCTCCTGCGTCAGCAGCTGGGTTCTTTACCAACAGCGCCGTGTGGGGAGCCCATACACCTAATAAACAGTATTCTCAGCACCTGCAGAGTACAGATACCTAAGTGAACGGTACCCGGGCCTCCAGAGCGCGCTTCCCCCGGGCGGACTCCCCACAGCCTCTCTTGTCTTTCCGCTCACTCCACGGCCTCCCCCGACCCGACCAATGTCTCTCCAGGCCTTGCCCTTCCGTCTCTGGACTTGCTCTGCCGCCGCCTCGGTCCGGTGGCTCCCAGGCGCGGTGCACGTGCCCAGGGCCGCCCAGGTGAGCACAGGCCCCGCCCGCGCCTCCCGGCCCTCTGCGTGGACCGAGCGGGGGAGGGTTTGTTTTCCCGTGGAAATGAGTGATGCCACTGCCTTCGGAGAGGGGCCACCGTCCCCTGGGGCTCTAAATAAAGTGCTCTCTCGCTTATAAACGAGCCCGTCCAGCTCCTGCTTGACGGGACCCACTGTCTTCAGCTACCCAGCCCCCGGGGGGCGGTGACGCTTCCAGCTCCCAGCCCTCGGGTCCTTGGGAGGAGGAGGCGCTCCGTGGAGCCCCAGGCTGCTCAGGCCTGAGGACCAGCTCCGGGTGGGGCTCACACCTGACCCGCAGGCACAGCGTCCCTCTCTCTCAGGAGAGGGGCTCCTCACCCAGGAGCCTGGGCGCTCCCACCCGGCCCGCTGGGTCCTGTGATTAACGAGCCAAGCCACAGGCATGTCTCCGCATGTTGTTTCTTTGGACGTTTTTTTCCTGCTGTAAACTAGAAAAGGACCTTGAGCCTGGGAGATGAGAGAATCCGTTTTGCAAGCAGCAGGCCTCTGGGAGCAGATAGTGACGGCGCGATGGGAGAATCGACAGGTCGGAACACTTGCTTGAGAAGCCAGCCAGGCCGTGTTTCCGAGCGGGTGTGGGTTTGCTCACGTTCAGCAACCAAACGTGTCCCATTACTGCGTCGCTTTTTCTAGATCAAATTAGACGTGACCTTGAGCCTCCGCTCTACAAGGGCGGTGAGAAATTCACTACTAGCCCGGGGGTGGGCCGCCCCTCTGCCTCCCCGAGGGGCTGGGAGTCTGTCTGGAAAAGGTGGGGAGAGGCCTCTGCCTTCCAGCGACAGTGCCCTGAGGCCCCCTGCCTGCTGTCCCAGCCGCCGCGTCCTTCCTGACCAGAGCTGCGCACAGAGGTCTTCAGCCTCACGGCCAGGGCCTTCTGTCCTATCGGAGCGTCCCCCTGGGTGCTGCGTGGGGAAGGGTGGGAGAGGAATGCACCCCACTGGGCTCAGGAAACCTAGCTCTGGGGCTCACGGCCACCCCTCCTTTCCTCAGTGCCCTCAGGACCGGCGGAGTAATGGTCCCCGGGGCTTCCCACGGGGCGCTCGTGGTAAAGAACCCGCCTGCCAGTGCAGGGAGACGTGAGACTCTGAGGAGAGCACGGCAGCCCTGTCCAGCATTCTTGCCTGGAGGATCCCATGGACAGAGGGGCCTGGCGGGCCACAGTCCATGGGTGTTGGGAGCCAGCGTGAGGAACTCTGCCCATGGCAAAGGTCATGAGGAAGGAAGCTTGGCATACGCAAAGGCGTGATCAAGCCTCAGGAAACCCCCTGTTCCCGAGCTTCTACCCCCAAAACCAGAGTACTTTACGGGGAGCTCTCCCCCATAACCATTTCTCTCGGAGAAGGAGTTAACTTGTAGCTCCAGTTAATAAAAATTCCTGGGCGTGACAAGAGTGTTTCAGCTTACGAACTCTGGAGGTTCTCTGGCCTGCCTGATCAGGCTCGTCCGGCCTCATGTGATGGTTTACAGCCTCCCAACTGTGAGAGGCACGGGATGTTTTAAAACTTTCTAAATACAGACTCTTTTGAGAAGTTAGAAGATCATTAGTATAGTATTAGTGGGTTGATTAGGAAATATATTGGTGAAGGGTTTTTTCTTCATTTGTCCTGCCAATAATTACTGCTAATTCCCTGCCCTGGGTGTGACAAGGATGTCTCAGGTCAAACCTCTCTGTTGACAGACTAGCTTGTGTGACAACCTCTCAACCATAAACAGCACAGAGAGTTTGGAGTATTAGCATAGGGCTTTTTTCATTGATGAGTCAATGATTGCCATCAGGCCTCCATATCCTTAGGCACCTGGGAATATATTAATCAATGTATTTGGAATAAAGAAAAGGAAATATAGTTTTTTGATGTTAGCAATACTAGACTTTTTGAGCTAATGAATTTTCTCTTTTGTTATAGATCACCGTACTTTGTTATAAATCACTATGCTATGTAAAAATGTAACTTTATCACTATCTTAAGACAAAATAGATCTTAAGGGGAACATTGGTGAAGGGTTTACATTTGTTGAGCCAATATTTGCTGCTAAATCTCCATATTCCTACCCTTATAATAAATATAACTAGCATATAGGAGAAATAAGTATTAACCTTTAAGATTAATCATGTTAAACCTTAGGTTAAGTAAATTTCTTTCTTGATTGTAACTCACTACACCCTCACCCTATAGGAATGCAACTTTATTTGGAGGGTGGCACCTGATTTAAGAAAAAATCACCCCTGGAAAAATAAGTTTTCTGGTTAACTAACTGGTATCAGAAAGGGCCATAAAATGTCAGCAGGTCTCATGGCCAGAAGATGATGAAACTCCTAAGACCTTTGTATAATTTTGTATGAAGCACCTGATTGTGACGAGGGTCAGGTCTGCTGACGCCCGCGTGACTCTGGATTCATCCCCATGTATAACAAAAAGGTGTATAAACAAACCCGAAAAATAAAGAAGTCGGATCAGTTTCTGGAAAGACTGATTCCCCCGTGTCGTTTCTTTCTCGCTCCCAGCTTTCCTGGCTGAATTCCCATCTGGTACGAGGGTACACATCAAGCCTACTGACTTTGCCGGGGCTTCTAAGATCAGACCAGGGAGGCCTCAGTGCCTCCTCTCCCTCGGGAGAGTGGAAAGACGCCTGTGGCCTTCGTAGGTGGTGATCAGTATTCCACGTAAACCAGTTATTCAGCCTCCTTTTCTCCATTAATTCTCCGACTACACTATCTGTTTCTAATCTCCCTCTATATCTGTAATTAAATAAGTTTTTTCCAGGACGCTGATTCCGTCCCCACCTTCAAATTACCCTGGATCCACCGGGGCTGGACCCCGGCACATGGGGGCATAAAGCGTTGGACACAACTGAAGTGACTTAGCGTGCACACGAGATCCCGCGTTCTACTTTCGACCTGGGAGTCCTCCTCGTGCACCTACTTCTGACTCCCATCCCTGCGTGGGGGACAGTCCCTGTTACTCTCCAGGGTGACTCATTGAGATATCTGGGCCTGACCCTGTTCCATTCCTCAGCACCAAGTTCAGAAACATCCCTGGACCAGGCTGTGCTAGCCTGGATCTGAGGATGCCGAGCAAACTGCACGGCACCCTGTGTAACTCTGAGGCGGGTCAGGGCCCCCGGGACAGGTAAGCCAGTCTCCAGACATACCCAGGTTAGGCTACGTGCGTGCCTGCTATAGCCATATTTAAATGGTTAGGTTTCCAGAAGGTCTCACGCGACCCTCATTCTTTGAGACCAAACAGTGCCCCTTTCCCCCACGAGGGCCTAATGGTCTGGAGCTGGCCTGGCCCTTCCGATCTGAACGACGTGAAGTTACGTCGTCTGCTGCACGGCACTAGCTGCATTCCAGGTGCTCAGTAGTCACGTGTGGGTGGTGGGCCGGCACACTCGCTGGCACCGCCGCCATCTCCACCTTCTGCGGGACAATGTTGATCTCGAAGGCTGTTCCTCTGTCTCTGATGCTGTTCAGTTGCAACGTCGTGTCTGCCTCTGTGACCGCACGGACTGCAGCATGCCAGGCTCCCCAGTCTTCCGCTGTCTCCTGGAGCTTGCTCAGGTTCGTGTCCATTGAGTTTGTGATGCTGCCTAACCATCTTATCCTCCGTCATCCTCTTCTCTTCCTGCCCTCAGTCTTTCCCAAAATCAGGGTCTTTTCCAATGAGTGGGCTTTTCGCATCAGGTGGTCAAAATATTGGAGCTTCAACTTCAGCATCAGTCTTTCCAATGAATATTCAGGGCTGATCTCCTTTAGGGTGGACTGGTTGGATCTCCTTGCAGTCCAAGGGGCTCTCAAGAGTCTTCTCCAACACCACAGTTCCAAAGCATCAATTCTATGGCATTCACCCTTCTTTATGGTTCAACTCTCACATCCATACATGACTGCTGGAAAGACCATAGCTTTAACTAGACGGACCTTGGTCGGCAAAGTAATGTCTCTGCCTTTTAATATGCTGGCTGGGTTTGTCATAGCTTTTCTGCCAAGGAGCACATGTCTTTTAATTTCGTGTCTTTGATAGCACATCTGATTTCCCACAGGTCTCCTCGCTAGGTTGACCTCCTTGATCCTTTAGAGACGAGACCCTGTTGCAATCACACAACCATCTCTGTGTCTGCTCTGGTCTGAAGTCTGTGAGCCTGTGTTAACATTTGCCACCAAACCATCATGCTTCATTTTTTGAGCACTGGCTCTTCTGACATTTTTGCCAAGTTTATATTTTATGCATTGTATTTCCTTTCTCAGTCACAGTGATAGATGAAAATTTGTCAAAATTGGAAGAAAAATGTACAAAACTAAAAGAGAGCTGTTAGAGAGATGCGTTAGCTCGAGGTTGGGTACTGACTGGGCGACCTCCTGGCCATTAGCATGGGGATGAGTTTGGTTATTAATGAAGGTGTCATTTATGATAAAGAGGTTGTGACAGCAAGCGTTACAAGCAGTCATTATATGCCAGCGCTGGCTAGACACACGTTAATCGCTGCAGCCAACATAATTGATTTCACTGTCTTCACAGCCTGATGCTCAAATAAATTGGTAGCTGATGAAGCCATAGGCTTTGAAGACTTCAATCTAGAGTGAAAAATCTATAGTCCTGGCAGAAGGTCGTCACACTGGGTGTTTTTTCCTTTTTCCTGCCTATGCTGGAGGACTCATCAAAGCATCTCAGATTATAGAAAGTTGCCTTCTCCAGGTGATTTTCAGGGAGGCAGACCCTGTTCTAAAAGACTCTTTTTAGCTATTCAATTAAATCCTCCTTGAAATGTATTCTTGTTAGTCAAGTAGCAACATCGTTATTGTGCAGGCAGTTCCCCAAGGATCTCCATTAAGGATAATTCTGGGAGTCAGTTTCTTGAAGAGGTAGCTCTTTAAAAGGTAGGCCCAAACACCTAGAATTTCCCTGAAAAATCACAGGAGCGTATTCCTGGCAGGGGTTTGACATTACAGCATGTGATAGCCAGTGTAACTAATAGTTGCCACCTGTCATCTTATGCAGACAAGTGCTTGCATGCTGTATGAATTTAAATTGAAATTCAGAAATATGGCTGGTGTGATAATGAAAAGATTTTGGCAGAAGCAATGTGGAGCCCTTGACAATTACAGTTGAGGAAATCTACTTAGCTGGCTGAAACATCAATTATGAAATAACCTTCCAACTTGACATTTTTGGAATTTCCTATTTTCCAGCCTTCCAAAAGGGAAGACAGATTGCTCTAGTCATCAGACGTATCTCTTGGTATGTTCAGTATATTGAAAAGGCGAAGTTAAGGCAAAAACGTGGTGCCTCCCAGACAAGAGAGGAGCAAGCAAGTGTGGGTCCTGGGCAACCTCAGCTGTAAAAGCAAACTCTTCTGGCCCAAGTTTCCAGCCTTTTATGAGGCATGAGATGGAGACTAAAGACACTGGAACGGTCATTTATTCCTGCATTTGGTCAATTTTTACTTATTCAGTTGATTCTCTGTTTGTGGGAGAGTGGAGTTCTCCCTCCCCAACAGCCTGCCTGCCTCTGCTTCTGTCCTCATGAGGAGCATCACTGTTTTTAAACTTTTTAAATGGAATACCTAGGAAGCAAGTTTTTAAAAGATACTGTACATTCTGAGTTCATACTGATATTTGCAATTCAGAATTAGGCTTATGTAGTTTTTGCTTCTTTGACTTTTCATGTTCTTTTCTCTTATGCTGAGAATCTTGGTTCCTGATAACATTAGTATAATTCCTTATTTGTTCTATTCTATAAATATGTTCAAAATATTGGTTCCAAATAACAACACTACATCTTTACCAGCAATATGGTTACTGAAAATACTTTTACGATTTCTTCGGAGGTCTTTTTTCTGATTTCTGTTTGTTGATAGTTAGGAGTTCATAGGTATATGTATGGGGCTTCCCTGACGGCTCAGTGGTAAAGAATCTGCCTGCAGTGTAGGAGACGGAGGTTCGATCCCTGCTGGGGAAGATCCCCTGGAGGAAGAAATGGCTCCCCACTCCAGTAGCCTTACGTGGGAAATGCCATGGACAGCAGACTGGCGGGCTCAGTCCATGGGGTGCAAAGAATCGGACACAACTGAAGTGGCTGCGTACACACACGTACGTGTATATATGCACACATGTAAGTGTACACGTGTGCGTGTATATTTGTACACATGTGTATGTGTATATGTACACATGCATGAGTATATGTACACACGCGTGTATATGTACATGTGTATTGCACACACGTGTATATGTGCGCACACATATGTGTGCATATGTACACACGTGTGCGCACGCACATGTATGTGTATATGTGTGTGCTTACTGCGTGTGTATGTACACTGCAGCTGCTGCTAAGGCGCTTCAGTCGTGGCAGACTCTGTGCGACCCTATGAACAGCAGCCCACCAGGCTCCTCTGTCCACAGGATGCTCTAGGCAAGGAAACAGGAATGGGTTGCCATTGCCTTCTCCAGTGCACATGTACACATATCATAATATAATAACCGTGTTTTAAAGTCAGTTGCAAAGACACCGGTGATTAAACCGTTAGGGTCAGTTGTTTCCTTTTGCTTTTGAGTTTGAGTTTTCTCCCCATTTCGGTTTAATTTTGCTTTTGTATTGTTAGATATATACATAGGTAAGGGTCATAAGTATGAAACAAGGGATCTTTTTAAATTTAAATTTTACACGTTTAATCGGAGGGTAGCCGGTTTACGCTGTGCCGGCTTCTGCCACACTGCGATTGAATCGGCCGACGGCGTGCGCGCGGCCCTCCCTCCGGCCCCTCCCGCCCTGCTGCGCCGTCCTGCTCCTCTGGTTGCGGCGGGGCGCCGGCCGGGCTCCCCCGCTGTCTGTTTCACGCGAGGCCACCTGTGTGTTCCAGTGCTACTCGCCCAAGCCGTCCCACCTGCCTTCTCCTTCCCCGCAGGGTCCACAGGTCTTTTTTTTTTTTTTTTTCCCTGGGTTGGCATTTTATTTGAAAAAAACAAAAACAAAAACAAAAAAAACCCGGTTATCTTATTTTCTTCCTTGTCCATCAGTTTTCTTAATAGAACAAGTCACAAAAAACTGGGGGAGGGTTGGGGGGGATGGTATACTATCTTTGAAGACTGACATATTTGTGGAGGACCCGTGAAGAATAACAATGATTCAAAAGCTCCCAGGTTTACTCCTGAATCAGGCAAACAGCAAAGGACAACACAAGAAGGAATTTTGTTTACAACAATCTCGTAATGCAACATTGATTATGACAATACAGTGGTTACAATTATGTTCGCGATAGGATCTTCCTTGCCCAAACACCAGACACGCTAAAATCACTTGGCTGCTTACAAACTGGAGGAGCCAGCGCAAGCAGTCATCTGAAGAGTGGGAACCTGGATGGGTAAGGCTTCTCTGGTGGTGAGACTCTGACGCCAGCGGCTCCTCGCCCGGGGCTTCCTTCCCTCACTTCGAGTCCTGGTCTTTCGCTTCATCTAAGAGGGCGGAGCGGATCCCCAGCTTTTTCAGTTCTTCCACCAGGTCTCCATTCTGGTGCATCTGCAGGAGAATGTCACAGCCCCCCACGAACTCGCCGTTAAGATACACTTGCGGGATGGTGGGCCAGTTGGAGTAGTCTTTAATGCCTTGCCGGAGCTGGGGGTCGTCCAGCACATTGTAGGCCGCGTAGTCGCGGACGCCGTGCAGCCGCAGGATCTGCACCACAGCGTTGCTGAAGCCGCACTGGGGCTGCTCCGGCGTCCCCTTGAGGAAGACCACCACCTTGTCCTTCTTCACCAACGCGTCCAAGTGCTCCGACGAGCCGCTGCCGCCCGAGCCTGCCGCCCGCACGCCCGGGCCCCGGAGGCCGCCGCCTACGCCGCGCCCCCAGCGGAGCAGAGCGGTCGCCGCCGCCGCCGCCGCCCGGCCCAGAGAGCCGCTCATCCCAGCACGTTGGCCGCAGCTCTTGACCGCCGGCGACCTGGGCTAGCCCTCCACAGGTCTTAAAACGAGGTATCTTGAGGAAAGCCCAGCCGCCATTCCTGTCCCCTCTCTTGTATCCCTTTTCCTATCATAATATGTTTTGGGGGGCTCTGATTTCCCCTTCAGTTTTTTGATATAAGAAAACATGTACCTGAATATACATGAATATATTTTTCATTATTTTCCCTCCTAGAAAAAAGATAATCTATTACACACATTTCTGCAGCTCAGCTGCATCTAAAAATAGCTCCCTCTCCTTGTCAGCAGAGAACCTCCATTCCTTATAGCTGCCCAGTGTTCTAACATGTGGACACACTTTAATTTTCCCGTGGCTGTCCTATTGATGAACATTTGGGCTATTTCCAGTCTTCTGCTTTTATAAATGGTTTATAGTGAAACGTCTTACGCATATTCATTTCTTATTTTTGAGAGCAGATCGTTGGAATAGATTCCGTAAGCTGAATCAAAAGGTGGATGCGTGTGGTTTTGCCAGCTATTGCTAAATGCCCATCTATAGAGGCTGCACCGCTTAGCATTCCCACTAGCAATGAGTTTGTTCGCCCCTCTCCTTTTGGATTTTTGCCAAAGGGAGTGGAAAAATAGTCTATTAGTGAAGCTAAATTTTTATTTCTTTTTCTATAATCTATATATTAAGAATTTAATTCCAAGGGAACAAAACTTCTTTTGGACCGTAGCACCTTTGAGGTTGTCAAAGCAGAAAAATTGCCCCCTGTCTACATTGTATGCTATTGAATAAAGATGTTTTTCCTACAGATGGGCTTGAATTGTCGAGCTCTCATCAGAGCAGCTCAGCCACAGGGTGTGTGTATAAGTGGAATAGCCAAAAACCACGATTCAGGAAGGCCCAGAGAGCTCTTTTCATCATCATGTGCCATTGAATATCTTTGGAGACATTTATACCCATCAGATAATCCATGGACACTTATTGAGAAGACTGAGCTTGCTCTGGAGTTAGAAGTTCTTGGCACAATAAAGGTAACCGTGGTTGATACTGAAGGATTAACTGGGCAAAGAGCATGGTGCCTTCAGCCAAAACTTGACGAATTTCTTACTCTTAAAATCTCCATCTCATCTTGTGTATACAAAAGAACTCCAGAAGGAATATTCACAATATATTACATATATTACCTATTTGGATTTCAAGACTGAATAAATGCTAGCAAAAATATAGATTTGTCTTTTCTTTTCTTTTTGCTTATTTTTGATCAGTTTGGGCACTCAGTGCTATAAAGTGGGTCTTGTAAGTGGAGAATTGACTTTATAGAAAGGGACAATATCACATGTTTACAAAGAAGCACTCACTGAGCACTTAATTTCACCAGATTGCCAGTTAGTGTGCTAGCAATTTACCGAGAATTCACCATATAGTGCTGAGCTCCTGTGGCGTGAAGCCATGCTAGAAGCTAGGCAGACAAAGATGACCGACACATGTTTCCTTCCCCAGAGGAGTTCACCGTGTGATGGGCGGGACTCAGAGTCGGACGCTGAAGTGACTTAGCAACAGCAGCAGCAGGGGGCACTGGCAGGTAAATTCTACTATAAATTGATAGAACCTCTGACATGGGACCGTTCAGAATGTGTGGTCATTTTTTATGTAGATTTGCACTAGTGGAGTTTCCTCTTTTTCTTGGACACAGCTTTCTGGAGTTGGATTCACACACCGTAGACTCCACCCGTTGGGCGTGCACACTTCAGTGTATTTGTGCGCCTGCACAGAATGGGGCAGTATTTTAGGACATTTTCATCACCACAAAAAAGAAACCCAGCATCCTTGAGCAGTCACCCCTCATTCTCCTCCAACCACCTCCCCACCCTAGGCAGCCAGTAATCTTTCCGCCTCTAAAGAGGAGCCTTTCTGGATGTTTAGAGCAGTCGGTGGCGATGGGGTCATGCGACACGCAGTCTTTGCTGACTGCCTCTTTCACTTATCAGCAGCATGCTTCCCAAGTGTGTCAGCGTCGCAGCATGGATTGGTACTTCAGTCTCCTTTTGACATACCACATTTTTGCTGTTGCTTACCATTCTTTTATTAGGGTGAGACTTATATACAATGAAATGTACAAATCTTGTGTGGCCATACCACGTTTTGTTTATCAGCCGATGAATATTTAGGCTGTTTCCACTTTGGGGCTCTATATAATGCTGTTAGGGCTTCCCTGCTAGCCAAGCAATAAAGAACCCACGCGCCAGTGCAGGAGACATGTGTTCAACCCCTGGGCCGGGAAGATCCCCTGATCTCCTGGAGGAGGAAATGGCAAACCACCCCAGTAATCTTGCCTGGAGAATCTCAGGGACAGAGGAGCCTGGCGGGCGACAGTGCCTGGGGTTGCAGAGTCGGCTAACACACACGCACACACCGAGTGGAATTACTGAGTCTAATCTTTTGAGAAACGAGCTCACTTAGGGGAGGAGAGCATCTCCACAGGCACAGTATTAAGTATTCAGACAGTAGTGCAACAGCGGTCAGTCCTCAGCTCCGGGCTCAAAGCTGGCATCCTGTGGACGGTCGGTGTCTGGGGACTGGGCGGGGCCTTCTGCCCAGGGTCAGCTGCCCCTCCAGCCCGTGCTGGAAGCCTTCTGCCCGGGGTCAGCTGCCCCTCCAGCCCGTGCTGGAAGCCTTCTGCCCGGGGTCAGCGCTCCTCCAGCCCACGGCCAGGGTGCGATGCTAGTCAAGGCACCTCTCTCCATCTCGTTTCCGTGGTTGCATGAGAGCCTGTGCCAAAACCCACACACCCGAGCCCCGTGGCTGCCCTGTGTGCTGACCCACTGGTGATCCTGAGAAACGGGAACCTGTGCTGAGGTTGGCACTGCCTGGGCCTGGTGGCCGCCTCAGGCTAAAATCTGTCTAGTGACTGAGTCCTGCCTTTGGCCAGGAATGAACACTTCCTCGTCTGTCTGTCCCAGATCCCTCTTTCCTTAAATGGTGACATCGTACTGGTCATCGGGGTTGTCATTTCTCTGACTGACCTGCCTCTTGAGTCACCCCCTCTGCGTTCGCTCCCTGCACCCGCCGCCCCCCGAACATGGTTCCCCTGAGCCTCAAGTCCTGTCTGCTCTCACTGTCTCAGGAATTCAAGAGGTTAAAGCTGGAGGGCCCCTCCTTCTCTGGGCTTCACCTCTCGAAGCTAGCTTTTATTTTTCACTTCCCAGCAGAAAGATCATTTTCCATGATACAGAAACAACAGCACTATTGAGTGGCCGAATTGAAGTGCCGAGGCTTCCGTCAGCACCTCAGCAGTATTCACACCGTCCCTCGGGCCGGGGAGCGGCCTTCCTTGTTCCTTGGCTCTGATGGATCAGCAGAACCCTCGGGATTGGGCCACAGCGGGTTTCACACAGCCTGACCCCTGGAGTCTTCAGCGCTTCCTGACGTGGCTCTGAAGATCCAGGTTCCTCTTGGGTGGTTGGCCCCAGGGAAGTCCCCTGAGAACTGCTTCGCCATGGGCGATGTCTTTGAAGGGTTTCTGTGGGGTGAGGATGTCCCCTCTGCTCAGGGGGCCCTAGGGCCACCCTCCTTAGCTACCACCACCCGCTTCTCCCAGGCTTCCTTCTCCCTCTCGGGCTCTGCAACAAGGAGCTCAGCTACCCATCTTCTGGTTCCCTTGTAACTCTAGATAAACTTCAAAATATTTTTTAAGGCGTCCAAGGCAATTTAGTGCTGATAACCACAGGGGTCTTTCCCGGGTGGCTCAGTGGTAAAGAACCCGCCTGCCCAGGCAGGAGACACAGGAGACATGGGTTTGATCCCTGGGTCGGGAAGATCCCCTCGAGGAGGGAATGGCAGCCCACTCCAGTATTCTTGCCTGGAGAATCCCACGGACAGAGGAGCCTGGTGGGCTACAGTCTGTGGGGTCACAAGAGTCGGACACGACTGAGGGACTGAGCAGGCAGGCAAGGGTCACATCTTCAGCTTCGTGGGACATACAATTCTTAGTATGATGATTTTTACATCAATGCAGCTCTTTACAGGTCAAAAGCACATTCGCGTGGCCTCCAAGCTCATAGACGCTGTTGTATGTAAGTGGCCTCCAAGCTCATAGAGGCTGTTGTATGTAAGTGGCCTCCAAGCTCATAGAGGCTGTTGCATGTAAGTGGATCCAAGCTCATAGAGGCTGTTGCATGTAAGCGGATCCAAGCTCATAGAGGCTGTTGCATGTAAGCGGATCCAGGCTCATACAGGCTATTGCATGTAAGCGGATCCAGGCTCATACAGGCTGTTGCATGTAAGCGGATCCAGGCTCATACAGGCTGTTGCATGTAAAAGCGGATTTTGATTCAGCCATCACAGGGCATCAGTGTGGAATTCTTTTTTCACTTTTGATAAAGCCTAGGGAAACACTGCGGTGAATAAGGCAGTTCACAAGCCCAGTCTTGTGTGTTTTGACTCATGAGTAGTCAGGTTCTGGTTCTGCAGCCATTTGGATTCGGGGCTTCCAAGCCCCCTTCCAAGGGGAGCCGCCCTCGCGCAGGGACTGGGTTGAGTTCAGGATCTTTATCGGTATATCGCCCCCTGGTGGCCGCCAGCAAAATGCGGGCGTGTGGAGCCGGGTTTGGACCCTTAGGTGTCAGTCTCTGTCCCTCCGCCTGGGCTGCTCTTCTTGGGAGTCAAAGGCTGGGGAGAAGGGGGAAAACAAAACTAGGCTGGTCAAGAAAAATCCACCAGGAACACTGTGGAAAGTGTAACGGTAGTCCAACGTGAGCTTTGGAATCATAAATTTGAATCTAAGTTCCAGCTTCACCGTCGAAGAGCTATGTGATTAGATATGTGGAAAACTCAGCAGCGGCCTCAGGACTGGAAAAGGTCAGTTTTCATTCCGATCCCAAAGAAAGGCAATGCCAAAGAATGCTCAAACTGCCGCACAATTGTACTCATCTCACATGCTAGTAAAGTAATGCTCAAAATTCTCCAAGCCAGACTTCAGCA
This sequence comes from Ovis aries, assembly GCF_016772045.2. NCBI lineage: Eukaryota > Metazoa > Chordata > Mammalia > Artiodactyla > Bovidae > Ovis > Ovis aries. The sequence continues at coordinate 61,130,995 of NC_056076.1, forward strand.
ATACGTGAACCGTGAACTTCCTGATGTCCAAGCTGGTTTCAGAAAAGGCAGAGGAACCAGAGATCAAATTGCCAACATCCGCTGGATCATGGAAAAAGCAAGAGAGTTCCAGAAAAACATCTATTTCTGCTTTATTGACTATGCCAAAGCCTTTGACTGTGTGGATCACAATAAACTGTGGAAAATTCTGAAAGAGATGGGAATACCAGACCATGTGACCTGCCTCTTGAGAAACCTGTATGCAGGTCAGGAAGCAACAGTTAGAACTAGACATGGAACAATAGACTGGTTCCAAATAGGAAAAGGAGTACATCAAGGCTGTATATTGTTACCCTGCTTATCTAACTTCTATGCAGAGTACATCATGAGAAACCCTGGGCTGGAAGAAACACAAGCTGGAATCAAAATTGCTGGGAGAGATATCAATAACGTCAGATATGCAGATGACACCACCCTTATGGCAGAAAGTGAAGAGGAGCTAAAATGGCCTCTTGATGAAAGTGAAGGAGGAGAGTGAAAAAGCTGGCTTAAAGCTCAACATTCAGAAAACGAAGATCATGGCACCTGGTCCCATCACTTCATGGGAAATAGAGGGGAAACAGTGGAAACAGTGGCTGACTTTATTTTGGGGGGGCTCCAAAATCACTGCAGATGGTGATTGCAGCCATGAAATTAAAAGACACTTACTCCTTGGAAGGAAAGTTATGACCAACCTAGACAGCATATTAAAAAGCAGAGACATTACTTTGCTGACTAAGGTCCGTCTAGTCAAGGCTATGGTTTTTCCTGTGGTCATGTATGGATGTGAGAGTTGGACTGTGAAGAAGGCTGAGTGCCAAAATATTGATGCTTTTGAACTGTGGTGTTGGAGAAGACTCTTGAGAGTCCCTTGGACTGCAAGGAGATCCAACCAGTCCATTCTGAAGGAGATCAGCCCTGGGATTTCTTTGGAGGAAATGATGCTAAAGCGGAAACTCCAGTACTTTGGCCACCTCATGCAAAGAGTTGACTCATTGGAAAAGACTCTGATGCTGGGAGGGATTGGGGGCAGGAGGAGAAGGGGACGACCGAGGATGAGATGGCTGGATGGCATCACTGACTCGATGGACGTGAGTCTGAGTGAACTCCGGGAGATGGTGATGGACAGGGAGGCCTGGCGTGCTGCGATTCATGGGGTCGCAAAGAGTCGGACATGACTGAGTGCCTGAACTGGACTGAACTGAAGATAGAATTTTAGTTTTTCAAGACTCAGGCTTTTCAAGTGTGAAATGGGACTGACAATACTGACAGTGTGTTTGTCCTAAGAATTCAATAGAATAATGTGTGTGAACCAACTAGCACACAGTCTGGAACACAGAGACTCTCAGTAAGTGACAGATGTCACTGTTACATCTGTTTGGAAGGAGAAAGTGTTTTCTGTGAGGACAGCATTTCAGCGTAGTCCATGCATGCATGGATTATCAGTAACAAGGCAATGCGGACGTAAAAAAGCGCAAGGAACAAGAATGCTCTGTGTTTTGGTGCAATAGGATTTATTGAATGACCTGTAGAATGGTTAATGTACTAAATAAGAAGGAATCCCAGATAGAGACTGAAAGGTAAGTCCCTGTACCGTTCAGGCTGAGTCTCCATTTCAGTGGAAACGCACAGATGGTGGTAAATGGGTCATATTTATTTCCTCTGCATCTGCTAAAAATAAAGGGTGGTAAGTTAGTGGCAGATATACACTGGAAGGGTGTTTCAAAGAAAGAATGGGCCCTTGCTGCCTTTCTCAGGAAATGGTGTGTCTTTAAGACCTATGTCTCAGCCTATTTAAGTCATAGCCTATGAGAGCGCGGTGCTATCTGCTACTGCCGCAGAGCCTCACACGATGCAGGTCTGGCGGTGAGATGCGGAAAGCCGTCTGCTCTCACGCTTGTCGCTGGCCCTGGTCTAGAGGGTTTCTGCCTGCTCCTGCCCCTTCCTATTTCTTGTGGGTTGAATGTGAGGACCTGCGAACGGGACCGGATCTGGGAACGGGCTCTGTGCAGACGTCTCAAGAGTGAGTGATGGTGAGGTCACCCTGGGGGAGGGTGACCCCAAGCCCAGCAGGACTGGGGTCCTTGTAAGAAGAGCACGAGAAACACACACACACAGCGTGCTCGTGAGGGCACGCACGGGGGCAGACACAGGGCCTCGGGGAGCACCGAGTGCGGCGGCCGGAGGGCGTCTGCCCGCCGGAGTCTCTGCCCGCTGGAGACCACCGACGGCGCAGCCACCGGGACAGGCGCGCGCGCCGCCCCGGCTCCCGCAGGGAGAGCGGCCCCCTGACACCCTCACCTCCAGCAGAGCCTCCAGCGTCCGGAGAGAAGGCACGTGTGCTGTTTGAGGCCGCTCCGTACGCGGCACTGGATGAACGCAGCGCCGGGAAACGAATACAAGGCCTCTGGCGGAGAGGAGTTCCAGCGAGGGGCTGGGTGCTGTGGGTTTATCGGAGCGGTTCTTCATCCCCGAAATTCTAACCCGATAAAATTATAGGGAGCTGCCTCTAAACAAGAGACACGAGGGGACTGAAGTGATCTGTGTCAGGCCGCGTGCAGCAGCAGGCGATGTGGAAAGGGTCTAAACACGTCGGATCCTTGCGCGATGCCAGCCCACCCGGGTGGGAGACACGGCGTTTTCCTCTCCTGGTGGCTGAGACCAGCTTCTGGAGCCCGGGGTGTGAGGCCACCTGTCTGCCTCTTTCCCTGAGGGTGGTGTCCATGGACTCTCCCGCGCGTGGCCCTTCACAGAAATTTCAGGACGTTGCCAGGTTCTCCCCTCTCCTTCCCTGCCGTTAGCGCTTCTGTCCTGGTGCAGACGGGCGCGCTCTGCTGCCCTAGTCAAGGGTCCTAAATGGGACCCCCGCGATGAGGCTGTGAAACCGCCGCGCTCAGATGGGCCGTCCTGTTTAAATCCTCAGCATGTTAACTCGGCTGATTCGGGTTTAGGAAATGCCCACTCACCCGGTTGACACCGCGCCTGAAGGGACGCCCTCGGCGGGACGGGCCCGTGGAAGGTGGGCCCGGGCCCTGGGGCCCCTCCAGCACCTGTTAGCGGAGCGGCCGGGACGGAGGAGGGTGTCAGCGCGGCGGTTCACAGAAGCTCTGACGACGCCAGTGACCGAGCTGGTGTGCCGTCCTGCTTACTCGCGTCCAGCTCTCTGCGACGCCCTGGACTGTGGCCCGCCAGGCTCCTCTGTCCATGGGAATCTCCAGGCAAGAACACTGGAGTGGGCAGCCATTCCCTTCTCCAGGGGATCTTTCCAACCTAGAGATGGAACCTGGGTCTCCTGCACCGCAGGCGGATTCTTACCTTCTGAGCCACCAGGGAAGCCCAGAAGACCACATCACTTATCCTTAATTCTGAGATTAAATAGACCCTCCGGCTGCTCCCCTCATCAACAGCCTCCTCTGTGATCAAGTTCCTATCACCTCCATCCCTTGAAGGACCCCGGATCAACACACAGCCGGACCATACAGTCAGATGGAGGCGAGCGGGAGGAGGCTCTGGGGCCGCGGAGCATCGCGGCGCCGCTCTCTAGGGGCCGGGCTATGCCGGGCTGGGTGCGTGGGTGGTGGAGAAGGCGCTGTCGGCCCGCGTTGGCGGTGCCGCCTGGGCTGCAGAGACGGGAGAACCCTTTGTGCCTCAACACCCGCAGCTCGCTCAGAGGGACCAGCTAACGACGGGCTGGTTTGATGGGATGGGTTTAAGTGCATTTCTGGTCGGATCTGAGCCAACTTCTCGCATCAACATCACTGGAAGTGTTTCAACAGGGGAGTCAGACAGGGCCAGGCTAGAACTTTCTTTATTCACTAAATCGAGTCTGACTCTTTGCAGTACCGTGGACTGCAGCCAACCAGGCTCCTCTGTCCATGGATTTCCCAGGCAAAAGCACTGGAGTGGGTTGCCATTCCCTCCTCCAGCGCATCTCCCTGACTCAGGCACCGAACCCACACCTCCTGTAACGGCGAAGGACTCTTTACCGCTGGGTCTCCCGGGAAGCCCTGGAGCCTCCCGCTGTTGCTCATTCTGCTCCATCCAGGGCGAAGTGGACAAGTCTGCTATTGGCCGCCTTTCATTTCATCCTCTGCATCCCTCTCTTTGCTCTCTTATCAAAACTGCGGGCCCCCGTCTTTCTTCCCTCTTCTCCTCTGTTAAAACTTGATCTGATTGATTATCAATAACTTTGAGTCAGGTCAGTCCTAAGTGTTCACTGGAAGGACTGATGTGGAAGCTGAAGCTCCAATACTTTGACCACCTGATGTGAAGAACTCACTCATCTGAAAAGACCCTGATGCTGGGAAAGATTGAGGCAGGAGGAGAAGGGGACGACAGAGGATGAGATGGTTGGATGGCATCACTGACTCGATGGATGTGAGTCTGAGTGAACTCCAGGAGTTGGTGATGGACAGGGAGGCCTGGCGTGCTGCAGTCCATGGGGTCGCAGAGAGCTGGACAGGACTGAGCAACTGAACTGAATTGAACTTTGAGTCAATGGACGTTTGTACACTGCTCTTCCCTAGGGGAGATTTTCCTCATTTATTCACCAAGAAGGTGGCAGGACTGTTTGGAAGCAGGGTCTTCTGCTACCCCTGAGTTCACCCCGGAGGACACGTCCACCTGTCAGCTTACGTGGGCTGTTGGAAGTGTGTGACTGTGTTTCAGAAGCCGCTCCCCAGGAACAGGTGGAGGCTTGCAATAGTTGGATACTCACTACCAGAATTCTTGAAAAATAGCAGCAAATACCTGTAAATAAACATTAGAAATGAGACAGACTGCTTAGCATTTAACATATTTTAAAAACATTGTTTACCATTTCCTTCCTTCCTTGCCAGTCCTTAGAGTTGCCAAGTGGGTCCTTAAGATCTGGCCTGACCCCATCTCTCTAGTGATGAGCCCAGCACTAGGAAAACATGACCTGAACTGGGGCAAGCCCTGTGTGTGCTGTTCTTACTGAAGCCTCCAGACTCCATCCCGCTGCCTGGTCGCGCTCGTAAGGAGAGGGCAGATTTAGGAAGCTTGGCTTTGACTGCTGAGAAGCCAGGCCGGAAGCATGGAGCTCCTGGGGTCTGCGCTCTCTGCTGTAGCAGCAATTGCTAATACACCTCAGCCTTCCAATCAGAGCTGCAGGAGGGTCCCTGTGGGAAGACAGGGCATCTTCCGACTGGTCCATTCTCTGAGACACAGCAGAGCAGGTCTCCCGGAAGAAGCTACCGGCTGCCTTAAACCTGCCCCCCACGCCCTGTTCTCTGACGCCCAAACTACCGCAGAGCTTCCCTCCCTGGGGCCCAGAGCTGTGGTGCCTATAGGACGTATCTGTTCTAAATCCTCTGTGTGTATTTACTCTTTAATGATTTTCAGAGTCTGCTGTTGTCTCTGTTTTACAGACAACAAAAATTGAGGCTCGGAGAATGAATCGCCCAAGATCTTGCAGCCGGTAAGGAACAGAGCCAGGATTACCAAAACAAGTCAGTCTTACCCCCCCAAGACCCCAGCTTTCTCCCCTGTGTCTGTGACACAGCCTTCAGTGGGCGAGGGTTTGAGGAGGTGGCTGAAGAGAGCACAGTCACATCTGCAGATCTAGCTCATAGTGGATTGAGGAGTATTTTGCCCTCATTTTAATTTCTGAAGTTTTCTCTCGCCTGTAACAGGAGACATATAGGTAGTTATGTCATTTAAATAGTCATTATTTACGTGCCTAGGACTTCCCAGGTGGCACCAGTGGTAAAGAATTGACCTGCCAGTGCAAGACACGGAAGAGATGCAGGTTTGATTCCTGGGTCGGGAAGATCCCCTGGAGAAGGCATGGCAACACACTCCAGTATTCTTGCCTGGAGAATCCCACAGACAGAGGAGCCTGGAGGGCTACAGTCCCTAGGGTCACAGGGTTGGACACGATCGAAGCAACTTAGCACGCTAATATGTCTACATATAAGACGTATAAGTAGAGACACAGAAGTCTGGACCATACAGATAAATTTGATGAGGGCCCAGCTCAGCCTCACATCGCAGCAAGTTTCAGAATGGGCGATGCAGCCTGGGTTTCTTCAGGATCGACTCTAGCAGCGTTCTAACTCTGCCACAGTTGAAAAGTTTTCCCTAAAACCCATCACCAGAGAACACCACACATTTCTGTTGTATTTGATCCTCAAGTTTTACTTCTGCAAAAATCAGAGGAAAGTGCCAGAATGATGGCAAACAGGACTTCTTTGAGTCACCAGGCGCTTGTCCAGTTCCTGGCAACTGACTCACGCATTGAACACTGCAAGTTTCATTTCTTCTGGCAAATGTAACATTGACATCTTCAGTCATTTCTCCTAACACTTCTTCGAATTTGATTTTCTTTTTAATATAACTTCCTTTCCTTAGTTTTTTTTTTTTTTTTTTTTGCAGAAGTAGCGGTCCTCTCACCAATTTCTTCATACTCATCTTTCAAACACAGCCGTAAAGCATCGTATACCTTGTGCAAGGCGGATCCTGGCAGTCTGAAAGTATGCTTGTACGCTTACATGAGTGAGTGAGTGAGCGAAGTCGCTCAGTCGTGTCCAACTCTTTGCGACCCCATGGCCTGTAGCCTCCCAGGCTCCTCCCTCCATGGGATTCTCCAGGCAAGAGTACTGGAGTGGGCTGCCATTTCCTGAACAGCAGAATTTAAGTCACTCCAGCCCACAGCTCTGTCTGCAGTCACCCCCATTGTCAAGGCCTCATGTCCTGTTTGGGGACAAGCGCCTGTAACTGCGTCCTCCCTAGGTGACAGCAGGGTTAATGTCCACATGGACTGTTTATTAAAAGGATAAACACCGCAGCTGTGCTCATCAAGGCTTCAGGGGATAACAGTAAACTCCACAGTGACCACAGCTGTTTAGAACTTCCACCAGATTTTTGGTGAGGAACATTGTATCATTGGGCTTCCCAGGTGGCGCCAGTGATAAAGAAACTGCCTCCCAGTGCCACAGGTTCGATCCCTGGGTCGGGAAGACCCCCTGGAGGAGGGCCTGACAGCCCACTCCAGTGTCTGATGGGATACAGTCCATGGGGTCACAGAGAGTCGGATGCGACTGAAGCAACTCAGCACACACAATGTCACTGTATCGTTAGCGCAGTGATCCTGAGTGGCTGACCAACTTTTAGATGGTTTTCCTAGCGTTCTGATATTCTGTGTAGACAGTGTGCCCTCTTGCACCAGGCAGACTGCCCCCGTTGCCTGCCTTTTAACTCACGGCCTTTCACCAGAAGACTGACTGACCTCACCCGTGGGATGCAGATGTCAGGAACCCCTTCTGCTCCCACAGCCTCGTGACTTCTTAGCCTCCAGCTCGCTTTACTGCACAGGATCGGTGTTGTTGAGTCACTAAGTTATGTCTGACCCATTTGTGACCCCATGGACTAGCCCGTCAGGCTCCTCTGTCCATGGGATTCTCCAGGCAAGAACACTGTGTCCGTGCCCTCCTGCAGGGGATCTTCCCGACCCAGGGATGGAACCTGTGTCTCCTGCATGACAGGCGGATTGTTTACCGCTGAGCCACCAGGAAAGCCCCTTGCACAGGATTAAACGTTTAAAAACAGAAGTCCCATGGGTGGGTTTTTTTTTCTGCTCACACCACCCCCTTTACCTGGGAGGGACCGCGGGCATCAGGGCCCAGCTGACACCCTCTAGTCTCACGGTCTGTCCCCCCAGTCCCCCCAGGCCAGCTCTCCGCAGAGAAGATGGGCTTGCTCTCCAGCTCTCCAGACACCCTCTTTTCCTGGCCTCTGGAAGTAGAGTTCTTGTCCCCTTTCAGCCACGCATTTGAGATCCTGGCAAAGACGACTCTTCTCCCGCTCCCTCACCGCAGACATTCTGCTGAGTCGTTTCCGGGGCCCCTGCTAGCGAGCTCTGGGGCTGGCCGTGAGTGAGGGCGGGGGCCTGGGCCGCCCCTCCTGGGCATCTGCAGAAGGGGCCCCTGCAGGAAGGGTCGGCCGCGGGCACAGCCCCTCGGGCGATCCTCGCACCCCGTCCCGGGCACTGCTCGGCCTCCGGGTGAGCGCTTTGCCTTGCTCGGCATCCTCAGATCGGCTGGGCCCTGGGGACGTCCGGGTGGCCGTCTTTAACAGCCAGAGCCGGGTTTCCTGGCAGTGCCCTGCTCAGGCGCACAGCCCTGTCTGTCGTGGCCCTGCCCTCAGACTGGGCAGGAATGGCTCTCGAAGACAACGCCCGCCCTGTTCCTGGTCTCTGTTCCCACCTCCCCTCCGTATCCGCCTCTCGCCAACCTGCGCCGGAAGACGGGGCGGCCTCTTCATTCCCATTTTAGAGATGGGGAAACAGATGCCGAGGGCTGAAAATTACCCACGGGGGTGCGTGCAGCTGCCCTTAGGGGCAGAACTGGGACCAAAAAACACTCCCACCCCCAGTTTCTTTTTTTAATTAAAATCTTAAGCTTATCTTGGAATATAGCTGGCGAACAATGTCGTGATAGTTTCAGGCGGACAGCAAGGCAACTCAGTCACACACACGTGCGCGCGTTCTCCCCCGAGCCCCTCGCGTCCGTGCTGCCACGCGGCGTTGAGCGGCGTCCCCTGCGCTGCGGAGTAGGTCCTTGCAGTGTACCCCCTTGATTGAGTTTTGTAGATGAACGCGTCTCTGTAGTGTCCACTTCGGCCGCACGGGGGCTCCGCTGCCGCGCACGGGCGGCCCTCTGGCTGGCTGCGCCGACTGCGCGCCGCGGAGGCTGCTCTCGCCGCCGAGCTCGGGCTCGGAGGGCGCGCGGGGCCCCGTCGGGGCGGCCCGCGGGCTCAGTAGCGGGCTCAGTAGCGGGTTCGCGGACTTCAGAGCGCAGGCTGGGTGGCTGTGGGCGCGGCTCAGTTACTCTGAGCAGGTGGTGTCTTCCTGGACCAGGGGTGGAGACAAAGTGTCCTCTGCATCGCGAGGCGGGTTCTTAAGCACTCGACTTCCCGGGAAACCCTGTCGGTTTAAGATGCAGCGCCGTCCCACCCCCGTCTCTTAATCTGTCCTCCGCCCCCCACTTCAGTAAGCCTAGCCCAGGCCTGGCCTAAGCGCAGCAACCCTGGCTACACAAGAGACACCACGCAGGCGCTCAGCTGCGGAGAGTGAACAGGCCCAGTGCCTCGGCTCTCCCAACCGACGGTTCAAAGATCAGCTCGTCCACTGAGCATCAGCACGTCTCTAGAAGAACGGGAAAGTGGGGACAGCGCACACATAGCTTGTTTCTACAACTGTGTGTGTTTTTATATCAGGCCATAGACGTCTGTTACCTGTGTCTATAAGCAGCACATTTAGGAAATGATCCAAACAGAGCTATACTTGAAGCATGACAGCTTTGTGGCACCTGACCCGAGAGTCCCTGCGGGTGTTTGTGGCAGATGATAACTTTAAAAAAAAATTTTTTTTTTAATTAATTGGAGGATAATTACGACATTGTGACGGCCTCTGCCTCACGTCGGGTTTCTTCCCAGGTGGTACTGGTGGTAGAGAACCCGCCTGCCAATGCAAGAGACAGGAGATGCAAGTTCGATCCGTGGGTTGAGAAGATCCCCTGGAGGAGAGCACGGCCCCCCACTCCAGTATTCCTGCCTGGAGAACCCCGAGGACAGAGGAGCCTGGTGGGCTACCGCCCATGGGGTTGCAAAGAGGTGGACACGACTGAAGCGGCTTAGCATTCGCGCACACACGCACTGCCATACATCCACACGCATCAGCCATAGGCAACACGCGTCCCCTCCCTCGGAGCCCCCTCCCCCTCGCTCCCCACCCCATCCTTCGGGGTCGCCACAGAGCGCCGGCTTTGGGCCCCTGCGTCATGCATCTGACTCCCACTGGCGGCCTGTCTTAGGACAGCATATGCTTCAGTGCTGCTCTCTCAAACCACCCCCCACCCTCTCCTCCCCGCTCCGTCCAAAAAAAGTCTGTCCTTACGTCTGCGCGTCTCCTCTGCTGCCCTTCATGTAGGGTCGTCAGTACCGTCTTTCTAGATTCCGTATGTTTGTGTGAATAAATGGTGTTTGCCTTCCTCTTTCTGACTTCACTCTGAACAGGCTCTGGGTTCACCTCCCTCACTGAAGCTGCCTCAGACGCGCTCCTTCTTATAGCTGCGTGGTATTCCGTTGTGCATATGGATCTCAGCTTCCCTGTCCATTCATCTGCTGACGCGCTTCTAGGCCGCTTCCACGTCCTGGCTGTTGTGAAGAATGTGCCGTGAACTTAGATGGTGACTTTACCGTGGCTCCCACCCACTTTGCACAGAGATGCAGCTGCTGAACCTTCCTAGCACAGCACCCTGCTCAGTCCCCACGTTTGCACACAAGGTTTCAACTGGGTTTGCCATCCCCGCTACAAATTTTGTGCATATGATTCTAGGAAACGTGACATGAGTGAGATGTGGGTGATTTGCCCTTTCAGGCAGCTGCTCCCTGGTCTCCCTGACCATCCCTTTTTCCCACCCACCACTCCTCCCCAGGCTCCAGAAAAGTGCCAGGGTTGACAATTGCCAGGAAGTTCATCGTCACGGTTTGAAACAGAAGCTACACACCTGAGATGTAGAAAACATTTGCAGGAGGGCCAGCATTTCACTGTGGAAATGATTTATTTGCAAGGCACGCCTCCATCCCCACCACACCCCAGGCAGGATTCCTGGGGCAGGCATTCTGGTGAGACTCCAGGCCAGGCCATTGTAAGGGGCCCCACCCCCTTGAGAACTGCAGCTTGAGAAGCTATTTCTCAGAGGTATTTGCCATGTCTGAGAGGACAGAGGCTTGTAGACTATGTCAAGTTGGTTAGGAATTGTTCACGGAAAAATCTCAGCGGTAGGAGTAAGCGATGAGGGAGATTGTTGTTTTTTAGTTGATAAGTTGTGTCTAGCTCTTTGTGACGCCCTGGATTGTAGCCCACCAGGCTCCTCTGTTCATAGGATTCCCCAGGCAAGAACACTGGAGTGGGTTGCCATTCCCTTCTCCAGGGGATCTTCCCGACCCAGGGACTGAACTCACATCTCCCGCATTGGCAGGCGCCTTCCCCACCGCTGAGCCCCAGGGAAGCCGAACGAAGGAGGCGGCCCCTGTGCGTCCTCACCCACCACGTCCCCTCTCCCTCCACTTCCAGCTTAGCCTCCCTGTCAACACTGGGTGATTCCAGAATCGACGGTCCTTGAGCCCATGCAGGGTTGAAATCCCACGTCCCCCCAAAACCCGAGTGCCGTCAAGCTGAGGATGGAGATAACTGGGCACAGGGGCCCCTCACCCAGCAAGTGTGTCCTTGAACGAGTAGAGCAGGAGCACGGTCACGTGACGAGCGAGGTCCAAGCCGGGGAGCACCACGGCTAGGGAGCCGCTGCCAGGGGCCAGGGAGAGTGGAGAAAGGGCCTTCCCCAAGAGCCTTCCCTGCGAGCGTGGCCAGCCAACCGCTCGAGTTCAGACCTCTGGCCTCTGAAACCGTGAGAAGAGAGATCTCTGTTATTTTCAGCCGCCTGGCTTGTAGTAAGCTGTTACAGCAGCCTTAGGGAGGGATGGCCCTTTCCAAGTGATGCGTCTGGCCCCAGTTCTTTACGCGGGCCCTGCTCCTGGGGGAGAGCAGGTTCATCCGCGTCTCTACAAATGACCCAGTTTTGTTTTTTCTTCTGGGTCTTGGGAGAGACGACATTCAAACCAAGGCAGTCTCAGAGGCTGCAGGCTGGGCCCAGTTTTGCAGGCGGCCGGCTCCAGAGCCTCAGCTTGGCTGGAGGTAAGTGAAGGCCCCCGGCGGCCTTAGGGGCTCAGCAGACGACTTGAGAAGGATGAGGGCAACTGTGGGCTACTACTGGACACTGAAAGTAGGGTCATAAAAATGTAAAACTATGGGATCCTTTTTGCAAGCAATGGTTGCCCAGTGAGAAGGCCCATGCAGGAGGGGAGGGTGAGGGGTAGGCTTCTTGATCCTTGGTTGAACAGATCTTTAACAGGTTTAATCACCAAGTGCGGTATTTAACACGAATGGCCATTGGCTGTGAGGATACAGTTAATCAGGGCATTTTGCCTGGAAAAGGTGCTTTTCTTTTTCTTGTTTGACATATTTTTCTTTCTTTTTTCAAAAGTTTCATTGTTGAGCATAACTCTCGCCAGCGTTGTGTTAGCTCCTGCTGTGCGCACAGTGGATCAGTGGTGTGTGCATACACCCCCTCCGTCTGCGGCGCCCCCCGTCACCTGGGTCACCGCAGAGCTCTGGCGGAGCCCGTGCCACCAGCGGGCTCCCACGGCCAGCTCTCTCACACGTGCTTGGGTATACCTGTCGGGATCACCCTCCTGCCGTCCATCCTCCGCTTCCCCTCCCCGCTTCCACGCGTCTGCTCTCCACTGCTGCCCTGCAAATAGTTCCTCTGTGCCATTTCCCAGATTCCATACACATGGGTTAGAACGCGCTGTTTGGTTCCTGACTTGCTCCACTCTGTTTGACAGACTCTAGACTCATCCACATCTCTACAAATGACCCAGTTTTGTGTTTCCTTTCGGCTGAGTGATATCCCGTCGTATACGTGTGCCACACTGATCTCGTTTTCAAGGCAGCATTTCTTCTTGTTTTTTGAGAGCTCTTGGGTGCAACCCATATTTTATCTTTGGGGGGGGGAAAAAGTCCTCAAGTTATCTTGTAGTTTCCTTAGTTTACAATTACCCCTGATAATAACAGAAAACCACTGGCACCCTATGCTGTATGCTCCCATAAACTTAAGTAACCAGTTGGCTAATAATCTTTTATCCCCTTCAGAAAAGAAAAATACCTTTTCTCATAAAGCAGTCTCCATTAATGATGATTTAAATCTCCATGACACTGTTTATTCCCCTCTAGTGGGTGAAAGAGAGGCCATTCTCAGAGCACAGATTCTAGACAGGACCATCACCCGGTGTCTTGGGCTCCCAGCTGGCAGGGGCTGGCATCAGAAGTCCTCAGGAGTGGAGGGATCAAAAGGAGCAAACGAGAAAGAGGAGGGGGGACTTCCCTAGCTGTTGAGCACCACACCACAGGGGCATGGACTCCACCCCTGGCCAGGGAACTAAGACCCAGCATGCCATGCTGTGAGGCCAAAAAGTTAAAGAAAAGAAAGGAAAAGGAGGAGGAGGTCGGGGAGGACAGCACTCCTTCCAGCAGAGTCTCTGTGCCCTCGGGTTGCTGTGTGTTCATCTGCCTTCTTCCCTGAGATGCGGCTCCGCGGCCTCTCTGCTCCTCATGTGTCTCTGAGATTGACTCAGAGGCCCGCTCAGGGGAGGAGTTTCCGCAGGCGGTCCCGACAGCCAGTACAGCTCCAGCCAATAACATGCAGACGGAGGAAGGCCGTGGCGGGTGGGAAGCGAAGCCCATGAGGCCTCTGGCCTTTTCCAAGGAGGGCAGCAGCTGACGTCGTGCCAAACAAAAGGCAGACCGAAGCCTTGGGGCAGCTGCACCTCCTTCGCGGTGGGCCCACTGTCCATCCACCAGCAGAAGGCGCCGCCCAGAAGCACAGAACGTGGCTGAACCATCGCCGCCTCCTAACGCGAGCTCAGGAAGCGCCGTGTGTGTCCCAGGACCTGCACCAGCTGTGTGCTGTGTGTTCATGCTCCATGTTGTGATGCGCTGGAGCGATTCACTGAACGCATGTCAACTAAGGGTTAATTCACCCCATCCTGGGTTCCACATTGCCTAGGACGCCGTGTGGAAGTTCAGTCACTCCAGAAGGATGATACCTTCCAAACGTCAGGAGAAACTCGCAGAGCCACCCAGGAGACCACCGTTGTGCAGCTGGGGAAAGGGGCCAGGAGCCCCTTTCAGGAGTTACCTGGTCTGGATCACGGCCTGGGTCTCGTGCTAACAAGCTGTTAACTGTGCACAAGCTGTCAGCTGCGGAAATATCCCTCCTGTGAGCTCTAGTTAGCTTACCTGCTGGATGGGCAAGCTGTCCTGATGAGCCAGGTGCCAGCTAATCCTGGTAAGTCCTGACCTTGGAGCCCTTTAAGCGTCCAGGTTACCCTTAGGACACTGAGGTCCAGTGATTCTCTTGGATGGTTCAAAACCTTCCTAGTCTTGATAAGCTCATAAATGAAAAAGAAGAGAACTTTATAGCTGACTGGTAATGCTAAGTCACTTCAGTTGTGTCCGATTCTTTGCAACCCATGGACTATAGCCCTCCAGGCTCCTCTGTCCATGGAATTCTCCAGGCAGGAATACTGGAGTGGGTCACTAGGCCCTCCTCCAGGGGATCTTCCCGGCCCAGGAATCAAACCTGTGTCTCTGTGTCTCCTGCGTTGGCAGGCAGGTTCTTCACCACTAGCACCACCTGGAAGCATCAAACCATAGAAGCAAACTATTTAAAATAGCCATGTTGTCTAAGGCGCGGTTCTGTCAACTGCAGCTGAGAGGAGGTGGGAAGAGAAAAAAGCTCTCCTCGGCTTCCAGTTATGCCATGATACCTGTTTAAATTTTATTGAGTAAATAATTATCTCCGTGGGTTGAACAAAAAAAACCCACAAAACAGCACATAACACCCCTCAGTCGTCTGTCGGAGGTGAGGCTTAAATGTATAGTTAACACATGCGCTTTTGTTTCTGATTCAGTGCCCTGATACAGAGAAGGCAGGAACTATTCATACTTCCAGGGGCTAAATGACTAGTTCTTTGGATATGTCAGGTTTTTGTTTTCATCTCTTATTAGAATTTTTGTTTGGGGTTTTTATTTTGAGCCAAGGGCAAGAATGGAGAGGAACATCGAGGTTCCCAGCGTGAATGAGACGAGAACCGGCTGTGTGGTGTCATCTCGGGGATGAGAAGGGGACAGGCCCCGGGGGTTTCCCAGTGCAGGTCATGGGGAGGCAGGAAGGTTCGTGAATGTGCTTGGGCCAGGAAGGGAGGCCGGCAGCAGAGCTTTGGACACACTGATTTTTTTTTTTTTTTAAAGAGTATTTAATCTGTCTGTGAGCTTCCCAGTTGGCACAGTGGTAAAGAATCCTCCCGCCAACGCAGGAGACACAGAGACACGGTTGGATCCCTGGGTCGGGAAGGTCCTCTGGAGGAGGGCACGGCAACCCACTCCAGTATTCTTGCCTGGAGAATCCCATGGACAGAGGAGCCTAGTGGGCTACAGTTGGGATCGCAAAGAGTCAGCCATGACTGAGTGACTGAGCATACTCGCAACCTGTTTGTAGGACGTATGGCGACCCTAAAAAATCATTCCAGCACACATTCGGTGCAGACAAATACTGTGATTCCACTTATACAAGGTACCCCAAACAGTCAAACTCACAGAGTCAGAAAGTACCCTGGCGGGCGCCAGGGACAAATACAGGCTGGGGCGAGAGTGGACAGTTGGTGTTTCATAGGGACAGAGTCCAGTCTCAGAAGGTGAGACATTCAGGAGATGGGCGATGGCGAGATTTGTGCAACAGTGTGAGTGTACTCAGGGCCCTGAATTATAGACTTAAATGCGGTTCAAAGAGCATGTTTCCTATTATGTGACTTTTACCACCCTTAAAAAAGTTAAATTCAAAAAAAAAAGAGTAGATATAAGCGCCCATAATGAGTGTGCAGGGCTGCACACGAAGGCTTTGGGGCGGATCACAGCAGGCGCAGGGTGGGGAGCACGTGGGGACTCAGACCGAAGCCGCGGGCGGCGGATGTCGCTTCAGCCGTTGATTGGACGGCGGCGGCTCCGCGGTCAGGAGACGGGGAGGGCCGCCGGGGGAGCTTTTCTGCTCTGGAGTCGCCCTTGGTCACTGCCCCTCTTGCCCACCCAGGACAGGCATGTGGAATGTAAAAGCGTGGCTGGAAATGGAGGTGTTTACCGGGACCGAGGGCATCACTGCAGAGTCCTGTCCCAACCCGGAGGGCTGCGCAGACGCTGGCGGGGAGAGGCCTGCAAACGCAGAGGCAGGTTCCGTGGTGAAGATGGAAAAGCAAATCTTGTCTCCTGCTTTAGACAAGCTTAGAAAACACGGAGCCGTTCGACGGTGACAGGGAAGACCCTTCATGGAAACCTTGGGCTCCGTGTCAATCGCCTTGTCGTAGGCGATTTACCCCTCCTTAAAGGCCCCCTTTGAAAAACAAAAGACCCCCCTTGGTCTTGGTTTGCTACTAAGCCTAGTCCTTCATGGGAAAAGAAGAAGAAAAAAAACCACAGATTTTTGTGCTTTCTTCCCCTTTGTTGGCAAAGCCGTCTTGTTCCGGTTTGAATCTTCTGAAAGTGCAAATTGGTGACTGTGGGTGCCCACCCAGATGCTCTTTATCTGGGTCCACGCACCTCTCCCCTAACTGCTGAGGCCACCCAAGCGCTGTCTTACTTCAGGGGTGACCCCCTCCCAGAACCACGCTGCCCCTGCCAGCACCAGCCTGGCCAACCGCCACCCCAGGCCCGCCACCCCAGGGCCGCCACCCCGGGCCGTCACCCCAGGCCCGTCACCCCAGGGCCGTCACCCCGGGCCGTCACCCCAGGACGGGCCAGCTCCGTCCCACAGTGTGTGTTCCAGCGTGTCCTTCACACTCATGAGCTCAAGTCCCGGTACTTCCTTGGAGAGCCTTGTGCAGGGCTTCATGGTGGCCTGGACCAAACAGCGCAGCCTCCTGGCTAGAAGCCCGCAGTCAGGAAAGGAAGCCCGATTCTCCCGTGAGTAAGCAAGCTGATCACGGTTCACTCCAGCTGGGTAGGGATGTTAGTATCTGTGTGACCAGCTGGCCCCAACGTGCAGCTTTGTGGGAGAAAGGTCCCGGGAGCCAAGTGAAGAGACTCACACCGGAACAGCAGTGTTCAAGAAAAGGCTTGTTACTGAAGCCAGAGCTTAAGGCAGTGAGCACAACTTTGATTTATAACAAGAGCTATTTGTACATAATTACTAAAATATTGATTGCACATTCAGCAGTGCGCCTAAATTAAAGACAAGCCAAATCCGGTAACAGCGCCAAAAGAATTTCATTGCAGTCGCCATTTAGCCCTTTCCTGCAATAATCTGGCGTTTTGTAGAGGACATTTCAATATATTGAGCGTTACCTTTGATGATTGTGCCTCCTCCTCATGCGTATGGAGCTCCTGGTTGAAGGCATGAAACAGTCAACAGGACACAAAGGCGGATCTGTAAATACAGGCTGAGACGGGAGCAGGGGTCAGGGTGCAAATAAATCAGACCGAAATGGTCAGGAAAACGTCAGAGGTGAAGGACTAGGGGGAGGAGAGGATTACAGACACACGAGAAGGCATGCCAGACGAACTGGGAGGGAAAGAGCTTGAGGGTCACTTGCCAGCTGCGTGTTACAGGCAAATTCAAATTCAAATTCTTAAGCACTAACTGCAGATACGCTCTCAGATGTGAGCACCACCTGGCCTCATCCCTGACTTTCCCACAAGGTCCCAGGACCTGCCCTTGGGCCCTCACCCCATCTTGTCACCCACCCAGGCCTCTTTTCCAGGAGGTCAAGTTTGTCCCCCCCGCCCATGGCCTCTGAGCCACCATTCCCAGTATTTTCTTTCCCTGGCCTGCTTGTCTCCCCAGTATTTTTACGGGTGGGGCTTCCCGGGTGGCTCAGTGGTAAAGAATCCTCCTGCCAATGCAGGAGACGTGGGCTTGATCCCTGGGTCGGGAAGGTCCCCTGGAGAAGGGAATGGCAGCCCACTCCAGCATTGTTGCCTGGAGAGTCCCATGGACGGAGGAGCCTGGGGGGCAGCATATGGTCCAGGGCTGGCAGCACCGGACGCGACTGAGCAGCGCCGGCCTTGTCCGTGTGGGCGGACCCTGCGCCTCTTTCACACCTTTACCCAAACGCCGTTCTCTCAGCCAGGACGTTTCTGTCCTTCCTGTTTAAAATACAGCTCTGCCCACGTGGCATTCTCTGTTCTTTTCCCAGACTCAGGGTTTCTAAAGCGTTTTACTTGTTGTCTACTTTGTAACCTCTGTATGGGCAAGGACCTCTCTCTGTTGTGTTCACTGCTATACTCCCCTGACCTAAAACAGTAAAGACTTGCGGTAAATATTCAGTACATATTTAAGGATTAGATAAAAAACGATCTCATCAGCTATACTGATTTTCCCTTTTCCGCACTGAGGCGTGTTTTGTTAGCTTTTATAATTGTTCAAGTTGGCTTCTTCCTCCCGTAGCCTTCCTGGCTCTTCTATGATCTTATATTGCCCACTTATTTTGCGATTCCTTTGTCCAGCCTTTACATATGGGCCAAATCATCACTTATGTTTCTGTGTCTGATTAATCTCATGAGCAGAAGGAAGGGAGGTTAATTCTGTGCTGATTCTCTCATGGTGGCTGTTTCCTTGTAGTTTTCACAGTGTTTGATTCTGAGCTCATTGATCAATTTCTGGGGTCCTCCTGAGAGCCTAAGATGTGGATGCTTTTATCCAGAGAGGACTCAAGGCTGCCTCTCCTCAGGGCCAGAGGCACCAGCCCAGACCAACTGGAGGATTTCTATTTCCCCTCCCCTTCCCCTCTCACTGGCCTCAGCTTAGACCGGTCACGACAGAGCTGACCCCGGCACCCAAACTCAAGACAGCTTTGCCCTTCGTGACAGCTTTGCCCCTAGTGTCCCCACCCTGGGGTCACCTCACTCCCTACCCCCAACTTAGCAAGAGCCCAGTAGAGTGGTAAAAAGTCTGGAGACTTCCTCGTGGTCCAGTGGTTAAGACTCTGCACTTCCAAGGTAGGGGGCACAGGTTTGATCCCTGGCCGGGGAAGTAACATCCTGCCAGTCTTGACCTAAAGATGAAAGCCAGTCTGCTGTCTACAGGAGTCAGCTGTTGGCGAGGTGCTAGGCCACCTCCCGCGTGTCCCCCTCCCACACTCCATTCCACTGTGGCCTCGAGCTGCGGGGGTGGCGAGGACACCATCTCACGCCCCGCGGTTACCTCTCAGCACAGTGCTGGGTGAAGAGCAGCTGTCTGAGGTATAACTCCCGCTTTACTGGCTCCTGTTTAAGCATGGGATCTGGTGAACAAGCACGCTGCCCTTGTGCCCCTTCACATCCATCCTCTGGTTCCACCTGGCCTTGTTCAGTCGCTCAGTCGTGTCCAGCTCTCTGCCAGGCTCCTCTGTCCATGGGATTTCCAGGTAAGAATGCTGGAGACAGTTGCCATTTCCTCCTCCAGGGCTCTTCCTGCCCTGGAATTGGACTGGTATCTCCTGCATTGCAGGCAGGTTCTTTACCGCTGAGCCACCGGGAAGCCCACTGCCAGTTTACACAGCCCAAACCTCAGCACACTTGAGGCCCTTTACAAGATTAAGAAGGAACATTGTCTTTAAAGGAGCTGGCAATGCTAGGAGGGTGTTGTGCTGCTCTTTCTGGCTGAGCGGGAGCTCCTGCTGACGGGGAGGTCTGGTCGAATTACAGTCCAGGTACAGGACTCACGATGGGCGTAGAGAGGAGACCAAAGGGCAGAGAAGAGTTTTGTATTCAAGTTTCTCTTATGTTGACATGAAATACAAATGTTATTTCATATAATAAAACTACACATATACAATTAGTGTTTATACTATATATGATGTATTGTTTAGTAGCTAAGCTGTGTCTGACTCTTGGTGACCCCATGAACTGTAGCCCACCAGGCTCCTCTGTGCATGGAATTTCCCAGGGAAGAACCCTGGGGTGGGCCACCATTCCCTCCTCCAGGGGTCTTCCCCACCCAGGGATTGGCAGGCAAGTGGCCCGGCCTTCCCTAGTTATTTGGGCCTGAATTATTCCAGAGCTTCCTGCCCGCTTGCAGAGAGGAATGTGGTGCGGGCCTGTTGCGGGTGCGGTCTGGGGAGTCGAGCGGGAGCCCGGATCCGATGGTGCAGGAATTCGTTGGGGCTTGGCTCTCTGCCTGCGGGCGCAGGGCCATCTGGACCGCATCAGGGCCCTGGGGACAGCTCCGGTCCTCAGCAGGGCGTCTCCACTCTGGCCCACGGGGCAGACAGGGGAACTTCCCGGGAGACGGCGGCTGCGAGTCCTAAATCGCTTCACAGGGAAGGACAGCGCGCCCCGCAGTCATGCCTCTCAGCCCAGCCCTGCCTGCCCTGTGTCAGAGCTTCCAGAAGGAGGGCTGCCCAGAAGCCCCCAGTGCCCCCCGCAGCCTGCTCCGCGGGCTCTGCAGGTCTGAGCGCGTCCCGGCCGTCACTCACCCGCTCTCACTGCTCCTGACCAGACCAGCGCAGCCTCCTGCAGCCCGCCTTTCACCGCTGGACTGGAGACAGAGCCCAGGGAGGTCCTCTGATGCTCCGGCGGCCTCTAACTCAGTTAACAGATTCGCTCAGGGCATTAGATACGCTCTGAAAGAATTCAGGCCGCGGGGAGGGGAGGGTCCATGACCATCCTCAGTCAAATGGAGCAGACCATTGACGGATCCTCGCTTCTGTTGCATCACGACCCGCAAGCGGCATCAGGGACGTGACGCTGGGGAAACGGCCCAGAGGCAGAATGTGAAGCGCGGTTCAACTCCGGGCTGAAAAGAAAAGTTCAAATCAAACTACACTGCAAGTCTGCCGCGTGCTATCAAAGCACTGGGCGGGGAGGCTGTGCAGAGGAGGTGGCCCCCTGGCCTCTGGGAAGGAGTTCCTGCCAGGGGAACGGCCACGTTGCTCCAGGAGCCCAGGGCTGGGATGCAGCGGGTGCGAGGAGGGGCCAAGTGCGGGAGGTGCTCAGTCCCCCAGGCTCTGTGCAGGGAGAACCGCCCATGGTACTCACACATCAGGAGGATTGTTCCGGCTCGCCCAGGAGGAGCCCGTTCCGGTTCCAGAAGAGCAAAACTGACTCCTTTTTTCCCTCCAATGTCACTATGTATCACCACTGGTCAAAACTGTCCCTTTGCTCTAGAACAGGGGTTCCCAAATCCTGCACCATGGACGGGTACACCTGTTAGGAGCTGGGCCACACAGCTGGAGGTTAGAGTTAGTCTGAAACAACTTCAAATCTCCATACTTGCTGGATTAAAGTCAGAGTGGAATATCCTGTTGTTCCGTTGCTAAGTCGTGTCCGACTCTTCGTACCCCATGGACTGCAGTACACCAGGATTCTGTTCTCCAGTATCTCCCGGAGTTTGATCAAACTCATGTCCATTGAGTCGGTGATGCCATCCAACCATCTCATCCTCTGTCATCCCCTTCTCCTCCCACCTTTAATCTTTCCCAGCATCAGGGTCTTTTCCAATAAGTTGGCTCTTCGCATCAGGTGGCCAAAGTATTGGAGTTTCAGCTTCATCAGTCCTTCCAATGAATATTCAGGACTGATTTCCTTTAGGATTGACTGGTTTGATCCCCTTGCTATCCAAGGGACTCTCAAGAGCATCCTTAGTTGCCACAAAAGCACAGAAAAGCCTGCTTCCATTTCTAACATCCTATCTTTAGGAAGCAGCATTTTCTGCAGTAACAGCAGCCAGAACAAGATTACAGAGTCGACCGGACGTAGCCAGCACGCTTCAGGTGTCACTGTCTCCCATCACCCCCGACGGGACCGTGCAGCTGCAGGGAGACACGCTCAGGGCTCCCAGTGATCCCGCATTGTGGTGAGGGGTATCAGTAGTTCACTGTGTATCACAATGTGATAGTGATAGAAATTCAGTGCCCGATAAACATGACGTGCTTGACTCTGTCCGAAATCACATCTCCCTTCCCCAGTCTGTGGAAAACTTGTCTTCCAGTCCTTGGTGCCAAAAGTTGTTGGAACTGCTGCTCTAAAAAATTCTTTTCTCGTTCTTAGAAAGTCAGAGTAAGTATCACAATTTGGACTTTAAGCTTAGAACAAGCAGGTGCTAACTATGCCGTCATTTCCCTTCCTGGAGAGAGAGATTGTGGTTTGTGCGAGGTTCTGCAGAGCCTGATGGAGCCCTCTGACAGAGACCAGCGGTCCTTTTCAAAGATGACACATGATACCTGATTTTTGTTCATTGGTGAACCATTTTAAGAGATATTTTAATTGGATATTTTTTTATCATGGCCTTTGAAATTTGATTAACGTTATCTGTTTCTCTACTGTTCTCAAGCCTCCAACATTCTGCCCCTTCTCTTAATTATTGGCAATCGATCCTACTTCTTCACCTAGAAAATAGAAGTTCTGTTCTGATTCCTTCTGTAACCACCTGTGTCTGTATATATATGGAGGCATGGCAACCCACTCCAGTATTCTTGCCAACAGAGGAGCCTGGCGGCTATAGTCCATAGCGCTGTAAAGAGTCGGACACAACTGAGCGACTAAGCGCATATGTGTGTGTGTGTGTGTACAGATGTCTTAATGTAAAAAGCCATGTCCAGGCCTGGCTCTCTAACCTTCTGAAGGATGTTGCCACCCTGTTAGTACATTCCATTTTGGATTAAATTAGCTCGAACTGCTTCCTGATGCTTGTAGTAAAGAGCCCTGAGCTGATTCACTGAGGGAGCTCAACGGGCTTGGCTCTGTGGCATCTCTCTTGGAATACATGCCTTGGGAGATTTCCCTGGGCTCCAAACCACCCCTGGGCTGGAGTCGTGTGGTGGTTCCGTCTGCTGAGGGCTGAGGAATGCTCTTTTCCACCATCCAGGCGAGCCAGCCTCTCTTCCCAAAGCTGCCCCCTTCCTCCACTGCAGGGGTGAGCACGCTCTTGCTGCCCAGTTCGGGACATTCAAAATGGGGCAGGCAGCCTGAAGACTAAAGTGAGAACAGGGAGCGGCTCACAGAGGCAGCACCGATGGCCCCCAGCCACGTGCAGGGGTAGTGACAGCAGTCGTCAAGGACGGACACAGGAACCCTGTCCCATGAACTCCCGAGCTGCTGAGGCCGTGGGAGGGGGACTGGGAGACACAGCTCTTCTGAAGAGCAAATGGGGAACATTTAGAAAAGTTAGTGCCACGCTGAGAGTGGGACTAGAAGGAAAGCTGAGCGCCAAAGAGTTGACGCTTGGGAACTGTGGCGTTGGAGAAGACTCTTTTTTAAAATATAAATTTATTTATTTTAATTGGAGGCTAATTACTTTACAGTACTGTATTGGTTTTGCCATACATCAACATGCATCCGCCACGGGTATACTCGTGTTCCCAATCCTGAACCCCCTCCCTCCTCCCTCCTCCTTCCCCGCACCATCCCTCTGGGTCATCTCAGTGCACCAGCCCCGAGCATCCTGTATCCTGCATCGAACCTGGACTGGCAATTCATTTCTTATATGATATTATACGTTTCAATGCCATTCTCCCATATCATCCCACCCTCACTCTCTCCCACAGAGTCCAAAAGACGGTTCTATACATCTGTGTCTCTTTTGCTGTCTTGCATACAGGGTTATCATTACCATCTTTCTAAATTCCATATATATGTGTTAGTATACTGTATTGGTGTTTCTCTTTCTAGCTTGCTTCACTCTGTATAATAGGCTCCAGTTTCATCCACCTCATCAGAACTGATTCAAATGTATTCTTTTTAATGGCTGAGTAATACTCCATTGTGTATATGTACCACAGCTTTCTTACCCATTCGTCTGCTGATGGACATCTAGGTTGCTTCCGCGTCCTGGCTATTATAAACAGTGCTGCAATGAACATTGAGGTACACGTGTCTCTTTCAATCCTGGTTTCCTTGGTGTGTATGCCCAACAGTGGGATTGCTGGGTCATAAGGCAATTCTATTTCCAGTTTTTAAGGAATCTCCACACTGTTCTCCATAGTGGCTGTACTAGTTTGCATTCCCACCAACAGTGTAAGAGGGTTCCCTTTTCTCCACACCCTGGAGAAGACTCTTGAGAGTCCCTTGGACTGCAAGGAGATCCAACCAGTCCATCCTAAAGGAGATCAGTCCTGGGTGTTCTTTGGAAGGACTGATGCTGAAGCTGAAGTTCCAATACTTTGGACACCTGATGTGAAGAACTGATTCACTGGAAAAGACCCTGTTGCTAGGAAAGATTAAGGGCAGGAGGAGAAGGGGACGACAGAGGATGAGATGGTTGGATGGCATCACCAACTCAATGGGCATGAGTTTGAGTAAACTCCGGGAGTTAGTGATGGATGGGGAAGCCTGGCGTGCTGCAGTCCATGGGGATGCAAGGAGTCGGACACGACTGAGTGACTGATCTGGCCTGAATGCTGAGAACTACTTTTGACCACAGCTAAATAGGCACTTGAAGAAACGCACACAGGATCATGTGTGAGAATATTTGTAGCGCTCTTGTTTTTAATAATGAAAAACTGGAAACCTCCTAAACACCCACCCTTAGAAAGTGGATAAATGGTGCACACATAAAAAAGGGTATTAACAGCAGCAAAGGTGAGTGATCTTGAGCAACGTGTTCAGTGGCAGCACGTGGAGAAAGACAAGTTTCAGAAGGAAGCGTTCGGTACTCTTATAACAGTTTTAAACAAGAAAACGGGAGAAATGCTACATTTTGTTTAGGGATACAAATATGCGTAGTGAATATAAACACATGGGACTCATGGACACTGAACTATGAATGATTGTTATTTCCAGGTTCAGGGGTATGAACGTATGAAGAGGAGGGTGTAATATTGGGCAAAAGGCTCTATTCTGTTTAACAAGTTGGGCTGTGGGTGCAGCTTTTCACAGCTCTAAAATGTCTCATCAAGCAAACACTCAGTGAGGTGGGCTTCCTCGGTGGCCCAGTGGCTAAGACTTCATGCTGCCAATGCGGAAGCACAGTTCAATCCCTGGTCAGGGACCCAAGTTCCCCTGTGCCTGGTAGCACAGCCAAAAGATTTAAAGAGGAAAAACACCTTAATGAAGCAGGGGATTAGGAAGGAGGGGTGAGCCACAGGCGGTTTCCCGGGTCATTCAGGGCAGCTATGGGTTCTGCAAACAGTGCTTTTTCTAGACGCTGCCTCGGGGTTTATCTGGGTGTTGATTTGGCCAGCGTTCCTACCAACATCACTCAGTTTCCTGGTTCACGAACTGATGGTTCTGTTGATAGCACACCTGCCTCCCGCAGCTTATATTTCAAGGTTTGTTGAGAGAGAGGACACGTGAGCAGCTAACAAGCACTTCGGTTCATCTCCTCCTTCCCGTCTCCTTCCTGTTATGGATTGGATTTGTTTTGGAGAAAAAAAAATGAGGTGACTGATTTCTGGCAGTGCTCTCTTCTCTGCCTTCTTGGTCATGTGCTCACCAGCCTTCTCCAGCATCTGTGGGGAAAACAAAGCATTTAAATGAAAGAGCAGGTAGGCTGATGGACATCATTGCACTACAGCAAAAGCGATGGGGAAGCTCCCCAGCTCCTCCACAGCAGGACAGTGGCCTCTTCCCCAGCGAATGAGCGTCAGACGTTGGGCAGTTGTACTAAGGGGTGAGGCCGTGCCGGGTCGTGGAAAGGACGCAAGCACAAGCCCTCTGGCAATGAACTAGTCTCCGTCAGATCTTTTCAAGTGCCCATGCCCTTCAACCCAGCAATTCCACTGTTAGAACACTGAAGAAAGGAAATAATCAAACAGTATCAGATATTTATGCCCCCAAATCACAAATCAAACCTGAAGTTCCCAAACAAGGGCCAGGGAATAAACTGTGGGAAATCCAGACAGTGTTCAGTGAGGCAGCCACTGCACCCGAGCGGCCAGGGAGGGACTTCCCTGGGGTCCAGCGGCTAAGGTTCCACGCTCCCCGCGCGGAGGGCCCAGGCGCGGTCCCTGGTCAGGGAACTAGACCTCGTGTGCCAAGTAAGAGTCCTCGTGTCGCAATTAAGGTCTGGTGCGGCCAAATAAATAAAAAAAAAATTTTTTTAAGAGTGACATGGGGAGATAAACAGCACTTGGAAAAAGCAGGATATGAAACTGTAATCTGCAATATCAACTCTATACATTTATCTCGGAGGAGGCGGTGGCTCCCCACTCCAGTGCTCTTGCCTGGAAAATCCCATGGACAGAGGAGCCTGGAAGGCTGCAGTCCATGGGGTCGCTGAGGGTCGGACACGACTGAGCGACTTCACTTTCACTTTCACACATTGGAGAAGGGAATGGCAGCCCACTCCAGTGTTCCTGCCTGGAGAATCCCAGGGATGGGGGAGCCTGGCGGGCTGCCGTCTCTGGGGTCACACAGAGTCGGACACGACTGAAGCAACTTAGCAGCAGCAGCAGCAAGCATTTATCTACCATCTGTCTATCTACACAGATACACAGGAGAAAATCAGCATAAACTAAGGAGAAAATCAGCATAAACTATATAGGAATGCTAGCAGTAGAGATCTCTGGGTAAAGAAAGGGATCATAGCAATTTAAAAAATATACTTTTCTGGTCTGTCCAAAGTTTTGTGCCATGACTATGTATTACTTTAAAAATTAGGGGACAAGTTATTAAAAGGAAAGCACACTGGGTTGAGAAGCAGGTAAATGAGGTGGTTAGAGAGTGTCCTTCCACCATTCTCCTCTGGGCATCCTCGTCTCAGGATGTAAGCAGACCTGCATACCACCCCCTTGCTCTGATAGGGAAGCCTGGCTGCGACTGATAAATTGCTGGAGGCTCAGTGTGGACGGCTTTGAATGTAAAAATTCCAGACAGACCCAGTTATGTAGGGCAGAAGAGGGGTCCCCACAATACTGTGAGTCTTACCTTCAGGAGGTTGAACGGCCTCCTCCTACTTCCAGCCAGGGGAAGGGAAAAACGAACAATTCTGAAATACACCAGAATTTTCTGTTCTTAACAGAAATGCCTTCAGGAGAAACTAGCTAAACAGAGCCTGGCCAGCTGGCGTAGGGCAGGGAAATACCTGGCCCACTCTGCTCACCCTGAACCACTGAACAGGGGAGGAAAAAGTGAGAAACGTGTGAGGTTTGGTCCAGAGACACAGGCTCACTGAAGATGGAGACCATAGCTTCCCCTCCACCTGCACCTCACCACCACATTACTAAAGCCTGTTCAGGGAATTCTCAGGTGGTCCAGTGGTTGGGACACGGTGCTCTCACTACGGGAGCCCCAGGTTCGATCCCTGATTGGGGGAAACTAAGATCTCCCAAGCTGTGTGGTGAGGTCAAAAAAAAAAAAAAATCTGTTAACATCAGTTCCTTTGATCTAGTACATCATATCTGGCTATCAAGAAAAAATAAAGTATACCCCAAAAATCCCCACAGATTTGAAGAGAGAGACCAAGTATCCAAATCAGATATGGTACGTATGTTGGGATAATCAGACTGGAAGTTTTAAACTGTGATGAATGTGCTGAGGGTTCTAACTGGTAAAGTGAACAGCACACAGGAGCAGGTGTGCAGTGTGCATGAGAGATGGAAATCCTAGGAAAGAACCAAAAAGAAATGCTAGAGAAATTTCCTAACAAAAAAGAGTGTCTTCAGTGATCTTATTAGTAGACTGGACACAGCTGTGGAAAGAATCTCTGAGCTAGAGGATATATCAACAGAAGTCTCTAAAACCAAAAAGAGAACAAAGACCTAAAAAAAAAAAAAAATTCAAGGACAACTACAAAAGACAAAGCATAATGGGAATATCAGAAGGGGAAGGAAAAAGGAAGAGAAGAAAGTCGAACTGATACGTGAAGAAAGGAGAGAATGAGAGTATATGAAGTGATCGGTTAAAACCCGAAAAGAAAGAAAGCAGATGATGAAAATAGGAACAAAGCAGAAGGGTTACAAACAGAAAACAGTGACAAATACGGCAGACGTTAACCCAGCTACGCCAGTGGTCACTGCGAACACCCCGTCCTGACCGAGGAGGAGGAGGGGCCAAGTGTCCCCGGCCTGCTGCGCTCCCTGCGCAGGATTTCGGCACATGGCTCCTTCCAGCACAGCTGAGGGCTCCTACACGGTGGCTCCCCTCAAGGGCAGAGAGTATCAGAATCAGTGTGTTGGGGTGTGGGGGTGGGGACCATTCCATGTCAGCCTTCCCAATGGTTCTGAGATTCTCGCCTACCTAGCCACCTTCCTCCAGAAGCTCCGCCTCCAAGGATGATGCCGTTTGAATCGCAGGTATGAAAACCCAAAGCTAGCCCTAACTAACCAATTGACTTTATGGATGTGACTTCAGAATCCTCACAACCAGCCTCCCTACCACCCCCCCCCAAAAAAAAAAGTCCTTCTTGATCACCAGGACCCCGAGTTCCACAAGGGACATTCATTCATTGGACTTGAGGCTTTGCTTTCTGAAGCATCAAGGCCATTTGTGAAGGGTTTTAAACTGGGTGAACTGTGGAACCTAACACTAACGTTCTGTGAGCCTGTGCTTTGTCTCTTTTATGTGAATAAATCCCAGATCCGTTCTGGAAAGGAGATTGGGATGGAGAGCAAGTCAAGGCCCTTGTAACCTAAGGGAGGAGAAAAGAGAACAAGGAGGATTCAAACGCAAAGCAGCTCTGGGCTTGCCCCCTTAGTCCAGGCTCCCCCAGGGAGCTTTCCCTCTTCCAGGGGTGTGAAGACCAGGGAAGAGTTTCAGCCTCATGATTTGAATGGAAAACCCTGACAGACATGGCCACTTACCCACAACTCCAGGAAGGACAGCCTGAGCCGCAAGACAGGCGTTAGGGAAAGGCCCACTGGGATGAGCGCCATAGGCTGAATTTGTCTCCCCAAAATTCCTGTGCTGAAGTCCTCACCCCCTCTAGGTTCTAACCTCAAAACGTGACCTATTTTGAAAATAGGGCCATTGAGGATGTGATGAGTTAAGATGGGATCCTGCATTAGGATGGGGCCCTAGTCTAGAATGATTAGTGTCCTTATAAACGAGGACATTTGGAGGTAGATAGGCACAAGCCAGAATCAAGATTGTCGGGAAAGTGAAAGTTGTGTCCGACTCTTTGCAACCCCATAGTCCATGGAATTCTCCAAGCCAGAGTGATGGAGTGGGTTGCCATTCCCTTCTCCAGGGGATCTTCCCAACCCAGGGATGGAACACAGGTCATCCAAATTGCAGGTGGATTCTTTACCAACTGCGATATCAGGGAAGCCCCGCCTTCTGCTGGGGCATAGTTTATTTAACTGCCTGGTCCATTTTTATTCCTCATGACACACCATTATACAAGTGACTCATAACAATTAGACATAAAAGGAGGGTTGTAACATTTGTAATCCCTTTAATGTAATTTAATGGGGAAATTAATCATTTATTACAGCAGGCGATTGAAAACCACTCAGAGTGTTCTTCCTGAAAGCTAGCATCAGAAGCTTCACTTCCCACAGTTTTCTGACGTCTTTGCATCTTTTAAATCTTCGGCAAAAGAAACATCAGATAACTTAGATAACAAAGTTTTGAGGTTCTCTTGTCTGATTTTTGTTTTAAAATTTCCTCATCAAAGATCTTGAGAAACACCCTGCTCAACGTTATGAAGCAGCCTGGCTGGGAGGGGAGTTTCGGGGAGAATGGGTACTTGTGTACGGACGGCCGAGTCGCTCTGCTGTGCACCTGAAACCGTCACCACGCTGTTAACTGGCTAAGCTCCAGTATAAAATAAAAGCCAGAGCTAAAGAAGGGAGGGGGAAGATCCTAAGAAAGACACTGAAAGCCGAGAATGCAGGTGAGGCGGCCACCCTGTCGCTGTCAGCATTTCGGGACTTCACTGCACTACGAACAGAGAGTAACTTGCCTCCTAGCTATGCAGAAGAGAAAGCCCAAGTCTAATTCGTTACCCGGTCGGACAGATATACTCTGTCTTCTCCTCTGAGAACCTCAAAATGTTTTGCAAAGGGAATTGAAACTTCACAGTGACCCAAGGGATAGATATATTTGAGCTAAATTTGCAACCAAGCACAGCAAAACAAAAGCAAACAAACGTACATATGGAGAGAGGGCCAGAGCAGCTGGGCCGGCCGTGCGGGCCAGGCTCCTGATCCAGCGCCTCCCACGCCAGGCCGGCGGAGCAACCACACCAGGGCCTCTCGGGGCAAGTCTGTCAAATACCACTGCCCGGAGAATATGCTGATTGTCCCCCAAAGGCTCGTCCTGGCCCCTGATCAGCCCGTGGGCGTCCATGCCGCCTGCAGGCTCAGCACAGAGAAGAGGCCCGGCGGGTGCCTCTGTCAGAAGCCGCCGCACCGTCCGCAGGAGCACAGCCAAGGGGCTGCGGTGGCCGGCAGGCACTGGCTGCCCAGACTGGTGCCACCAGTATCATCTGGAAGGTTCCTGCTGCGGTGACGTGTGACTCGCGGGCTCACCAAGTGAGGAAACTGGCCCGGCTCCAGGCAAAGCTAAAACTCCCCGAACTAACAAACCGACCGCAGCAGCAGGACTTGCAAAGGCCGCTGAAAATAAAGTCCTTGGCCTTCTTGCTGCGCTGTGGATTCAGACCGGCAAAGCACAGGCGCGCTTCCAAGGAGTGTTTGATGCAAGGATAAATGGTGGTTCCAGGAGCCTGTCCCTCCAGCATCCCGGCCTGAGGAAGCTTCCAGTAGCGAATGTGATAGGCTGGCCAGTTCTGGTGGTCCAGTGACTAAGAATCCGCCTGCCAACGCAGAGGACAGGAGGTCGATCCCTGGCTCGGGAAGATCCCGTATACCTGCGCGGGGCAACTCAGTCCGTGCGCTGCACCCGCTGAAGCCTGCGCGCCTGCAGCCTGCTCGTGCTCTGCAAGAGAAGCCAGGCGGTGTGCCCCTCGCAGAGCTCCGAAACTGAGAGCCCGGCTCGCCGCCACTGGAGCCGGCCAGCGCGCGAGAAGGAAGACCGTGCGCGGCCGTAGATGAGTAAGTACTTAAAAGAATGCGATATGCAGACACGAGTTACAGGAATCCAGCATCTCTGGTGGCTGGCATTGGCCAGCTCCTTCCGCCTTCTGTCAGCAGGGTGCGAAGATGCGCCGCAAGACCCCAGAGCACCGCATTTCACCTCCCATAACCGGGTCAGCTCTTGCTGACCAGCGCCTCCTGACAACCTCCACGGAGATGCCCTGATGCCCTGTGCCCTCCCCGAGGCTCCTGGGGTCCCCATCGCCCTTCCCGCCTCCCACTTCGGGGCTCTGCACGACCCAGAGCTCGGCTCCGCTCTCCCTCGGGTTTCGCCTGCATGATGGAATTTCCTCTCCTTTGCATTCCGTCAGCAATTTGTTGAATGTCTCCTGTGTGCCGTGTCCCAAGCAAAAGGGAAGACCGGTATATTCATTTCCGGAAAATGTCTTGTGTTACACAGGCCTACATACTTCAGGTAAGAGTGCCCCTCAGTATTCAGCTGTATTCATTTCCTGAGTTCTTCGAAGTGATAGCAAAAAAAATCGCTTCATAAGGGGTGTTCTTTCTCAAAACAGCTCTATTCCTCCACCCACCCACCCCCGATCATCTAAATAATTCACTGTCTCAGTAATGAGTAACAAGGCGTATCAGGCAAAGACAGAATTGATGAAATGTTTCCAGAAGAGCTAGCACACCGACATCCCAGCAAGCACAATGCTAGTTATCTGCCTAAGGCTTTATTTCTGATTTTCAAAAACATTAATTCGATACAGGGTTCCTCCCAGGAATGGTTTCTATGTATTTGTTAAAAGTGCTTTATTGTGTCAAATATTAAAAACAACAGAAATATAAAATCTTTAAAAATAATGCAAAATTCCCATACCCTAACAAACAGGCCATTTCATTTGCCGTGTTTCCTACTAGTCTTTTTTAAAATGTATTCATATTTTAGACATAACTATTCGACATAGATGGAATTTTATTGCCTTCTTTTTTTTACCTTAAATCATAAGCGTAAATCACCAATTTCCCATTTTTACCTTAAATCAGAAGTGTCTGTATAAATTTCATGCTTGTGAGTGTTTGCTGACTCATGATATTCAATCTAGTATGTCATAATTTACCTGTTGCTATTTGCTATAATAACAAACATCTACAATAAAGATCTTCATATGTACATCACTTCTTCCTGTGGTGGGATGTTTTCTTAGGACAGCTTCTAGGATTCGGATTATTGGTGTAAAGAGCCTTTTGAATTTTACATTATTATTTTTGGTAACTTAAAGTGAGTTTTGTTTGGAAAATTTCACAACGGCTTTTGAGGTCATGGGAGCATGAAGCTGTTGCAAAACCCAAGGCTGGCGATCCACATGGCTGGCAGCGTGAGGCGTAAGGCCATACCAGGCTGACCTTTATACACGAAGGGGAGTTTTTAAGAGGCCGACAGAAAGAGACTCCTATCTAAAACAATACAGATGTGGCATGCAAATGACTAGGCTAGAAAAATGATCTTTCACCTTCATTGATTTTTGTTTTCTGCTGATCTGCAGCATGTTATGAAAATAGAGTTCTCAGCTTGCATTTATCTGTGACTCATCAGAAAATCTTTTCATCTATATTCAGAGCCAGCAGTGGGCCTTATGATAACAGGCACTCCACAAATATTTGTTGAATTGAAGGGGACTACATTTTTATGATTTTTTTATTCTCATTTTTATAGTGGATTTATAGTGTGAGCAAGAAATAAACCACTGTTGTTGTAAGCACAGAGATTGGGAGGGGGTTACTGAGACATAACTGAGATTCTCTGGGCTGATATACCACCTATTACGTGCTTTCTATGAAAAACGGCTAAATGAACAAAGGGATGGCAGCACTGTTCATAGCTACAAAAGAAAAGAGAGCGGAAATTATTAAGTAAAGGGTGCAATTCCACTCAATTTATTATCTAATCATGAAAATGAATGTTTATAAAGAACTTGAAATTGCATGGAAAATTCTTACAGTGCAAGATTAATTTTAAAAGGAAGACTATAATTTATTTGTTTGTATATATTATATATGTATGTGAGTATACATTCATATGTATAGTCATACTTATATGTATATATAAATATACATTCAATGGATTCTTTACCAGCTGGGCCACAACGGAAGCCCAAGAATACTGGAGGGGGTAGCCTATCCCTTCTCCGGTGGATCTTCCCAACCCAGGAATCAAACCGGGATCTCCCGAATTGCAGGCGAATTCTTTACCAACTGAGCTGTCAGAGAAGCCCAAATGCATGTACACATATATAAACTGTCTCCCCTTTCCTACGTATGTGTACAGGGCTCCGAGCCGGTGCTGTGGTAAAGGATCCGCCGTCAGTGCAGAAGCTGCAGAGACGCAAGAGACACGGGTTGCATCTCTGGGTCAGGAAGATCGCCTGGAGTCGGAAATGGCAACCTACTCCAGTATTTTTGCCTGGAAAATTCCAAGAACAGAGGAGCCTTGTGGGCTGCAGTCCATGGGGTCACAAAGAGCTAGCTGCACACACACATACATACATAAAACCATTTACCTGGTTAACTTTGCATTAAAAATTATGCATAGGGAAAAGAAACGAAAGCAACGCAAGAAAACAATGATAGTTTCAACTTTGAGAAAACAGAGTGAGGTTTTGTCCTTTTTTCTACTTTGCTTAATTTTCTAATTGTTTTTCAAGTGTGCGTCTTTCTTATAATCAACAAAACTGTTTCGCAAAAGGGCCACTTTCCTGGGGAGCTGTCTTTTCTTCTACTTCTTTTATAGGCATCCCGTCAAGAAAGATTCATTATCAGCACTTTCTCTGTGCTTCTTGCGGTTCTCAGTGCCAGAACACAGTCGTGAACAATGCAATCACTCCTGTTTCCACAGAGCTTACATCTAGTGAAAATTATAAGCAGAAAATTTCCACAATAATCATTTAGTTCGATTATTTTGAAAGTTCTTGAACGGAAGAGGAAGAAGAGTGGTATCTAACTGAGAAACTGGACCTGTCCTTTTCACCAGATATTTGAAGATCTGAGTTATGCATTTTCTGTTTTAATTAAAGTCATTTGCTAACACTTTTAAAAAAATCTGCAATCACTATTAAGAGTTGTATCTCAACAGGGAAAAACTAAGTAAAAAGGACAACCATGAACAACATACTGAAAACAAACAAAAGAGAGCTGTGTCCGTGTTATGCAATTTTACTTAATATTAATAATTGTTACTAAAATATAGAAAATAAGTCCCAGTCAGAAGACTCCTGGCTAGTAGCCAGTGGTGGTGATTTAGTTGTTAAGTTGTATCTGACTCTTGTGACCCCGTGGACTGTAGCCCACCAGGCTCCTCTGTCCATGGGATTCTCCAGGTAAGAGCACTGGAGTGGGCTGCCAGTTCTTTCTCCAGTGAACCCTCCCATCCAGGGATCGAGCCCCAGCCCCTGCACTGCAGGCGGGTTCCTCACCGGCGGAGCCGCCAGGGAAGCCCAGGAGTGGCAGTGTGCTCGTCACGATGCTGGCCACGGGCAGTCAGTGTGTGACGGGCACACATCTACTGGGACCCAAGCCTCACGAAGCGCTCAGCTTGATTTTCTGAACGTTGAATCACAAGCCAGAGGCATAAAATAACAGAAGGACATTCTCCCCCTGGAGCAGGAAGTGAGGGAAACCGACATTTCTTCTGTAGATTCCAGGGCTCTCTTCCTATGCTCTCCAAAGCACCAAAGGAAAATTGCTCTGATTAACAAGTTTTTCCCTGAAAAAGTATAAAACGCTTAGAAAAAAGAATTAGAGGGAAACTCAATCTGGTTTTTAATAACTTTTATTGTTTTACTGATTATAAAAATGATATATGTTCTTTGTAGAAAATATGAGTAGTGCAGAATATTAAGATGCATATAAAGCTCCTCTGTAAGCCTGGCACATACAGATAACCACAGCTATTATTACAGTGAACCAGTATGCGAACTTTCTTCTAGAACAGAGGTTGGCAGAGTTTTGGGCACAGGGCCAAATAGTAAACAATTGTTGCCCAGGCAGCTACCCACTTTGGGAGTAGTGAGAGAGTAGATGTCTACACAACACCTAAATGAATGAGCGTGCCCATCCCCACAAAACTGCATTCACGAAGACGGGCAACGGCCTGCCCTTGGTCCCATCCACAGTTTGCTCACCCCTCTTCTAGAGCGTTCAGCCTGGAGAGGGGCAAGCATGGGATTACAAAGTCCTACCCCCCCTCCTGCCTTTGACATCTCCATCGTCATCATCCTAATGGAGGAGTCTCATCACTATCCACGTTCACTGGTAAACATCTGCTGGAAGCCTACGGCTATGCCTAGGAACCCCTGGTGCCTCAGATGGTAAAGAGTCTGCCTGCAGTGCGGGAGACCTAGGTCTGGTCCCTGGGTCAGGATGATCCACTGGATAAGGGGATGGCAACCCCCTCCAGTATGCTTGCCTGGAGGATCCTGTGGACAGAGGAGCCTGGCGGGCTACAGTCCACGGGGTCACAAGAGTCAGACACGGCTGAGCGACTTCACGTCCACTTTCTTTTCTTTATGGCTATGCACTCACACCTAGAACGTGTTGAGGGAGCAGCCCCCGCCACCCCCTACCCTTGCTCTCCGAGCGCTACGAGCTGCAAGGAAAGCATTGTTGTTTGGTGGCTGTCTTGTCCAGCTCTTTTGGGACCCCCTGGACTGTAGCCCGCCAGGCTCCTCTGTCCACGGGACTTCCCGGCAATAATACTGGATTGTTGCCGTTCCTCCTCCAGGGGATCTTCCCGACCCAGGGGTCACACTCAGGTCTCCTGCACTGGCAGGTGGATTCTTTACCACTGAGCCACCAGGGAAGCAAGGGAATGATTACAAGCGGTGAGTAATGACAGGCTTGCCCAGGAGAGCCGTACGGTGCTGTGGGACCATGCACAGGAGGGCTAACCCCATGGCCGGGTCAGAGACAGGTTCTGAGAAAGGGTCCAGGAAGCTGCAGTCTGAACAGGGAGCAAGGAAGGCCCGGCCTCGAGCTGGTGACAGGGGAGCACGGACACGGAGGCCAGGGCACGGAGGCCAGAGGAGCCAGCAGGAGCGGAGCCTGCAGCCCTGACACTCCTTGGGCATCCGGCCGTGGTCCCGCAGGCAGGGGAAGCCGCAGAAAGGTTTAAGCAGGGAAGTCATGAGATCAACCTTATTCTAGCGGACCCTGAACTCGGCGCCCCCACTCTAGGCCCCCAGGAAGTTTCCCTCTCAGTCCTTGCAATGCATTACTACAGAACAACCTTTTGTTTCACTCATTAATTTTTTATTAATTCGTTATTTTTCATTCATTACTTCGTTAATGAGAGTCCCCTGGACTGCAAGGAAATCCAACCAGTCCATCCTAAAGGAGATCAGTCCTGAATATTCATTGGAAGGACTGATGCTGAAGCTGGAACTCCAATACTTTGGCCACCTGATGCAAAGAACTGACTCATTTGAAAAGACCCTGATGCTGGGAAAGATTAAAGGCAAGAGGAGAAGGGGACGACAGAGGATGAGATGGCTGGATGGCATCACCGACTCAATGGACATGAGTTTGGGTGGACTCCGGGAGTTGATGATGGACAGGGAGGCCTGGCGTGCTGCAGTTCATGGGGTCACAGTCGGACACGACTGAGCTGCTGAACTGAGCCAACTTCGTTCTTTATTCGGTTGCCCCGGGTTTGAGTTGCAGCACATGGAATCCTCAGTCTTCTTTGCAGCGGGACCTTCAGTCGTGCGGCAAGCAAGTTCTTAGTCACGGCATGTGGGATCTAGTTCCCCGACCAGGGATTGAACCTGCGTTGGGAGCATGGAGGCTTAGCCGCTGGACCACCAGGGAAGTCCCCAGAGTCATCTTCTAAGTGTCCTCATCTTGTCATGGCTCTGTGAACACGCCAGAGGTGTGAGGTCACCCCCAGACTGGAAGGTCACCTGACACTCCGCCTTAGTCTTGCTTTTCTTTAAAGAAAGTCCTTTGCTTTTTCCGGGACATCTCTCCTATCTCCCCATCTTTGTGCTTTGGTGAGAGCTGTGTCTCCATGTAGTGTCCTGACCCAAATTCCATAACCGAGGCCAGCTTCTAGCGCAGTCCACCCTGTCCCCTGCTCATGTTCAGCTGTGTGAACACCTGTCTCTCCTCAAACCTTCGTAACGCAGGGCCTGTCCTCTTTTGCCCCACGTCATGGTCCGTCTGCTGTTAGAGTTGTTTGTGCCTTCACCTTATGGTTTTTCTTTGATGGTGTAGTAGGAAGGAGTCTTGTCTCTTCGCTAATAATACCAAGAGCTGTTATTTGTGAAAAAGTTTAATCCATGGCAAGTGCTGAGCTAAATATTTTACATATTTTATTTCCTGTTTATGACAACTTGGAAGGCCTGTGATAGTACTGCTAGCATGTCACGGATGAACATTGATTACCTGCTCAGCGTCATCGAGCAAATAAAAGATGGTGCCAGGATCTGAACCAGGTTCACCTGAATCTGGGCTTTTCTGGTGCATCAGTTGGTAAATGCAGGAGACCCGGGTTCAATCACTGGGTTCAAAGATCCTCCGGAGAAGGTAATGGCAACCCACTCCAGTATTCTTGCCTGGAGAACTTCATGGACAGAGGAGCCTGGCAGGCTACAGTCCACGGGGCCGCAAAGGTCGGACACAGCTGATCGACTCTCAGTTTTATCTGACGCCAAAGACTGTGCTCCGCTCTGTGGAAGTTCCCATTGCTGCTTAGTACTCTCAGGAAGTTCTGGCTGGCAACAGTGTGATAAGAGGAAGATTTTCTAAGGATTTCTATGCCTCTAGAACAATTCTATCTAAAACCTGAGCTTCACTGGCATTGCCTGATGACCAATTTTCTACTTGGCATGGGTAACAAACTTGTCTTTCTAGTGAAGATGGTGACCCACAGAAAAAGATCTCTCAACATTAAGATTGTTTGGCTTAGCAAATAAAAATACAAGTGGCCCAGTTACATTTGAAGTTCAAATAAAAAATGAATAATTCTTGTTAGGCTACAAAATTATTCATTCTTTTACCTGAACTTCAAATTTAACTGAGCCTCCTATATTTTTTCTGGCAATCCTAATGGACAACTTAGGAAAAGTAATAAGTATCTCGTTACTATGGTATTATGTTCCATAGTACCAAAGAGGAAAGCTAGAGCCGGCTAAAACTTTTTTATTTTTTTTCTAAAAAATTTAACTTCTGAAACTTAAAAAATGTAAAGCCTGGGACTTCCCTGGCAGTCCAGCTGGTAAGACTCCAAGCTTCCACTTCCGGTGTCTTGGATTCCATCTCTGGTTGGGGAATTAAGATGCCGGCTGCTATGTGACTAGTCCAAAAAAAGTAAAGCTTAAAAGGATAACAGACATGGGCAATTTGTTACTCACATCATAACGAAAATAATACTTACAAAGAATGTAGAAATAGGGGACTTCCTGGTGGTTCGGTGGTTGATAGTCTGCCTTCCAGCACAGGGGAGGCAGGTTCAATCCGTGGTCAGGGAACTAAGATCCGCCTGCCACGGGCCTCGGGGCAACGAAGCCACGCACCACAGCTCCTGAGCCCATGGGCCCCCACCCAACACAACTAGAGACGCCCGTGTGCCACAACTAAGGCTCAAGGCAGCCAAATACATATTTTTTCCAATGTAGAAATGAATATACATATATGGAATATACATGGGATATGAAAAAACACCTATAATCTTGCCACCCAGAGGCAATCATTGATAATGCTTACAATTTGTATTTTAGCAGCCTTCAACTTGGAAAGTTAAAATCTGAACAACCAGAATGCCAGAGTGCTTCGTAGCGGAAATGAGTACTTTCAGCTTACCTGCTTTTAAACTGAAGAATAGAGAAAGTAAATTTGTCTGCAGTGAAAGCCGAAGACTTCCTCCCCACCTCCATGTATACTTCATTCATGAAGAGAGTGGGGAGAGAAGAGAAACAGGGAGAGAAGAGAAAGAAGCGGGGCACGATGGAGAGAGAGGAAAAGGCGGGAGGGCCGAGGGAGAGCAGGAAGCAGGGACAGACGCGACGGAGCGTTTCAGCAGAGACAGAGGCAGAGGGAGACACGCGGAATGGGAGCTTCCGTCCGCTCTGCGTGAGGGCTGGGCTATTTGTCATCTGCTCAGGGCAGAAGAAAAATAAACTGGAAACAGATGAAGAGAGATTCAAGCTAGATAACAGCTAATTTGCTGGGAGCTCAGATCCTGGGAGCCCAGGTACAGAGGGTTAAAGTGAAGTTTTCTTTGTCTGAATATTTTTTTTAGGGAAGCATAACGTATGGAAAAGTGCACGAATCATAAACATACAACTTGATGAGTTTTCACAGAGTAAACACAATACTGGACCCACCGCCCAGAACAGGAAACAGGGCG
Source organism: Ovis aries (assembly GCF_016772045.2). Taxonomy (NCBI): domain Eukaryota; kingdom Metazoa; phylum Chordata; class Mammalia; order Artiodactyla; family Bovidae; genus Ovis; species Ovis aries. Next base: position 61,169,945 of record NC_056076.1, read on the forward strand.
TGCTTAGCACCCTCGAGTCTCCTGCTCCCTATCCTCCACCGGTAAAACCCCTTGAAAAATATTGCTCTCCAGACTTCTACGTGATGGGTCAGTCTTGCCTGTTTGTCTTTGAACCTCACGTTACCTGTACAATGAGATGGTACCATATGTACTCTTTAGGGCCTGGCTTCTTTGGCTCAGTGTCATGCTTACAGGACACGTCAGCGTTGCTTTGGGAGCAACAGTTCATTGCCATCGACATCACAACGTTCCGCCGCATGAGCATGCAACAATTCCGTCACCCCATGTGCTGTTGATGGATATTTGGGATCGCTTCCAGTTTATGGCCATTAAGAGTAATGACCATTTTGGAACATGTCTTTTGGTGCACACAAATTATCTTGGAATTTTAGTTATCTTTTCCAAGTTTGTAGGATTTTTAGCAGTGTCCCCTTTTCAGCCCTGTTGAGAGTAATTTGTGCTAATGGGAGAAAATATTTGTGGTGTATTTGATAAGTGTTTACTATCTAGAATATTTAAGGAACTCTAACAACTAAAAGACAAACAACCCAATCTAAAAATGACCAGAAGACTTGAATAGACATTTCTTCAAAGAAGATACAGAAAAAGCCAACAAGCACCTAAAAAGCTGCTCAACATCATTAGTCGCTGTAGAAATGCAAATCAAAGTTACAGTAAGATAACACTTCATACCAGCTAGGATGGCCATCATAAATAAAACAAAACACACACAAGAAAATAACAAGTGTTGGTTGGGATATGGAGAAACTGGAACTCTTGTACAGTGCTAGTAGAAATGTAAAATGGTGCAGCCGGTGTGAGGAACAGCGGTTAAGAACCCACCTGCCAGTGCAGGGGACACGGGTCTGGGAAGATTCCACATGCTGAGGCGCCATTGAGCCCAGGCACCTCAGCCATGCGCCCTGGAGCCCACAGAGGGAGAAGCCACCACGATGAGCAGGCCGTGCGCGCGACAGAGAGCAGCCCCCGCTCGCCGCAGCCAAAGGAAGCCTGCACACAGCCACAGAGACCCCGCGCAGCCAGACAGGAACACACAGAACTTACGAATGCAAGCAGAGCGTGAGCGTAGGGTCCAGCAATTCCGCTCTGAGGTATATACTCAGAAGAATGGAAATCAAGCATCTGTACGTGAATGTTCATAGCAACAGTGTTTACAATAGGGAGAAACAACCCAAATGTCTGCCGACAAGTGAATAGGTAGACCAAACGTGGTAGAGCTACCCAGAGGAATGTTATTCAGTCATAAAAAGAGTTTGGTTGCACAAATCTGTGAATGGACTAAAACCACGTGTGTGTTGCTTCCGTCGGGTCTGACTCTGTGACCCCGTGGACTGCAGCCCGCCAGGCTCCTCTGTCCATGGGATTCTCCAGGCAAGAATGCTGGAGTGGGTTGCTGTGCCCTCCTCCAGGGGATCTTCCTGACCCAGGGATCAAACCCACATCTCTTACGTCTCCTGCTTTGACAGGTGGGTTCTTTACCACTAGCGCCACCAAAAAAACTTATACTCAGGATCAAAACTGAAGCACTGAGTGATTCAGTAACTGTCTATGTGATCAATCTATAGCTTATTTTGTACTGTCTCTGGGAGGATGTGAATAAAACGTGATGTCTAAGGACGTGTTTTTTAGGATCTCGCTGGTGGTCCAGGGGTTAAGGCTTCACCTTCCCATGTGGGGGGTGCAGGTTCCATCCCTGGTTGAGGGGCTAAGATCCCACTTGCCTCATGGCCAAAAAAAACAGCATAATACAGAAGCAATATTGTAACAAATTCAGTAAAGACTTCCTTAAAAGAAGGGTGTGTTTTCAGAGACAGTAGAGCCTGAAATTAAAATACTGAGGTTCTGGGGAATTCCCTGGTGATTCAGTGGTTAGGCCTCGGGGCTTTCACTGCCAAGGGCCCAGGTTCAATCCCTGGTCAGGGAGCTAAGATCATGGAAGCAGCAAGGTGCAGTCAAATACAATAAACACATAAAATACTGAAGCTCTGGGCCAGTTTCACACACTAAATCGTGAGTCTGAAGTGAGGTGTTGGTCTCCTGAAATAGTGTCTGGCAGCTCCTAAGGGAGGCTCATTAGCTTTGCTTCAATCCATTATAATCTGCTTTCAAACCTGTTTGACTTCAGTTAGGAAAGCCCTGCAGCTAACAAGCCTGGTAGTGAAATATTTACAAACCCTAATATAGCATTTACACTGCTGTTAAGATATGTTGATAATGTTGAGACTGGCTCAGGGCAACACTGTGTCACAGGGATCCTGACAGATTTAATACGTATAAGGTTTTCCTTGTCTCACCCTCAGATGATCCTTCTGCCTTTTAAAGGAAATATCCCTTCCAAGGCATTCTTTCACGCTCGCCCCTTCCTTTCATTCCAAAGCTTCTTCCCGTAACTCGGCTCCTGCTCCACCAGCTCAAGATCGTTCCAGTGTATCTGACGAGAGCTCAGACTCTTAGAAACGCGCTGTTGGAATGCCATCTGGCTCACTATTCCGTGTGTCCAGGCAGACACACTGCAGGTCATCTCCAGGAAGGAGGAGAAGCAGAAGGCCTCTCAGAGCTGTTCATACGGCTCCACTGCAGGCTCTGGCCTGGAAAATAAGAAACTAGGACTTTAAGGGGTTTGATTGCATTTCCTCTTTCCTGTATTTCATGAAGTTTAAATTATAACCGTCTGTTTCAGAAGATATAAAAATCCTGAATTCCATCTTCTTCCATATTAACAGAATACCAACCCCTTGGGGAATCTTTTATTAGCGGAGGTTTTCAGTAATGACTCTCCTAAAATCACACTGTAAAATAAGCACTAAGCTACATCTCATTACCTATCTACCTCATTTGCCTCTCGAATGTAGCGATGAAAGGGGCTTCTGTCTCTGAAATGCATCTCCTAATGAGGATGTTTGCCTGGGTGCCAACAGTGACATTGTTTTCTGCTTGTTCAATGATGAGGAGGATGGCGATGATAGTGAAAGCTTCCTTTCCTCCGGCTCTTATTAAAGATCGTGTTATTACCCACTATTTGGGGCTTATTCTTTTGCTCATCTTTACTTCTCAAAATATCCCCAAATCATTCCTGGTGGCTTCAAAGGCATTTTATATTTGATGCTTAATTTGATTTAATTTTAATTTCATTCTTATAGCCTGTGGGAAAAACACCGCTCTGAAATTCATCAGCTGCAATGAGTCTGATATCGTGTCCATCCATCATCTCTCCCCTCTCTGTTTGGTAGGTCAGTCCTCCATGTGTTTCCAATAACGTGAAGTGACGTGAAAGGTGCTCAGTCGTGCCCGACTCCGTGCAACCCTGTGGACTATACAGTCCTTGGAATTCTCCAGGCCAGAATACTGGAGTGGGGAGCCTTTCTCTTCTCCAGCGGATCTTCCCAACCCAGCAATTGAACCGGCGTCTCTGGCGTTGCAGGCAAATTCTTCACCAAATGAGCTATCAGGAAAGCCCATAAGCTAGTGGAGAAACATGGGCTTGTAGCTACGTTTGTGCAAACCCTGTTCTGTGATATAGAAAGTCACTGGGTTTTGTTTAGTTAATAAGCTAGACTCCAGTTTTCTCTCTCAGTAGGCTTTCTGCATTCTTCTCCCAGAAAGACTTTCCGTTCTTCTTCCCGTTAATAAACCTTGATAGAGCATCCACTGTTTTCTAAGCTCCATGCTGGGTACTGGAGTCACGGAGATAAACAGAACCTGGTTTTTATCCCCAAGTAACCAAAATCAAATACAGAACAAGCCTTGTAAATAAATAGCTGCCATACAGTGAAACAAGAGCCTCTTGAGAAAAGGGTGGCATACTGTGGAGGAGGAATGATGCGTAAGCTATACAGTCTTGTTTTGTTCGTTGACCACTGTTTGGGTCTCTGTATTTGATGATGAAATCATTTTTATTTTACTATTTCACATACCTTTAGAATCTCCTTGTTTTCAATGTTCATGTTTTCCACCTTTTATTATAACACTCTACCTTCGTGTGTCTCACAGATGAATATAACCTTTTATTGTCTCCATTAGATTTTTATTCGGGATCTAGGTATCAGGTGAAGAGAGAGATTTGGGAGGAGAGACAATGCAGTAAAAAGTCTTGCTGGCGCTGCTGGGATCAGGCAGTGGTGTCCCACACCGTCCAGTTAAGTCGCTTCAGGCTCTTAGGAGAAAGGCACAACAGAATGAGTCCGAAGGCCCGAGAGGGAATCCTCTTTATGGCTGGAGCAGAAAGAGAAGAGAGAAAAAGGCGGCTTGGAAGGCTAGAGAAAGGTCATTCCTGTATCTTTCAAGTGAACCTCAGGACACGCGCCTCCCATGGAAACAAATCACCGCCTGCAGGCAGCCTCGCTGTCAAGATGAAGCCTCAGGAGCTCGAAAGAAAAGCAAGCGAATGACCGCACGCTCTTCCTTCCTGTCAGCTCCCTAAACCCACAGGGAGGCTAAAGCCAGTGTCTCAGGACGAAATCTAAGCCCGCATGTGCAGCTGTGGTCTGGGCCTGAGGACAGAGCCGGGGAGAAAACGCAGACGCAGCAGCGGCGGAGAAAGAGCAGAGGGCAGATGGACCCCGCTCACCCCTCGCTCTTGCACAGCAGGAGTCATTAGCGGCTCACTGTGAGGGACAGGGAGTGAAATGACGAGAAGGCCAGAATTTTTTGGCAAGCATTTAAGGCCTTGACTGATGATATCATACATTCTCAGAGAGAAATGGAGAGTTCTAGTCGCCCCTGTGGCTCAGCTGGTAAAGAATCCACCTGCAATGTGGGAGACCCCGGTTCGATTCCTGGGTTGGGAAGATTCCCTGGAGAAAGGACAGGCTCCCCACTCCAGTATTCTGGCCTGGAGAATTCCATGGACTGTGTAGTCCATGGGGTCTCAGAGTCGGACACGACTGAGTGACTTTCACTCACTGCAGTCCCCCCTGCACCTGGGTGGGTGGGAGAGGGGAGCTTCAGCTCGCGGACTCTTTGCCCCGACTGGTGTTGAAGGCGATCTGGTGACATGTCTCGGGGAAAGAGCCCGCAAGCTTCCGGAACGTTTTAAAAGGCAATTGTCCGAGGCAGTGAGTGAGTCTGAACACCACAAGCTGTCTGTCCACGGGGGCCAAGAGCCCCGACTTGGGGGCACAAGCAGAGGGCTGGGGGCGGGGCGCGGCTAGAGACCCAGGAAGGCCGAGGTGCTTTGCCTGCGCCGTGTGGCCTTCGAGGGCTGGCGGCCTCAGCTGTGCGGTCTGCCCGGGGCGCTCTACAAACATATACAAAAGTAGAAACGACAAAAGGGTGAAATTCAAAAGTTGTATACATCTGTTCTTTTCTTCCAGTGCCCCAGTGGGTTTCTGGTGCGTCTCTAGGGTGCATGGGCCCACCCCGAAGGCCACGGGAGATAAAGCAGAAAGCAAGCACAGAGCGCTTCTGCTGTGCATCCCACCGCTGTGGTTATCTCCAGAGGCAAGCACCTGCACCATTGTTTGAGCAGCGCCCTGAAGTCACTGCTTTCTTCAGGGAAGATTCTTTTTGCCTAAAAGAACAGCTGGCAACTAGGGTTATTCAGACTTGGCTGCTTGGCAGGCACGTTCTTGAAAATGAATCAAGGGAGCTTGTCACACCAAGGAAAAGCAACCAACAACACTCATTTCTTTGATGCCACATAGTCAGGCGCTCAGTCCTGTCCAGCTCTTTGTGATCCCATGGACTGTAGCCCACCAGCCTCCTCTGCCTGTAAATTATCCCAGCATGAATACTGGAGGGGGGTTCCATTTCCTCCTCCAGGGGATCTTCCCAACCCAGGGATGACACTCAAGTCTCTTGCCTCCCCTGCACCGGCAGGCAGATGCTTTACCACTTGAGCCACCGGGGAAGCCCCTTGTTTCTTTGAACTTTCTAGCAAACATTAGATTTTTAAAAATCTTGTGTCAGGCATCATAAGGTTGATGGTATCAAAATAAAAAGACTTTTCAGATGATATTGGTGCTGGTATCAGTGCCGTGTTGGATTTTGTGCAATGAGATGGGTCAACATTCGGAAGAGGTCCGCAACTTAGCGGACCAAGGTTTTCTGACTAGCCCACGCATGGTGTTGTAAGCTATGCCAGGGGATGGACAGCGGGTCCCTTCAAAGTGCCTGTGGTCCCTCCCACCCCACAGCTCACACCTTGAAGCCTAAGCCCCAGTGCGATGCGACTTGGGGGGTGATTTGCGACAGGACCTTGTCCTCATAAATGGGGTCAGAGCTCTGACAAACGAGACCCCAGAGAATTCCCTCGCCTTCCGCCACCTGAAGACACAGTGAACCGTCGGTCTGTGAGCCAGGAAGCCGGCTCTCATCCAACAGTGAGCCTGCCGCTGCCTTGAACTTGCACTGAACACAGCTTCGGGAACCATGAGGAGCACACGTCTGTTGCTGATAATCCACCTCGACTATGGCATTTCTGTGATAGCAGCTTAGTTACAATGAGGTAATTGCACCTCATTTAACAGCTTGTTATGATTCATCATAAAGTCACAATAACCCCTTTTTTTCAGTTTAATGCCACAAAGATATATTCACTTCAGCTGTGTTTGTCCTCCATCTTCAGTTTTTCTCTGAAACTGCTTCTACAATGTGACCTACAGGAACATCTGTGTCATTGAGGAAAGCCATGGGACAGATAACACCGAGAAGATGAAGAATTAAGATAAATACTCAGTCAGTTTAAAGGACCACACTCTGCATGAATGTTTTATGAAGGTTTCTGAGGAAGCTAGTGTGGTTGGGGGCTCTTCTGACCGGTTGCCTGAGCTCTGTGCTTAGCGCCTCAGTCGTGTGCAACTCTTTGCAACCCCGTGGGCTGTAGCCTGCCAGGCCCCTCATCCATGGGAGGGGATTCTCCACGCAAGAAGGCTGGAGTGGGTTGTCATGCCCCCGTCCAGGGTATCTTCCCAACCCAGGGATCGAACCCAGGTCTCCCACATTGCAGGCTGATTCTTTACCGTCTGGGCCACCAGGAAGCCCAAGGATACTGGAGCGGGTAGCCCATCCCTTCTCCAGGGGGTCTTCCTGACCTAGGGATCAAACCCAGGTCTCCCACATTGCAGGCTGATTCTCTACTGTCTGAGCTACCAGGAAGCCCAAGGATACTGGAGCGGGTAGCCCATCTCTTCTCCAGGGGATCTTCCTGACCCAGGAATGGAACTGGGGTCTCCTGCACGGCAGGCAGATTCTTTACCAGCTGAGCCACCTGGGAAGCCCATAAGAAAAGCCATGGGACAGCTAAACATCAAGAAGATGAAGAAGTAAGATAAATACTCAGTTAATTTAAAGGAGAACACTTTGCGTGAATCTTTCATGAAGGTTTCTGAAGAAGGTGATGGGGCGGGGGAGGGCTCTTCTGGTTGGCTGCCTGAGTTCCACATCCACTTGATTCCTCCAAGCTGTTATCAAAACGAACAAATAGAAACCTTTATAACTAACATCACTAAAGCAGTATGTACAGACATCAACTAACAAAAGGAGGCAATCTGAAGTAAAAGTAAGACTTTTCATGCAAATTGCACTTTTCATTTTCATGCTGACAACATGCACTGCACAGATCTTTGCTTTGGATTTTACAAATCTTATAAATCTCATTTTGGAAACAAATATATCTGTGGCATGTCCAGGGGGTAGCAAGACTACAGAGAAGGCTGTGTGGTAAAGAAAATTTTTTGTTTCTTTAAAAAAAAAAATTTTTTTTTTTGGCCACACCTCACAGCATGCAGAACTTTCTGACCAGGAATCCAACCCACATTCCCCTGCAGTGGAAGTACTGAGTCTTAACCACTGGGCCACCAGGGGAAGCACCAAGAAATTTTGTTAATTTATGAGAGGCTCAGGTGGCACAGTTGTAGAACCTGCCTGCCAGTGCAAGAGAGCAGGGCTCGATCCCTGGGTGGGGAAGACCCCCTGGAGAAGGAAATGGCTACTCGCTCCAGTATTCCTGGCTGGAAAATCCCACGGACAGAGGAGCCTGGCAGGCTGCAGTCCATGGGGTCACGAAGAGTCGGAAATGGCTGAGTGAGCACAGGAGAGATTCCACTGTCGTGCACACTGGTTTCCTGGGGTTACTTCCATCCCTTCTCTCAGGATGAGATTCAGCCGTGTGTACACACAGCGTCATGGCAAATATGTGGTACTTACCTTGTCACTAGGATGAGCAGTTCAGTCTTAACTGCACTGCCTGAGATGGTAGCCACTGATCGTATGTGGCTGTTCAGATTTAAATGCAAATTAATTAGAATTAAAAATAAAATGTACGATTCACCTCCTGTTTCTCAGCCAGCCGCATTTCGAGTGCCTAATGCCTCCCTACGAACAAAGCCAGTGGAGGTGATGGAATTCCAGTTGAGGTGTTTCAAATCCTGAAAGATGATGCTGTGAAAGTGCTGCACTCGATATGCCAGCAAATTTGGAAAACTCAGCAGTGGCCACAGGACTGGAAAAGGTCAGTTTTCATTCCAGTTCCAAAGAAAGGCAATGCAAAAGAATGCTCAAACTACCACACAATTGCACTCATCTCACATGCTAGTAAAGTAATGCTCAAAATTCTCCAAGCCAGGCTTCAGCAATACGTGAACCGTGAACTCGTGATGTTCAAGCTGGTTTTAGAAAAGGCAGAGGAACCAGAGATCAAATTGCCAACATCCGCTGGATCATCAAAAAAGCAAGAGAGCTCCAGAAAAACATCTATTTCTGCTTTATTGACTATGCCAAAGCCTTTGACTGTGTGGATCACAATAAACTGTGGAAAATTCTGAAAGAGATGGGAATACCAGACCACCTAACTTGCCTCTTGAGAAATCTGTATGCAGGTAAGGAAGCAACAGTTAGAACTGGACATGGAACAATAGACTGGTTCCAAATAGGAAAAGGAGTACGTCAAGGCTGTATATTGTCACCCTGCTTATTTAACTTCTATGCAGAGTACATCATGAGAAATGCTGGACTGGAAGAAACACAAGCTGGAATCAAGACTGGCGGGAGAAATATCAATAACCTTAGACATGCAGATGACACCACCCTTATGGCAGAAAGTGAAAAGGAACTAAAAAGCCTCTTGATGAAAGTGAAAGAGGAGAGTGAAAAAGTTGGCTTAACACTCAACATTCAGAAAACTAAGATCATGGCATCTGGTCCCATCACTTCACGGGAAATAGATGGGGAAACAGTAGAAATAGTGTCAGACTGTACTTTTTTGGGCACCAAAATCACTGCAGATGGTGATTGCAGCCATGAAATTAAAAGACGCTTACTCTTTTGCATAAAGAGTTATGTGAAAAATTGTGATCAACCTAGATAGTCTATTCAAAAGCAGAGACATTACTTTGCCGACTAAGGTCCGTCTAGTCAAGGCTATGGTTTTTCCTGCGGTCATGTATGGATGTGAGAGCTGGACTGTGAAGAAGGCTGAGCGCTGAAGAATTGATGCTTTTGAACTGTGGTGTTGGTGTTGGAGAAGACTCTTGAGAGTCCCTTGGACTGCAAGGAGATCCAACCAGTCCATTCTAAAGGAGATCAGCCCTGGGATTTCTTTGGAAGGAATGATGCTAAAGCTGAAGCTCCAGTACTTTGGACACCTCATGCGAAGAGTTGACTCATTGGAAAAGACTCTGATGCTGGGAGGGATTGGGGGCAGGAGGAGAAGGGGACGACCGAGGATGAGATGGCTGGATGGCATCACTGACTCGATGGCCGTGAGTCTGAGTGAACTCCGGGAGTTGGTGATGGACAGGGAGGCCTGGCGTGCTGTGATTCATGGGGTCGCAAAGAATCAGACACGACTGAGCGACTGAACTGAACTGCACTGCGCTGAATGCCTCCCTCCTATGGTTAGCGGCTACCATGTTGGAGATGCTGGGTAGAACATCTCCCTCATCGGGGAGGTTCTGCTGAACTGTGTTTACTGAGAGCACAATCTGCAGTTCTCATTTTTTGTTATATGGCTGTATGAAGATCATACCTGATTGTTTAAAAAAAATATTAGTAATCTGAAAAACTAGTTACATGAAAAACAGAATGGGTTTTTATTCTAGAATTCCCTTTGGAAACTCATGGTTTTAAAGCAAGTATGGGGAAAGCGAGTGTTTGCAAAGCAGCTTCTTCCAAGTTGCTTGTTTTACTCCGCCAACATTCTCTTATTCATTTGAAAGATATTTACTAAGTGCCTTCTGTATGCCAGGTATTCTTCTGGGCTCTGGAACAAAACAAATAAAAGCCCTGGCCTCATGGAGCTTCCAGTGTACCCTGTGGGATGAGAGGCAAATGTTATTTCTGTTTCCAGGTTCAGATACAAATATCTGCATGCAGTATTTTGTGCCAAAGCAGGGGATAAAATGAGATGAGATTCCAGTTCTTACACTGTTGCTCATGAAGAAATCACAGAAAGAGGGAAATGCTAAGAATGTAATTTCTGATTTGCAAAGACATTCTCATCATGAAAACCAAAAAAGCCTCGCAATAAATTTAAAATATTGGTTCTGAAAAACCGCTTTTGCCTGACAGAGTGTGTAAGGAGCTGATGCGCGTTTCCCCATGTCACTGTCTTCCTTAGAGTATCAGCTGCTGGAAGCGGCTGCAGTCTCTTCAGTTCCAGCTTTCTTCCCACAATATCCAGCTGGGTAACCACTGCAGCCCCCGCTGGGCACTGCGGGTAGCAGAAGGCTCGCCAGTTTAGTCAACAGCAGAGACACAACTTCGCCCGTCCTAACTTTTATTAGTATGTGTATAATAACTTTTATTATAATGTGTTATGATTACTATGTTTACAATATCACATATCCACAGTTAGAAGTTTAGAAATAACAGATAAGAGTAAAAATGTTAAATTAGTTGTATTCCTAGTACCCAGAAGATAATCACCATTAGCATTAAAAAAAATTTTTTTTTACATGTACACATTGCTGTATTTATTTGTTTTTCTAAATTGTTTTTGCTGTGCTGGGTCTTGTGGCGTGTGCGGCTGCTCTCCCGCTGCGCTGCGCGGCCTTGTCGCGGTGGCATCTCGGGTTGCGGAGCCGCGGCTCCCAGGCACCTGGATTTCGGGAGGCCTGGCTTTGGGGCTCAGAGCACGGACTCAGCAGTTGTGGTGCACAGGCCTCGTTGCTCCGCAGCGTGTGGGATCTTCCTCGACCAGGCGTGGCACCAGTGGCCCCTGCTCTGACAGGCAGGTTCCTATCCACTGGGGAAGTCCTCACCATTAGCATTCTGATATGTAGTCTTTAAGAATTGTTTTCTCTCTCTCCCTCCATATATAAATGTTTCTAGCAAACCAAAATGGTGCCATTGGTATCTCACTCTTTTTACTTAATCATATAGTACAAATAAATTTCATTCAAATAAGTCTAACTCTCCATCACCATTTTAACAGCTATGTAACATTACATTCAGTGGCTATATTCAATGATTTATTTAAGCGCTTGTTGAAAGGTAACATTATTGTAAATGTTTCACCATTATAACCAATACTGTGGCATACAGTCTTGTTCATATACTAATATCTTTGTGAACCTGATTAAATTTTAGCAATTGAAATTTACAAGTGAAATTCTTGGGTCAGAGGTTTGGCCCATATTTATGACTTCTCCTAAAAGTCACCCAACTTTGTCCCAGAAAAACCATCTATCCCTGTTCCAGCAGTTAGAAGAACGCCCCTTTCCCCAAGACTTACCCAGCATCCTCTTCTTGGGAGATCTTGACCTTTTCTCTCTTTTTCACTCATTAGTGTCCAGTTTGCCCCTGGGACACCCATTCTGCTGTTTGAACTAAAACCATCATGTCTCAACAAAAAGTCTCCTTCTTAGACCTCACCTCCCTCCAGTGTGGATTAATACATGATTGTCAGCCTGGCACTGGAGGGTCAATCGTTCTGTACTTGATCTTTTTACTGCTCAACATCCTGATAGATAACTTGGAGGAAGTTATAAAAAGCATGCTTGCAAATTCTACTCAACGTTTATTTAGCGCCTACCAGATGCCAGGATTTCCCTGGTGGCTCAGAGGATAAAGAATCTGCCTGCAATGCGGGAGACCTAGGTTCAATCCCTGGGTCTGAAAGATCCCCAGGAGAAGGGAATGGCTGCCCACTCCAGTGTTCCTGCCTGGAGAATTCCGTGGACGGAGGAGCCTGGGCAGCTACAGCCCTTGGAGTTGCAGAGCTGGACACTACCGAGCAGCTAACACTTTCACTTTCTTACATAGACGCCAGGCATGATGTCTCGTGCTTAGGATGTAAATACAGACGAGCTCTCTTCCTTGCCCTGGAGGAGTTCATGGTGCCTTCAGAGTGCCAGGGCTGGCTCTGGGGCCTTCTGCACAGCTCATGTAGGAAATGGTAACATTTGTGGCCAAGGGCACCAGCTGCCCTTCCCTTCCATAGGCAGCAGCACGCTGGCTGAGAGATGCTGCCCCACTCAACAAACATTTGCTGAGCGCAGTCTGCCTGCCAGGCCCTGTTCTGCGGAACAGTCCCCTGGAAACCATCTTGTGATGCCATTTCCCCCGGAGCAGCCTCAGCAGACTTCTTTGCAGCACCCTGGAACCCAAGTGTCCTCCACTGTGACTCTGCCTTTCCCCACTCAGTTAGTTGTTTTCTCTGACAATTTCCCAAGAGAAATTTTGGCTGACTCATATAAAACCAAATGCACTTTGCAGAGCGCTAGGACCCAGACACACTAACCTTAAAGGGAGACAAGCCGTTTCAAATCCTTCTGGGAGGGAACGAGGCCGTGCAGAAATGCCTAAGATGGAAATCCGCAGCTCTACTGTGAAGCAAAAGTCGCTCTGGGATAGAAAAAGAAATGCTCCAGACTCTAAAGCAGTCATCACTTGGTGACTGACACACGATGCTGTTACTAAATATTAAACCTCCAGAAGCTTCTCAGCAGTGCCCCGCGTTCAGCTCTCCTCTCGGTTCTGTTTACCTCTGGGCCATGACCGTCAGGTCGCAGATTTGCTTTATCCTCAGAAAGTGGGATTATTGTAGGAACCAAGAAACCCTCATGTCTGACAGGACTCAACACAAGAAATAGCTGTCTGCTGGGGGCCTCCTGGTCATGTCCTGGTGGGGCCAGAAGGACCTAGAAAAGGCGCCTATACTTTGAACAGCTGGGCATCAGATGCCGAAATCAACGGCCCTTCTTTCCGGAGGAGCACGATCAGCCTGTGAGTTGAAGGGCGGGGTCCCTTGGCCTAGCTCAGGTCCCCGAGCTTCACTCTCTGCACTGGTGCCTGCCATGCTGTTGGGCGTCACCGTTGCTTGCGGTTGATTGCAGCAGGAGAGTTGATCTTTTCTCTGGGTTTTATGAACCGTGCCCCAGTCCCTAGAGGTCAGAGAGGGAGTGGAAGGCCGGCTCAGCCTTCTTCTCGATTTCGTTTCCAGAATCTTATGGCGAAAACGGGAAGACCACTGTGTGTCCACCTTCCCTTCCCCACACTGGTTCCACCAGTGAGTGCTTCCCAACACGCTAGCCCTTCCTTCTCCAAACCAAACTCTGCTCATATTCCCCACAAACAGCTCCCCTGGGCTACCTGTGCGCCCACGCATTCGGAGCAGAACACTTTACTTGGGAGGATGGAAGAAGGGCAAGGCTGTGGCGTCCTCGGAATGGACTGGAGGCGGTTTGAGGCCTGGTTTGGAAGGGGAAGCACAGGGCAGGCCAAGGCGAGACCTGGGGGCTCCTTGTGCTGTGAGGAGGGGCCAGGCTGAAGGTGACCAGAGGGGGCCCCTGAGAGCAGACAGCCCAGCACAGGGGCCCCACTCGTTTGAGTGTACAGGTCATACAGCACGCAGGCACACACACACACACACGCGCACACACTCTTTTTGCTTTTTAATTAAACGTTTTATAAGGGACTTTCCTGGTGGTCCAGTGGCTAAGAACCTGCCTTGCAATGCAGGAGACTGACATCCCACCTGCCGTGGACCCCAGCAACCTTGGAGAGCTGCTTTCTCTTTCAGTCTGGGGCCCGAGCGAATGATGTCCTGAGTTGTCATTGCTGGGGGCCCATCATCCATGCTCTGTTGTGTTTCCGCACATCTCGGGAGCAGAGGCTCTGGCAGCCGTTTGCCTGGACTGTCATTTCTAGGATGTTTGTGAGGAGAACACCTTTAAAAGGTAGAGACACTGTCTCTGTCCAAAGCAAAGTGTAGGTGTGCTCACCGTCCAGTGTAAGAAAGACAGTGCAGTTAAGCCCTCGTGCCCCAGCTAGAGTCTGTGGACCACAGCGGAGGATCCACCTGACGAAACTAAGATCCAAGGCAGCGATGATTCAGTTTCAGTTCCAGTTCAGTCGCTCAGTCATGTCCAACTCTCTGCAACCCCATGGACTGCAGCACGCCAGCCCTCCCTGTCCGTCACCAACTCCCGGAGTTTACTCAAACTCATGTGCATTGAGTCAGTGATGCCATCCAGCCATCTCATCCTCTGTCATCCCCTTCTCCTCCTGCCTTCAATCTTTCCCAGCATCAGCGTCTTTTCAAATGAGTCAGTTCTTTGCATTAGGTACCCAAAGTATTGGAGTTTCAGCTTCAGCATCAGTCCTTCCAATGAACACCCAGGACTGATCTCCTTTAGGATGGACTGGTTGGGTCTCCTTGCAGTCCAAGGGACTCTCAAGAGTCTTCTCCAACACCACAGTTCAAAAGCATCAATTCTTTGGCACTCAGCTTTCTTTACAGTCCAACTCTCCCATCCATACATGACTACTAGAAAAACCATAGCCTTGACTAGATGGACCTTTGTTGGCAATGTCTCTGCTTTTGAATATGCTGTCTAGGTTGGTCATAGATTTTCTTCCAAGGAATAAGCATCTTTTAATTTCATGGCTGCAATCACCATCTGAAGTGATTTTGGAGCCCCAAAAAATAAAGTCTGACACTGTTTCCACTGTTTCCCCATCTATTTGCCATGAAGTGATGGGACTGGATGCCATGATCTTAGTTTTCTGAATATTGAGCTTTAAGCCCACTTTTTTACTCTCCTCTTTCAGTTTCATCAAGAGGCTTTTAGTTCCTCTTCACTTTCTGCCATAAGGGCGGTATCATCTGCATGTCTAAGGTTATTGATATTCCTCCCAGCAATCTTGATTCCAGCTTGTGCTTCATCTAGCCCAGGATTTCGCATGATGTACTCTGCACATAAGTTAAATGAGCAGGATGACAATATACAGCCTTGACGTACTCCTTTCCCAACCTTTATATATAAGGCAGCCAAATAAATAAGTAAATATCTTTAAATTTTTTTTACTGATAATTGTAGATGTAAATGCAGGTTTAAGAAATTAATACAGAGCTTGGACATGTTGGCTGAAGTGTCCACCCACATACATGAAAGCTCCTTCCTGGAGTGACAGGGCGGGCCTCTGGACAGAGGCAGAGAGATTCTAAACTGGAACCTTGTTTTCCGTGTCATTGTGAAGTTACATTTATCAAGGAAGGAGGATATGAATGCCATTTGACAGTATGTTAGCTTGACTTACATCTGGATTTGTAGACATGGCTGCGGGCCTCTCTTCATACTGTTGCCCTGCAAAGGTTAGGGATGAACGGAGGGCTGGAGGGCAGTTTATTCCCAAGTTAATGAGCCCTAGAGATGAAGGTTCTGACTCCTACCTCCAATAGTCTGCTGAGGCCCAGAAAGCCTCCTGTGTCTCTTGTGTGTGTGTGTTAAGTTGCTTCAGTCGCCTCTGACTTTTTGCAGCCCCGTGGACTGTAACCCACCAGGCTCCCTTGTCCATGGGATTCTCCAGGAAAGAATACTGGAGTGGGTTGCCACGCTCTCCTCCAGGAGAATTTCAGGACCCAGGGAGCCCGGGTCTCCCACATCACAGGCAGATTCTTTACCGTCTTAGTCACCAGGGAAGCCCTACGTCTCCCCTGGAGAAGCTTCTTAAGAGTCTTGGCAACCAAAGGGAGAGGTTGGCTAGGAATACTGGGGCCGTTGTGTGGAAAGCAGGGTTTGGGGAAGGTTCTCTTGGAAGGGGGCTTCCCAGGTGGCACTAGTGGTAAAGAACCTGCCTGCCAATGCAGGAGACGGGAGTTGATCCCAGGGTGGGGAAGATCCCCTGGAGGAGGGCCTGGCAGGTAAGACTGAACTCTTGTTCCCTCCAGATAAACGATCCATATCTACTTCTCTGCTTTGGTTGTTTCTTCGTCTCTTTGGTTCTCTTGCTTTGGGGATTTTCCTTAGCATCCCAGTAAGATTTCACAGGAAAACCACCTGTATGTCTTGGCTAAGTTGAGAGGCTCAGGGGAAGGTGTACCTGTGGGCTTGGGTAGATGGCCAGGCCAGAGCCCGCGATGAGACTGGGCTGGGGGAGCCTGGAAGCACTTTTCGGCCTCTGCTACCTTGCCCTTTATGGCAGCTTCAGGCACTCAGGGTCTGGTCCTGTCCCACCCCGGTGCCCAGGGCGTGTATGCTCAGACATTGTTTGTTAAATGGATGAACAAATATCCTCATCTCACATGCTACTCCAAGTAAACAATCAATGAATTGTTAACTCAAAGAATTTTTCTTAAGTAAGTATTGTTGTTCAGTTGCTCAGCCATGTCCAACTCTCTGCAACCACATGGACTGCAGCACGCCAGGCCGCCCTGTCCCTCACCATCTCCCAGAGTTCACTCAAACTCATGTCAATTGAGTCAGTGATGCCATCCAACCCTCTCGTTCTCTGTCATCCCCTTCTCCTGCCTTTAATCTTTCCCAGCATCAGGGTCTTTTCCAATGAGCCGGTTCTTTGCATCAGGTGGCCAAAGTATTGGAGCTTCAAGTTCAGCATCAGTCCTTCCAATTAAATATTACTAATAATTATGATTAACAATAAATATAAATAAATTACCTATATACATAGTGTATTATAATCATATAAATAATATGCACCCATAGTAATAAAATAGAATTAATAATTATTGTTAATTTTGTTAACACCTAACTAGGAAACAATAAACTATTTAGACCATTTCACTGAATTTATTGGAACTAAATTTACAACCAGAAAGTTTCACCACTTTGTCTAAAGACAGAGAAAAGCTAATTGTGATGTTACTAAACTGAAAATAGGGGGAGATTTAAAAATAGCTGCAAGCAAACTCATCATTATTTCTTCCTGGTTTTAGTATATGGAGCACCAGGTTCCGAATTGTTTGCAGTGTCCTTGATGAGTGTGACCTTCCGTAAGATGTTTACATGTAAATATTTGTAGGATGAGTTCAACCACCGAGATAAGCACCCTTGCTTCTAGGTCAGGCCTTCCAAGTAAGGCTGCTCAGGTTGTCTCTTCATATATTTATATCAAGCTCTTGCAAAGGTTTCTAAATTGCTGTCTCAGCGCTTGTGTTTGCAATATCTTAAAGTTAACAGCCCTACTCTTTTAACAGATTTACCAAGTGCTACATACATCTGAATTTCCTGATGTTCAAGCTGGTTTTAGAAAAGGCAGAGGAACCAGAGATCAAATTGCCAACATCCGCTGGATCATGGAAAAAGCAAGAGAGTTCCAGAAAAACATCTATTTCTGCTTTATTGACTATGCCAAACCCTTTGACTATGTGAATCACAATAAACTGTGGAAAATTCTTTAAGAGATGGGAATACAGACCACCTGACCTGCCTCTTGAGAAACCTATATGCAGGTCAGGAAGCAACAGTTAGAACTGGACATGGAACAACAGACTGGTTCCGAATAGGAAAAGGAGTACGTCAAGGCTGTATACTGTCACCGTGCTTATTTAACTTCTATGCAGAGTACATCATGAGAAACGCTGGACTGGAAGAAGCACAGCTGGAATCAAGATTGCTGGGAGAAATATCAATAACCTCAGATATGCAGATGACACCACCCTTATGGCAGAAAGTGAAGAGGAACTAAACGCCTCTTGATGAAAGTGAAAGAGGAGAGTGAAAAAGTTGGCTTAAAGCTCAACATTCAGAAAACGAAGATCATGGCATCTGGTACTTCATGGGAAATAGATGGGGAAACAGTGAAAACAGTGTCAGACTTTATTTTTTTGAGCTCCAGAATCACTGCAGATGGTGACTGCAGCCATGAAATTAAAAGACGCTTACTCCTTGGAAGAAAAGTTATGACCAACCTAGATAGCATATTCAAAAGCAGAGACATTACTTTGCCGACTAAGGTCCGTCTAGTCAAGGCTATGGTTTTTCCTGTGGTCGTGTATGGATGTGAGTTGGAATGTGAAGAAAGCTGAGCACCGAAGAATTGATGCTTTTGAACTGTGGTGTTGGAGAAGACTCTTGAGAGTCCCTTGGACTGCAAGGAGATCCAACCAGTCCATTCTGAAGGAGATCAGCCCTGGGTGTTCTTTGGAAGGAATGATGCTGAAGCTGAAACTCCAGTACTTTGGCCACCTCATGCGAAGAGTTGACTCATTGGAAAAGACTCTGATGCTGGGAGGGATTGGGGGCAGGAGAAGAGGACGACCGAGGATGAGATGGCTGGATGGCATCACCGACTCGATGGACGTGAGTCTGAGTGAACTCCAGGAGTTTGTGATGGACAGGGAGGCCTGGCGTGCTGCGGTTCATGGGGTCGCACAGAGTTGGACATGCCTGAGCGACTGCACTGGACTGGACTGGACTGCACTGCACTGCACTGGACTGCACTGGACTGGACTGGACTGGACTGGCCTGCACTGCACTGGACTGCACTGGACTGCACTGGACTGGACTGGACTCCACTGGCCTGCACTGGACTGGACTGGACTGGCCTGCACTGCACTGGACTGGACTGGACTGGACTGCACTGGACTGCACTGGACTGGACTGGACTGGACTGCACTGGACTGGCCTGCACTGGACTGGACTGGCCTGCACTGCACTGGACGCGCCCCTGCTATTTGGCTGGAATTCATTGGTGTGTGACCATGACTTAGTGCCACACACACATATGCATACTCATCCATAGCAGTTAAAGATGGTGAGACATTTAGATCAAAGGAGTAGAAGTGAGAGTCCAGAATTAAACCCATATATCTAGGGCTAATTGACAAGGTTGTCAGGACAAAAAATTGGAAAGAGTAAGCTTTCAACATATGATATTGGGACAACTGGATATCTGCAAGCAAAAGACTGAGTTGGACTTCTATTTTACAGCATATACAAAAATTAACTAAAATGGACCAAAGACCTAAACTTAGAAGCTAAAACTATACAATTCTTACAAGGAAATATAGGGGTAGATCTTCCTGACTTCCCTGGTGGCTCAGATGGTAATCTGCCTGGAAGCAGAAGACCAGGGTTCAATCCCTGAGTCGGGAAGATCCCCCGGAGAAGGGAATGGCAACCTGCTCCAGTATTCTTGCCTGGAGAATCTCATGGACTGGGGAGCATGGCAGGCTATAGTCCGTGGGGTTGCAAAGAGTCAGACACGACTGAGCAACTAACACTTTCATTTTCTTTCACTTCCTGACCTCAGATTTGGCAATGGATTCTTAGAAATTACATAGAAAAGTACAAGTAACAAAATGAATTGAACTCATAAAAATTAAGAAATATTTGTGTATCAAAGGGCAATCAAGAAAGTTAAAAGACTGTACACAATAGAAGAAAATATTCAGAAACATGTATCAGATAAGATGCTTGCATCCAGAATGGATAAAGAACTCTTAGAACTCAACAATAGAGATACAAACAACTAAATTTTAAAATGGGCAAAAACTTTGAATAGACATTTCTCCAAAGATATATAAACAACCAACAAACACATGGAAAGATGCTCATCATTAGTCATTAAGGAAATGTAATTCAAAACCACAATGAGATGTATTTCACCCCCAGAAAGATGGCTATCATTAGAAAAAACAAAACAAAACAAAACCAAAAAACCCAACAACAACAAGTGTTGGCAAAGATGTGGAGAAACTGGAAGCTTGTTCCCTGCTGGTTAGAACGTGAAATGGTGCAGCCACTGTTGGAAACAGTTCGGCAGTTCCCCAGAAAGTTAAGCATAGAATTATCGTAGCCTCCAGGCCCCTGGAGCTGGTAATAGGTGCTCCAGCAAATATACATGAACGTTCACGGCCACACTGTCCACAAGAGCCAGATGATGGAGACCGCCGTGTCCCTCAGACTACGGACGGATAAACAAATGTGGTATATCCATGCAGGGTATATAACTCACCAAATGCCACAGTGCCATCTGCTGCATAGCTCAGTTGGTAAAGAATCTGCCTGTAACGCAGGAGACCCTGGTTCAATTCCTGGGTCGGGAATCTCCGCTGCAGAAGGGATAGGCTACCCACTCCAGTATTCTTGGGCTTCCCTTATGGCTCAGCTGGTAGAGATCCGCCTGCAATGCGGGAGACCTGTGTTCGATCCCTGGGTTGGGAAGATCCCCTGCACGAGGGCATGGCAACCCACTCCAGTATTCTGGCCTAGAGAGTTCCATGGACTGTATTGGCCATGGGGTTGCAAACAGCGGGACATGACTGAGCGAGTTTTGCAATGTGGATGAGTCCCTAAAACACTATGCTAAGTGAAAGAAGCCAGACACAAAAGGTCGCACAGTTCATGCTTCCATTTATACCATGTGTCCAGAAGAGGCAAATCCATAGAGACAGGAAGCGCCATGGGGTGGGGATATTGAGTGACTGCTTAACGGGTCCAGGGTGAGGTGATGGGACTAGACGGTGGGGACGAGTTCTGAAGGTACCGAACCCCACACTTTCGCTTTATTTATTTATTGATCATGCTACACGGCTTGCTGGATCTTGGTTCCCCAACCAGAGATGGAACCTGGGCCCCCAGCAAAGAAAACAGTCCTAACCGTGAGACCGCCAGGGAGGTCCCTGAACTCTATGTTTTTACATGGTTACTTTTATGTTATGTGAATTTTACTTCAATAAAACAAAGGGAAAAGGTGACAACACCCGGGCCCTTCCTCATCCCTCTCCCAGACCCCTCTGTGGAGCTGCCTCCGTGGGAACGAGCCCCCGGCCCCACAGACTCTCCGCTCACCCTCCCGGTGCTGAGCCGTCTTCGGGCGCGGGCAGCACAGGGCGGCCCTGCCCCGATGTTTCCTGGTGCTCAGGGAAAAGTCACCCCCTGCCGGGCAGTGCCCCGTCTCCCTGCGTCCCTGTCTTGGTCTCCCGCAGCTCTCTGCTGAGCAGATCTTGGAAGCCATCTAAGATCTTGCTACATTGTTTGGGGAGCCCAGGGCAAAGGGAAATTGCTGTGAAAAGATGAAGAATTTCAAGATGGGGACACAGAGTGTCCAGACAAGCTAAGGGCTCTTCATTCCTGAGCAGGGTGTTCTGTCTGCCCAGGCCCCATCACGGCTCCTGTTTCTGGCTCCGTCGTTGCCCTATAAGCACCATAACACAGTCCCTCTCTGACGATGATGACTGCTGTACCCTGTCCCAGCGGCCTGGGACCACTCAGCCGGCTTCCGAAGCCACGTCAGTGTAACGTCCGCCCGGGCTTTTTCCTGCCACCCTTTCCCGCACGTTGCTGGGCACCCACTTTGCCTGAGCCTTCAGTGAGCCCAGCAGAAAGCTCACTTGTCTCCAGTACTCACTATTGGGACAGGAGAGATGGGCCTGAATGTGAGGGGCCTGGGGGATGCACGGCAAGACAAGACCGCGGCCCTGCACCAGTGCAGGGGGTGCGCTTGGTGGTCTCCAGTCCTCTTCAAGTCCTGAGAGTCTATGTTGAATCTCAGTCAGTTCAGTCACTCAGCCGTGTCTGACTCTGCGACCCCATGGAGTGCAGCACACCAGGCCTCCCTGTCCATAGCCAACTCCCGAAGTTTACTCAAACTCACATCCATTGAGTTGGTGATGCCATCCAATCATCTTATCCTCTGTCATCCCCTTCTTCTCCCACATTCGATCTTTCCCAGCATAAGGGTCTTTTCCAGTGAGTCAGTTCTTCGCATCAGGTGGACAAAGTATTGGGGTTTCAGCTTCAGCATCAGTCCTTCCAATGAATATTCAGGACTGATTTCCTTTAGGATGGACTGGTTGGATCTCCTTGCAGTCCAAGGGACTCTCAAGAGTCTTCTCCAGCACCACAATTCTTCGGCACTCAGCTTTCTTTATAGTCCAACTCTCACATCCATACATGACCACTGGAAAACCATAGCCTTGACTAGACGGGCCTTTGTTGGCAATGTAATGTCTCTGCTTTTCAATATGCTATCTAGGTTGTTCAGAGCTTTTCCTCCAAGGAGTAAGCATCTTTTAATTTCATGGCTGCAGTCACCATCTGCAGTGATTTTGGAGCCCCCCAAAATAAAGCCTGACACTGTTTCTCCATCTATTTCCCATGAAGTGATGGGACCAGATGCCATGATCTTCATTTTCTGAATGTTGAGTTTTAAGCCAAACTTTTCACTCTCCTCTTTCATTTTCATC